>NC_089822.1:796250-1430000 GCF_035046505.1 Tiliqua scincoides
GGGCCGCATCTGGCCCCCGGGCTGGGGTTTGGAGACTCCTATCATAGAATCACAGAGTTGGAAGGGACTTGCAAGGCCATGTAGCCCAACCCCCTTCCTGTAGCAGGAAATCCTCCTAGAGCAGGGTGGTCAACCTGCAGCATGTGTGCAATATTTCTTAAGTGGGACACACACAGTCCTCATATATTTTTTGAAAAAAAAGTTTAAACAAAGAAAGCACTGCAGTTTGTGGTTGGCTTGGTTTGTTTGCTACTCCATACACTCATACCAGGCTCATACTCATACCAGAAGAGATTATGAAGAGCTCCAGAAGGATCTCTCCAAACTGGGAGACTAGGCAGCAAAATGGCAGATGCATTTCAATGTCAGTAAGTGTAAAGTCATGCACATTGGGGCAAAAAATCAAAACTTCACATATAGGCTGATGGGTTCTGAGCTGTCTGTGACAGATCAGGAGTGAGATCTCAGGGTCCTTGTGGACAGCTCAATGAAAGTGTCGATCCAATCCGCGGCAGCAGTAAAGAAGGCTAATTCCATGCCTGGGATCATTAGGAAAGGCATTGAGAATTAGACATCTAATATCATAATGCCGTTGTACAAATCAATGGTAAGACCACACCTGGAGTATTGTGTTCAGTTCTGGTCACCACATCTCAAAAAGGATATAGCAGAGATGGAAAATGTGCAAAAGAGAGCAACTAAGATGATTACTGGGCTGGGGCACCTTCCTTATGAGGAAAGGCTACAGTGTTGGGGCCTCCTCAGTCTAGAAAAGAGGTGCCTGAGGGGGGACGTGATTGAGACATACAAAATCATGCAGGAGATGGGCAGAGTGGATAGAGAGACGCCCTTTTCCCTCTCACGTAACATCAGAACCAGGGGACATCCACGAGAGCTGAGTGTTGGGAGCGTTAGGACAGACAGAAGAAAATATTTCTTTACCCAGAGTGTAATTAGTCTGTGGAACTCTTTGCCGCAAGAAGTAGTTATGGCACCCTGCCGGGATGCCTTTAAGAGGGGATTGGACAAATTTCTGGAGGAGAAGTTCATTACAGGTTACAAGTCATAGTAGGTATGTGTAAGCTCTTGGTTTTAGAAGCAGGCTGCCTCTCATTGCCAGATGCAGGGGAGGGCACCAGGACGCAGGTTGTGCCTGTTGTCTTGTGTGCTCCCTTGGGGCATTTGGTGGGCTACTGTGAGATACAGGAAGCTGGACTAGATGGGCCTTTGGCTCTTATTATTATTATTATTATTAATACAGGTATTTCTAAACCACCTTTCTTGGTCCTCAGATTTCTCCTTGGACTTTATTCAAGGCGGTTTACACAGGCAGGCAAATTAAGTCCCCGTAGGGATTTTTACAATTTCTTCTTATGTTCCTACACAATACCCCCCCCCCAGTTTCTAATGCTGCAATAGGTGTGTGCACCCTAAGCCACACCTACTCTACTTGATTTGCTGTGGTTAGAAAATGGGGAGAAAGGTGGGAAAGAGACAGGAGAGAAAGCCAATAGGGTGGATGCTAGTGAGCTGCATTTCACTGACTGGTGGGTCACTCACTCACCAAGGAAGGCCGGTACTGGTGGAGAGCTGGAGGTGAGGGGCGAGCTGCAGGTGGCAGGTGCCAAGCAGGGCAGCACAGAGATGACCAATGAGGTCAGCAAAGCCCAGGTAGAGATTCCATTTTCAGGAAAATCATCCACAAATAGGTCCCGGCTAAAATCATCTTTGATGATGAGAAGGTGGGTAGGCAGAGGGGGCCGCGTTATACGAAGGGGCAATGAACACACACATTTGGACCATGAAACAAAACCTGCTGGACCAGACCAAAGGTTCATGCAGGCCACCTTTCTGGCCTCATCAGCAGCCAGCCAGATGTCTGGCCCCTCAATAGGCAACAGCTCTCCCATGTTTCTTGCCCTGCACCTTCTGGCTCTTGGCGACACACTGCCCTTGAATCTGGAGGCTCTACTACCTACTGTGGTAATCGCTAAAAGCAGTGTTAAGGTGGAGTGGCACATTCAAGATTCTCTCGGCCACCCCTGTCTGAGAGCATCTTCAAGTAGAGGTTGAACAGGCACTTGCTGGAGATCTCCAGTGAGAGAGAATCGACCACCTCCCTCGGCAATCTACTCCACTGCCCTTGCTGTCAAGAATTTCTTTGGGATGTCCAACTGGAATCTCCTCTCCTGCAGTTTGTACCCAGTTGATCTAGTTCTACTCTTGAAGGAGTTGCGTCCCTTCTTTCATACAAGGTCTTCCACATGAGGCCCTCTGGGTATCTGAAGAACATATCTCTCCGCCTTCTCTTCTCCAGGCTAAACACAGGAAGTTCCTCCAACCTTTCCTTGCAGGGCTTGTTCTCCAGCCCTCTGACCATCCTCAACACTCTTCTCTGAACTTGCCCCAGTTTGGCTGCATCTTTCCTAAAGTGCCCAGAATTGGGCACAGAACTCCAGGTGAAGTCTGACCAACATGGAGTAAAGCAGAACCACTACTCACTAGAAGAAGAATCAAGCAGGTCAGGAGCCATCATGCAGGCTGACCCAAGTGACCAGCTCCTGACCCCTGGTGGCACTGGTGCCCCCCATATTCCACCCTGTGGTGTCCCCTCAAGATGTCCCACTCCACCCTATCACCAACACAGCATTCTGAGGACCATTTCCTTGGGTCCTCCCCTCCCTGTCTCTGGGCTGAGGAATCACATTCTCCCCCTCCCTCCCTTATTTTCCCACATGACACAGACAGCTTGCTGTTGGAGAATCACTGTGTGGGTTTCTGGGTCCCTCTCCTGCTCTCACTGGGGACTTTCTGGAGCCTGTGTGCACAACTGTGCTTGGCAGCCCTGCTGATCACAACTGGACAGTCTGCTGGAGCTCTCCATATTGTGTGTGCCAGTGGGCAGAGTTCAGGTGAGGTGCCACCTCGCAATACAATGCAACCAGGGCAGCTCTGGAGTCTTTTGCTTTCACACTGTGGATTAAGCTCCCAGCACCTGCATCCTTAACTGGTCTGTCCATGAAGCAGGAATTCTGTGGGAGGGAGCAGGGGGTCTACAGCAGACTCTGAAGAGTCCCCCCCCCCCCCGTCTGGGCTGGGAGATCGCTCACGAAATGGACAGGCAGGAGGTACGTGGACAGGCAACGAAAGTGAGGAACTCCCTGCCGCAGGATCTCCAGGAGGCCGCAGTCCACCGGCTGGGCGAGAGGCTCGCAGCGGGCGGATGAGACACAGGGTCTGTCGGCGGCAAGGAAGCCGACACCCTGCGGAGCCCGGCCGCTTACTGGGGCCCGTGGAGCACGCCCGCCTGCCCGAAGCGGGAGGCTGGCCCGGGACACGCACCCGCTGCAGGCGGAACCTCGCCGCCCCTGCTCCCGGGGTGCTCGCCCGTCCCGCCCCGGACGACCTGCTGGGCAAGGTGCCCCGCGGCAGCGGGGGAGGGGAGGGGAGGGGCCGAGGCTCCCTTCCGCGCTGCCGGAGGAGAGCAGCCCCCCCGCCGGGCTCCCTCCAGGGGTCGCCGCGCTCAGAGCCAGGCTGCGGCCGGCCCCACCCGGCAGCTCGGGCACGTCCCGCTGGCGCGCCGCTTACCTGCCTCGCTGCGCTGCCCGTCACGGCTGCCGCTCGGGCATCTCTGCGGGGCGGTGCCGCGAGCCGCTCAGCCTCCGCCGGCCGCCGGCGGGCCGCTTTTAAGCATTCTGACGCGCGCCCCGCCCCGCTGCGGCTCCTGCGCCACTCCGGGGGCGGGGCGGCAGCCTGGGCCCAGGCCGCTCTGCGGCGCCACGTGCCGCCCTGGGGGCGCCCGGTCCGGGTGTGCAGGTGCCCTGGGCCAGAGCGGGCCTTGCTCCCGAGAGCCCCTCCCGCCCCGGAGCCGCAACCAAGCGGAGCGGGAGCGCCGAAGGGCCTGCCCCTCCCTGCCCGCCGAGGCCCGCAGCGCGGTGGCAGCCCCCGGGCAGCTCCGAGCACGACGCCCGCTGGCCAGGCTGTCTGCGTGGAGAGTCCGAAGCGAGGTGCGCCAGCCCGCTGCCGCCTTTGCATGACTGCTTCACGAGGCTGGAAACGGGTCCTGGGCCCGGACTCAACGCAGCCCTTTGCTGTCCTCTCCCTGTGCCAGGCCAGGCAGACCCTGGCATCATCCCCCATTCTGCAAAAGCAGGCCTTGTTGCTGGGCCGGGGGATTCTGCCAGGGCCCAGCCGAGCTCTGGGCACTTCCAAGAGCTCACCTGGCTGCACCACCATCGCAGCCCCCCAGTCCTGGTATCAGCAGTGACGCAGAGTTCCAGGAGGCTGGCACAGCGCTCTGGACACCACAGGGTTCGGCACTGTTCCTGGACACTTCGCATCCTGCTGCCTTGGAGAGGTGTTCTGGGGGTGTCCAGATCGTTCATGCGCAGTGCTGTTCCCGCCCTCTGAGCAAGTGCCACTTCTGGCTCTCGCTTCTCCTGGGTCTCCTTGGTGTGGGTGGTGTGTTGCTTGTTGCTACCCAGCCAGAAAGATACAGTTACCTTTGGCTGCCCATGAAGCCTCGGTCCTGGGCCAGACCAGCTCAGCCTCTCTTCTCTTCCAAGGTGCTCGCAGGGGGCTTCCCTTGTGTGTGGGGTCACTGGTTTGCTTCTGTTGCCCAACTGGGACCCATTCCTGGCAGGCAAAATGGCTGGTGTTGATGGGGAGAGCTCGCCCAAGGCCAGGAAGTGTGTTATGTGGCTCTCGCACAGCCTGATGGAATGTGGGTCGTGTGCCAGGAGGGGTGCATAACCTCACAGGAGGACAGAAGCCCACTACTTGGATGTGCCCACTGAACACATCATGTTCTCTCTCTCCTTTCAAGAAGGCTGTTTTCTGGTCACACTAGCCTTGCTGGTTGATACCTGGCTCTGTCAGAACCCTGAGTCTTGCCTCCAGCGTCCTGAATTTGCACACCTGGACCTTTGCTTTAAATGTTCCCTTGCATAAACTACTCCTGATTTCGAAAACTCACCATCCTGTTTCAGTCAGGCTGGAGCAAAGAACTGTCGCCCCTCAACGTGTATATAGGTGTAGAGGAACTGGGACTGGCCAGGTCAGTTGGCTCCTCAGCCACTTCTTTAGCAACGGCTTCTGTGCTGATAGAACCCCAGGAACTGGCTGGAGGCAACTCTTCTTTCAGAGACTGTCTGTCACTGTCCTCTCAGAAGGCACCTGAGGGTTCCTGGGAAGGTTTGGTGCATGAACTGTGTGCTTTGCTTCTCTCCCCAATCCTTGCGAGGGAGGGCATGGCAGCTTTACCAGATTTCCACTATGGCTGGTAGCCATGTACCTCTGAAGCAGTGTGTTTGTAATGATTGATGAATAAAGACTACCAGGCCTGATGTGTCAAGTCAGGCAGAAGATGACTTTTTTTTCCTTTTTGAACCATTTTGTTGAGCTTTCCAACCTTTATCTCAAAACTGATCCTTTCATACATATTATTTTATCTTTTTACTACACTCAAACCGTGCTGAGAAATGACTTCTGCATTGAGATCCTATCCAGATTCCTGGGAGTGCATATACAAGTATGTTTCAGACGCACCTAAGTTTAAAGTGGGGAGAGGCCCTTGATTAAGTGCTTGGGATTTCCCCACATGCATTTGGGGTTTTGTCTGACAGTTTTTCATTTGAGAAGAGGCTTCTGATTCCCTGAATGTTCAGATGATGGTTGGGAATGCAGGAAGATGGTTTTTGAGGTACCCTGAAGGGCAAAATCAACCCCTTCTGAGGCCTGAGACCTCCACAGGCAAGTGCAGTCAGGCACAGAAAGACAACATGTGCTGAGCTGGTACATTGTGAGCATCAGAGTGAGCATCTGCTGTGCTGGAATGGACAGGTCTCTCTGGGGAGGCAGGCTTTCTGCACTTTCACACGTCTTCTCAGAAATATGAACTTGCCTGTTCTCCAGTGGGCAGGTGGTGGTGCTCATGGATACTGCGGGCAGTTGTATGATATTTGCGTAGTCCCCCCCCCCCCCCCGGGAGGTGTTTTCTGGGTCTTAAGAAGAAAAAAATGGGAGCCGCCAGGACTTTAGCCCAAGGAGAGCCTGGACATTCCTGTCCAATCTGAACCGATTGCTCTGGTTGGCAGTTCTGCAAGAGGAGAACTCCAGATGTTAATCTCTTCCTGGGAGTGTCCATCTGGATCATGCGGAGAGCATGTTGGTGTCACAGCTGCACCACAGAAGCCTTGAGAATGAATGGGCTTTGTGGAAATGCCCGGGCCATTCATTCTCAGGGCTGCAGCTGCCAGTCATGGGATGAGGGGTGTGTGGAGATTTGCCCCTCTCCCAGGTATGTGCCTGCTGTGGAGGACTTGTGCATCGGTGGAACGACTGTGTGCAGTGATGCCTCATTGAGGCGTTGCCCCTTTCCAAAGGCCTCTGCCGCCAGCAGCCACAGCAAGCCGTCTCTGCCTTTTGCTGACTGTTCCCTGAAAATCTCTGCGAGTGACGGCTCTTTGAAACAGCTTTGCTGTCTCTCGCTTTTTAAAAAACACAGCGTGCAGAAAAGTCTCCTGCCATGTTGCCGTTTAATTAAGTTGATGGGAGGGAGGCAGTGTCACCTCCTGGCTCTGCTGTAGCTGGACGGTGTGAGGCACACGGAGGTGCCCAGCGCCTAGGCAGCTGGGTAGCTCAAGGGGAAGCCAGCTGTGGGAGAGGATTGCACTGATGCACCCCCCCCCCCACAGGCTTGCTCAGGTTATGCATGAATCATGGAGATTTGTTTGCGTGCTTTATCTCACACAGCGAGGGGCTCTCTGGCTCTCACGAATAGCAGGGTCCTGTGCTGTTGGCACCCTGCAGTACAGCTTAGCCAACAGTGTCTGAGGCATGTGTCCAAGCGACAAGCACCAGCCTTGGGAATCGCACCTCTGACTTGTGGTGAACTGGGAGCAGCACAAGGGAGTGTGCAGGAGTTTGCCCAGCCACTGCCAGGCAGTTTCTCATTTTCAGTGAGGTACTTCGTGCCCTGCTGAGTCCAATCGGCTCCTGCTGGTGGGACCAGCACAGTCCTGGAGTCCATTCTACTGCATCAGATCTCTGGTCCAGTCAGACACTCCCTCACAGCCCAATCCTAGCCACACTTTCCTGGGAGTAAGCCCCATTGATTCTAATGGGACTTGCTTCTGAGTAGACATGCATAGGATTGGGCTGGTGCTGTTGTGCCAGTGGGATGTGAGCTGCATCCTGTGGTTGAGGGACAATCACTGGGGCCTTCTTAAGGTATGGGAACATGTTCTCCCTTACCATGGGGCAGCATTGTGGCTACACCGGAGCTGGAGAGCTGGTTACGATTGGGCCCTCAGTCTTTTATCCCAGCAGCCCAATGACACAAGGTCTCCTTCAAAAAAAATGGGACGTGCCATAGAATAAAGCTTGGACTGTCTACGTAAGTCATTTTCAACCTCTTTCAGCTCACGGCACACTGACAATGCACTAAAATTGTCAAGGCACACTACCAGTTTTTTACTTACATTAAATTACTACATTACAGTTAATCTCGAATTAATAAAATTAATACAATTAAATCATTACATGACAAAAAAAAAATTGACAAGAAGCTTGGAGAGGGAAGTATATGTGGCTTCTGGAAAGGAGGAAAAATCCTATGTTCAAATTCTTACCAAAAGTGCCAGAAAGTGTTGGCAAAGACAGGGCAGGTTGATCACGTAGTGGAGAATGTGGGTGAGGGGCAGTGGGGAGACGTGATTGAAACAAGTGCAGGATTAAACCGGGTGGGGGAGAGAGGGAATGTGAGGCAGTGATTCTGTATCTTTGGAAGGTGCTGACAAGTGAGGGGAGGGACAGTAAGAGAGTTGCTAACTGTGATTGTGAGATTTGGGGGGGGGAAATATTCCTGGGGAAGGGGGTGGGGGGGAAAAGAGGAGAGAGAAGTGCCAATTGCCTGCTTGTGTATTTGAGGAAAAAGAGTGCAACCAAAAGCCCAATCCTATGCATGCCTGCTCAGAAGTAAGCCCCATTATAGTCAATGGGGCTTACTCCCAGGTAAGTGTGAATGGGTAGCACCCCCAGAGCCCAAGCCTATGCATGCCTGCTCAGAAGTAAGCCCCATTATAGTCAGTGGGGCTTACTCCCAGGAAAGTGTGGATGGGATAGCATCCCCAGAGCCCAATCCTATGCATGCCTGCTCAGAAGTAAGCCCCATTATAGTCAGTGGGGCTTACTCCCAGGAAGGTGTGGATGGGATAGCACCCCCAGAGCCCAATCCTATGCATGCCTGCTCAGAAGTAAGCCCCATTATAGTCAGTGGGGCTTACTCCCAGGAAGGTGTGGATGGGATAGCACCCCCAGAGCCCAATCCTATGGATGCCTGCTCAGAAGAAAGCCCCATTATAGTCAATTACTCCCAGGAAAGTGTAGATAGGATTGTGGCCTATCTTCTTGGCTTCTTCTAAAAGCCCCAAAGTGCAGGGATGGTTGCTTTGGGGAGTTGCAGGCAAACTGGCCAGGAAAAGGGACTTTCAGGGACCCTGAAACCTGAGGTTGGGGGCCTCAGCAGACTCGCTGGCTATGTGCCTGCTTGCCTGCTTCTGGCTCCCTCTTCTCACTCACTCTGCAGCTCCCACCTCCTGGCTCCTCCAGGCTTCTCTTGTTGGCCAATCAGCATGCAGGCAGGCAGCAACCTCCTTTGTGCCCAACCCTATGCATGTCTACTCAGAATTAAGCCCCATAGTAGCCAACGGGGCTTACTCCCAAGAAAGTGAGGATCAGGTTGCAGCCTGAGTCATGCTCAGTAGCAGGAGCAAGCTCCAAGCGGACTCTCCAGCTGCTGCCTGCCTCCTCTGATCCTGCAGCACACCTGAGGCAGCCTCACACCAGTGTGCCGCATCACAGCGGTTGAAAACCGCTGGTCTACATGCAGAAAGTAGGCTAGGTCCTTTGCTGTAGCCCTCCAAATGGGTGTTGATGCACTGAATTAGCCTTGCCAGTACTTGAGAGGTCCTCCATCAGGAAGCATCTCAGAATGATCATCCCAGCTTAGCAGACACTTTGCCTTGGTGATGTGTGCAAAACTAATGCAGAATCTGCTGTGACCACCAGGCAGCCCGGATTCTGCAGCCTGATGTGCAAGCAGCAGCCTGATGACAAAGGTTGGAGATTCAGTTGAGTTGGGTTCTGAAGGTCTTGTTGCTTGGCCACAAAGTGCCTGTGTGTTTAACTCCTTGACCTACATTTTGCAAACTACTCAACGCAGGCTGATTTTTTTTCAAATTACCTTTTCATGCATCTTTGTTCTGCTTGTCAGCATGTAGCCACAGAGCTGTGCAAGACTGTTTTTGAGACAAGCACTTCCACCAGTCCCTAAGTCGATTCTCTCCAAACCTCACAAACAGTGCCCTGGATATTGCTGAGGGCCTGGCATGCGAACTGGAGAAGACCCATCAGATAAGTCAACAGCAACCAATCAACCCAGGCAGATCCTGGATCCATCAATTACTTTCTTTCCCAATTAATTAGCTAGTCAGCCTTCGATCCATGCCTATGCAGGCCCAATACCAATAATGCTAATGGATGCGATGAATTTTGTGCTGCCTTCAGACAACAGGCTCTGGCAGCCCTGAGGCAGAACAAAGCAATTCAGCAGGCAGAGCCAATACATTAAGGAATGAAGGGGGTCTTCTGCCAGGGCAACAGAAGACCTCGCAGCTCTAGAAACCTCCACACAGTGCTTGGTGGTCCTTCTGTCCAGCTTCCTGGCAGACAAATGGAAAAACCCTGGTGCTGCCCAGAGTGGGAACAAGACTGCAGGGCCAGGAACACCCCTCCCCCTTTTTCAGATCAACAGGCCAATCCCACCTAAACTGTGCACTCATGGGATGAACATTCTGCTGGCCCAGGCTGCTGCAAACAGCCGTAAAGTACTTTGCAGTGGCATCTTGTTGCAAGGAGAGCTCAGAATGGAATCTGGCAGTGGCCACAGTATTGTCTCTTGATCAGGATCCATCACACAATATTGGCAGGCAGAGCTGGTCTGAGTCTGCTCCTCTGAGGCACTGTCCATCGCCCCTTAGGTGGCAAAAATGTTGGGGCATAAATGTTCCAAAAGGAGACAGGACAACACAATGAAGGGAAAACATCACTCCTGACAGCAGAGGCTGCTGAGATCCACCCCAGGTCTCCTTTCCAGACCAGCTCCTCTAGTCATCACTCCAGCTCCTCAGACAATTGGGCTGCCCATTGCGGGCTCCCTTCCAGCAGCTGCTGGGGAGGTGCTCATGGCTCATGGAGGGTCTCCCTCCTTGCCCGCTTTCCCTTGGTTCAGGCCACAAAGAGCCGCTACCCAGCCACAGCTCTTGGCCATGGACAGAACCCTAGGAACCCTTCGCTTGTCTTTTCCTTTACTTCCCCAGATCTTATCCTTCCTCCCCTCCCAGTTCTCCCTGGGAAACCTACATCTCTTCCTCTCTCCCACTTTGGGTTTTGTGCCTTGACAAGACCACTCCCTTTGAAAGGTCTCCTCTCTTTCTCTCCATAACAACCACAGATGTTTAGGGCCTGGCTGTGTG
The DNA here is from genome assembly GCF_035046505.1 of Tiliqua scincoides. Taxonomy (NCBI): domain Eukaryota; kingdom Metazoa; phylum Chordata; class Lepidosauria; order Squamata; family Scincidae; genus Tiliqua; species Tiliqua scincoides. The sequence goes on from NC_089822.1 coordinate 806,786, forward strand.
AGCACTTTGATTCCCCTTCCCTGCTAGTGTCAGACGATTCCCACAGTGAAAGGATGCTTGCGGCACTTTCCATCCTTGCCCCGCTCTTCATTCCTCCCTGAACGATGAAGCTGTGCCTCTGGCCACTCACTATACAGGGTCACTGCACACAAGACACCCCCCCTCACATGATGCTCATGTGTATTTCAAAGGATGCCCAGGAGCACTGCACTGTGGCCACATTGTCTAGCCTGGATGGTGCAACAGCACAGGAGGCCCCACACGATGCTGCTGCAGCTGCAGGCGCTTTTCCCCAAGGAAGCACCTGGCACGGACTGCTACGCGAATGGATTTGGGGGGAGGCGTCTGGAGTGGGGCCAATTTCACATCGGGAACAGTGGTGGAAAGGGCAGTGTGAGTCCGGCACACACCCAGGCACAGCTGCAGAACCTTCTCAGCACCACACAGACCTTTCCGGCACCCGTTCCAGGGTGCTCAACCTTGAACTGCAAATGGGGTCTCTGATGAGGCTGCGGCCACTTCCCTCGCTCCATTAGTGGAAGCAGTAAAAAGGAGGCGGCGGCGGCGAGGAGAGCTGGCAGCCTGGGCACCTGGTAATGGGATGACGGTGCAGATGGGAACCTGCCTGTAAACAGCCTGCGGTCACTCGGCTTGGGCTGGCCTGGCCAGGCACTGCTTCAAGCCAGTTTGCTCCACAGTGTGGGTGGGTGCAGCTTCTCTAGTCCCTTCCCTGGGCAGTTCACAAGCATGGTGGAGATGGCAGTCCCCTCCGGTGGTCTCCACTGTGCACTGCTCCTGAACATGGAGGCTTCATTCGGCAAGACAGCCGTTCTCTCTGAATCGGCCTCATCCCCTTCAAAAGCCATCTGAGCTGGGCCAAGTCCCATTGCAGCCTTGCGCTGCTGGAACCAGTCTTCTGGAAGCGCAGGGCACTTCATGGAGGTGCAGATGCTGGCCTGCTGTCATGTGCTGCTGGGCCACTGTCACAAATGGTGAGAGGTGTGGCATGTGCAGCAGTGGCCCTGGGAAGTGGTGCAGGCACTGGAGAATTAGTTTGTGGTGAGGCAGGGAGGGGGACATTTGGGGCATTCCAAGGCACAGAGGGGAGGGCAGGGAGTGGCCCAGATGGGGAGCTTGCTTATTGATTGATTGATTGATTGATTGATTGATTCATTCATTCATTCATTCATACTTTGCTTTATCTCCCAAGTGGGCATTCAAATCTTGGTAGCAAATGTGCCTGCCTGCAGTTCTCCAAGGCCGTCTGAATGCTGGAGGCAAATTATTATTAATTATTATTATTAACAGTATTTATATACCGCTTTTCAACAAAAAGTTCACAAAGCGGTTTACAGAGAAAAATCATAATAACTTATGGCTCACCTGTCCCAAAAGGGCTCACAATCTAAACGATGCAAAAAGAACACCAGAAGACAGCCACTAGAACAGACACTGCTGGGGTGAGGTGGCCCAGTTACTCTCCCCCTGCTAAAAAAAGAGGAGCACCCACTTGAAAAAGTGCCTCTTACTCAGTTAACAGGGGTAATTGCAGGGAAAGTTCTCACCTGCTGCCTTCAATGCTGCTATAGTCCTCCCCTTCCCAGAAAAATGCATCTAAACACATACAGAACCATTTGGGGTTTTTGCACCTGGGTCATGGGCACCCTGAAGCCCAGCCATGGACCCCAGGTGCAAAACCCTGCTCTAAATCATCCTTCCCTAAACATAAGTATCCCACTCACACACACGCACACGCTTCCTTCAACCATTTGAAGAACATTGACTCCATCTGTTGCAGAGTTGTGTCCAAATACCTGACCTACAAGAAATCTGATGTCGCTTCACAACTTATGTATGTATGTTTACTCCAGCACACAAATTATGGCATGCAGGAGGTAACTGGCTTAACCGCTGAGTCGCCGTTGTGCATCGGAATCCTCTCCCCAGCTCTCCTTTGCACCCAACTCCAGTCAGTGGACCTCGGACTTCTAGGGAAAATAGGAGATCCCTGAAGCTTGTAGCTTGTCTGGCACCTGCATCGCGTTGCTGAGGCCCCTGGGGAAAACTCCTGCACTGAGCCCCCACAACACTCCCACACTTTGCTCAGTGGCACATTGGTTGCTGCTACTGCCGCTGGAGCTGAGAGCTCAGGGGCCAGCCCGGCCAGCAGGTGTGCCCTCCAAAGCCCTTGTCTCTGACACCACACCTGAGCTTGCCTGCCCTCTCCTGTCCTAACGATGAGTGTGGACTGTCATCAGTATGTGCAAGCAGCAAGTATTTCTCTTGGGAAACCATGGAAGAAGGAGGGTGAGGCATGCAGGCCAGGTACAGCAGAGGTGAGGGATGCCTGAGCCTTGTGCTCCTCAGATTCCTGAAAGATCCCAGAGCTGCCTTCATCTGCTCTCCCTGTCACCAGCCAATGACAACTGACTGAGGCCTTGCTGGGGGTGAGGGTCAGCTCCTCATCAGAGGCAGGAATTTCAGGCTCATTTGAGGAATTCCTTAATCCACCAGGCAACTACTTTGGCAGCCCTCAGGGGAGGGAACGCTCTGGTCCAGTAGCAAGAGGCCAGAGACTGAAGGATAGGAGGAGGGAAGGCAGCTGGGCACCTCTCTGTCCTCCAGCCATCTCCTCCCTGCAAGCAATCACAAAAGCAATGTTGTCAGGCAGGTTTTCTTCCTGGCTTAATAGCTGCAGAGATAGAGAAGATGCACAGAAATGGTTCTCTGATGAGCCTGAGGGCCAGATAAAAAGCTTCCATGGGCCGCATCCAGCCCCTGGGCCTTATGTTTCGTGACACCTCAGGCTCTCAGCTGCTGAACAGTGCTAAGGAGTTACTCCTGAAAGGGCAGCCAACATGAAAATGGGGCTGTCCCATATCTTGAAATATGGTCAAGATTTGCACATTTTCTCTCCTGTCATTTGCAGCTAATGAGTTCCTAAGTGAGAAAAAGTGCTTATTTTTGGTTACGACCTGTTCAGTGACCCACTTCCTGCCTAATGACATCACTTCCGGCCCTCAGCAGGTATGATGAATGCTGTTTGGCCCTCTGCATGAAATGAGTTTGACACTCCTGTTCTAGAGGGTCCCCCAATCTGAGTTGAGATTTCCAGTATAAGCATCCTTACCTATCCTACAAGTGTGCATGGGGTCAGTGTGCGGGGGGGGGGGGGGGGATGCATCAGAAATATTTGATGGGGTGAGTAGCAGAGCAGTAGCACTGTGGACCTGAGATTGCTCCCTCTGTGCCCCCCCCTGCAGACACTGCCTCCCTGCCCACAGCATAGCACTGGAGGAAAGGAAGGAACAAGAGATGATTTGTGTAGTCTGGTAGTGGCAAAAGGTTACTGATGCTTGTTCCTGCTCCACTTTTCTCTCCCTGGAAAGACAGAGATTGGGGCGGGGGGGGCAGTAGGTGGGAGGGGCAGGGCTCTCACACTGCAGATGCTTCAGTCTAAGGTGCTTGCCTGGGGGACACACGAAGACATGCAGGTGCAACCAGCCCTTGCTGGAAGGCTAATGGGGAGGGGGCAGTTCTGAATCCTGCTGGGAGAGAGTTCTGTAATAAAAGTGTTCCCTATTGCTGTCAATGGCCTCTGCCAGATGGGGTTTTCATGGTGGAAACAGTGGTGTCACTAGGATTTGTGTCACCCGGTGCGGGAGGCCTGCGCATCACCCCATGTAGTGGGCGGGGCAACGCCCCAGATGGGTGTGGTGATGTACCATCGCCCCGCCCCCACCGGTTTTTTGGCTGTACCTTTTGTTGTAACACAGATATTTCAATGTGAATTGTTTCATTGCATTCTGCATGAAATTACACATTGATTGATATATAACACAATGGTCTTATTCCTCCAAATTCTGATTTTAGTGATTTGTCAACTTACTAACACCTTATTGCAGCAGTTCTCAAACTTTTAGCACTAGGACCCACTTTTTAGAATGACAATCTGTCCAGGACCCATTGGAAGTGATGTCATGGCCAGAAGTGACATCATCAAGCAAATTAAAATAAATAATTATAAATAATTAAATTAAAATAAAATAATTAAATAAGGGGGAGCCAGTCCTGTTCCACCAAGTGAATCTACTCTGAAGTAAGTCCTATTGTGGTCAATGGGGCTTACTCTCAGGAAAGTGTGGGTAGGATTGCAGCCTGTGAGCCCAATCCTATGCATGTCTACTCTGAAGTAAGTCCCATAGTCGTCAGTGGGGCTTACTCTGTCATCTGCCTGCAATAACAACCCCCAAAAAGAATCAGTGAGACTTCCAGCCCTCCCAGTGCCCAGTTTAAAGTTCTTCTATTTCAGGCACATCAGAATAAAGCCCCTCCTGGCTTCACAAGTGCAAAATAGAAAACTTTCCCCTTACCAGTCAAGCCTTTTTTGTTCTTTTTAGGGAGGGGGGGGCTGCCTTCTGTTGCACTCCAGCTCCATCAGATCAGGACCCTTCTGGTGTCCTCACATTCCCCTTGGCCTGGCCTGACCACCAGCCAAGGCACGTCTGCCTACTCGTGAGTAAACACAACGTGAGGCTGCTTTGCTTTCCATAGGGCTCCATAGACTGGGAGGGAGGTAGCTAGGAGGGAGGAACCTCCTTCTGCAGTGTTTTTGGGGGCTGCACTCATTGGATGAGGACCATTCCGATGTTCTTGGAGCCTCTCAGCCTGCCTCGAATAAGGCAAGTCTGGCTACTCGCGAGTAAACGCGGCGTCGTTTGGGGCTCAGACTTGCAGCTGGGTGGGGGGAGCTTCTCAGGTGTTTTTTTGGGGCTGCATTCATTGGATTGAGACCATTGTGGTGTCGTTGGATTCCTCTCAGCCTGCCCTTTCTGATAGACTATGGCAAGTACGCCTACTCGCGAGTAAACGCGCGGTACGGCTCACTTTCACTTTCCATAGGGCTGCATGCATTTTTTCCTTCCGGTTTTTTGGCCATAACTTTTGAACAAAAGGAGCAATTTCAATTCTGTTTTTTGCACTGCACGCCGCCAGCCATTCCGCATCCAATGGTGTATGGCATGACGGGGTAGCTCCTAACCTGCGATGTTAGCACGTCCTCCCCCAGGGCGCATCCCCCCCAGCGCATCACCTGGTGCAGCCCGCACCCTGCTAGCGACGCCAGTGGGTGGAAAGAGCCTGGAGAACCCAGGAGGATATATTTTTCCTCATGTTGCGGAAAGAGACATGGAGTAAAAGGGCAGCTGGTTCTCTTGAAGGGGCAAAGCAGAGCCTCTTCGTGTGCATCTTATATCAGTGAGGCCCCTGTGAAGTGTCACAACACAGTAACTCACAAGAGGTTCTGGAGCCCCAGTGTGGCCAGGAGGTGATTGATGCCTACTGTGCATGTCTGTGCTGCTGCCAGGCATCTCTGATCCCTGCAGAAGGTCACAGAGAGAGTTTTGGAATTTGCACAGCAGCTGTCAGAAGTGTCCCCAGAATGCCCAGCTTACAATATTGAAAAACCCACAAGGCCCAAATTCTCTGGCTTAAAGCCCCTCTCTGACACTTGTTCAAGCAAGACACTTGGAGGCATGGGCCTCCAAGGACGAACAAGATGGCAATAAACAAATCAGCATGTGAGATGAAAGGACTAGGGTAAAATGGGGCGACAGATTACCAGACCCTCAGTAATGGATATCCTGTCTGTGCACAACTTGCCGATGCGCATCGAATTGCCCTTCCCAAACAAACATCCTGAACTGATAACGAATGCCAATTTTGTTTTCCTGCCTGCTTATGTATTATTTTTCCCATGGATGTTTTTCTCTCTTTGTGTGCTCTTGTTACTCCCCCCCCCAATTTGGAATGCCCTATAAAACCTGCATTATTGGAACTCTTCGGGGTCCTCCACCTGTGTGTGTGGGGGTCCCGTTTGCAAACGAGTAAACGTTTACTTTGTCAGAAGTCCTCTGAATTCTCCTGTCTGTTGTTTGCCTCTCCACAATCTGAACTAACCGTGTGCCCATTCGGGAACAGAAGCAGGGAAGGAAGAGTGGCTGTGGCAGCACCTTTGTGAGGTACCCCTTTGTGCAAACAGACCTTGGCCTTCCCTGCCCGGGGCTTCTTCACAACTCCCAGACATTCTCCATGTGCCACATCCTGGTGAGAAGCCTTTCCATGCCTCACAGCGACGCAGGATCCACAACCCTGGCCTCTACAAAGCTCTCCTACTTAGAGACACATGTGAGGGTTTCTCATCTGGGAAGAAACAGGCCCCAAAGCAGAAGTGATGGATGGGTGGGTGGGTGGCTTTATTGCTGCTGCTGAGTGAGAGAGAGACGCAGCTCAGCCTTGCTCAGTCGCTGCAGCCCAAGGGACACAAAGCGGAGTGAGAACAGGGGAGCAGGGGGGATCCGTGCGCCACCTCAGTCGTCACAGCTGGCTTTTGTCGAAGCTCGTGTGGGAAGCTGCAGAGGGGAGAGGGGGTGCATTCTGTTAGGCTCTGGGTGAAGGTCCTGTGGAGGAATGACCGGGGCTGAAACTCTTGCTGGGGAGCACAGGGGGCTGCGTGTGGTAGGGATGAGAGGCCCCACTGGCCTCCCCAGTGTGCTTCAGGCTGCATGAGAAAGTGCGAGGCTCAAGAGCTGCCAAAGGAGTGCAATGGATGTGACACATAGAGCGCAATCCTAACCAACTTTCCAGCACTGGTATAGCTGTGCCAGTGGGGCATGTGCTGCATCCAGCAGTTGGGGGCCATCATGGAGGCCTTCTCAAGCTAAGGCAATGTTTGTTCCCTTACTTCAGAACTGCATTGCCCTTATGTCAGTGCTAGAGGATTGGTTAGGGTTGCGGCCACAGCATCCAGCAGCCACTAACAGAGAGGCCTGGCAAGGCTGGGATGACTCAGGAATGAGATCACTGAAGGGGGGTGGTCAGGAGATGAGGGGTGGTGCGAGGCATCCACCTGGGGGCACAGTGCCAAGTGCAACTCCCCTGCCTGAACCTAGGCCACCTCAAATGGTGTGGTTCTCCCCAGCCAGCAGGCGCCTCCATTTTCTACAAGCAAGGAAGGCCTTGGGGGAAGTCGGGCTTGCCATGAGCCCCCACCACTGCAGTGATGTTCTGCCTTCCATTTCTGGCTCTGTAAGCAAGCCTTCCTTGCTTCTGTCACCCCTCCCTCCCCTAAGGAGCAGCTTGTGTGGGAGGGGCAGGGGTGGTAAGGATGGCCCAGGTGGTAAGGATGGCCCAGCTGTTTTCAGGGCCATCTCTGCTGAGGACCAAGTTAGAAGGGGAAGAAGGAGTCCCAGTCAAGGGGGCTTGATGGCTACTGGGTGAGGTCAAAAGACACCTGCATGGTGAGGGCTCTCACTCCATCAAATGTCAACAGAAGGGGGGAGGGGGAGAGAGCCTGCAAGGGAGGATCTCTGCATGTGCTGCCTTTGTGCGTGGCCCAGCACAGCTACACTGTGTTGTTTTGAGCACATGGGTGCAAGTGGGCACTTACCGATGGTATCCAGCCTGCAGGAATTTCTCTGCAGTATTCCCTGGGGGCTGGCAAATGCCCGGGTACGATCATCTGCGGACTCCTGGAGAGGTGAAAGGAGGAGCAGGGTGAGAAGGATGGTGGCTGGCCTCTCTTCCAGACTGGGTGCCTTCCCCTTACCTACCCCTCAGCAGAGTGACAGTGCTCAGGTGCACACTGATGGCCAGATTCTGCCTATGATGCTCTGGGTGGTCACTTCTGAGCTCAGCACAGTACAACTTTGACCCTCAGTCTGCTTCTGAGCAGTATTAAGTCACATTTGTGACACTCCTAGGCCAAACCAAAGGACTTACACCGGCCTAGCGAACGCTTTGGATTGCACTCTTAATTCTTTAGTTGGGTGATGCAGTTCAGGCAGCAGTATCTGCCCAAGGTCTTCTGCCGTGAAGACAGTGAACAAAGAACTCATTTAATTCTCCAAGTCCCCTTTTTTATCTCCCCTTCTCCCCCTCCCCCACTGTCCAGAGGGCCAACTACTTCTCTGGCAGGTTTCCTAATGTATTTGAAAAAGCTTTTATTATTTCACATAATGTTTCTGACTATACACTCCTTAAAGCCTTTCTTGGCCTTCTGTATTTTCTTTTTACATTTCTTTTGCCACCATTTGTGTTCCTTCCTATTCTCCTCATTAGGGCAAGACTTCCATTTGCAGAGGGAAGCCTCCTTGCCCTTAATAGCCTCTTTGCTTGTTAGCCAAGCTGGCACCCTCCTGGACTTAGCGCAGCCCTTCCTCTTTTGCGGTATACACTTCACCTGGGCATCTAATACTGTGGTTTTAAATAGCCTCCATGCATTCCGGAGAGTTTTGACCCCTTTTTACCTTCCCTTTCAGCTTCTTTCTAAACTAGTTTCCTCATTTGGGGGAAGTCTGCCCTTTGGTAAATCAAGTGTTTTCATGACCGATTTGCTTGGCACTGTCCCCCTGACATACATGGTGAAACAGATCGCATCTTGGTCACTGTTGCCCAGCAGTTCAGTAATATTTCCTCCCTCACTAGGTCCTGGGCCCCACCCAATATCAAATCCAGTCACATGTCCTCTGGTGGGCTCCATGACCAGCTGCTCTAAGACACAGTCGTTTAGCATATCAAGAAATCTGGTCCCTCTTTTGTGGCCAGAGCATGAACTGACCCATTCAACATGAGGATAATTGAAGCCCCCCCCCCATTAAAACCCTGCCTCTCACTAATTTGTTTCCTCATCTCAGGGTCCCCTTCAGGTTCTTGATCTGGAGGATGACAGCAAGCCCCCACTGATATCCGTGGGTCTGGTCCCATAGTGATTCTGTAGTGCAATTGAACATAAGAGCATAAGAACATAAGAGGAGCCCTGCTGGATCAGGCCACAGGCCCATCTAGTCCAGCTTCCTGTATCTCACAGCGGCCCACCAAATGCCCCAGAGAGCACACCAGATAACAAGAGACCTCATCCTGGTGCCCTCCCTTGCATCTGGCCTTCTGAAATAGCCCATTTCTAAAATCAGGAGGTTGCGCATACACATCATGGCTTGTACCCCGTAATGGATTTTTCCTCCAGAAACTTGTCCAATCCCCTTTTAAAGGCGTCCAGGCCAGATGCCGTCACCACATCCTGTGGCAAGGAGTTCCACAGACCAACCACATGCTGAGTAAAGAAATATTTTCTTTTGTCTGTCCTAACCCGCCCAACACTCAATTTTAGTGGATGTCCCCTGGTTCTGGTGTTATGTGAGAGTGTAAAGAGCATCTCCCTATCCACTCTGTCCATCCCCTGCATAATTTTGTATGTCTCAATCATGTCCCCCCTCAAGCGTCTCTTTTCTAGGCTGAAGAGGCCCAAACGCCGTAGCCTTTCCTCATAAGGAAGGTGCCCCAGCCCTGTAATCAACTTAGTCGCTCTCTTTTGCACCTTTTCCATTTCCACTATGTCTTTTTTGAGATGCGGCGACCAGAACTGGACACAATACTCCAGGTGTGGCCTTACCATCGATTTGTACAATGGCATTATTATATTAGCCGTTTTGTTCTCAATACCTTTTCTAATGATCCCAAGCATAGAACTGGATCCCCTTCAGTCTCTAGTCTGCTATCCCTCTACTCTACTCTATCCCTTCTTTGACACAGATGGCCACCCCACCTCCAAGATGCCCCTCCCTGTACCTCCTATAATGATTATAGCCTGGGACTGCGGTATCCCACTGATTCTCCGCATTCCATCAGGCTTCCATGATGCCCACTGCATCTATGTTCTCCCTGCCACCAGACATTCCAGTTCTCCCGTCTTTGCTTGGAGACTTCAGGCTTTTGCATAGAAGCCCCTGCATGTGAAGTCCCCAAGAGGGGCTGCTTATTTGCTCCTTTTCCCCGCAGCCTCTCATTGGGCTGGACCGGCTGTCACTTCCCATCATGCCTCCACTCCTAATTCCTACTCTGACATTGCTTCTCCACCCTCATCCCATAGGATGGAGTGTTCTGAACTGGGTGCCATTTGGCTCTTGTTGCCTTTCCCCTTGGGGTGAGTTTAAAAGCTGCTCGGCCACCTTCTTCTGGTCCCTGGTCCAGGAAGCAGGAGCCAGAATGAGGTTTCTTCCCCTATTGGCACCAGGTGGCAGGTGGCCTGGGGCAAAGCCCCATACAGTCCCCCTGCAATGGATGGCAGTGGCTTCTCCCACCCTTACCGGGTGGGTTACCGGGGTTACTGGGGGCTGGTTCTATATCCTAACGGTCTGTTCTATCCTGTGTGTGTGTTGGAGCAATAAAAATGGATTACTATCAGCATGAGATCTCTGTCAATTCTATTCGGCTGCTCAGCTAAAGAACCAATTTATCTCTATCACTCCCATCAGCAAATGAGGGAAAATGTGTCTGACCACTCCTGGGGGTTGCAAGTGCCAGCCCAGGCAGGTGGGCCCTCTTCTGGATGTGGATGACCCCTGGCTAGTGCCCACCCTGGCTGGTGCTGTCCCTCTCCCTCCCTCCGTCTCCCCCAGGGGCTTCCAGACACAGACATGGGTGGCAAAACGGATGCATTTGTGACACGAGGTGACATATTTTGTACTTGCCCCCAGGCTGAAAAACCTTCATGACTGTAGTAGCGCTGAGAAACACCTAAAGGTGGCTAGACGGTGAGAATGCAAGCTGTCCAGAGACAAGAGCCAAAATTCCCAAGGTCTTGCTGTACCCCCAACCCCACACTCTTGCCCAGGTGCTGCACTGGCTGCTCTGCCATTATTGCCACCTGCCCCCCATCACTTGATGCAGTTTGCGTTGGAGCTGACTGGATTCCCTGTTTGCCAGCCTGCAATGGTTCAGAGATGCCAACATCCCACTCTAGCTGAATTCTGTTTGACAATTCGGGTTTTGGAATGGTGGTGGCATTGATTCTGTGCAGGCACCTGTTTCAGAAGCATTTTTAAAATCCCTTAATTAATGCCATTGCACCATTTTCTGGACTCACAGAACAGCATGGGACGGGTGAGAGGGGGTGAAGAAGCTCCCCTCTCCCACAGCTTCCGTGGTGCAACTAGTCCAGCACTGGCGGGAAGAGGAAAATCGGATCACTTTTTTCCTCTCTCCCAGCCTGCAAAATTCTAGGCATCTGCTGGAACAATAATGGATGCCAAAGATTGGAGTTCTGTGTCAAAAACATTTCCAGGAAAGTAGGACCTCTGAGTCGGGAATGGCATCTGATACAGGGTGATTCTGCAGGCCCCCCCCCCCACCTGCAGTCCTGCTGTACTTACCGCTGAGCTTGCTTCCCCCCCTGTAGTGTGACGGGTATCGTGCAGCCTTGTGTTCCTTCGATGTGCTCTCTCCAGAGCTTTTGTCCTCAGTAACTCCGACGGAATATCCTAAATGGGAGGAAGTAGAAGCCTTGAACACTGGCAGTGGCCTCCCTCAGCCATGCCGCAAATGCGACAGCAAGACTCTTTCCTCATAATGATCAGTGTATTTGCACCATAGAGCTGCATTTTGAAACGCTGCTCATTTCTTGCATTGTTTCCACACTTCATAGAATGTAGAATGCAAGAGTTAAAAGGGATTGTGGAAATCATCTAGTCCAGTGGTTCCCAACCTGGGGTACTTGTACCCCCAGGGGTACCTGCCAGGATCTTCAGGGGTACTTGAAAAAGAATTGAATAATGGTGGGAAAAGTCCAGTCTGTATAGAATGCCTTGCAGGGCTGGCAAGGCAGGAAGGAACTGGGCCGGCTGTAGGAGCTGTTTGGCCCAATTGGAAATGCTTTTGCAGGGCTCCTCTACTAATTTTTTAGCTCTTGAATGGAGCCAGACCAAGAAAAAAACATCTGTTACTTCTGTGCAGGTGGATAGGGCTCCTGTACCTTTAGTAGTTGTGCAGAATAGGCACCTGGGGGGTAAGCCAGAGGGAGGGAGGGAGGGAGGGAGGGAGCATGCGCCCAACCCGCAGTGCTCCCCAACTCTCACTCGTTGCCACCCCGTCCACAGCAGACCACTCTGGAGCGAGACAGGTAGAGGATGGTGCTGGGAGATGTGAGGGCAGGGAAGGAGCAAGGTGCTGCTGCCTGCATGGCACCAAATTTGGGCCAACTGGAAGCAGCAGTGGGTGGAAGGGTAGTGTGTGGGGCCCAATTGCCCCAATTGCTTAAAAATCAGCCCTGGGAAGGAAGGCAGCCAGCTGGCTAAGAAAGCCGCAGCAGCAGCTAGTTTTTGATCATGAATTTGTGTATCATCAGATATGGATCAGTAACTGAAAACAAATAAATCTGAAATAAAAGCAACTACAGGTCCAGCCTATTTATACATGGATTTGACTCAACAACACGAACGGCTCCTGCAAATGAGAAGGAATGTGCTGCTCCCTGGAGAGGGGAAAAAATGCACCCCTTTAAAATCAGTTTAGAAAACTGAACAATCCTTTAACAACAGCCTCCTTAATGAGAGAGAGGGGGGGCAGCTGGCTGACAATCCATCAATCCTTCTCTCTCCAGCAGACCCCTCCCTTCCCCCTGAGCATGTGAAAGAAAGGGGATCACTTTGCATTGGTGAAGGGAGGGGCTGAGTGAAGCTCCATGAGGCTGACTGATTGATGGATTGTCTTCTTAATGACTCTTATCTTACATCACAAAGGTCAGCAAGGCTGTTTTTAAATCACCAGAGCAAAGAAACTTTGTTCTTTAAATTGATTTGCTATAGTGTGTTTTTTGCCATCCACAAGTGAGTGCTTGGAACGGAACCCACACGAATAATGAGGCTCAACCTGTATATTAATTACAAACATTTTTGTGAATAGAGGGGGTACAATTTATGGAAATGGACTGCCAAGAGGTACACAAGTGGGAACCACTGATCTAGTCCAGCCCCCTTGCTCAGTGCCAGTGACTACAGCATCCCTGGCAGGTGCCCCGTCTAGCCTCTACCTGAACACCCCCAAGGAAGGAGAGCCCACACTGCACAAGACTGGCTGTGCCAGAGCCTGGGCGAGGCGGCTCTGGCAGTTGGGAAACGCTTCCTTGTGTCTCCCCTGAATGGAGGGCCCTGTGATTTCAAGCCCTTGTTTCCAAGTGCAGAGAGGAAGGCCCCCCTTCCGCCTGACAGCTCTTGGGAGCTGGAACGTGGCTCTCCTCTCTGCCCTTCAGCTCCTCTTCTCCATCTGAAACACTCCAGCTCCTTGAACAACCTGAGTGGAGTTCTCCAGCCTTAGGAGCCCTTGCCTGCCCTCCAGCACTTCTCAGCCTGCCCTTGTTCTGGGCCAGGCTGCTTTTCTGGGTGTTGGCTATTAAGGCCCTCTGGCAGAAGAGCCTTCTGGAGCAAAGCTTGCCGAGGCGGGGGTGCATCAGTGTTGCCGAGTGCATCCCTTTGGTCACGTCTGCAGGCCTGATCCAGCCCCAGCTCTCCCCACAAGGCTCCCAGGGAATGGGGTGCCTGTGGCTTCTAACTCTCCCCACAAGACTCCAGCAGGGCACAGCTGCAGAAGGCTTCTAGAAGGGTAGTGACAGCCTTTCAGAGCGCGATACCATAGTCTTTCGAGGCTGAAGGTTGCCAACTAAGGAGGAGGGACAGCCATTGCTGCTGCCTAGCCTCTGTCTTTGCTGCCACCTGGTGGCTGAGAAGGGGCACATCAGCAGATGCTCTTCTGGAAAGAGACCCGGGAGGAAATCCTATTGGGATATTTGGCCTTGTGCAGGGCAGAGAGGTCTGCTTCAGGCTTCCAGAATATGAGGCATTTCATTTCGAAAAATGAACAAAAAACTTACCACCACCATAAGCCCTGGATAGGAGAAGGGGCCTGAATCCCCCCTTTGGTGCCTCTTCTGGTGGAGGTGCCTCCACATCCTCCGTGGCCAATGGCCACATGCATTTCATTACGCATTTCAACAATCCACTGCCATTCACATAAAAAATGTCATCTCTGTCTGACCAATAACTTTTGCTTGCCTTGCCTGACTAGAACTCCACAGCAATGCCAGTCCTCAGCCTGAAGTCCTTTGGGATGAGCTTTTTTTCCCACTTGTCAAAGCTGAACCCTTCTTCTGAAGAGTCACATTTGTCCCCAGGAAGAGGCCCTGTGTGACTGACCACGGCTGTTTGGGTGCTTTCTCACCCTTGAGAACAGAGCCTTCCTGGATGACACGCTTGCAGTCACTGCCCAAGGAGCAGGAGCTCACGGTGGCATAGGAGCTAAGAGGCACGACTGGGGCTCAGGGCCTCCCCGCTTCAGAGTGACCACTCGCCAGCTGGCCTTCAGCAAACCATTCTGCCTCAGTCTTCCCCAGCTGGTCCACAGGCATGGGTTGTCGGGAAAGGCAGCCAGAGGTGTGGAACTCCTGCCCTTATGCCCTCAGGATGTCTCCGGCGTTGTGGGGATTTTGGTGGAAGTTAAATTCTTTGGTTTCAGTCTGCTTTTTGGCCTGGGATGCTGTTGCTGCAACTGATCAGGCCTGCAGGATGTCGTAGGAAGTGCCTTACACTGAATAAAGCACCTCACGCTGTACTCTGCCCCTCCGTTCCCTCTGTGTTGTTTTTTTAATGGGGTTAATAATTGCTTTGTTTGATTTTGATTTTATGTAAACATTCTATGATTGTTCCTATCCCCCTTAATTTTTTTTAAAAGGTAGGCTATATATATTTGAAATAAATAAATAAAATCCTTTTCTGTATAGGGCCCTGTGTAAAACTGAAAATACAGCCGTTTCGTTTATTTAACATTTTCCTCCAGGTTTTTATTGTGGTGCCTTGTTTTTATCTATGCTGTTTCACCCCAGCACAGTGTCGCTTCTAGTGGCTGGTTGCTGGGGCTCTTCTGCAACATTTAGATTATGAGCCTTTTTAGGACAGGGAGCGGTTGATACTTGATCTTCTCTGTAAACTGCTTTGTGAACTATTTTTTGTAAAAAGGGGCATATAAATCTTTAATAATAACATAATATGTTGCCAGCTTCCTCGGGAACTGTTGACTGGAAGGTTCATATAAATGTTTGACTCAAATGGCCCCCAAGGGGCCAAAAAGTGCTGCTCGTCCCACCCCTCTGACCCTTCCCTCTTCTGCACTTGTAGGGCAGGAGGGCTGGGCCGGAATCCGTTCACAGCAGACCAGCTCTGGGCTTCCAGGGTGCCCTCTAGACTGCAGTTCCAGCTTGTCTGAGCAGCCTGTTATTTGACCTCCAAGGACTTATCCCAGTACTGGCTTCGGACCTCTTTGAGCTGCTGCTGGTGGCTCCCGGCTAGGTTTGGGAACCTGCTTGCCTGTCTTTGATCTCGTCCCCGTGGTGGTCCTTCTAAACTCCCACTGCTGCCAACTCAAGGTGGCTTCCTCCAGGTGCTGACCACCTACTGTTTTCTGGAACTCAACATCCCCTTTCAGTTTTGGACTGTGCCCAGAGCTGGCCCCAGACATTTTGCTGCCTGTCTCCGCCCCCCCCCCCCGGTGTGAGCAGGCACTCCATGCTCCTAGACATCTTGTCACTGGCTGGAGGAATCTGAAAGCCCAAGATTTCTGACAATTTCATAGGGGATGTGGCAGCTGCTCATACTTGAGCTTTATCTGAGTTGAAGATGAAGACCAGGTGCGAAGCCTGGATTCATGGAGAAGCTGGGCTTTGGGCAGAGATGGTGAGACAATGCCAGGGCCAGGCCTGAGGCAGTGTGCAAATGCTGCCTCCCACCTGGTGATGTGCCAGTTTCTGTGCCCATCACGCTGGAGCCCACCCACTGCTGCCTTCCACACACCCGTTTTGTGTCCCTCTTTCTTGTCAAACCCCAGGAGCGGGAGAGGGGATCAGGGGTGGGCACCCCCTGCCAGCCAATCTCCGCCCCCTTGGACTGCAAGCCCGGCTTCCAGGATGCTAGGACAGAAGCAGATGCCCCTGGAGGCCTGCCTGGGATGGGAGGGCAGCCTCTCCCCCTCCCTGTTCCCTCTGTAGCTTCAGCGCAGCCACTCCCTGCTGCCACTCACCTGGATGTTCTTCTCGGTTCCCAGGCTGGGTTTCCCTGGCTCTGGCCTGACCCCCCTTTGTACAAGAGCTGTGCTGGGCTGAGGAAAGTGGAAGAGAGACCAGGGTTCATGCCAGTGCTGGCGTGTGGGAGGGGTGGGGTAGGGGATGAGCCTTACCGGTCTGAGCTGCTCGCTGCCATCTTCCCCGTGCTGCCTCAGCTGCTGGTCCTTCAAGGCTTTACGCGCCTGCACTGCTTTGGCCAGCCGTTTCTTCTGCGGGGGACGGACAACAACAGAAGACAGGTGGTGGTGCAGGGCTTTCAGAGAGAGAGAGAGAGAGAGAGAGAGAGAGAGAGCGCCCACCCACCAGGCTGCACCCTGCGGCTTCACTCACCAGATAAATGTTGTACCTCAGGAGCCTCTTCCGGGCATCAGAGACACTGGAGCCCAGCTCCCGCAGCTTGGCCTTCATGTCGACCATCAGGTGGGCAGGAGGGTCCTGGTGGCATTGCAGCTTGGTCACCTCAGGCAGGAGGGGCCCCAGTGCCGAGTACAAGGCGGAGATGAAGTTCCTGCAGGGCAGGCAGGGAAGGCTTGGACTGGAAACGCAGCCTCTTGCTCAGCTGCAGCTCCAGGGTCAGGCCAGGGGGAGTCAGTGGGGGGCACTGTTTGCTCTAGGGGCCCTCATGGGAATTTTTGAAGGCATGTAGCCCCCCCCCCTTAATTTTTGAAGGCGTGCTGTCTCTATTGCTGGTTTTTACTGCTGTTTTATGCTTTATTCTCTTTGTCGCCTCAGGTACTGAAAAACAGGTTTAAGTATTTTGAATGCAGTTGCTAAGCTCTCTGTCACAGGCCAGTCCAGAGTTCTACACGGCCAGCAATGTGCAGTGCCTCAAGTACACTGCTGATCCCCCCCCCTTTGGGGAAAGCCCACAGGGCTGCATGACATCCAGCAAGGCCTGGGGAATCTGCCTCCTCCCCGGACTGCCTCCCCTGCTGGGTTGTCGCTGAGATGCGATGCATTCAGCCTGAAGCTGGCTGGACTATTTCCAGCCAGGCTGCTTAAACCGCCTGCCACGGGAGCAGGATCTTTGCGGGACTCTGCTGGACGCAAAACCAGCACTTCTGTTCCTGGGAGAGGCCCAGGACTCCCCCCTGCCACTGGGATGCTGGACTCCCCGCCAGAGGCACTTACACGGTCTCCTCATCCAGCTCCTCTTCTCCATAGACGGGGTTGTCACTCACGGAACATGAAAGCTCTGTTGAGAGGAGAGAAATGGGGAGAGGCTGGCAAATGCCCCAAAGCCTGTGCTGGCTGCAGAGCCCCCCCAGATGGAGTGATCCAGGGAAGTGCCTGGAGGTGACGGCCCCTGGTGTGCCAGCACAAAGGGCCCTGAACCGTCCTTGCAGCGCTCTGCTCTAAAACCCTGGTGATGCACTTTCTGCAGGCTGGAGGTGGATGTGTCAACGTGGCCCACAGGTCTAGCCCCCCCCCCCCAATTAGGAGAACTGATGCACCTCAGGGCACAGACCTCCTGATGTTGCTTCTGGCCCCAACTCACATGTTGACCCATTCCCCTCTGGTATGGGATGGCACCCAGTGCTGGGCAGGAGCTGTTTTGTCCTGCGTCTCCCCACCTCCGGAGCCCTGAGTTGTGTGTCCCAAGGCCCCTTGTCCAGGTGGTACGGAGGGGTGCATGCTGGGTGGGGCTGTGGCTCAGTGTCAGCAGGACCACAGATGCCTCCAGCAGTGTGAGAGCCTTACTGCTCCCCAATGGGGTCTGAAACGCCCCCCCCCCACTGCTGCCCCATTCGCATAGCCTCTCCCCTGCCCTGTTTTATCTCCACTGACTCGCCTCTCCAGCCATGGAGAGGAGCCGCTGTGCTCAGTGCTGCGTGGAACCAGCAGCCTTCTTACCTGGGAGGCTGGTGGACACAGAGCCCCTGGGGTCCATGGTCTGAGGGCTGGAAGAGGAAGGGAGAAAAGATCCTTGTGAAGCCTTGGTGTGTTTCTGCTCTGGTAGGCCTGCACCGGGCGCTAAGCAGAGCTGCTAACCCTTGAGCAAGCCTTGGCACAGGCTAGGCCTGCGCTCTTGGGACTTTTGGGTTCCTCGGTTTGACCTGGTTTTAATCCCTGCTGTCACCTTGGTTTAGTCTTGCATTTACCAAAAATGCCCTGCCCTGAGTTGCACCACACAAGGCGGCAGGGGAGCCTGCATCTAATAGTAACACAACATACATCCACGATTTGGCATGTCTGAATGTAGGTTTAAACAAAACACATGTACATTGAATAATAATATGGGGCTGTTGTTGGAAAAAGATGCAGTGGTGAGTGTGTGTGTGTGTGTGTGTGTGTGTGTGCTTGTGCGCTGTTTTCATCGGTGTGCAGAAGAAAGAATTCTAGCAGGTGCAGCTTGTCATGCAAGGTGGAAAAACGACACCTGCATGGGGGCCCAATCCTACCCACCTCTCCAGCCCCGGTGCAGCCCCTTCACAACTACCCTCCCACCACTGGATGCAGCACAAACCCCATTGGCATGATGATCCCCCCCTTTTGGGGAAAGCCCACAGGGCTGCATGACATCCAGTAAGGCCTGGGGAATCTGCCACCTCAGTGGACTGCCTCCCCTGCTGGGTTGTCCCTGAGATGCTTTCAGCCGGAAGCTGGACGGACTATTTCCAGCCGGGCTGCTTAAACCGCCTGCCACCGGAGCAGGACCTTTGCGGGACATTGGCATGGCTACACCAGGGCTAGAAAGCTGGATAGGATGTGGCCCTGAATCCCTCCTCTAACAGCCCGCGGCAGAGAAGCAGCTTTGGGCTGTCCTGCTTTGCACCTTTGGCAAAAGGGTCCGTTGTGGGTGCTTGCGCACCTCTTTCTCAGAGGTAATGTCAAGTCCCTCCGCTCTGCGCTGGGTGCCTGCAGAATGGTGCAACCAACCCCCAAGGAAGTGGGGCAGGGCTCTTGACAGGCATTCATCTTCACTGCAGCACTGCAAGGCAGGCCTTAAATTCTACGTGGGGAAACCACCTGGGAGAGTGTGCCTGAAGTCCTAAGAGCCCCACCGCATCAGGCCAAAGACCCATCAGTCCAGTCTCACAGTGGCCCACCAGATGTCTCCAGGAGCACACGAGAGACCTGCACCCTGGTGCCCTCCCTGCACCTGGCATTCTGAGGTAGCCCATTTGGATTTTTCCTCCAGAAATGTGTCCGCTCCCCTCTGAAAGGCACCCGGGCCAGATGCCCTCACCGCATCCTGTGGCGGGGAGATCCACAGGCCAGTGACGTGCGGGGGGAAGAAACATTTCTGTGGTCTGCCGAACTCTCCCCCACTCGGAGAGTGGCGGCCGCCCCGCGGTGCAAGGAGCGTCCCTGCGTGATGCTGGGCGCCTCCTCCCCGGCCTGGGCCGGCTCCGGCAGAGGGCGCTGCGGGGCCGCCTGGCTGGCCTGGCCTGGCCTCCGCCTGCCTGCGGGGGCTTCCGAGGAGGCGCAGCGCGAAGGGCTCCGGGGTCCCTCTGCGCCTCCCCGAGGAGCCCCTGCCCGCTGAGGACGCGGCCGGAGGGAGCCAGGTGCCCACGGCTGGCTTCCAGCCCGCGGGCAGCCCCGCTCCGGCCCCTCCCGCGCCGGCCGGGCAGCGAGCAGCCAGGCGGGGCAGCTCCGGGCGCCGCCGGGTCCCGCCTGCAGCCGCCGGGCAGGGCAGCCACGGCCGGGGCGGGGGGCTGCGCTCGGCTCCTCGGCAGGCAGGCTGGCTGGCTGGGGGCGCGGGGCACGGCCGACCCGCCCCCCCCACTGGACTTCCCCTCCTGGCCGTCCTGGGCACAGCCACCTTCAGGGGCGCCCGAGTATGCGGGGGGCGGGGGCGTGGAGGAGCGGCGCTCCTCTGCCTCGGGCTCCGCACCAGCCCCGGGGCAGCGCGGACACTGAGTGCCGAGACGGGCGAAGACCCGGCGGGTAATGAGCCTGCGGAACTCCTGGCCGCAGGAAACGGAGAGGCATCTCACCTGGATGCCTCGAAGAGGGCATTGGACAGATTTCTGGAGGAAAAGTCCATCGCGGGTTGCGAGCCACGCTGGGTGTGTGCCAGAGAGCCCAGAATGCCAGGCGCAGGGGAGGGCGTGGGATGCAGGCCTCCTTGGTGGGCCACTGGGAGTGGGATGCAGGAAGCTGGCCTAGGTGGGCCTTTGGCCTGATCCAGCGGGGCTGTTAGGTTCTTATGCAAGCCCCCGGCCCTCCCCCTCCACTGGGTTCCTGTCAATATTCTGGGGGCTTCCCAGCTGCTTGACATAAACACTCAGGAAACCCTTCCACAGTTTCTCCCTGGTGGTGCTGTTGCCCCTCCCCTTTCCCCAAGCCCAGAATCCTTAATTGGGGAAGGAGGGGGAGAGGATTGCAGGGAGGCTTCCTTCTGGGAGGAAGAGGCTTTGCAAGGGCTCTGCTTGACCCTAAACTTTGCTTCTTGACCCACAGAACTTGACCCACTTGACCCACAGAACTTTGCTTCTTGCCAAGGGCTTGCAGGCTTCATCCTGCTCCCTTTAGTAGCCCTGCAGTCCACAGCAGGACAGGATGCCCTGAGCATCAGTGACAGGACCTGGCCCTGCTTGTCTGTGCCCTGATAACCTCTGAGGGAGAGGAAGGACTGTGACATGCACTCCCCGAAGATTGTTTGGAAATGACTGTTGGGTCAAAGCCTGCTTATTGGTGCTACAGGTACCAGTGATTTCCGGGCAGCATTTCAAAAGCCCTTTCTGATCAGTATCGACCTAAACGGTTTGGGACCAAGAAGTCTGAAGGACCACCTGCTGCCATATGAATCTGCCCAATCTATGATCCATCTATGAATCTAAGAAACCTCTTCTAGGGCTTTGCGTGGAGTGACTTCTGAGTTGAGATGGGTGAGGCCTTTTTGGTTGTGGCACCACATCTCTGGAACGCCCTCTCTTAACCACCCATCAAGGCTCCTTGGCTGATTTTTGGCAAGCCACTAAAATGCTGCATTTCTCTCTCATGTTGCGCGTGTGCTGCTCATGCGGCCTTGCTGCCTGCTTTTGCTCTTTCTTTCTACAGTGATGGCTCTTATGTTTCTGCTACACACCTAGAGCAGGGGTGCCAAAGCCCCAGCCTGGGGGCCACTTGCAGTCCTCAGGGACCTCCAGCCCAGCCCACAGGGAGTCCCTAGTCTCCAATGAGCCTCTGGCCCTCCGGAGACTTGCTGAAGGCCATGCTGGCCTGATGCAACTGCCCTCAGCTTGACGGTGACTGTTCAAACTCTTGTGGGAGCTGTGGGATGAGGGCTTCCTTCACTGCTTGCAGTTGCATGTCTGTGATGCAGCAGAGATGGAAAGGCCAGCCTTGCTTTGTGCAAAGCCTTTTATTGTCCTTGAACTATTGCAAGACCTTCATTCATTCATATAAGTTCCATCTCTAATGTATTCATTAATGTAAATTTATTCAAATTTGAAATGTAAATTCTTGTGTCACACAGTGTCAGAGAGATGATGTGGCCCTCCTGTCAAAAAGTTTGGACATCCCTGACCTAGAGGATGCGAAGGATCGTGAGGCGGGTTCTAAATGTTTTAAATACATCTAAATATTCCCTTCATCCTGGGATCAACTCTTGCTATGCTCAGTCCTGGTGTGGCTGGAACAAAGGCCAAGGGGATTCTAGAGGTGGAGCCAACTGCTCCTTAAAACTCAGGTTACACCCAGCTTCACCTACTGTTGTCCTGTTGTTCTGGTCTGTTGGGAAAGTCCAGGGAGACCCCGAGGGGGAGGCCCAGCTCTCTGCACAGCTGCCTGCCTCCTTTGGCGTGAGGATGGCTGCGCCTGGCCTGCAGTGAACCTGTCTCTCTGCTGCTTCTCCAGCCTAGGAGAGGCTGAAGCCGTTGCCTGGCTCCTAAGTGGGTGATGTCACGGGCTGATCTGATGAAGTCACAGAGCAGGGAGGCTGCTCACACCCGGGGTCTGAGGAGCTTCATTGTCACATGACCTTTGTGGCAACTCCTGCCCTCATGGACTTTAAACAGGGCTTTGCTGGCAGCCGCTAGGAGGCTTGAGAGCTGGAAGTGCAACCCACTGTCTGTTTTGGAGCCCTGAACCGAGCTCAGGTGCAAGACTGAGTCTCAGCTGAGTCACCCCTTGTACTGCCCTATCATAGCCAATATCAAGGGTCTTAAAATATGACTCCAAAGCGGATTTCCCCCTCCCCTCAGCAAATTTTGAAGATGAGTTTGGGTTGAAGTGAGGCTCTGGACCTGTTTTGGCTGGTGTGATTACACTGGAGAAATTGATCTGGAACGAAGGGTGCGATCTCAGTCCACTGCCAGTGGATTGATAGTGATGCCTGAGAGGGGCCCAGCCAGTTTGACCCCCGACCACTCCTGCTTGGCAGGTGCCTCAGGATGCAGACCATGGATCTGGCCTTGGGCGGCACCACACAGAGAGTGCTGGGGGAGCAGGAGCCAGAAATGGGGGGTGGGGCAGAGCAGAGGCTTCTGGGCTCCTTCCAGGATCAGAGCTAGTCCTGTTCATGCCACAAGTCACCAAGTGGGAATTGAGGAGCGTGTTCTGGATGCTGCTGGGGCCTCTGCCCCCCTGGCACTTGCACAGAGGGTTTTCTGTCCTCCATTGACTTTTGGAAGCGGGGTCAGCAAGCCGGAAGGGAAACTTGTCTGGTTCCTGTGCTGTAAATTGCAAACAGGCAAGAAGGGCAATTCACACCATCTTTGTCCTATGCACAGTGCTTGATCCCACCACAGCCCAAACCCTTTCTCCAGCCAGCTACGCATGGTCTCCAGCTGAAGTTTCATGGCCCTGTGGCTGCATAAGGAGCAGCTGTGAGGGTCAGCCCTTAGATGGAGCCCTTTCACAAGCACAGCATGCTCCTGATGCCGCTGCCCGCTTGAATGGATGGCCCCAGCAGTTCCTTGCAGTGCCAGCTCAAGGCCTGGGACTGGCGTGCCAATTAGGGCTGACATCACCTTCAATGCGCACCTTGAATGCCCATCTTGAATGCCGCTGCAGTGCAAAGGCTGAGACAGAGGCTGGGAAAGGGGGAAAGAGAGTATAGGAGACAATTCAAGTGGGTTGCTCAAGATGTGCCCATTGGGTGTTCCGTTCACTAAAACCCCCAGAGCCCTTGGATGAGCCCCTTCTTATCCTGGCAGTGAAGAAGTCCTGGCAGTACTGCCAGCCAGGCAAGGGAGCAGGGCCATTTGCTCTGTTGAAGACCCTGTCCGCTGCCCCCATTGCCAGCACCGACTGTCTAGTAGCCAAGTGTCTGTAGCACAGGTTCCTCGAAGAACTGAGCCAAGCTGCAGTCTGGAGCAGGCAGTAGTTCTCCAGGGTTCAAACCATTCTGACCAGTGGGTCATTTTCTTCCCAGTTAGTCCCAGTCAGTCAATGCCTGAGCAAATATTTGTCTCCTTCTGTGTTATCTGCTCCACTCCGACCTGTTTTTACCCGCGTTTACTCATTTCTGTCTCTGGATCTTTGCCAGGTGGTTTCCGCAGCGCAAGTGTCCCCTTTTTCAAGAAAGAGAAACTAGGCTGACGGGGAGACTAGTCGGGCCTGGATGTGGTTCTGCCTGGCGTTGTGAGAGGGGCAAGTCGGAGCCTGTGGAGGCTCCAAGGGAGGCTTTGCGCGGCAGTTAAGGATAAGCCGGCAGGAGCTGCAGTTAGTGGGGGGATGAGCAGGCAGTGGGAAGTGCTGACATCTTTCTGGGTTTTTCTCCGGCTAATTTGTGTCCCTGAAATCTTGGCAGAGGCCCAAGGCAGTTTCCTAAAGTCTGAGCGTTAATTGGAGCTGGAGTTTTGTGGCAGGGCTCACTGCAGCATCCGCCCTGCCCCCACTCTTGGCTCCCAACCTTCCCTCCCAAGACCTCCCTTTACTTTGCTCACTTTTCTCATGCCCCAGGGAGCATAGGGAGGTCTTCTGTCTGTCGCTGGCACTGGGGCAACAGGTCCTCCAGTTCCCGCAGAGCCCAATCACGTCCTCCAGCCCTGGAGTGACCTGGAGTGATGGAAAGAGAAGAAGCAGTGCTGGCAGGTGCTCGGTGGCAGAGCACAGCCTGAACCCAGAGAAGGGCCTGGGCATCTGCACGGGGAAAGGTTCTGGCCGCAGCAAGGAGGAAGGCCTCTCCCTGCCAGGCAGGGCAAGCAACACAGGCAGCTTCATCTCTCTACTGGTGACTTGACGCTCCCCCCCCCCCCCGGCACATACTTCCATCTGGATGGGTAGAGGTGCCTAGTTCACGCTGAAGTGGGAGTGCTTGGAAGGGATTGGAAGTGGCTGCACTTGTGTACAGGGGGCGGGGGGCGGGGCGGGGGGCTTTCAGTTCTCACCACTTCCCCCTCAGAACTCTGCTGTGTGTGGAATTCACTGACGGAGAAGCCAGGAGCTCACTGGCAGGCTGCCGCTTGTGTCAGCCAGGGCATGAGAGTCATCCTGAACAGTGAGGAGGCCTATTTGGGAAACACAGGAGAGAATGCAGCGCTGAGCATGTGATGGAAAATGCCCCCACAGTGTGGCATGATTCATGAGCGCCATCTGAGACTTGCTGTTGGTGGAGAGCGTTATGGGGTTACAAGATACTTGTGCTTCCACTGACCAGTGGGGGCTGCTTGTTTCCACCCCAACCGGAAGCAGGCCTCTCAGTCATGGCATCTGACACATGTGGAAGATCTTTGGGGCAGGGGCCTCTCCTGGATGGTTCTACATAAATCAACATCATGAAAAAATGGGTTCCAGTTAGATACCCCTTTCTGGCAGTGCCTGTTGAATTTCCGGATTATAAGGAGCATTTGGAATGCATTTCTAAAGGGAAGGCAGGTGCGTGTCAGTGTGAGGAAGCTGCCCGGCAGAGGCTGGTTGGCACTTTTCACAACTTGTTGTGTCGATCAGCAGCATTGGCTGGATAGATGTGACATACCCATAACACGCACTGGGAAGCCGGGCTGGCAAGCTGCCATTTGTGAGACCTCTGATGCTGCTAACAGTTCTGATGTCACATGAGAACAAGGCTGGCTTCTGTGGGCAAGAGGACCACAGCTGGGGGCTCCAGCAAAGATGTGCTGACTTGACCAAGACAGGACAAAGTTCTGATTTCCTAGTGCCTCCCAGTGAGGTGACTTCTGTTTTTGACTCCACCAATTTCACTTGGCTGTTGTTCACCTTTGAACATACCTGCATGTGCTCCGAGGGCCACACAGAAGAACAGCTCACCTCTCAGCATCAGTGGGGTAAACCCGTGTCAGCTGCATGTGGATGACGCATTTCTAAGCAACAGCACTCACCCTAGAACATAACATAAGAACAGCCCCACTGGATCAGGCCATAGGCCCATCTAGTCCAGCTTCCTGTATCTCACAGCGGCCCACCAAATGCCCCAGGGAGCACACCAGATAACAAGAGACCTGCAAAGCCTCCTGGGAATTGTAGTTAAGAACATAAGAACAGCCCCACTGGATCAGGCCATAGGCCCATCTAGTCCAGCTTCCTGTATCTCACAGCGGCCCACCAAATGCCCCAGGGAGCACACCAGATATCAAGAGACCTGCAAGGCCTCCTGGGAATTGTAGTTAAGAACATAAGAACAGCCCCACTGGATCAGGCCATAGGCCCATCTAGTCCAGCTTCCTGTATCTCACAGCGGCCCACCAAATGCTCCAGGGAGCACACCAGATAACAAGAGACCTGCATCCTGGCGCCCTCCCTTGCATTGGCATTCTGACATAGCCTATTTCTAAAATCAGGAGGTTGCGCATACACATCATGGCTTGTACCCCGTAATGGATTTTTCCTCCAGAAACTTGTCCAATCCCCTTTTAAAGGCGTCTAGGCTAGACGCCAGCACCACATCCTGTGGCAAGGAGTTCCACAGACCGACCACACGCTGAGTAAAGAAATATTTTCTTTTGTCTGTCCTAACCCGCCCAACACTCAATTTTAGTGGATGTCCCCTGGTTCTGGTATTATGTGAGAGTGTAAAGAGCATCTCCCTATCCACTCTGTCCATCCCCTGCATAATTTCTTATGTCTCAATCATGTCCCCCCTCAAGCATCTCTTTTCTAGGCTGAAGAGGCCCAGACGCCGTAGCCTTTCCTCATAAGGAAGGTGCCCCAGCCCCGTAATCATCTTAGTCGCTCTCTTTTGCACCTTTTCCGTTTCCACTATGTCTTTTTTGAGATGCGGCGACCAGAACTGGACACAATACTCCAGGTGTGGCCTTACCATCGATTTGTACAATGGCATTATAATACTAGCCGTTTTGTTCTCAATACCCTTCCTAATGATCCCAAGCATAGAATTGGCCTTCTTCACTGCCGCCGCACATTGGGTCGACACTTTCATCGACCTGTCCACCACCACCCCAAGATCTCTCTCCTGATCTGTCACAGACAGCTCAGAACCCATCAGCCTATATCTAAAGTTTTGATTTTTTGCCCCAATGTGCATGACTTTACACTTACTGACATTGAAGCGCATCTGCCATTTTGCTGCCCATTCTGCCAGTCTGGAGAGATCCTTCTGGAGCTCCTCACAATCACTTCTGGTCTTCACCACTCGGAAAGGTTTGGTGTCGTCTGCAAACTTAGCCACTTCACTGCTCAACCCTGTCTCCAGGTCATTTATGAAGAGGTTGAAAAGCACCGGTCCCAGGACAGATCCTTGGGGCACACCGCTTTTCACCTCTCTCCATTGTGAAAATTGCCCATTGACACCCACTCTCTGCTTCCTGGCCTCCAACCAGTTCTCAATCCACGAGAGGACCTGTCCTCTAATTCCCTGACTGTGGAGTTTTTTCAGTAGCCTTTGGTGAGGGACTGTGTCAAATGCCTTCTGAAAGTCCAGATATATAATGTCCACGGGTTCTCCCTAGGAAGTGGAGGAGGCCACATCACTCTCCAAAGAGACGCTTTGTTCTACTGGAGGGGGGCCTAGGGTTGTTTCCTGATGCCAGCTCAGTGCAAGGGGCTGCCTGGCAGGGAGAAGAGGGGTTGCCTGGTTGGGGGAAACACCAGAGTCTCCTGCTGCAGCTGGCGATTGGCACCTGCAGTCCCTTCTTCTGCCTGCCACTGCCCTCTGAGTGTCAAGTGGGCTGTCCAGCTTGGCATTGGAGACACAGTCTGGCAGCTGCTCTCCAGGATTTCAGGTGCCGCTTCCTCCCTGGCCCTCTCCAAGATGCTGCCAGGGGTTGAAGCAGGAGCTCTGCCCCTGCATTCTGGCTGTAGCACCACAATGGGGAGGAGACCCCCCCCCCCCAGCATGCCTGCCGACCCAGAAGACAGTGAGGCTGAGAGTAGCAGCCCTGACTTCTGCAGTCCCGAGACTCTGGAGCTGGCTGGCAGCCAGCAACCTCTGTGTCCCTTTAGTGGGGGGGGGGGGGGGAGGGTGACAGAGAACTCCCAAGTTGCTGGCAGCTGCTGTGCAAAGCGCTTGGATTTGAGCACTGATTCCCGCTTGCTGTGACTGAGGGTCCCTGGTTTGGAAATTCCAAGGGCTTGACTTTCCCAGGAGTGGAGCGGTTTCTCCCTGGTCCTTTCTGGAACTCAGGAAGGCTTGGTGTCCCGGCAGGAGAAGGGGAACACCAGAGAGAGTGGATCCACTTTCTGTTCTGCTGGCTGGTGCCTTCTGGTGCAATAACTGCCGAGATCTGACTAGAAAAACAAACCGAAGAAGAGCTGCCACACTGGCAAAGTTTTCACAAACTAGACCTGCCAACAGGTGACTCTGCAGAATTAATTGGTCTCTAAAACTTTGTTATAAAATAGGTCAGTTATTCTAATGTCAATCATGCAGAGCTGAATGAGGCATTTAGCAGACAGGCACTCTTGTGGGGCTGTGTCAGAACTTGCCCTGATGGGATCAGTCCTGCTAGGAATCTCTTTCCCTCCTTGGATGGTGCTTGTCCTCAGCACTCACTCCCATTTTCCTTGCGATGCAACGGCCCAGAAAAAAAGCAGAAACATTTGGGGGGGGGGGACCAGACCCAGAAGGCCAGTCATGCCCTTTCTTCAGTGCAGCAACCAAGATCCCCCTCTGCCCTCCCCTTGTCAAAGGCTCTCTCAGCATCCCACCACCTGCTCTTCCTCCTTTCCTCCATAGGTGATGTTATTGTTTTTACATCCACCTTAAGAGAGCTAGTCTGGTCTCAATGAATATAACTGGGCAATGCAATATGGGCAGCTGTTCTGCCAAATTCTCAACTCCTGCCGACCACGGCAATTTGTCCCGTCCAAATATCCCAACTCCCTTTTAATGTCCGCTTTTTGGCTAATTAACAACCCCCTTTCCCAAGAACAACAGCTGTGGTGTGCAAAGGAATAAACACAGAACTTCTTATCTATAGCAATTAACAAGAATTTATTGCTACAAACACAGACATTCCCTGCAGGTCCTCTTGTCCAGAGGCTTTCCCTCCCCAAAACTCCACTTAACTCCGGGGGTAATGTCTGAAGCCTCCAGTCCAAGTCCAATCCGGTCTCCAAAACACAGTCCAGTCTTCTGCAGTAGAGTTCCTCCTCTCCAGCAGCGTGTCTCCTCCAGTAGGGTCCTGGCAGTCCTCTCTTCCTGTAGGTCTGGGTCAGGTAGCCCTCTTGGTCAGCTTCCGGCTGGGTCAGCGTCCTGCTCAGCCAGCCCTTTGCTCCTTCTGAAGCTGCCTTTTATCCTGCAGCCCCTTGTTAAATCCAAATCCAGCTCAGCTGTGAGAAGTCCAAGTTAGGCTCAGCTGAGCCATCTCTTCAGTCCATTCAAAGTCTCATCAAGGTCAAATGAAGCTCAGGTGTCCATCAGTCTCCACTGGCCTTGATTTATTACAGCTGTGGAGCCAGCCCTGCCCTTCCCAGAGCTGTCAAACAGCTGTCAAAACATGGGATCACTGTCAACACCACATCATCCACCTGATGATCTTCTGATCTTCCATTACAGCAGCCCATTCCTATCCAAATCTCCGCCCCACCTCTTGTGGCAGCACTCCCAAAACGGAGGCCAACGGAGCGCTCCATGTTCTGTCGGAAGCCATTTTGAGACAGCTGAAGTGTCTTCTATTCAAGCGTATTCCAGTGAAGACTTGGGCCTGTCCATTATTGCTTCATCCACCATCAAAAGCTTTGTCAAGCCATTTCTGCTTTGGGATCCACTCATAACAGAGATTTCACGAAACGTTCTGAGCGACGCAGGCTGCCAGCTAAAATCTGGCAAGACAGACAAGGATCAGAGGGATGAGTGGGGAGGGGGAAGATGAGAAAAGCAGGCATGTGGGCAGGGCTGGTGCCAGGCTGTTCTGCACCCTCCTCGGGAATAAAAGTGCAGAAATTTGTCATAAGACTTGACAATTATATTCCATAGCACTGTTGTGGTGTTTATCTTAAAATTAAAAAAGACAGTTGCATTTCTTAAATGGATTTAGAAAAACTGCCCTCAAAGGTCAGTTCTGCACCCCTCTGAGGGTGGAGTTCTGGACAGTAGGAAAGGGAAAAAGATTCTGTGATCACTGCCCGTCCTATGCAACTCCCCCTCGATGCAACTGTGCCACTAGAATGCCATTGCAATCCCAGAGGTCTCTTCCGGAAGGGAACACTTGCCGTTTGTGACTGCTGTGACACGCAAGTTCCGGCAGTGCAGTCTGCCCCCAGGACTGGCCGCAGGCCGACCTCTGAGATGAGCCAAGCACACGGTCTGGTTTCCCAGGGCTTAAGCTCCATCCCAGGAGGCAGGAGCTCGCCAGTCCTGCTGGGGCTGCCCTGAGCAGGCATCCCAGCCAGGAGTCGGGCAAGGCTGCTCAGGTGACCCTTGCTCACCAGTGGGACAGCAGGTGATGGTTAACAAACAGGTTATGTCAGAAGGTGCTCTGGGTCCCTCTTTGGTGGGGGCCAGGCCAAGAGGTAAATGGAGAGACAAGGGGGTCGGGGGTTGATGCTTTTTCCTTTCTGTTGTCCTGAAATTTCCCTGTATTGTGCAGGGAGAGGAAATTTTAACCTCACAGCACACATACACCCAACCTGTTCCAGTGCTTGGGGCTTCCACTGATCACCTCCTCTCTTCTTCTGCTCTACCATGTCTGCTTCGTAGCTGCTGTAGGCACTGAGAGCTCCCATTTATTCCTTTTATTTGCAAAGGTACTTGTTCCCTGGCACTTAGGGAGTCTCCAGGTATGGAGAAACCGTTGCCTTGTTCTTGGGTAGTCCAGTTTTGGGTACTGGGTTTGGGCACTTCCCTTATGAGGAAAGGCTACAGCTTTTGGGGCTCTTCAGTCTAGGGGTGGGGACATGATTGAGACATACAAAATTATGCAGAGGGTGGTGAGGGATGTTCTTTTCCCTCTCACACAACACCAGAACCAGGGGACATCCACTGAAATGGAATGTTGGGAGAATTAGGATAGACAAAAGAAAATATTTCTTTACTCAGCGTGTAATTAGTCCATAGAACATGTTACCACAGGATAGGGTGATGGCATCTGGCCTAGATGCCTTTAAAAGAGGATTGGACAAATTTATGGAGGAAAAGTTCATCACAGCTTGCAAGCCATGATGGGTATGTGCAACCTCCTGGTTCTACTGGTTCAGTAGTCCAAAGGCTACTGAAAAAACTCCACAGTCAGGGAATTAGAGGACAGGTCCTCTCCTGGATTGAGAGCTGGTTGAAGGCCAGGAAACAGGGAGTGGGTGTCAATGGGCAATTTTCACAATGGAGAGAGGTGAAAAGCGGTGTGCCCCAAGGATCTGTCCTGGGACCGGTGCTTTTCAACCTCTTCATAAATGACCTGGAGACAGGGTTGAGCAGTGAAGTGGCTAAGTTTGCAGACGACACCAAACCTTTCTGAGTGGTGAAGACCAGAAGTGATTGTGAGGAGCTCCAGAAGGATCTCTCCAGACTGGCAGAATGGGCAGCAAAATGGCAGATGCGCTTCAATGTCAGTAAGTGTAAAGTCATGCACATTGGGACAAAAAATCAAAACTTTAGATATAGGCTGATGGGTTCTGAGCTGTCTGTGACAGATCAGGAGAGAGAGCTTGGGGTGGTGGTGGACAGGTCAATGAAAGTGTCAACCCAATGTGCGGGGGCAGTGAAGAAGGCCAATTCTATGCTTGGGATCATTAGAAAAGGTATTGAGAACAAAACGGCTAGTATTATAATGCCGTTGTACAAATCGATGGTAAGGCCACACCTGGAGTATCGTGTCCAGTTCTGGTTGCCACATCTCAAAAAAGACATAGTGGAAACGGAAAAGGTGCAAAAGAGAGCGACTAAGATGATTACGGGGTTGGGGCACCTTCCTTATGAGGAAAAGCTACGGCGTTTGGGCCTCTTCAGCCTAGAAAAGAGACGTCTGAGGGGGGACATGATTGAGACATAAGAAATTATGCAGGGGATGGACAGAGTGGATAGGGAGATGCTCTTTACACTCTCACATAATACCAGAACCAGGGGACATCCACTAAAATTGAGTGTTGGGCGGGTTAGGACAGACAAAAGAAAATATTTCTTTACTCAGCGTGTGGTCGGTCTGTGGAACTCCTTGCCACAGGATGTGGTGCTGGCATCTAGCCTAGACGCCTTTAAAAGGGGATTGGACAAGTTTCTGGAGGAAAAATCCATTATGGGGTACAAGCCATGATGTGTATGCGCAACCTCCTGATTTTAGAAATGGGTTATGTCAGAATGCCAGATGCAAGGGAGGGTACCAGGATGAGGTCTCTTGTTATCTGGTGTGCTCCCTGGGGCATTTGGTGGGCCGCTGTGAGATACAGGAAGCTGGACTAGATGGGCCTATGGCCTGATCCAGTGGGGCTGTTCTTATGTTCTTATGTTCTAGAAGTAGGCTATGTCAGAATGCCAGATGCAGGGGAGGGCACCAGGATGCAGGTCTTGTCTTGAGTGCTCCCTGAGGCATCTGGTGGGCCTCTGTGAGATGCAAGGAGCTGGACTAGATGGGCCGTTGGCCTGATCCAGCGGGATTCTTATGTTCCTATGAGTTTGCTGTTGGAAGTCATGATGATGATCTGGAACTCAGTGAAAGAGGTTTTTAGCTGCAAATTTGCCACAGAACTGAATAACTTCTGCATTCACTGAAGGGCAGAACCAAAACATGCCACACACAGAATGGTCAGCAGGCCTCCAGGGAGCAGGAGCAAAGTGAGAGAAGGGTGAGGTGCACAGACACCATGTGGCCTTCTTCAAGTGTGGCGTTGTCATGAATATGTGCAGTTCAGGCCTAGTAGCATTGCAAAGCCTGAACCAAAGTAACCCAGTAGGGGCTTGCAGTCCTAGCTGCTAGGAATTTACAACTCAATGGAAGGTGATAATGTAGCACCTAGGTAGCCAGAAAGACGCCCATCAAGGATGGAATGGCCCATCAAAACACATAGACGAACAGGCCTTGCTGAGGGAGAGTCAGCATGGCTTCTGTAAGGGTAAGTCTTGCCTCACAAACCTTATAGAATTCTTTGAAAAGGTCAACAGGCATGTGGATGCGGGAGAACCCGTGGACATTATATATCTGGACTTTCAGAAGGCGTTTGACACGGTCCCTCACCAAAGGCTACTGAAAAAACTCCACAGTCAGGGAATTAGAGGACAGGTCCTCTTGTGGATTGAGAACTGGTTGGAGGCCAGGAAGCAGAGAGTGGGTGTCAATGGGCAATTTTCACAATGGAGAGAGGTGAAAAGCGGTGTGCCCCAAGGATCTGTCCTGGGACCGGTGCTTTTCAACCTCTTCATAAATGACCTGGAGACAGGGTTGAGCAGTGAGGTGGCAAAGTTTGCAGACGACACCAAACTTTTCCGAGTGGTAAAGACCAGAAGTGATTGTGAGGAGCTCCAGAAGGATCTCTCCAGACTGGCAGAATGGGCAGCAAAATGGCAGATGCGCTTCAATGTCAGTAAGTGTAAAGTCATGCACATTGGGGCAAAAAATCAAAACTTTAGATATAGGCTGATGGGTTCTGAGCTGTCTGTGACAGATCAGGAGAGAGATCTTGGGGTGGTGGTGGACAGGTCGATGAAAGTGTCGACCCAATGTGCGGCAGCAGTGAAGAAGGCCAATTCTATGCTTGGGATCATTAGGAAGGGTATTGAGAACAAAACGGTTAGTATTATAATGCCGTTGTACAAATCGATGGTAAGGCCACACCTGGAGTATCGTGTCCAGTTCTGGTTGCCACATCTCAAAAAAGACATAGTGGAAATGGAAAAGGTGCAAAAGAGAGCGACTAAGATGATTACGGGGCTGGGGCACCTTCCTTATGAGGAAAGGCTACGGCGTTTGGGCCTCTTCAGCCTAGAAAAGAGACGCTTGAGGGGGGACATGATTGAGACATACAAAATTATGCAGGGGATGGACAGAGTGGATAGGGAGATGCTCTTTACACTCTCACATAATACCAGAACCAGGGGACATCCACTAAAATTGAGTGTTGGGCGGGTTAGGACAGACAAAAGAAAATATTTCTTTACTCAGCGCGTGGTCGGTCTGTGGAACTCCTTGCCACAGGATGTGGTGCTGGCGTCTAGCCTAGACGCCTTTAAAAGGGGATTGGACGAGTTTCTGAAGGAAAAATCCATTATGGGGTACAAGCCATGATGTGTATGCGCAACCTCCTGATTTTAGGAATGGGTTAAGTCAGAATGCCAGATGTAGGGGAGAGCACCAGGATGAGGTCTCTTGTTATCTGGTGTGCTCCCTGGGGCATTTGGTGGGCCGCTGTGAGATACAGGAAGCTGGACTAGATGGGCCTATGGCCTGATCCAGTGGGGCTGTTCTTATGTTCTGATGTTAATGCAGCTGTAGATCTCCAGGGGGCAGGGAAGAGCTGAGAGGGCTAGCATCCAGCCCCACTTCCGTAGGACAGGGTCTTTTGGTCTTTGTCGCTTGGTGAGATAGGTGGTGGGTGCACATCCTGCCCCACCAGGACCATGTGGCCTCTTAGGTAACTGGCCTGAGGATCTACAAAACAAGCTGACCCAGGTGAGTGTCAGAGAATAATAGAGTTAGCCAGTTAGCTTTGTTGTTTTATGCTGATATGTTTCCTAGAAGTTTTTATGCCTCTAGCGTTTGCTGCCTTTTGTAACTTTTTGTAACCCTATGTACTTAATAAA
Organism: Tiliqua scincoides; assembly: GCF_035046505.1. Classification (NCBI taxonomy): domain Eukaryota; kingdom Metazoa; phylum Chordata; class Lepidosauria; order Squamata; family Scincidae; genus Tiliqua; species Tiliqua scincoides. Next base: position 840,766 of record NC_089822.1, read on the forward strand.
GTAAAAATCCTTTTACCATGTTGGCTCATTGTGTGTTGGGGACAAAGGTTAAGAATCCTGCCTACCTGTTCAGCAAGCTACCAAAAATCCTCATTGTGGACTAGTAACTTGAGGACCGAGACTTTAAGTGAAGAAAGTGCTCAGGATGACCTCACTTTTGTCTTGTAGGACAGTAGGTGAGGCAGAGCAGTGGGAGAGGGGGGGGAGTGTTGACTTTGCAAGGGTGGGTGGGTGGGGAAGAGGGAGGCTGTGGAAGGGCTGCCTGTGTAACTCCATCTTCACCTTGCTTTTCTGGGGTGCCATGGGGAGCAGGAGGGCAGAGATGGGGCTGTGGGAGCCTTAGAAAGGGGTGCTCTTTCAGGAGCAAGAAAGATGGGGGTTGACCTGGGGAAAATGAAGAGTGCTAAATTCAAGGGTGCCGTCTTAGCATGCACCATCCCAGTGTGTGCCCAGGGTGACCAGAGGTCCTCTTTTTCCAGGACATGTCCTATTTTTTAGCCCCATGTCCTGGAAAAGAACTTAAATGTCCTGCTTTTCCCTGTGAGCAGGCAACACATCCCCTCTTGTAATTAATAAATTATATGTAATACAGTTTTAAATTCAATAATAAGTAATTTTAAATTAGGCACATGAGATCAATAATACAATATATAATAAATATATAATCTATATATTGATCAACATATAATCAATATAGATGAGTGTTTTTAGCTTTTATTTTGTGGTCCTACATTTTTCTTCAATATCCTACATTTTGGGGTGACTTGTCCTCTTTTATTGTTATGACATCTGGTCACCCTGTGTGTGCCTCAGAGTGCCGTCTCAGGGCCCAATCCTATCCAGTTTTCCAGTGTCGGTGCAGCCATTCTAATGGGGCATGCATTGCATCTTGTAGTGGGGAGTCAGTCACAGAGGCCTCCTCAAGGTAAGGGAACATTTGTTTCCTTACGTCTGGGCTGCATCAGTGCTGGAAAGTTAGATAGGATTGGGCCCTCAGTCAAGATTTATCTATCCTGACAATAAGTATATTGTCTGGTTAGCACAGGAAGGGGAGCTTGCAGCAGATCATAAAGGTAAAAAAAAACACTATATATGCAGTGTTATCTTCATTTTAGATGTCAAAAGGGTTTTGTGGCTCCCGAGGTTTTCTTTTCTCCGGAAAACGGGTCCAAATGGCTCTTTGAATGTTTAAGGTTGCCAACCCCTGGCCTAGAGGGTCTCAGTATCCCTGGACTGAGACACTGGCTCTTACAGGGTGGTGGCGGTACTACCGAACAGGGATCTTTGAGGGCTCTAGGGTTCAGAACCAACAAGTCTGAGCACCCCAAAACCCCGGGAGTGAGACCAAGTATACAGCAGGCGTCTTGCAGAAATGGGGCGGCTCTGCTGGCAGCAGACGGGAACTGCAGCAGGAGGCACTCTGAACGACATCTGGGAACTGTTTATTCAGTGCTGGGGCAGAGACTGTCACTTACAGTAATCAACATTTTTACAAAATAGAAGCGTAATTAAGGAACCTGCAACATGTGCTCAGTTGTCCTGAGCGAACTCCAGGACTGGCAGCTGCATTAGCCTATCTGGGGCTGGTCCAAGAGGAGGTGGTGGATGCCAGGAATCTGTCTCCCATCACCCCAGCTCCACACATGTCCTAACAGGAAGGAGCAGAGCAGCTGCCAAGACAAGGCAAAATGGAAAGTGAAAGACCCGTGGAAGGCCTATATAGAGGGGACAGCCAAGGAGGCAGGAGTCCAGCTGCCTACTGCCTGCGAACAGCCCATCAAACCTCCACCACGATGGCTCTCCGCTCCCAGCTTCTCCTCTGCCTCCTGGCTGCCCTTGTCTGCACCCTCCAAGTCCAAGGTACAGTGTCTGGTGTGACTCCTGCCTTTCCCCTAGGCCGGCAACGCATCCATGTTTGCCATGATCAATTTCTGCAAAGAAGTGCTGGGGCTTCTGTGCGAGAGGCATGCGTTGACCCACAAGCCCTGCAGTTGCACAGGGATGTGGAGCCTGCTGGTGTTGCCAGCGGGAGGCCTGTGCGGAACCCTCAGCCCCCTCTAAGGCAAATGCTGCTCCCCTCCTCTTTCCCGAGCACTGGCTGCCAGTAGTGAGCTCCTGGCATCAGATTCTCCTCCAAACTGTGTTCTCCTCAGCCTCTGAGGTTTTCAGGCTCACTGGCCCGGCATCCCTGTGAGTGAAAGACTCTTGCACCCAGGGCTGGGCACTCTGGGTCACTGTCCTTCACTGGGCCCCCACTGTACCCTTCATTGTCCCCTGATGCTGCGCTGGGCACTCCCTCTGCCACCAGTATGGAGGGACTGGTCTGGCTGGTCAGAGGGGCCTTCTGAGGGGCATGAGGGGCCCTTGACTAGTACTTGACCTGGCTGACCCTGTCACCGCCCTGGACTAAACCTGGGGAGGAATCTGCACTAACCTTCAGGCCATTCACATCCGTGCCAAAAATTCTACAACCCACTTAAATCTGATGAATTTTGCAGAGTTTATCTTTTGCTAAATTGATACCGCCTGCCAAGAATCCCCTTTTGCCTAATTTATCCTGACTCCACTAGTCATGGGGTACAACAGGGCAGGGCATTGAAGCTCCTCTTGGGCTTCTGACTTTCAGCAAGCATTGCCTAAGCGGCACCTGTGTGTCTCTGCCGCATCAAGCGTGTTTCCATGACTGTAAATATGGCCATGCTTTTGAAAGGCTATAAGCTTGTTATTTCAGAAAAGGGGGGGGGGATCTCAGAAAGCTGCTTCTGCTCCCAGTATCCTATTCTGCGTACTGTCTTTGTCTTTGCTGAATTGCAGTGCGTGCACCCACAGCTCGTATCCATTATGCAGAGGAGGGAACTGAGTCCAGGCCCTTCCCAGTCCACAGCTGAGTGGGACTTCAAATCCGGGTCTTCAGATCCACTGAGCATCAGTGCACGATGAGCCTCGGTGATGCTCTCCCACCAGTTTGGTCATTACACAGCAAGGAGGGTCTCAGAAGAGCATGCAAAGGCACCCCTAGCAGCTCAGCCAAGCCTTTTTCTCTTTTTGTCTCAGGAAGTGACAACGCTGTGCTGGACTGCTGCCACGGAACCACGGACAGACCTTTTTCTGTGAAGCAGGCGCACCGGCTGCGCACTTACCGCATCCAAGGGCCACAAATGGGGTGCCACATCTCAGCAATTGTGTAAGTAATTGGCAGATTGCAGGGGTGTGGGAGGCTTTCTTGGCGTGCAGCGACCTCTTCCCGGGCCGCAGGCACAGGTGATGCGGTCGTGGGGCCCAAGTCCCATGGACTCCTCGGCATCCCTGGGAGCGGCTTCCCCAGTGTGACTTTTCTGACCTGGAGGTAATCTCCAAATTGGGCTTCCTCTCCCAAGGACAAAAGGATCCTCTGAGAAGCCCTGCCTCCTCCCACACCAGGATCCCACTTGCTAGGTGGGGAGACGGATTTCTGCCCCCAGCTTGCTCCTCACACCTGCACTGTGCAGTGACTCAACAACGCACCAGAAATGGCCCCACTACAGCACAGGAGCCAGGGGCCACTGTAAGTCAGGAGCCGGGACACTGCAGTGCAGGCAGCCAGATCCTCAAAGCAGAAGTGGCCAAAGTGTAATTTGGTTTCCTACATGATGCTGTTGGACTTGGGTAGTTTTCCATTTTAGTTTGTAAAATGCATGCTAGACTTTGCTGCCTCTTGCAGTGCCTTGGTGGGGGGGGGGGGCAGTCTTGTTCTCATCACATTGATTAGGGATTGAGAAGGAAGCATAGGGGGCACCTAGCAGAAGTGTCCAGTCTGTCTCTCAGGTTTTCCTCCAGCTCTCAGTCCATTAAATTCATGAGTGCAAACGTGAAACATCAGGCAGGAGTCTGGAAGACTTTAGGAGAAATCAGAGACCAGATACTGGCAGGGTCTGACTGGCATTGCACTGGAAGGAATGACTGTCAAAGGTTAGGTGGGGTGAAAGGGGAGGGATTCCCCAGCCAGCCACGGACTCCTTTCTGGTCTGTGGAGGACATGCGTTCACCTTTGGGAGCTCCACAGGCTCTGGATGGTCAAGGGGGTGAGGTGGACGAGAGCTCTGCCCCAGGCCAGTGAGGTCTGGAAGCACCACCCTGATCCATGACACCCCCTCTGCATGAGGCATTTGTCTGCAGCGATAGGTGCATCGAACATTCCCAGTCCTGAGAAGGATCTCTTCCCCAGTTCAGCGATTGTCACACATCAGGGTCAGGGCTATGGTAGCATGCCAGTGAGGCTCAGGGGTTCCTGGAACGCTCTCCTCACCCTGAGCATGCATGGCTAATCACACAGGTGATCATGTGTGTATCAGGGTATTGAGGACTGGAAATCTGCTTGATTCTAACCGTTGATGTCTGGCCAGGTCAAGTAAACTTGTCTGGACCCCCTCTCCAAAAGCCCAGCAGGGAAAGGGCAGGTCTGACTTCCACAGTGGAAGTTAGTTCCACAGGCCAGGTGTCACAGTGGAAAAGACCCCATCACAGGTTCACATTAATCTGATTTCCAGTGGAGGCAGAACCTGTAGCACAGCCTCCCGAGATGTTTGTACTGGGCAAGCAGATACTGGTGCAGAGAAATGGTCTTCTGCAGGTCAGCACCAGCACTTTGAACTGTCCACGGAGCCAATGGAGAGAGTATGGCAGGAGTCACAAGAATGCCAGCAGCCTGGGAAATTCCTCCCCCTCTTTTTTTAAAAGACAGGGTCAGCAACCCACTTGGTTGGCTGCATCAGCTACGAAGCTGAAAGTTCAGCTCCATGAACAGGCCATGCATGTCGATGCTCTACCTGTCTGTTTTGCCAAATTCCCAGCCCAAGCTTCGCCTAGAGAACCTATGCCCTCTTTAAACTAATTGGCTCCCCTTTGTTCCCCAACAGTCTCCCTAGGTCTGCACTGCAGCACTGCTGGACCCCCACCCCCAGGTTGCTCACCTGTTCAACCTGCAGAGGTTCTTCTTCCTCCCCTCTCCTGCCAGCAGCTTTTTCAGCCACCACAGCAACACCTTCGGTCCTCAGCAGGTCTTGTGCATGGCATCTGCACACCAGTTTCCAGTGTTTCCAGAAGTCTCTGTTCCAGCAATCCTCAGAAGCCCATTCTCCCATCTGTCTGTTAGTCAGTTAGTCCAGGGGTGTCAAATTCATTTTGTACCAAGGGCCGAATGGATTGAGACATACAAAATTATGCAGGGGATGGACAGAGTGGATAGGGAGATGCTCTTTACACTCTCACATAACACCAGAACCAGGGGACATCCACTAAAATTGAGTGTTGGGCAGGTTAGGACAGACAAAAGAAAACATTTCTTTACTCAGCGTGTGGTCGGTCTGTGGAACTCCTTGCCGCAGGATGTGGTGACGGCATCTGGCCTGGACGCCTTTAAAAGGGGATTGGACAAGTTTCTGGAGGAAAAATCCATTATGGGGTACAAGCCATGATGTGTATGTACAACTTTCTGATTTTAGAAATGGGCTATGTCAGAAGGCCAGATGCAAGGGAGGGCACCAGGATGAGGTCTCTTGTTATCTGGTGTGCTCCCTGGGGCATTTGGTGGGCCGCAGTGAGATAGAGGAAGCTGGACTAGATGGGCCTATGGCCTGATTCGGTGGGGCTGTTCTTATGTTCTTATGCCTGCTGAGGGCCGGAAGTGATGTCGTTAGGCAGGAAATGATGTCATTAAACAACTCATAACCAAAAATAAGCACTTTTTCTCACTTAGGAATTCATTAACTACAAATGACAGAAGAGAAAATACACAAATCTTGATCATATTTCAAGTTATGGGAGAGCCCAATTTTCATGTGGGCTGCCCTTGCAGCAGTAACTCCTTAGCACTGCTCAGCAGCTGAGAGCCTGAGGGCTGGATAAAAAGCTTCCATGGGCCACATCCGGCCCCCGGGCCTTATGTTTGACACCCCTGAGTTAGTCCATTGGTCAGTTAGCAGGTCCAGTAGGCCATCAGTCAGTCCATTAGTTCCTCAGTTCATTAATCCATCAGTTTATTCTCTCTCCTTCCTTCTTCCAAGCTTTCCTCCTTCTACTACCCACACCCTTTTCCTTCCTGCAGGTGCTGCTTTTAACCCGGAGAGCCTTTTCGTCTCCAAGTGGCTTCGGCTGTGCAGCACACACACTGCAACCGAAGGCCCTGGTGTTAACCCCATGCTTGCTTGCCGGAGCAAGAGGCCACTGTTAGCACCACATGCTATCTCCTCGAGGGATCTTGTGCATTTCCATTACACTGTCCAAGGACCAGCCATCCCTGATTCATGTGACTTTTTTGTTTGGCTTCAGGCTGATCACCAAGAAGGGCCGTGAACTGTGTGCTCCTCCAGATGCCCCCTGGGCCCTGGACCTGAAAAGGAGACTGGATGAAAGGGTGGCCCGCCAAAAGCAACAGCGGTCAAGACTCTCTGTGTAGTAGGAAGCAGGCAAGGTGAGGAACAGTCGCGGCTAGTCCTGGTGGGTGGGACTGCAGCGCAACTGGACCCCCTCCTAACCAGGGTGCTGAAGACAGGATTGTGCTTGAACACCACCTGGCACAAAGAGGGCGTGGAAGGGGCACAGTGGCCACTCCCAGAGCAACCTCTTGGCCACTGGGCATTATTCTCTTCTGCCCAACCTCAACACACAGGTGAGGTCGCAGACAGAGAGACATAGCCTGGTCAACCCAGCACTGAAATCCACAATATAACAATTGCCATGTCAGATTGCCCTGTGTAATGTGCCAAAGGCCATAATGTACCAAAGCTTGCAATGCTGCTGAGGCCATTGGCTGGAAAGAATAGGTTGCCCTCTTTCCTGTACATGCCCAGATTGAAATCCTGGCTTTGGGGCTGCTCTTGGCCCTTGAGGGAAAGTTCCACCATGGAATGATTAGGGGCAGAGGGGCCCCACTCTGTGCCTTCAGAGGTCTGCCCTCTGTGCCCTGACTTCAGAAGGACGGAGACAGAGGAAGCCTCCACCTTTGAGGTTTAGGGGATGTTTTTCCTCCACGAAAGTGAGATGGATCACCGTCCTGTTAGCTTTACAGTCCAAAGCAGGCTTATTTGGAAGTAGATTCTGCTAAAAGTGGTGGGATTTACTTCCAAGAAAATGTGCTGACCCGAATATTCATTCCAACTATATTTATTTGTTCTGCTCTCTGTTGTGTCTTAAGTGTCGCTACTTCCCACCTTCTGGTCACTCTGTGGCTTGTGGTGGCTGCTTGGGTGAAGCAGGCTCTTGCCTTCAGCCATGGCAGTGCCAATCAATGAGTCAGGGCTCATTCACACTGTGTGCAACAGACATTTCTGGAGAGCACCAAAGTGTCCATCTGCTGGAGAGGTGGCCTGCTAGTTGTGCTCCTCTGTTTCCTCAGGGACAATCAGGCGTTCAGGATTGCATCTTAAAAACTAGCCAATAGGCCAGCCATTTTCAACCACTGTGGGCCGCAAGTGGGCCACAGGTGTGCCACAAGACTTTGGGGGAAGAGAATTTATTAGTAGGGTCAATAGGGATGTGAGCCCCCCACTGGCAGCATGGTGTGCCTTGTCAATTGTCAAAAACCTAATGGTGTGCCTTGACAATTTTGATGCCTTGTCAGTGTGCCACGAGATGAAAAAAGTTGAAAATCGCTGCAATAGACTGTGGCCTGAGCCTAGCCTGGTTCCGCAGCTCCTCTGATGTGAGCCTTTTCTGCACAGTTAACGACAGGGGCCACTGCAGCCAGTGTGTGTGTGTGTGTGTGTGGAGATGTTCATTGTTGGGGAAGGGGTCACACCGAATCAGTGCTGGCTCTAGTCTTTTCTGAGCCTGCTCAGTCAGTCGGACCTTCCAAATGAAGAACTCTTCTCTTCTCTTCCAGGACGGCTAAGGAAACTGTCAACTGCACACCTGCCACACCCTGGAAGAAATTCCACAGCAGCCACTGTGAATCTTGCTCTGCTCTTACCTGCTGGCCTAGGGGAAAGGGGAGCTGCTTTGATTATTTCTACAGTTTATCCTTGCATGTGTCATGTAAACAAGTACCCATCTTGCCCCCACCCACTGGACAGCTTTCTGTCTTCTCTTTGCTGATGCCAATGTGAGTGCCTCCATTTCCAGGCTAGAATGCCGAGCACTCCACCCTCTGCCCTTGGACAAGAGCAGTAGTTCCCAACCTTTAGGAGCCTGCGGACCACTGACGCAAAAACTGGAATTGTTGTGGACAACATGCCCACATGTGGTGGACCCCAGCCCTCTGCACACAAAAAATACAATTTAATTTGTAATAATCAGAGAACATTTATTATATATTTATTATTTATAGAGAAGATCTTGTTGTCAGTTGTGGCTGAGGATTGTCTGTCCTCCGCCCTCTCTGGTGGTCTGTGGGGAAGCGTCTCCCAAGTGAACAGTCTCCCAGGGTTTACCGGAGAGTGCGGAGAATGGATTATCGACAACCTCTGCTGACATTTCAGCTCTCTCTGGTGGTCCATGGGGATCTGCTCACTTGGTGAGATGCTGATTAGTGGTGATCTTTTGTTTCTGAGACCTCATGGATAACTTCTTATGGTCTCGTGGACCACTTGTGGTCCACGAACTATAGGTTGGGAACCAGCGGACTAGAGTGAGCTTCTTTGGAACCGAATACTTGGGTGCCCACAAAAGAGCTTCCAGGGCTTAATAAAAGCCTGAGCAGCATCCTGGAACAATCCCTAGGTCAGATGAAGTAATAAGAAAATGAGCATGCTCAGAGCATGTGCATATCATATGCATATCATAGCACAGAGAGCAATCATAGCCCCAACCCTCACCCATCTTGGCAGGCCAAAGGGTGTGAGGCCTTGGCAAACTGGAGCCTCAACACCTTTTTTTTTTTTTTTAAAGAAAAGAAAAATCAATAACCAGGCAAATCTTCAAGATGGCAGCTTCTCTCTTGCAATGAGGGTAGTGCTCAAGGACAACAGCTGGTTGGTTGGCAACCTTCAGTCTTGAAAGACTATGGTATAAGCCTATAGCACCCGGTATTCCCAGGCAGTCTCCCATCCAAGTATGAACCAGGCCTGACCCTGCTTAGCTTCCGAGATTAGACAAGATCGGGCAAGTGCAGGGAGGTTTTATTTTCACAAGCAGTGTTTGAAGCTCTTTGGGTGAGTCAGTGAATGTCTGAAATTATAATGGACTAGAGAAAGAGATTGAGGGGTGGTTTGGGGGACCGGGGCTCTTATGGGAGAGCTGCCAACATTCCAGCAGACACCAGCCTGTCCCCTGGGAAGACAACAAGGCTGCCCCATCCCAGTATCCTCCCAGCTCCCTCCCTTATTCAAGCAATGAAGGTGAGGGATGCATGGATGTGGGGAGCTAGTGCAGCATGGAGGGTGTTACAGAGCTGCCACTGAGGGTAGGGAAGGAGAAAGCCCCCGTTCCCGCATCACCTGTGGAAACCGATGACTGGAGCCATACATTAATTGCCAATAATTACCAAATTCCAAACAAGGTTATGACTTTATTAGTACAAATTGAAGGCAGGATGAGAAACAAAATACAGGGCGATAAATGAAGTGGGGCAGGATGCAAAAGCCCTCCAAGTGATTAAAACTCCTCCTAACAAGGACTAGACTCTGTTTATCCCAATGTCAGCTTCTTCCCTTTAATTTCCCTTTTTACTCTAACTGTAGCAAACAAAGAAAGTTGTACTGCCATTATTCATTCCTTATTTTTAAATTATATTTTTTACTGTAACAACCACACAAAGCTGCATTCATCATGCAATAAAAGTCAATATTATTACTTCATTTTACTCTTTTAATTTACTTATTTAATTGATTTGATTTGATTTTGTCATAGGGGGGTTGTTAGAATGTTTTGTGCCCCTGGGGGCCACCACTGGTCCTGGCTTTCCTGCTGCTTCACTGAAAGAGCACTGCTTGCGCGCAACATGGTCTCACGCAGACAACTCAGAATCTCCTTCCAGGTTTCAAACCTGGTGTCATCCGGTATGTGGGGCTCACACCCTGCCTCCCCCAGCCCAACCCAGCTGTTCAGCAGCCACCAGCGGAATCACAGAAGCAGGTTCCATGTCATGCGCGCGCCTCAGAGAGGAGAGGGGGCAGCAGTCGTTCTTGGGAGCACTCGCCAGGGCAGGACAAGAAGCGATGAGAGGCTTTCGGCCACAGGGGGGTGGTTTCAGGTGAAGGCAGTGGCGTAGCTAGCAGGGGGCGGGCCATTCTGGGTGCCACCCTTGGGGCAGGTAACACCACTAGTGACCAGAATTGCAAAAATTATGGTTGCTACGAATAATAACAGCGTGTTATATATTATTCAATACATAATTTACAGCAGAATGCAATGAAACAAACTAGAGTGAAATATCTCAATTCTATCAAAAAGTATGGTTAAAATACCCAGGCAACAAAAATACAACTATCTTATGTAACAAAAAGTAGATTTCCTTAACTCAAAAGAAGTAAATGAGACTGGCAGCCCAATCCTGAGCTGCCCAGGACGCGGGGCTGGGTCGTTGTCAAAAATGGCTGCCGCCGCATCCTGTGCCCCTAAAGCAGCCACCAGTGGCACCTCGGGAGAAGGGGACTTTCATCCCCTTCCCCCAGGTAAGCACAGTAGCCCCGAAATGGGACTACTCATTCACCCCCAACTCATTGATCAGCGGTGAATCGAGTGCCTTCGTGTTGGGCGGTGAGCCCAACACGGAGGCTTTGGATTTGGTGGAGCAAAGCTCCACTGGTCCCACCTCCCTCCCTCCCTCCCCTGGCACACCTTCCCCTGCCCTCTCCCTTCCTCCCACCTCCCCATAATGCCTCCTCCCTGCCCTCCACCCACCTTCTGCTTCCTGGAACGCCTCCTTCCTGCCTGCACCCACACCCCCCGCTTACTTCTCCACGGTCTTGGGCTACCACCAGCGCTCGCCCAGTGGTAGGGTCTGCTAACATGCCTTATGGCATGTTTGCAACAGTTTGCACCGGCATTGAGCCGGGCATCAAGTCCGGGCTCTGAGTGTTTGAAGAGCCAATGAGATATTATGACGCAGTGTGGAACCAATAAGGTGTCAGTAAAGGGACACCCCTGGGGAACACACACCACTTGTGACCTAAATTGTGGAAGTCATGGTTTTTAGGAATAAATATCATTTGATGTGTGATTTAATGCAGAATGTGAAAGAAACCACATTGAAATATCTGTGTTCTATCAAAAGCTACAGTCAAATTACTAGAAAAACACAACTGACTTATGTAACAAAGTAGATCTCCTTAACTCAAAACTGACCATTCCATTAAAATGGAATGAAAATCCATTAAGGGTTACAAGCCATGATGTGTGTGTGCAACCTCCTGATTTTAGAAATGGGCTATGTCAGAATGCCAGATGCAAGGGAGGGCACCAGGATGAGGTCTCTTGTTACCTGGTGTGCTCCCTGGGGCATTTGGTGGGCCGCTATGAGATACAGGAAGCTGGACTAGATGGGCCTCTGGCCTGATCCAGTGGGGCTGTTCTTAGGTTCTTAACTACAATTCCCAGGAAGCCTTGCAGGTCTCTTGTTATCAGGTGTGCTCCCTGGGGCATTTGGTGGGCTGCTGTGAGATACAGGAAGCTGGACTAGATGGGCCTATGGCCTGATCCAGTGGGGCTGTTCTTATGTTCTTATGTTCTTACGACCAATGTGTCTGAGTGTTCTGAGACCTAACAAGGTGTTATTATGACAGAGCACGGAACCAATAAGATGTTGTTATGAGTCAGCTCCCTTTTTATGTATCAGGCATAATACTTGAACTCCTATTCAGTTGGGGCTGAATAGGATAAGGGCTGGGGATAAGAATAGGCCCTCAGTTTGGCTGTACTTGTCATAAGAGGCGACTGAACAGCCACCAGGTAGATGGGACTCGTCAGCCTGGGAAGGCAGCTCATCTGAGAGAAGGAAAACTCTGATCCCAAACCTCCACTGCCTTGTGGCTACATCCAGTTATGGAAAGGGCTTCAGGAGTCAACCTCGAGGCAAAATCCGGAGCCGGAGTCCCTGAGGCAGTTCATGGCTGAACACAGTCACGTTCTGGCAACTCCTGCGACGCCGCTGGAACCAACCGTATTGGCCTCTGCCTTTCCATTGGACCATTTCAGCGACGTGGAGAGGGGGGATTTGCTGCATGGGAAACAGTCTATCCTCCATATCTACTTTACCCAGGCTTCACGCACTGGAGAGGACACTCTGTTCCAGAACCACCATTCAGAGCGTGACACCATAGTCTTCCGAGACTGAAGGATGCCAACAAGATTCAGTTGTGGGAGTGTCATCAAGTTGGCTGCTATTTTTTTGTTAGCTACTGATTGGTTGGGTGACCTGTATTGTTCTATAGTAAAATAAATAAAGTGACTCGGGGGCACCTTGAGTTACCAGACCAGGTGCCACCAACCCCAATGATGCCACTGGTTGGAAGTTTGGGGTTGTTGGTTATTGGCTTGTAAAGTGGATTCTAAACATTCACGGTGGACTAAAGTCTATCAGTGGCTATCAGTGGTAACCGCATGGCTACAGTGAACCTCCAGATGCAGGGGTCGCATCTCACTGAGCACTATGCGCAGGGGAGCAATAGCAGGGAGGCTTCGTCCATTGTTTGTGGGGTAATATTCACTTGTCCATATTCGGCAAGAAGACCAACAAGGCGGCAGACTGGTTTGAAGCCCACTCTGAGGAGTTGACACCAGTCATTGAGGAAAAGAGGAGAGCTCAAGCAGCATACAAGGCCTGTCCCAGTGAGCGCAACCTGCAGGTCCTCCGAACTGCTCGCAGCAAAGTCCAACAGACTGCCAGGAGATGTGCTAACGACTACTGGCTCCAGCTCTGTTCCGAGATACAGATAGCAGCTGACACGGGCAACATCAAGGGGATGTATGATGGTATCAAGCAGGCCCTAGGTCCAACACAGAGGAAAATTGCCCCTCTGAAGTCTGCCACAGGCGAGGTCATCCAGGATCGGGCGCAGCAGATGGAACGCTGGGTGCAGCACTACTCTGAGCTATATTCCAGAGAAAATGTAGTCACCGAAGAAGCACTGAACAACATTGAGTGCCTGCCTGTGCTGGAAGAGCTTGACAGTGAACCAACCCTAGAAGAACTTCACGTGGCCCTGGACTCCCTTGCCTTTGGCAAGGCACCTGGAAAAGACAGCATCCCTGCTGAAGTCCTAAAATGCTGCAAAGAGATCATCGTCACTGAGCTGCATGAAATCCTCTGTCTCTGCTGGAGAGAAGGTGGAGTACCTCAAGACATGAGGGATGCAAACATCATCACGCTGTACAAGAACAAAGGTGACAGGGGTGACTGCAACAACTACCGCGGCATCTCTCTCCTTAGCGTTGTAGGAAAGCTGTTTGCCCGAGTTGTACTAAAGAGGCTCCAGGTACTTGCAGAGAGCGTCTATCCAGAATCGCAGTGTGGATTCCGAGCCAACAGGTCCACCACTGATATGGTATTCTCCCTTAGACAACTGCAGGAGAAATGCAGGGAACAACGACAGCCACTCTTTATAGCCTTCATAGATCTCACAAAGGCTTTCGACCTGGTCAGCAGAGACGGCCTCTTCAAGATTCTCCCCAAGATTGGATGTCCACCCAGGCTCCTCAGCATCATCAGATCTTTCCACAAGGACATGAAGGGCACTGTTGTCTTCGATGGCTCCACATCAGACCCTTTTGACATCCGAAGCGGAGTGAAGCAGGGCTGTGTTCTTGCACCAACCTTGTTTGGGATTTTCTTCGCTGTCCTGCTGAAGCAGGCCTTTGGAACTGCAACAGAAGGCATCTATCTCCGGACCAGATCAGACGGAAAGCTCTTCAACCTCTCCAGACTGAGAGCAAAATCCAAAGTCCAGCTGAAATGTCTGCGTGACTTCCTCTTTGCCGACGATGCAGCTGTCACTACCCACTCTGCCAAAGATCTCCAGCAGCTCATGGATCGTTTTAGCAAGGCCTGCCAAGATTTTGGACTGACAATCAGCCTGAAGAAAAAACAGGTCATGGTTCAGGATGTGGACTCACCTCCCTGCATTACAATCTCTGAGCATGAACTGGAGGTTGTCCATGACTTTGTGTACCTTGGCTCAACGATCTCCGACACTCATTCTCTCGATACCGAGCTAAACAAGCGCATCGGTAAAGCAGCTACCACGTTTTCCAGACTCACAAAGAGAGTCTGGTCCAACAAGAAGCTGACGGAACATACCAAGATCCAGGTCTACAGAGCTTGCGTCCTGAGTACACTTCTGTACTGCAGCGAGTCATGGACTCTTCGCTCACAACAGGAGAGGAAACTGAGCGCTTTCCACATGCGCTGCCTCCGACGCATCCTCGGCATCACCTGGCAGGACAAAGTTCCAAACAACACAGTCCTGGAACGTGCTGGAATCCCTAGCATGTATTCACTGCTGAAACAGAGACGCCTGCGTTGGCTTGGTCATGTCGTGAGAATGGATGATGGCCGGATCCCAAAGGATCTCCTCTATGGAGAACTCGTGCAAGGAAAGCGCCCTACAGGTAGACCACAGCTGCGATACAAGGACATCTGCAAGAGGGATCTGAAGGCCTTAGGGATGGACCTCAACAAGTGGGAAACCCTGGCCTCTGAGCGGCCCGCTTTGTGGCAGGCTGTGCAGCATGGCCTTTCCCAGTTTGAAGAGACACTTTGCCAACAGTCTGAGGCAAAGAGGCAAAGAAGGAAGGCCCATAGCCAGGGAGACAGACCAGGGACAGACTGCACTTGCTCCCGGTGTGGAAGGGATTGTCACTCCCGGATTGGCCTTTTCAGCCACAATAGACGCTGTGCCAGAACCACCTTTCAGAGCGCGATACCATAGTCTTTCCAGACTGAAGGTTGCCAATACAATATTCACTGCATTCATTATCAGGCCACTGTTGCTATTTATTTCATGTCATGACAATTACTATCTCTCAGCCTCACCTACCTCATAAGATTGTTGTGGGGACAAAAGGAGGTGAGGAACATGCACACCACCCTGAGCTCCTTAGAGGAAGGGTTATAAAAACCCTGTGAAAAATATAAATGAATGAATGAATTTTGTGGTAGAGGGTTAGGGTCAAAAACGTATGGGCCGCTGGTGTCAAATGACCGAGCCACACCACTGGGTGAAGGAAAGGCCGTTCAGCTGCTGAGAGACAAACAGGAATGTAGGGGAGAGTGCCTGTAAAGGGAATGTGCGGGTGTGTGTGTGTGTGTGTGTGTGCTGTGTCCATATTGTGTTCTTCACACTTAAAAGAGCTGCTGTGGCCCAGTGGTGACAAGCCTGGGCTGCAAGGTAGGACTTCCCCGAGTCAACGTTTGCCTCTGCCGCTGCGTCTCAGTCTTGCTGCTGCTCAATCTCGGGCTTCCCCAGCTGAGGATGCCACTACTGCTTGCTCACCTCAGGGGGTTGTCAAAAGGACAATGTCAAGGAGGCTGACGCATGTCAGCACCTTGTGCACTCAGCAAGTGCCACATTGATAGCAAGTACTGATGGCTGGCAAAGGTGTTTCTTTCCTTCTCCCGCTTTGCCTGGGAGGGACGTCCAAGGGAGGTCTATTGTTGCTGTAAAACAGGAAGGACTTTGGTCAATGAAGCCCTATTTAAACAGCATAACTGCCTAAAATCCCCAACTTTATTTGCAAAAGCACAGGCCCGAGTGCCTGTGACCTCCAGGGCTGTCCTGCTCCACTCACATTCTCTTATCGCAGGGAGGGGAGGGGGGAATTCCTCTTTCCTCCGTCAGATTCCCCCAGAGCGGGAACAGAAACTTGCCTCTTTCTCAGCCACAGTCGTACTTCTGAGCTGGCCTGTTGTGCCGACACAAAAACAGAACTGATCCTGATTCTGCCCAGAGAGGTTTTATTAAAGACTTAACAGTTTTGTCTGGGTGGTTTGCTTTGAGAAGCGCAAAGGGTGCCCAACAGACTCTGTGGTCCTTGTCACATACCCCACCCCTACGTGGCCTGCGTGCTTGATGGGAGAGCAGGGCTGCAAGCGTGTGCATTTAGGAGCAGCACAAAAGGGCAGTTGCATAAACGGAAAGTATAACTTTATGCATAAAGTTGCATAAACGAAAGGGGATCAGCACGAAAGGGGAGTTGAAAGGGGGAAAGCCGACAGGAGCCGAGGGGCATCCGGTTCGGGACTGCTCATCCCTATGGGATGAGGATGGGGAGGTTAGAGAACAACAAGACAAAGGCAGAGTAGGAGAAGAAATTGGGAATGGTAGCATGATGGGATGTGATAGACGGTTTGGCACAATGAGAGGATGCAGGGATAAAGGAGCTAATAAGCAGCCCATCCTGGGGCATTCCATGTACAAATGCTTTTATTCAAATGCCCGAAGTCTCTGAGCAAAGATGGGAGAACTGGAATGTTTGGTGACTAGAGAAAACTTTGATATAGTGGGCATAATGGAAACCTGGTGGAATGCGGAGAATCAGTGGGATACCGCAATCCTGGGCTATGAACTCTGTAGGAGGGCCAAGAGGAGTGTGTTGGAGGTGGGGAGGCCATTTGTGTTAAAGAAGGTGTAGAATCCAGTAAAGTAGAGACTGAAGGTGGGTCCGACTCCACCATAGAATCTCTGTGGGTTAAATTACCAGGCCTCAGGAGCGATGTAATACTGGGGGCATGCTATCGTCCTCCAGACAAGAAACCAGAAGGGGACCTTGAGATGAGGAAACAGATCAGGGAGGTGACAAGGAGGGACAGGGTTGTAATCATGGGGGACTTCAATTATCCTCACATCGACTGGGTCAGTTTGTGTTCTGGTCACGAAAAGCAGACCGGATTCCTTGACATGCTAAATGATTGTGCCTTAAAGTAGCTAGTCATGGAGCCCACCAGAGGACAGGTGACTCTGGATTTAATATTGTGCAGTACTCAGGACCTGGTTAGAGATGTCAGTGTTACTGAGCCGTTGGGGAACAGTGATCATGCTGCAATCCGTTTTGACATGCACGTCAGGGGAAGAATACTGGGCAAATCTGTTGCAAAAACCCTTGACTTCCGACGGAAGGACTTCCCTCAGATGAGGAGGCTGGTTAGAAGGAGGTTGGAAGGGAAGGTAAAAAGAATCCAATCTCTCCAGAGTGCATGGAGGTTGCTTAAAACAACAGTAATAGAGGCCCAGCAGAAGTGTATACCGCAAAGGAAGAAGGGCTCGACTAAGTCCAGGAGATCCCCGCATGGCTAACGAGCCAAGTTAGAGAGGCCGTAAAGGGCAAGGAAGCTTCTGTCCATAAATGAAAGTCTTGCCCTAATGAGGAGAATAAAAAGGAACATACACTGTGGCAAAAGAAATGTAAGAAGGTGATACAGGAGGCCAAGAGAGACTATGAGGAACACACGGCCAGCAACATTAAGGGGAATAATAAAAGCTTCTTCAAATATGTTAGAAGCAGGAAACCCGCCAGAGAAGTGGTTGGCCCTCTAGATGGTGAGGGAGGGAAAGGGGAGATAAAAGGAGACTTAGAGATGGCAGAGGAATTAAATGAGTTCTTTGCATTTATCTTCACGGCAGAAGACCTTGGGCAGATACCGCTGCCCGAACGGCCCCTCCTGACCAAGGAATTAAGTCAGATAGAGGTTAAAAGAGAAGATGTTTCAGACCTCATCGATAAATTGAAGATCAATAAGTCACCGGGCCATGATGGCATCCACCCAAGAGTTATTAAGGAATTGAAGAATGAAGTTACTGATCTCTTGACTAAGGTATGCAACTTGTCCCTCAAAACGGCCATGGTGCCAGAAGATTGGAGGATAGCAAATGTCACGTCCTTCTTTAAAAAGGGAAAGAGGGGGAACCCGGGAAACTATAGGCCGGTCAGCCTAACATCTATACTGGGTAAGATGGTGGAATGCCTCATCAAAGATAGAATCTCAAAATACACAGACGAACAGGCCTTGCTGAGGGAGAGTCAGCATGGCTTCTGTAAGGGTAAGTCTTGCCTCACGAACCTTATAGAATTCTTTGAAAAGGCCAACAGGCATGTGGATGCGGGAGAACCTGTGGACATTATATATCTGGACTTTCAGAAGGTGTTCGACAGGGTCCCTCACCCTCCACAGTCAGGGAATTAGAGGGCAGGTCCTCTCCTGGATTAGGAACTAGTTGAGGTCCAGGAAGCAGAGAGTGGGTGTCAATGGGCAGTTTTCACAATGGAGAGAATTGAAAAGCAGTGTGCCCCAAGGATCTGTCCTGGGACCGGTGCTCTTCAACCTCTTCATAAATGACCTGGAGATAGGGTTGAGCAGTGAGGTGGCTAAGTTTGCAGATGACACCAAACTTTTCCGAGTGGTAAAGACCAGAAGTGATTGTGAGGAGCTCCAGAAGGATCTCTCCAGACTGGCAGAATGGGCAGCAAAATGGCAGATGTGCTTCAATGTCAGTAAGTGTAAGGTCATGCACATTGGGGCAAAAAATCAAAACTTCACATATAGGCTGTTGGGTTCTGAGCTGTCTGTGACAGATCAGGAGAGAGATCTTGGGATGGTGGTAGACAGGTCAATGAAAGTGTCGACCCCATGTGCGGGGGCAGTGAAGAAGGCCAATTCTATGCTTGGGATCATTAGAAAAGGTATTGAGAACAAAACGGCTAATATTATAATGCTGTTGTACAAATTGATGGTAAGGCCACACCTGGAGTGTTGTGTTCAGTTCTGGTCGCCGCATCTCAAAAAAGACATAGTGGAAATGGAAAAGGTGCAAAACAGAGCGACTAAGATGATTACGGGGCTGGGGCACCTTCCTTATGAGAAAAGGCTACGGCGTTTGGGCCTCTTCAGCCTAGAAAAGAGAAGCCTGAGGGGGACATGATTGAGACATACAAAATCATGCAGGGGCTGGATAGAGCGGATCTTTTCCCTTTTACATAACAGCAGAACCAGGGACATCCACTAAAGTTGAGAGTTAGGACAGACAAAAGAAAGTATTTCTTTAGCCAGCATATAATTAGTCTGTGGAACACCTTGCCACAAGAAGTAGTGGCGGCATCTTGCCTAGATGCCTTTAAGAGAGGATTGGACAAATTTCTGGAGGAAAAGTCCACCACGGGTTACAAGCCATGATGTGTCTGTGCAACCTCCTGATTTTAGAAATGGGCTATGTCAGATGCAAGGGAGGGAACCAGGAGGCAGGTTGTGCCTGTTGCCTTGTGTTCTCCCTGAAGCATTTGGTGGGCCACTGAGATACAGGAAGCTGGACTAGATGGGCCTTTGGCCTGAGCCAGTGGGGCTCGTCTTCTGTTCATATGACATGCAATACATACTATAGCTAAATGCACAGAGCTGGGGGTAGGAACGGGGGAGATCCTCCACTCCCCTTCCATTCATTCAGTCTCAGGAGGGGTGTGAGAAGGGCTGAGGTCTTTGTGCAGACATGTTCTTGGTGGCTGCCTCCTCCCACAGGCGCCACCTTCCTCCCCAAAGCCCGCGATTAACATTTGCCAGAAGGGCTGTGAGGCTCACTTGGACTTCCTATTTATGGCTGGGGGTCCATCTGTATTGGGTGATCTCCAGCCGATAGCAAAGCACCAAGGAGCTTTTAGGTTCCCATTTCTCTGCTAGGAGTTTTGTTTTGGCCTTGTGTTTTCTGCATGTTGGTGTTCACCTTGGCATTTGCCCCAGGACCTTGGGGCGAGGTTGGCTGAAAGGGCACACACCCCAACTGCCATGACTGTTCTGCTGATTCAGTGATCATCCCGATGACTGAACCTTGGCTCTCAGGAGAGGAGAGGCCTCTTCATGACCTTAAAAGTAGGGGGCTGGCACCAGGCGCGGTACAGACGGCAAAATAATCAGCCCCTGACAGCAGGTTCGCCCTCTGAAAATCTCAGGTGATGTCATATGAGGAGCAATGGGTCTGGTAGTACTGAAGTACTGGTAGTACTGCAGGATTTGCAACCTCTGTGCTGACGGGGGGTAGGGGGCTCCCAGCCTCTTGGGACTGGGATAGAAGGACAGGATCCCAAGAGGGCAGTCAAGAAAGCCTTCTGCTGGGCTTCCCTAGTGGGCCTCGTGGGTCCAGCAGCAGCCGCCCAGGCCCTTATTTTCAGGGCTACTGTATACCCAGGGCTGCCTTCCCTGCAGGCAAACCTTCCCCTTAACATAAGAACATAAGAACAGCCCCACTGGATCAGGCCATAGGCCCATCTAGTCCAGCTTCCTGTATCTCACAGCGGCCCACCAAATGCCCGGGGGAGCACACCAGATAACAAGAGACCTCATCGTGGTGCCCTCCCCTACATCTGGCATTCTGACATAACCCATTTCTAAAATCAGCAGGTTGCGCATACACATCATGGCTTGTACCCCATAATGGATTTTTCCTCCAGAAACTCGTCCAATCCCCTTTTAAAGGCGTCTAGGCCAGACGCCAGCACCACATCCTGTGGCAAGGAGTTCCACAGACCGACCACGCGCTGAGTAAAGAAATATTTTCTTTTGTCTGTCCTAACCCGCCCAACACTCAATTTTAGTGGATGTCCCCTGGTTCTGGTATTATGTGAGAGTGTAAAGAGCATCTCCCTATCCACTCTGTCCATCCCCTGCATAATTTTGTATGTCTCAATCATGTCCCCCCTCAAGCGTCTCTTTTCTAGGCTGAAGAGGCCCAAACGCCGTAGCCTTTCCTCATAAGGAAGGTGCCCCAGCCCCGTAATCATCTTAGTCGCTCTCTTTTGCACCTTTTCCATTTCCATTCCTTCACCACCATAATCCAGGCGCTCTCTCTCTCTCTCTCTCTCTCTCTCTCTCTCTCTCTCTCTCTCTCTCCTTCTGACTACATCCTTTGACCGCCCCTTCAGCAAAACCTCCCTTTCCAGTTGAAAGGTGCAGCCACAGCAGGTGTAGTCCAGAGACTCAGCAGGGAGGAGAGAGCGGAAAGGGACAACCCCGCGCTGGCCCAGAGAAGAGAGTCAAAGGGCTCAAGAAAATGCCCTGGTGCTGGTGAGCCGACAAGTCGGAAAGGAATCAAAGAAGGCAAAAGCAGAGAGGAGTCTCACCAAATCTGAGAGCAGGACTGCAGTATTCTAAGGGAGTTCAGTGCGGAGGGGCTGCGGGAGAACAAGTGGGGCTGGAGGCAAGAAGAAGATTCATGTTGGTTGAAAGGGAAGTTGGAGGAGGGGAAGGGAAAGGAAGCCATGAAAAGGCAAATGCCCCACAGAGAGAGAAGCCAGCCCAGCTCTGAGAAGGCATTTCAGTGTCACAGATGACACAACCAAGGGAGCCGCGGAGCCACAACCTTGCATGTCGACTCAGAAGGTTTAGGGGAAGCCCAATAAACTCAGAGCTAGATTGCTAGAAACCAGACAGGAGCGGGTCAAAAGAGGAAGTGGGTGCCAGACGCCTTCCTGAGATGTGCGCTGCACACAAAGCCGTGTCCCTGCTCAGTGGCCTGAGGCAGGAATGAAAGGCATCAAAACTGCCTGGGCACTGACAATGACTGGGGGAGGGGGTTTAGATGGTACCAAAGCTAAGGGAGAGAAAGGGTGAAGATAGGGCCAACATGGTTGATTTGCTGGGGCTTGTGTGTGTGTGCACACAAGGAGGGGGGCTGTTATTGGTCAAGGCCCAGAACCACCCTAATTGTGATGACCACACAAATGGAGGGTTCACCAGAGGGAAACCCCTTTGAGGATCTGCAGTGGAAATGTCCTTCTTCAGTCAGCATACAGTGGTGCTTGGCTGGGGAGCTCCTCACCAGCAAACATTCCCATTCAGCTGTCCTCTTGTGGGTTTGTTCCCTTTCGCCCTGTTTCCAAGAGACAAGCCTTTCAGACCACCAGGATGTGCACTGGATGCTAGGGGGAGGAAGGGGCCGCTCCGTCACATGTTCTCCTTTAAAAGTGCTTTCACCCCGCAGAGCTCCTGCTTCTCTGCTCCCTGGGCACATGGGAAGTTCAGGGTGATTTCCTGTGGATCTCCTTTCTTTCTGAAGCAGTGTTTTCTGTACAAAGTTACAGACGGAGAAGAAATGAAAGCAAGAGAAGATAAATGCAAGGCATTGCAGATTCTAAGAGGGAGGCAAGTTCCAGAACCCAGCGTGCCCCAAGCACGTGCCTCAAGACCTGGAGATTTTGCTCAGCTTCCACTTGCCCATACCAAACCCCCATTTTCCCTCCACCCCTCACCAGCAGTCTGTGGATAAGGAATGCACAGGCTAAGTGAGACAAGAAACCTATTTTCTCCAAGGGGTGTTTGTGTGATTCCAATCACACAGCAATCCACTTGTGCACAGGAGTGAGGGGGAGGTGCTCTGTCCACTTGCTCCCCATTTCCCCAAGCGGCAGGATGTTCAGGGGCAGTGTGCAGGACTTGTAAGGGAGAATAAAGAGGCAGAACAAGGTCAGTTTCCTAAGACACAAACTGAGAGGAGGAGGGCAGACAGCAGGGCTCGAGAGCAGCAGCGCCAGGCCTCCAGCAGCAGCTCCCAAAGCCGCCTTCTTGCCCACTGGCTGGAGAAATTCAACCTGTCCTCCACTTGCTGGCCATTTCCAGGCTGCCACATGGTCTCTTACAAAAAATGGTTGGCAACCTTCAGTCTCAAAAGACTATGGTATAAGCCTACAGCACCCAGTATTCCCATCCAAGTACTAACCAAGCCTGACCCTGCTTGGCTTCCAAGATCAGACAAGATTGGGCATGTGCAGGGTAACAGTTGCTGTCTCTTACAGTTCCCACCCAAAAGGGACACCCCTGTTCCCCAGCACCCATCAGTCAGCACTCTCCAGCTGCACAGATGCCCAGCACGGCAGTCACCTGCTTTAGCTTGCGCCCTCTCAATGTGGCAGCATTGTCATAGCACACGATGATTGCTGCACTCGTTCCTTGACTTAAACCACAGGCTTGGCTCAGTGCCCAGAAGCACCTCCTCACCCCATCCAAGCCTCTTCCTCACCTCCCTGCACTCTGCTCCTTTGCTTTCCTTTGCTGCCCGCAATGAGAAAGTGAAAACGAGAGCAGGGAATTTCGGTGATAAATAGGAGAGGCAAGAGGTGGCTGTAGCCACTGTGCCTGTGGCTCTGGGCTGGGCTGCTCAGGCAGCTTCCTCTCTCCTGTGCGCCATCCTTGGGTTCCACAGCTGTCCAGCGCCAGGCATGGCATGTGGCATGCAGCTCCTCTGCCTTGTGGCTCTCTTCTTCTGGGGCATCCTGCAGGGTAAGATGCTACCTTCTTCCACGTCGTCATTGTCCCCATAGCAGCATTTAACACCCACAGGCCCCAGAGCCTGTTCCTCAACCCACAGGAAACCCACAGGCTTGTGGAGCAGGTCGAAGGCATGCAGGCCGGCCCACCATGAAGTGTTCCTTGCCTGGCCCCAGGTGCTGAGGACAGAGAAGGCACTACTGACCTCATCCAGGCTGATCATCCAGAGCAGGGTCCCCCCTCTCCGTGCCATTAATCCTGGAAGATCCCGGGCTTGTGAGGGCTGAACCTCTTCCCTCGGAGTGCTGCCTTCCTCCGGGTCAGCGTGGGAGAAGACCCTCAATTTGGGCAGAGGTTAAGGCTCCTCCTTGACAAACCAGAGGTCTTGGGTACAGATGCTGGTCCTTTTTGGGACAATGCAAAAGGGGGTATTTGGGCTGCTGAGTTGACCTTGGAGCCCCCACTTCCCCCTCCCATTACTTGATGATGAGCTCAGAAAACTGAGCTTCATCACTGCATGGCTTTCCTTCCTTCAGGCGCAGCCAATGCAGGACAAGTCCTGGTGGCACCAGGTTGTTCCTTATGGCTTGAAAGCATTAAGCGAGGAGGCTGAAATCATTAAGATTCTGCTCTGTGGTTCTGCTTCTCGCTTGCCAAGTGCTTGATCTCTTTGCAACTCAGACTGAGCGAAGGTGACCCTGGTGGCTTATTTCTGATGAAGCTGAAGTCTTGCAAGGCGATTCAGCTTTGATGCAGAGTAGCTGAAGGTGCTGTGAGTGTCAGTTTACACTGTGGGGGCCTTGCTTTCTTAGCAAGCTCACTTCTTAGAAGGCTCACCTGAATTGCCAACAGCAGCTGCATGAATCTGACCAGCCCAAAGACAAAGGGAGGGATTTGCCTTGAACTGAGTGTCCCCAAGCCACAGGCGTGTTGTTGGATGCGGTTGGGAACATCAGGCTTGCTAAGTAGCATGTCCAGGTGCTCTTCCTTCTTCTGCCTTCTCTGTTGGACTGCACAGCCCCCACCCCCACCCCAACACCCTTGAAGAGAAATCTGGCGTCTTTGAATGGCACAGACAACCGTTTGGAACAAGTCCTTAGCCAGAAGCCTGCCTTCCCCACCACCCCACACCCTTCATGACTCTAGCTGTCCTTGTCGTTCCAAGATGCATGCATGACTGGTCCCAGAGTAGACCGCATCTCTGTGCATACCACTGCACTGGGAGACTGCTTGGGAAGGCCTGGGTGTGATGTGGCCCTGCTGCCACCTTGGCATTCCACATTGCTAGGCAGGACAGGGGCCGGGGGAGCCCCGAGTCTCTCCTCTCCGAGCATGACATTCTTTTTCAGTGTCTGGCCACTACCAGATCATGGACTGCTGCCTGCGGACCAGCCCGGCGCTCATCCCGGCCAGATTCGTCCGTGATTACCAGGAACAGCAGATTCAGGAAGGCTGCCCTGTCCAGGCTGTGGTGTAGGTCATGTTTTCTCTTTTGACCCTCTGGAGTGGGCGCATGTGGTTTTCTAGAAACGTGAGCAGATCTGCACACAGGCTGCTCTGGGCCTCTCCAGAGATAGTGCTGGATGGTCCTGACTGAAGGGGAGGGAGAGAGTGGGGGAAGCACTGCAAGGCTTCAGTGGAACGGTTTTAGCCACGGACCACTGAACAGGAGTGTGAGGAAGGAGGACAGGGGAGCCGAGGGAGGGCTGAGGACTGTTGAATGGGTGTCTGCCTGCAGTCAGGCACTTACAGATGTTTTGTTCCAAGGAGCAAATAAAAGGCACTGGAGGAAGGAGGGGCCTCTGCTGGAAGGTGTCCCAGAGATCTGTCTGAACAACTCTTCAGACCGCACAGGGAGATTAAGGCCTGCTTATGGAGCAGGAACTTGAGCGTGAGGCAGAGCTTTCCAGGGCAGGGCAGGACACGGGCCAGGGATGTGCCAGCTGCTTGTGGGCTTTTCTGGACCAAAGCTTCGTGGAGATGGGTTGGTGCAGGGACACCTTTCAGAAAATGTGTTTCATTTCAGGGTCCAGGCATGGAAAGGAAGGGCAAAAACTGGCACAGTGTAGGACGTGTGTGGGCACGACTTTGAGGGAGGCAGGCTATGTAGCCCTTCCCACCAAATATTAGGGGGCAAAGAGATCTCTCTGTCCTCCATTCCACATGCACCTGAGGATCATCATGCCCTCCCCCCCTTTAGGACTCCCCCAGCATTTTGTACACACAGGTCAGTTCCCTCCCTCCCTCCCTCCCTCCCTGAGCCTGGGGAAAAGGGGACTGGCCTGGCTTTCAGCGTAACCAGAGGAGGGGCAGTGGTGGTGAGAGACTCCTGCAGTGGGACGGGTCCTGCTTCACTCCAGAGGGTCCATTGTGGAGCAGATTCCTCTCCTGCTCATGGCATAATTTAGGACTGCACAGACTGTGCCCTGGGCAGGGCCAGATGCGGAGTCGCAGAGAGATTCACACAAGAGTCCTTCTTGCTGGTCCCTCTGTCTGCAGGTTGGACTCAAAGGCATGAACACAGCAGCAATCCCTACCTGGTTGCTGGCTGCCAAGGGTACCCTTGGCATCCCTGGCCCCCTTAATAGCCCCTGCCTGGAAGTGCCATGATGGGAGCTGGGGCAAGCTCCTGGCCTCTTGGAAAGGCAGCCCAGCAGAGGCGCAGCTGAGTGGCTCTCATCAGTAGCTGGGAGGTGGAGTCTTCTGGTCTCAGCTTCTTGGCACCTGTGCAAGTGTGTCACCTGCACCCCGTGTTCCTCAGTCCTTGCTACAAAGTGGCTGTGTCCCTTTAGCTCCAGTTACTTATTTTGTGGAACAGAGCTCCAGGCAGGCAGCAGAGTGTGACAGAGGCCCCTGGGGGTCGGTTCTTGTGTGACTGTTTCGCTCCAGGAGTCACTTGGCTGTGGAAACAGCCTGACCCTCCAGGAGCACGACACGTCTCCCTCTCTGCCGGATTGGACTTGCCACAGACTGAGGAACTGCAGCCACAAGAGGAGGCAAGGCTTAGCCTACGGAATTTTCAGGGGTCAGACTCCCTTCTCTTGGCACAGCAGGCAAGGGGAGCCAAGGGCTGAGCAAAGGGGACGTAGGCTGCATGTGTGTGTGTCAGGGGGAGGACAGCCATGTGCCCCACACTCCCCCTTTGGATGCTTCCTGCTGAACAGCACACGGAGAGACAGCAGCCAGCCAGCTGCATAGCAAAGATAGCAAAGCAGGCTTGGAGGAGCCTTTGAGCACTGGCCCTCACATCCCAGTTTCACCCAAAGATCCACATTTTTCAGCAGAGGGGCTGATCAGGACCAGGCAGCAAAGAGAATCGTTCCAAAATGGCAGGACGGCAACTCAATTCCCCCCTCTCTGTTTCTGCTTGTTTTCAGTTTCATCACCCTGAGAGGGAAACATCTTTGTGCCCCTCCCTTTGCCAGGTGGGTGAAACACCTGAAGCAGTGCCTGGACCGGCGGCACCGTCGCAAGGTGAGGATGAAGGGCCACCAGCCCATCCAGACACCTTGGCCTCCACCTCCCCTTGGCCCTGAGGCGGGCAAATGCCAGGAGTTGGCATGGCTTGGCCAGGAGTTCCCTTGCAGAATGCAGTCTACGGTAACTCCTTGCAGGAGCAGAGAGCCCGAGGGCAGAAGAGTTAGAAATGGGGAGGGCTCCCAAGAGGTTGCCCTCACCCTGCCCAGGCCTTCCAGATGCAGGCACTGCGCATCATTCCAACTGCAGCAGAGCCTTGGAGAGGAGCATCTGCTCAGTGGCAGAGCTCAGGCTTGCCTAACTGGCACCTGCAGGTTCACAGAACGTGGGAAGAAGGGGCTGGGTCGGTCCTCTCTCCTCCCGAGGAATCGCAACCACTACCAGTCACAGTAGATGGTTGTGGCGCAGCTACCCGTGACCACCTCCATCCAGTTACATAAGAACATAAGAACAGCCCCACTGGAACAGGCCATAGGCCCATCTAGTCCAGCTTCCTGTATCTCACTGCGGCCCACCAAATGCCCCAGGGAGCACGCCAGATAGCAAGAGACCTGCAAGGCTTCCTGGGAATTGTAGTTTAAGAACATAAGAACAGCCCCACTGGATCAGGCCACAGGCCCATCTAGTCCAGCTTCCTGTATCTCACAGAGGCCCACCAAATGCCCCAGGGAGCACACCAGACAACAAGAAGAACTGCAAGGCCTCCTGGGAATTGTAGTTTAAGAACATAAGAACAGCCCCACTGGATCAGGCCATAGGCCCATCTAGTCCAGCTTCCTGTATCTCACAGCGGCCCACCAAATGCCCCAGGGAGCACACCAGATCACAAGAGACCTCATCCTGGTGCCCTCCCTTGCATCTGGCATTCTGACATAACCCATTTCTAAAATCAGCAGGTTGCGCATACACATCATGGCTTGTACCCCATAATGGATTTTTCCTCCAGAAACTCGTCCAATCCCCTTTTAAAGGCTTCTAGGCTAGACGCGCTGAGTAAAGAAATATTTTCTTTTGTCTGTCCTAACCCGCCCAACACTCAGTTTTAGTGGATGTCCCCTGGTTCTGGTATTATGTGAGAGTGTAAAGAGCATCTCCCTATCCACTCTGTCCATCCCCTGCATAATTTTGTATGTCTCAATCATGTCCCCCCTCAAGCGTCTCTTTTCTAGGCTGAAGAGGCCCAAACGCCGTAGCCTTTCCTCATAAGGAAGGTGCCCCAGCCCCATAATCATCTTAGTCGCTCTCTTTTGCACCTTTTCCATTCCCACTATGTCTTTTTTGAGATGCGGCGACCAGAACTGGACACAATACTCCAGGTGTGGCCTTACCATCGATTTCTACAACGGCATTATAATACTAACCGTTTTGTTCTCAATACCCTTCCTAATGATCCCAAGCATAGAATTGGCCTTCTTCACTGCCGCCGCACATTGGGTCGACACTTTCATCGACCTGTCCACCACCACCCCAAGATCTCTCTCCTGATCTGTCACAGACAGCTCAGAACCCATCAGCCTATATCTAAAGTTTTGATTTTTTGCCCAATGTGCATGACTTTACACTTACTGACATTGAAGCGCATCTGCCATTTTGCTGCCCATTCTGCCAGTCTGGAGAGATCCTTCTGGAGCTCCTCACAATCACTTCTGGTCTTTACCACTCGGAAAAGTTTGGTGTCGTCTGCAAACTTAGCCACTTCACTGCTCAACCCTGTCTCCAGGTCATTTATGAAGAGGTTGAAAAGCACCGGTCCCAGGACAGATCCTTGGGGCACACCGCTTTTCACCTCTCTCCATTGTGAAAATTGCCCATTGACACCCACTCTCTGCTTCCTGGCCTCCAACCAGTTCTCAATCCACGAGAGGACCTGTCCTCTAATTCCCTGACTGTGGAGTTTTTTCAGTAGCCTTTGGTGAGGGACCGTGTCAAACGCCTTCTGAAAGTCCAGATATATAATGTCCACGGGTTCTCCCGCATCCACATGCCTGTTGACCTTTTCAAAGAATTCTATAAGTTGCAGGAGGAGGGCGCAGCCTTGGGGGAGCGGCAGATGCAAAACTGACCTCGGCTCCCCAAGAGGCCGGCTGAGGCTGCTTCCCTGTTTTCTCATTCCCACAGACGTCCTTCAGAGGCACTTCAGGCAGTCGCTCAAGAATGAGCAATGACGGTGGCTAGCTGGAGAGGGCCACTTTCAAGGCAGGAGTTGGGCTCTACCACTCCCCAGGTTTCCAGTTAGGAGCCGACAGTGGCTGCAGGTTGAAAGGCTCCAGGGTTGTGACTGTGACCTGCAGGATGGCTAATGCCTTGTTCTTGCCTTTTCCAATCTCTTAGAGACCATCTGGGACTTTCACCTAGACCAGTGGTGGGCCAGCCTGCCTCCTGGAGGAGAGACATCTGCTAACCAGTTCTGCATGACCTGTGCACCCCCTTGGAAGAGCAGTCGCTGGTCTTTGCCCCTGGAACCTTGAAGACAACACTCTGTACCTGCTGCAGTTTGCAGATGCCCATGTCCGGCTGGCTGCTCTCGCTCTCCGGGGCAGCCAACCTGCTAGAAAAGTGTCCAAACCTCTCACTCATCTTCGTAGCGTGCGGAAGGGAAGAGAAGGTAGCTTACGCCTCTCTGATCGCCTGCTTGGGTTGTTTCTGATTCTCATTTAATTGCCTCTTTCCTGTAGTTGTGCTGTTGTGCATTGGGTAGGTGAGGGCTGGGGAGGAAGTCAAGCCATCAGGCCATGAAGGAGGGGGAGGTAGATGTGGCCAGCAGGAAGACAACAACCATCCGTCCATCAGCCTCTCCCAGCTCTCTAGCAAGCCCAGAACCTCCCCCACTGTGCAAAAGTGACCACCGTTTGTCTCCCCAGCCCCTTTAGAAACAGTGTGGTGTGGTGGTTAGAACATTGCTCTTGGCAGATGGAGGAGACCTGGGCTTAAATTCCCCGCTTTTCCTGGAAGCTTCTTGGGCCAGCTGCTCTCTCAGCCTGTCTTCCTCGCAGGGCTTTTGTGAGGGTCACGGAAGGTGAACCGCATCCATGCTCAAGGGAGGAGGGGTGGCTGGAGACCAATGTGAATAATAGCCATACTTTGAAATTTGCTAGTGGGAAAAAGGAGAAATTATCTTTTTTCATAAGATGGAAGGTCCCTAAATTGTCACTTCCTCCTGACTTCTTGAAGTATGAGCTGGGATTTCCTGAAAGGATTACGTGGGGGACACGCTCTAGACTTCCTGCTTGGAGGAAAAAATGGCTTGTGAAGGGAAGGGGCATTTGAAGCTGACCTGGACTGAATCCTGCCTGCTGACCCCTCCAGCCACCGCTGGTCAGTGCAGGGAGGGAGGAGGCAGCTCTCCAGCTCTCAGGGAGAAACAGCAGCTCAGCTGTGTATGTTTTTAGGTAGGATGCTTGATTTGACTTCATGTTTTATGCATTACAAGCCCAAAACTAGGATTAGGCGATTAATGTCCAAACCCCACCCCCACCAGTTCCTGCCATGGGTCCCAGCTGCTGGAGCACGTGCTGCATACTGTGGGGGGAGGGGGAGAGACTAGACAGCCCAAGAGAGGTCACTCCAAATGTTTTTTGCTTACCTCCCTGTAGGCTGCTTCCTGTCAATGGGTCTCCTCAGACCTATGCCAGCCAGATGACTGGTGCAAGTCCTAGGAATCTCAGGGCAATGGCATAGCCAGAGGGGGTGCAAAGCACTAAGTTTTTCAGGGAGCCTCACAGCAGCATGCCAGTGGCCCCTCCCCCTCCCCTTCAGAGCCATTCCAGGCAGTGGGAGCAAATCAGTCATATGTCTGGCTCCAAATGGGAGGGGCTACTTGCATGCTGCAGTGAGGCTCCCTGCAAAACTTAGTGCTTTGCACCCCCTCCAGCTATGCCACTGCCTTGGGGGGAGGGTCTGGGCTGGGAAGGGGAGCACTGCTGCCACTGAGATCCTCCCCTGCCCACCATCTCCTGCTCTGGTTTGGCCTGCCCCCTGCCCTGCTCCTCCACCATCTGCCCCCACTGCCACCTTGCCTGCTCTAGCAGGGTGTCCGGGAGCCCTGGTGCACGCATGCAGCCTCTGGCTGTTTGAGCCAGCCGCTCTGTAGCGCATGACAGTGGCGCAGTGCTTGCAACATTGCGCAGGCACTTATGGTGGCAGACCCAGAAATCTGCCACCGTCTATGCCCCACAGGATTGGACTGCCCAGGATCTAAGCTGAAAGAAAAAGAGAAACAGAAAAACCAAAGGAAGGCAACATGCAGGGAAGATTTTATTTAAACAAAATCGCAAGACCTCCTTATACAATTATAGCAAATTGATATATCCAGAGTTTGGAGGGGGAGGAGATGCTCCTAAGCAGTGGGGGATGTGCACTCCCCCCCCAATCCCCTCCAATGTTTAAGGCCTGTGAGTTTAATGTTTAATTGTTTTAAATTATGTGAGCTGCCGGAAGGCTTGTGGAGTAGAAAGACTGGTGTGAGTGTTTTTGTGTGCACATTCTTAAAAATAAAACAGTCCAGCCCAGTTACCTGAGACTCCCCTTTTAAATGGATGAAGGAAAAAGGTGTGTGTGTGTGGGGGGGGGGGGTCCTTCTGCATGCCAAGGGGGGGGGGGGTTCTGTCCCTTCCCAACAGTATTTCCAGGTGCTCTGGAGGGTTACCAGATTGGGTGAGCACTCCAGTGGCTTAACATCATGGGTGGGTGGGTGGGGAATATTGGGGGCAGCTGTGTGTGCCAATATCCTAACCCCGTCTGCCTCCCTGTCCACTGCTGTTGCATGCCTTGGACTTACACCTGTGTTGATCCAAGGAGCCCCATGGCTGTGGTGGAGGCTTTTCTCCAGGGGAAGTGAACAAAAGTTCACCTACTCCAAAGAGAGCTTTCCAACTTCCTCACTTCCTGCGGATGCAGCAGGGGTTCCGTTGGCACAGCCACATTGGCAGGTGGGGATTTCAGCAGGATTGGGATGTAGGACTCTGTGAAGGAGGGGCAGTTCACCTAATGGTGGAGCAAGGGTGAGGAGGCCACTCAGGGTCAGATTGAGGTGAACTTGCCTGAGTCCAGTGCAGACAGACATGGGGAGGAAGGAGCATCAGGACCAGGGACTTCCCCCACCCTCAGAAGGGCACAACGTTTATAACCGCAGAACAGGAACATCAAAGCAGAATTGGAATGAAATGGCTTCTTACCAGCACTCCTCAAACTTCTCCTTTAGGATTCTTCATGTCAAACATTCTCCAGTCTTTTCTGACTGCTTGAATATTCCCTGAATGTTCTCCAGATTGCACTGTACTGGACACCTGAACACGATGCTGGTTTTCCATATTTGGTGTCTGACCATTCCTGCTTTGATCTTGCTTGATCGGTGACATGAAGTGGTGCATCAAAATGCAACTATGTTTTCAGATCTATTATTTGAAGATTTCACATTCAAAGACAATGAATGACAAAGTCAACAAATGTGGAATATTTGCAAATTTTTGTTTCACTATGAAATAACTGGCAAACATAAATGCAAAATGAAAAGGGCCCCAACCCAGGAAGGCTCGCAGTCTTTTCTGTATCCTTGTGGTTCTGCTGACTCAACCAGGAGTGTCACAAGCCTCCTGGATTCAAATCACCCCCACTCTCAGTGCCCAGTGAGGGCTGGGGGGCTTGCGCTAGTCCTTCACGTCTTTGCTCAGAAATCCCAGCTGTGGCCATCCTGTGTTCCTTCCTTTGCTTCCTTCCCTCAGTCAATTTTTTTTTTAAAAAAAAAGGTTACCTGAAGTTATGTGGGTAAATTTGAAACGTTTATGTCAGCACAACTCTGTACATGAGAAAATGCTGCGGTAGGTGGCTCACAGTTCCAATGTTGGTGAGAATCTGTTAGGAAGTGTCCTCAGGGTGGTCCCACCTCCACGGCTCCTTGCCTGTCTTTTTCAAAACAATTGCAGGCGTGAGCTGCTGTGAGCCGTCCTGGAGCAGGAATCCCAACTAGTCTCACTCAACGAATGTCAACAGAAGCTTTAACAGGTGAAACAGACTGTGGTTAATAAACATTTGTGCCAAAATAAATACATTAATTCAGCTGGGACCAGTTGATCTGAATGGTGTCTGCGAGGAAACCTGCTTCGTTTCACTGATAATAAAAATTCTGCACACCAGTAAGTTTGTTCTCCTTCCTCCTAGAAGGTCAGCGGCCCATTTTCATTGTGTTCCCACAATGGGGGATCCAGGGCAGAATTTGGACGGCAAATTTTCTTTTCGAGAAGGAATTGTTGGAGATGTGTGATGTTGTGGAAAATCAGGCTGTGCACAGGGCTCAAGGGGAGTTGTGGGGGGGAGGGGGCTGCAAGAAGAAAAAAGGAACAGCTTGAAAGCAGGTCAAAGAAAGCCTCTTAAGCCCACTCTTCTAAGGCAGGAGAGCCAAGCATAAGGCCCAGGGGCCAGACATGGCCTGTGCAAGCTCTCAGCTGCCAAGCAATGCTGTGGTTTCACTGCTGAAGGGGCAGCCCACATGAAATTGGCTCTCCCATATCTTGAAATATGATCAAGATGTGCATATTTTCTCTTCTGTCATTTGCCGCTAATGAGTTTCTAAGTGAGAAAAAGTGCTTATTTTTTATATGACCTGTTTAATGACATCACTTCCTGCCTTATGACATCACTTCCAGCCCTCAGCAGGCAACGTTAATGCTATTTGGCCCTCGGAAGGCCCATAGCCAGGGAGACAGACCAGGGGCAGGCTGCACTTGCTCCCGGTGTGGAAGGGATTGTCACTCCCGAACTGACCATTTCAGCCACACTAGACTCTGTTCCAGAACCACCTTTCAGAGCGCAGTTCCAGAGTCTTTCGAGACTGAAGGTTGCCAACGTTGTATGAAACAAGATTGACACTCCTGTTCTAAGGATTCTCAGCAATCACCCCTCCCCCTGGCCCCAAATTCTAGGAGGTCTGAATGCTGGGAATCTCCCATGCCCCCTTCACCAGCCCTGTTCCTGGCATCCCCTTTGCTTGGCGAGCCCAGACAAAAGCATCAACACCACATCCTCTCAGACCAGCAGTGCTTGAAATCAGACAGGACACCAAAAGCACCCACAGACACATTCGTGCTTCTCTGGTGATGCTTAGGGGTGCTGTCCATGCAGAGGGAAGTTCAGAAAAGACACTAACAGCTCAGTTTGATCTGGAAGCATCTGTGGAACTTTGAAAGCAGCACAACTAAGGCTGGGAGGCCCCTGGACTCCTTCTTCCTCTTGCAGTTCCGCACTTAGTTCCAGATTTCCTTCGCTCCTTGAGGAATGTTTGTGTCTCATTGGTACAAGTATTTACAGAGCATTCAGCACAATAATTGCTGACAACGACTTCTGGCAAAGGCCAGGCTGGGTGAGGATCAAACGCAGGAGGTTAAGAACATAAGAACATAAGAACATAAGAACAGCCCCACTGGATCAGGCCATAGGCCCATCTAGTCCAGCTTCCTGTATCTCACAGCGACCCACCAAATGCCCCAGGGAGCACACCAGATAACAAGAGACCTCATCCTGGTGCCCTCCCCTACATCTGGCATTCTGACTTAACCCATTTCTAAAATCAGGAGGTTGCGCATACACATCATGGCTTGTACCCCATAATGGATTTTTCCTCCAGAAACTCGTCCAATCCCCTTTTAAAGGCGTCTAGGCTAGATGCCATCACCACATCCTCTGGCAAGGAGTTCCACAGACCGACCACACGCTGAGTAAAGAAATATTTTCTTTTGTCTGTCCTAACCCGCCCAACACTCAATTTTAGTGGATGTCCCCTGGTTCTGGTATTATGTGAGAGTGTAAAGAGCATCTCCCTATCCACTCTGTCCATCCCCTGCATAATTTTGTATGTCTCAATCATGTCCCCCCTCAAGCGTCTCTTTTCTAGGCTGAAGAGGCCCAAACGCCGTAGCCTTTCCTCATAAGGAAGGTGCCCCAGCCCCGTAATCATCTTAGTCGCTCTCTTTTGCACCTTTTCCGTTTCCACTATGTCTTTTTTGAGATGCGGCGACCAGAACTGGACACAATACTCCAGGTGTGGCCTTACCATCGATTTGTACAACGGCATTATAATACTAGCCGTTTTGTTCTCAATACCCTTCCTAATGATCCCAAGCATAGAATTGGCCTTCTTCACTGCTGCCACACATTGGGTGGACACTTCCATCGACCTGTCCACCACCACCCCAAGATCTCTCTCCTGATCTGTCACAGACAGCTCAGAACCCATCAGCCTATATCTAAAGTTTTGATTTTTTGCCCCAATGTGCATGACTTTACACTTACTGACATTGAAGCGCATCTGCCATTTTGCTGCCCATTCTGCCAGTCTGGAGAGATCCTTCTGGAGCTCCTCACAATCACTTCTGGTCTTTACCACTCGGAAAAGTTTGGTGTCGTCTGCAAACTTAGCCACTTCACTGCTCAACCCTGTCTCCAGGTCATTTATGAAGAGGTTGAAAAGCACCGGTCCCAGGACAGATCCTTGGGCCACACCGCTTTTCACCTCTCTCCATTGTGAAAATTGCCCATTGACACCCACTCTCTGCTTCCTGGCCTCCAACCAGTTCTCAATCCACGAGAGGACCTGTCCTCTAATTCCCTGATTGTGGAGTTTTTTCAGTAGCCTTTGGTGAGGGACCGTGTCAAACACCTTCTGAAAGTCCAGATATATAATGTCCACGGGTTCTCCCGCATCCACATGCCTGTTGACCTTTTCAAAGAATTCTATAAGGTTCGTGAGGCAAGACTTACCCTTACAGAAGCCATGCTGACTCTCCCTCAGCAAGGCCTGTTCGTCTATGTGTTTTGAGATCCTATCTTTGATGAGGCATTCCACCATCTTACCCGGTATGGATGTTAGGCTGACCGGCCTATAGTTTCCTGGGTTCCCCCTCTTTCTCTTTTTAAAAATAGGCGTGACATTTGCTATCCTCCAATCTTCTGGCACCGTGGCCGTTTTGAGGGACAAGTTGCATACCTTAGTCAAGAGATCTGCAAGGTTAGTCAAGGTTGCTCAGTACAGGTTGCTTAGTCAAGGTTGCTCAGTACAGGTCAAGTGTCACTCCTCCTTGAGGAGGTAAGTGGAGGAGCGCGGCCTGCTAGATGTGACTGTCTATGGCTGTCATGTGCTGGTTTCCCTGGGCACACCAGTGACCCTCAGGGTGTTCCCGAGCAGACCTCAGGGCTCTCTCACCTGCTCAAGAATTCAGGTGGGACCCTGCAGGTGGGAATACCTGTTCTAGCTCCACTCAAACAAGAGCCTGACCAGTCCACCAGGAGGCCATCTCAGTCCACCAGGAGACAAATCAACAGTCGAAGGTCAGGCAAGGCTGCACTTAGGACAAGCGAAGTCATCAAGAAAAAAACAGTGAGCTTTCCAGTCCGGTGGGGAATTCTGTACCAGTGGTCTCCAACTGTTTTCATGCCATTGTATCAAGGATTATAACAAGAACTCAGTTTTGATCAGACAGGACCACTGGATTGGATCCAAGTTCTCTCTGGCACGGGCTTTGAAAGGTTGCCTTTGAAAGGTGGACCTCCCTTCAATGAGGCTTTGCAACCATACTGGGGTCATGAGCCACAGGTTGGAGAACACTGTACTATAGCATTGGCTCCCAAACTGTAAGCCGTTGCTATCTGAGGAGTCATGAAAACCAGCCGGGGAACCACAGAACCCTTGCTAAAAACCCACCACCCTATGCAATGCATAGGATTGTAGCCCTAAAGGGGAGCCGTGGCCAATGGTCAAGGGAGCCACTGGCCCAAAAGCCACTGTTGGGAACCACTGCTCCGTGGCACTGGAGAGCTTGCTGTTTTCCTCCTTGGTGACTTTTGCTTAGTTCCAAGTCAAGCCTGCCCTGCCTTGGACTGTGGATTTGAGCCACGTGCTGTGCAAATGTGGTCTTTCCGAAGCACTTGGGGGTCCTGTTGCAGTGAGGGCAGCACCCTTCTGCCTCACTTGGGGTCTTGGGTGAGACTGTATCACATTGCTAGCCCTAGATAAATCAGAAGCCAAACCCGAACAAAGGGCTGTCATTGGCAGAAGGAGCCTGGCCAAGAAGGGAACTGCAGCCTCTTGTACGTCTCCCTGTTCAGAGGCCAAGCAGGCACTACGGGTAGTAGTGTCACTTGGGTTTGCGTCACCTGGTGCGGGATGTCAGCGTGTCACCCCCTATGCAGTGGGCGGGGCAACACCCCAGATGGTGGGCATAGTGATGTACCATCACTTCGCCCCCACTGGTTTTTTGGCTATATCTTTTCTGCATGAAATTATGCATTGATTGATATGTAACATGCTGGTATTATTCCTCCAAACTGTGATTTTAGTGATTTTGGTCACTAGTGGTGTCACCCCGCCAAGGGTGTCAACTTGCTAACACCTTATTGCAGCAGTTCTCAAACTTCTAGCACTGAGACCCACTTTTTAGGATGACAATCTGTCCAAAACCCACCAGAAGTGATGTCATGGTGGCAGTGAGATCACCAGGCAAATTACGTAAAATAAATAATTAAAGTAAAACAAATAATTAAATAAGGGGAATCCATCCCTCTTCCACCAAGTGAATTTCCTCTGTAGCCTTCCTGCAATAATACCACCCCTCCAAAACCAGTAAGGTTTTCAGCCCTACCCAGTGCCCAGTTCAATTTAAGAACTTCTGTTTAAACCTGATCACTGTCAGGATCCACCTGGCTTTGCAGGTCTCAAAAAAGTTGAAGCCTCAGTTTTGATCCTTTTCACTGGGCAAGGAGGCTGCTTCTGGAGCATTTGTTGAGCTCCAGTTCCATCAGAGCAGGACCATTCTGGTGGCTTCACATTCCCCTTTGCCTGGCCTGACCATCAGCCAAGGCACTTTTGCTTACTCATGAGTAAATGCAGCTATGAGGCTTAGTTTCGCTTTCCATAGGGATCAATACATTCATCTGCTTGGAGGGAGGGACTTCCTTCTCAGGTGTTTTTTGGGGATGCATTCATTGGATCAGGACCATTCTGGTGTCATGGATTCCTCTCATCCTGCCCTTTTCGATGGACTAAGGCACATTCACCTACTAGCGAGTAAACACGGCTCAGTTTCACTTTCCATAGGGCTCCCTGCATTTTTTGTTCTCCGGTTTTTTGGTCATAACTTTTGATAGAAAGGAGCTATTTCACTCTAGTTTTTTGCATTGCATTCAGCTGGAAATTCTGCATCTAACGGTATATAACACAATGGTATTACTCCTAACCACCGTGATTTTAGCATGTCACCCCCCAGTGCATGTCACCCGGTACAACTCTCACCAC
This sequence comes from Tiliqua scincoides, assembly GCF_035046505.1. Lineage (NCBI taxonomy): Eukaryota > Metazoa > Chordata > Lepidosauria > Squamata > Scincidae > Tiliqua > Tiliqua scincoides. Next base: position 878,679 of record NC_089822.1, read on the forward strand.
CCGCACCCCCCTAGCAACACCACTGGCTATGGGGTAGGATTCCCCTGGCAGCACCTGCAGTTGCTGCTTTCCAGAAAAGCCCCAAGAGGCTGGCAGAGCAAAGGTTTCATGCCTGGAGTCAACTGCAAGGTCACGTCATCTGCCACACCTGCTGGAGCTGACAAAAGCGCCTTTGTGCCTGCGCGGCCATATCATGTAGCCCTGGGAGAACACACCCGGGGCTTTCCACAGGGGAAAGACCCAGGTGGCCTTCCCAGGCCTGCCTGGACATTCCTTTTGCCCTGCTTTGTATTTGGGGCACAGTTTTGGTCTTTGGATCAATCCATGCCAAGAGAAGGAATTGTCTGCCCAAGAGGGGAGCAGTCCTGTCGACAGGGACTTCCAGTCCTGAGGGCGAGGAGGTCACCTGCAGGAGCCCCGGTGGCTCCCTTTTCTTTTCCAGTCAAGCACTTCCCATCTGCAAGGGCCACCAGCCAGGCTAGAACTGTGCACCCCAGGCTGGCAGCATCTCAGAGCAGCATTCTGGCAATTGCCCTTTCTGGAAAGCAAAGCCCACTTGGGGTCTTTCTCACTGCTCCTTGGCAAGCCACTTGGAGGGCTGCTATGGCCAGAACAGCCTGGCTCAGAGCCCTTGGCCAGCACTGGAGTGCGTGCAGCATCATCAGATAAGCCACTTACCGCAGATGTCCCTGCAGGAGGATTGGTGCGATGCTGTGGCTGCCGCTGGAGGGCTTCGGACACCGCATTTGCAGGCTGCCAGCAGCACATGCCGTTGTACAAATCGATGGTAAGGCCACACCTGGAGTATTGCGTCCAGTTCTGGTCACCACATCTCAAAAAGGATATAGTGGAGATGGAAACGGTGCAAAAGAGAGCAACCAAAAAGATTACTGGGCTGGCGCACCTTCCTTATGAGGAAAGGCTACGGCATTTGGGCCTCTTCAGCCTAGAAAAGAGGCGCCTGAGGGGGGACATGATTGAGGCATACAAAATCATGCAAGGGGTGGACAGAGTGGATAGAGAGATACTCTTTTCCCTCTCACATAACACTAGAACCAGGGGACATCCACAAAAGTTGAGTGTTGGGAGAGTTAGGACAGACAGAAGAAGTAAAGACACTTCTTTACTCAGTGTGCGGTTGGTCTGTGGAACTCTTTGCCACAGGAAGTAGTGATGGCATCTGGCCTAGATGCCTAAGGGGGGATTGGATAAATTTCTGGAGGAAAAGTTCATTACCCGTTACTAGTCATAGTAGGTATGGGCAAGCTCTTGGTTTTAGAGGCAGGCTGCCTCTGACTGCCAGATGCAGGGGAGGGCACCGGGACGCAGGTTGTGCCTGTTGTCTTGTGTGCTCCCTTGGGGCATTTGGTGGTCCACTGTGAGATGCGGGAAGCTGGACTAGATGGGCCCTTGGCCTGATCCAGCGGGACTGTTCTTGTGTTCTTATGTTCATGCCCAGTTTCTGGCTTTCCTAAGGGATTTGAGAGGCACAGCCAGGCCACTCTGTGAGGGGTTTACCCCCCCCCAAGAAACCAGGGAAAAACAGTGCTGGGAAGGTGAGTCAGGGTGCCTCTCCAGTTACACCCCCGAGCCTTCAGGGAGGCCCTGGAGCTGTGGGAACCAAAGGGAGGGGAGGAGGCTGGCAGGATGCTTGTCCTTGTTTGTTGAGTGCTGCCTGCCCTCTGGAGTGTGGCCAAGTCACCCCCCCCCCCATCAGTGCTTCCACTTGCTCCTTCCCACAGCCTGCAGCAGCTTGGTCTTTCTGCCGCCTCCCTTGGAAGCCCCCCCCCCCGATTGCCTCTCATACCTCCATATTTACGAGCCTCACGCACAGCCACTTTGGACCCAGCAGCCCTGGTCGGCAGGAGCCTGGCCAGTAAGGAGCCATAGCTGTCAGGTCGTGTACACATTATGGCTGTGACACTGAAAGGCCCTTGCCACATGCTTCAGTCCGCTGGCCTTTCCATGTGGCCTTCCACATGTCTCTGGAAGGCTGGCCCCCTAAGCTGGGAAAGCCAACCGACCCCCCTTTCAACACTGGGCACAATCCAGTCTCCTGCACGAGCTCCATTGAACTGAAGGGGTCTCAATTTCAGTGTGTCTGTGCCGCCTATACGGAGGTGGTCATCCCATAGTCTGAGGCCACATGACCCCCCCCCCTTCCTTGGTCACTGAGGGCCCCAGAAGTTGAACAAAGGCCCTCAGCAGGTTGTTCGGGGGGGGGGGGGGGTTGGTGCTCTTGCAGTATTCTGGCCTAAGGACTGCAGTAAGGGCCTTTGAGGCCAAACCAGCACTTGAATTTGACCCCAGAAATAAATTGGTAGCCGGACCAGTGGAACCGACACAGCCCAGCCTGCACTACTAGCCTTGGACAGCAGCTAGACTGCTGTGTTTTCCAGATACAGGGATGCCTCGCAAGATGAATGCCTCACGCAACGAAAAACTTGCAAGACAAAAGCGTTTTGCGATTTTTTTGGTGACTCGCAAGACGAATTTTTCTATGGCCATGCTTCGCAAGACGAATTTTTTTTTTTGGTTTGTTTTAAATCACACAACCGTTAATACCCAGGATGCATTGAAGTTTTGTGCTTGAAATTTTTGAAATCCGCTATACAATTTGTATGCCTTTAAAGAGCACTTAATAAACACTTTGTAAACCAAATTTGACTTTGTTCTGCCTTTTTTTGCCCATAGGAACGCATTAATTAAATTTCAATGCATTCCTATGGGAAACCGCGCTTCGCAAGATGAAATTTTCGCAATACGAAACGACTCGCGGAACGAATTAATTTCGTCTTGCGAGGCATCACTGTAGTCTTCAAGGGCAGCCCCACAGAAAGCTCATGGCAACCTGGAAGTGATGACAACATGAATGATTGTGGCCACATCTAATACATGGTGAGGCAGAATGACTGATGCTACCTGCACATTCTGAGTCTTGATAAATCTTTGATCTTAGAGTTGCACATTTGCTTGTTTACAGCATTTTACAGTCATTTTCAGATTTATTTTTTTATATGCTGTTAATTTACAGCACCCAAAAGAAGACTTTTAAAATCAGAATTCACAGGTCACCAACTGAGAGGTTTTTGCTCAGGATGGAGTCACATAGGCATCCTCTGAGGCACTTAAATGTTTGTTGCACCCTGCTAGGTGGTCCTTCGTGCGCAGCCCTGGTCTCTCATGAGGCTCCCATGTGGATCGAGCACTCACAGGGCACAGCACGCACCCTTTCTGAACAGCACCTGGCACACTGCTGAGCCCTCTTGACATGTGGCAAAGTGCATCACAAAATGTAGTTTGGGGGAACCGACAGCAAGTATGACCATCCAGGGCACTTCTTGAAAAGGGACACTGGGTGGCCTGTGGGGAAGTGACCTCTGACACATAAATTAAAGAATCTCTAAGACATGAGGTCAGGTTTGAATAACAAAACATTTGTTTTGTCTTCTGAACTGCCAAAGCAAACAAGGCAAAATCCTACAAGCAACATGCTTTTCATAATCTGACAACAAACACATTAATTGTAACATTGCGCCAAGTGGGATAACAATGGAGAGAAGCTGCTTCCCAGAGACTGAGTACAGTGCACATCACACAGCACATCATTATCTCATCCTCTGTGGACTCTTGGCCACAGATGCAGAACTGTTTATCTACACTTAGGATCTGCAGAGACATGCTGAGGGTGCTAATTGGAAACCAAGATAAGCAAAGCTTTTAGTAAGGCAGGAATTGTTCAGACACACAAAGACGATTCTAAGACATGATTAACCTTTAGAAATCTAGAAGACTGCCAAACGCTTGCTTTCAACAGCCCATCCTTCTCCACCCAGGTTTGAGCAGCCTGGGCTTAAGGTGTTCCTTGATTAATTCCCTGGAACAGCGAAAAGTCCACCAGGGATCAAACCAAGTTTGGACATCACACCTTCATAAACCTTGACCACTTTGTCTCCAGATTTTTACCATTTGTTCCACAAAGCACATTCTGACAGCCCTTGGTCTGTGTGAGATGTTGCTGTCGACATATGGTGTAGAATGAGGAAAGGAGACCTCCAAAATAATGGGCAGACTTGAGACTGTTTAAATCCAGAGTGCCCCAGACGTTGGCACCTTGTATCGAGGCAAGACAACCTACCCCCTCCCCAAAAAGTACATTGGTGTGGGGAGGGGAGAGGTACAGAGCCCCCCACTTTTTTGCTTGTGCAAAACATAGCACAGTGAAAGGTGTTTTAAGGGCTTGGAGCTCTTTCTGAGCAGTGGAGCTGAAGTCCCACATGAAGTGCTTCCCCTCCCCATTGCGATGCCATCAACTTTCCATGTAGGTGCAGAAGGCCTCGGGATGAAGACAGCAGGGTCAGCTTAAGATCATGAAAACATCTATATTCCTTTTCTGAAATATCTCCTTCCAAATCAGGCTGTGGATATGAAAGGAGGACAAAAACACTGCTCTGCAACGGCTGCAGGGTTGCCGATGGGCCCTGCAATGCCTGCTTTCGGTGCCCCCCCTTCCCCCCAAGTAGGAATTACCTCGCAAGAGACAGCCCCTCGACACCAACTCCTCTGGCTTTTCAGGGTCAAACTGTCATTTCCCCAGGTTTTGATGCGCAGCTAGTGGGTTGACAAAGGCAATGCCCTATTTCCTGACCATGATGGGCTACTTATTTGGTTATAGGGCAGAGGCCTGCTCAGCTGGGGAGTGGTCTCTGCAAAACCAGCCTGGTCCTTGCTGGACGTGCTGACAGTGGTGGCTGAAGCACATGGCAGGCAGCAGCACAGTCCTCCAGCCCTCTCAGGAGGGCAGAGCTACGACAGCAGAACCGGGGAAACTCCTGCCAGACTGCTGCTATTTCCCAGTTCCCTGTGCCCTTCAGCTTGCTACCCAGCCCTTGTCCTCAGCTGGCCTGAGGTGGGGAAAGGGGGAAGAAAGAATGGTGCATGTGCTTTCTGGGACCTTGGGGGTCAAAGTGCCAGCACTGGATGCTCTTCTGGCTTCTTCATCTCCAGCCTCAGAGAGGTTTCGGCCAACAGAAAAATGACTTGACCTGCGGGCCAATCCCATCCACCAGCTCAGAATGAGACAGGGCAGAAAAGGACCAAGGGAAGGGGCAAGCTGCAAGGGTAGGCTGGAAGGACAGAGGAAACCTGAGATGTGTGGCTGCCACTGCCAGCGAAGGGGACTGACAGCAGGAGAAGGGACTGTCGCCCAACCTGCACCATGACCTCCTCACACCTGAGAGCACATTCCAGGGCAGATGAGACCTCACAGCTGGAGACTGTGCTGCAGTCCTGTTGGGCTTGGACAGCTGTTCATGCCCAGATTTTTGGACCTTGCCAGGAAATGATGGATCTTTGTGTTGTGGGAAAGAGCAAACAGCAAATGTTTGGCTGTGCTGAGCCACTAAATCCACTGACATGTTTACACGAGAAGGTGGAGAAGGAAGGGAGAGCCAAAAGGATTTGGAAGAACCCCAGGAGCTGCTGCCTGTCTCTATCGTGCTGGAGACACAGGCTGTCACTCCGGGGACTTCCAGGCTGTGGATTCTTTCCCAATAACCATTGAAAGAGTGCAGGGAGGCAGGGGGTGGGATGCCAGTCACCAACTCCCCCCACTCCCCCCAGATCTGTGCAACAGATGAGCGCATAGAGCCCAAGGCCCTCCCCCATTCCTTGAGGTGGGTTCTGAAACCTCTGTCCACCCTTGCCTGGCAACCAACTGCCCCAAGGGCCTCACCCAGTGGCAGGTCAGTCGCTGCTCCCTGGATTCACTCAAGAAGAAAGGGAGGACGCAAAGCAGACGAGGATGTGTGGAGGCGAGGAGGTGGGCCCTGTTCCTCTCTTTCTCCTTGGATCCAGGGGTGGGAGAAGCAGAGGAGGCCAGTGGGCAGAAGGGCGATGCCCCTGCACACCTGCCCTTGTGGGTGACGGCCTCATCGTTTTTCTTCTTTATTCCTCAGCTGGTGCTTGGGGAGCAGGTTGTCCTCTTGACCACCAGCTGCAGTTGCTGCTGGGATCCGTGTCATTCATGACATCCTCCACACTTTGCGATTGCTGGCAATGTTTCTGCCCTCACGGAGGGTCAATCGCTGGTTCCTTAGGGCTGCCTGAATGTGGGTGAGCCACATTTTCTTTGATGGTGCTGAACCCTCCAGTAGGGAGGTTGCTCTTGCCAGAAGAGCTTGTGTGGCAGTCGACTGGTGTCCATTCTGCAGACATGGCCCAACCACAGCAGTCTGCATTTCTGGATTACTCTTCGACTGATGGTTGAACCATATCCGAATTGTCTCGTTATGATGGTGATCACAAACAGAGACACTCAGGATCTGTATCAGGGCCCAGTCCTATCCAACTTTCCAGTACTGGTGCAGCTGCAATGCAGACCCAGGATAAAGGAACAAATGTTCCCATACTTTGAGGAGGCCTCTGTGACTGCCTCCCCACCACAGGATGCAGTGCACACCCCAGTGACACAGCTGCACCGGCACTGGAAAATAGGATAGGATTTGGTCCCCAAGCATCACTTGTTCATGTCTGATTTGACCAGAGTCTATGTTTCTGATCTATACTGGAGAACTGGCAGGACCAGGGTTCGGAGGAGGCAAATTTTGGTCTGCCCTGTGGAGAGCATTGGAGAATGAACTTGTGCCACTGAAGATCATGCAACTTCTCCAAGCACCATGCAATAGCTCAGTTAGCAGAGTGTGGATCTGAAATGAATTATCCCATCCACGCTGGAGTCCTCCAGAGAGATGTTGCTTCTCCCCTGCTTTTCAATATCGTGACCTGATTATGAGGAAAGCATTTGAGGTCAGGCGTGGAGTTCAGCACGATGTAAACAACTTCCTGACCAACTTGATGTTCGCAGATGATAGTGCCATATTTGCTGACACAGATACACTGACCACCAACATCATGTACCGCATTGCATACATCGCCAATCCTACAGCCTAAGAATCAATGTGGATAGACCAAAGTTATGACCACAGACAGATCACAGACCATCCTTTACTTTGATGGAGCCCAAATGGAGCAGGTTCAATAATTCAAATACCTGGGATTGCTGGTACAGGAGACAAAAGTGGCCTCCGTCACCCAAGTCCACAGCAGGACTGGTAAGGCAACAGCAGCATTTGCCTTGCTCTGGAAGAAGGCCAATAACTCCATCGAGACGGCCTCAGGTCAGGTCAATTCTGAGGTTGGGACTGGGCAGGTGTGTGGCTGCTGGTCCAGGGTTGTCATCTGGAAAGCGTCACAGCTGCTGTTTTAATCCTGCTTTTGAATGGACAGAGTATATTGCTGTATCTGTCAACATATCCTCTCCCCCCCATTACAGAGGGAAGCCCGTCTTGTAGCACTGCTTGGTATACGAAGAGAGGTGCTCGGAGGGGAGGGCTCAACTTTCAACTGGAGAATGTTGCTGAGGATGCCGTCTGGCCTGTCAAGTGTTCTTGGCCATTTGTTCTACTGGCCATCAGAGCCGCATTTGGCAATGAATTCCATAGGCTGGACGGGCCCTGCAGAATGACTCGCAGGGGCTGCACTGGAATTCCCCAAAGCCACACACGTGTCTCCAACCAGCACATGATCCTCGTGAAGCGTCATGCTCAGTAATGTCTGGACAGAAGCAGACATTCTCCTCCCCCCCTGATTTCTGGCAGTGCTGAGTATGGACAAACCCAGGTGCCCGTGAGGAGCTCCTGCTGCCTGCCTCACTTCTGCAGGCTTTAAAGTAGAGGGGATGAGTCTGGGATGAGTCTTGGGAGGCAGAGGTCATAGAAGGGAAGGCGGTCTTCCCTGCTCACTACCTTCCATCTTCTTAAGGGCAAGTTCACACCAATGCCATCTCTGCTTCCAGGTCCACCTGCCGTCCCCTCAGGGTCTGGCTAGAAGACAGGCCAGTGGTGAAGTCTCAGGAGCTTCTTCCCATGTCATGCAGGCCACACCTCCATGGCAGAACCACACTGGGGGTGGGGGACATGTGGCACCTGCTGCAAGGGGGGCAGAGGTGGCTGCCTGGGAGGACCTGTGCCCATCACCTCTGGTATGCATTCCTAGCTTTGGTTTCTGTTCTGGTCTGGGTACCCTGGGTTTGTTCCAGAGACCTTCCTTGAAAGGAGAAGTCCCAACCAGGGACCTCGTCTCAGGCCACCAAGGGAGATTCCCAGTTTGCAGCGTACTGGCTGTTTCCAAGAAGGGCCTGATTGCAGGGAGTGTTTAGGCCAGCAAAGTAAACATCATCATGAGGGAACACAGAGTGCATTTGTCTGGGGAAAGGGGAACTGCTGCAGGCAGGTAGTGGGGGGGGGGGCTGGCTGGCTCCAGGCCAAAGTACCAGGCTTCCTGGGCTCTAAAAGTGGGAAGTGGGGCACTGGATGGTGGCTGCAACCTGGCTATGAACTGCTGGGGCTGCAAATAGATGCATCTGCCTGTTCAGGCCCCTCTTAAAGGCGCAGGGAATCTGACCATCAGAGTGTCGCAGTGGTCACTCCGAGCTGGGAGTGGTCATTTGGCTGAGTGAGGGATTCTGGAAGACAGTGAGAACACAGAGCCCCTGAGAGCAGGGCTTTCGCAGTGTCGGCCCCAAGTGGCTGGGGCCCTGCAGCCAGGCTTTGCACTGGATCCTCTGTGGGGGGCGCTGCCCAGATCCAGCACCTGGTGCTGAGAGGTCAGGGGTTAACTCAGACAGCTGGGTCATCTGATCAGCATGGGCCGACTTAAAGAAACCCCCTGCGGCACTCTGGCAGTATCTTAGCGTTGTGAAAGGAAGTGCAGGGACCCAGAAGGTGGAGGGTTCTGCCCGGAGTGCAGAAGGAAATGAACAAAAATACCAGCGCTGGGTTTTAAAAACCTTATATTGCAAGACAAGGACGCAAGTCGGCAGGTGCCTCAAAAGCTTGTGTGCCACCATTTCTTTTTCCAGCTTTTAAAAGGTCCATGCAGCACATTCTTACCTTGTTTGTACATAGTTGCTTATTACTAGTAAATATATCATTAACTATTTTAATTCCTTTCAGGAAGAGGGATGATAGGTTATCCCTTGTTTTTTCCTTGGTAGGTTAATATTATTTCCTTATCTCATTTACTGGGGTTCTTCTGAGGTCTTCCAGGAAGGATCCCTAAAATCAGTTAACTGTTCGATGGACTTAGCATGTTCCTTCCTGGAGCCCCTTATATTCTTGCAACACAAAACTCTTCCCTAAATTTTCCATTCTCTACTCACTGTTTGTGTTTGCTCCTGAGGCAGCAGGAATCATTTATTTATTTATTTATCTGGGGCATTTGGTGGGCCACTGTGAGATACAGGAAGCTGGACTAGATGGGCCTATGGCCTGATCCAGTGGGGCTGTTCTTATGTTCTTATTTATTTACCCTTCTCTGGAAGACAAAGGAGGAACAAGGGATCATCCTGTTTCCCAGCCCTTTGCCCTTTTGGTAAAGTTTCAACACATACTACAGTTCATGATGGGGTCTCTAAAATGTCTAATGACAGAAGACATTTCATTCAATTTGTTTTATAATATACTCTCACTTCATTAGCACAGAACACAGGCTGCAACTGCAGAAGGACCCTGGACTCCCTTGCCTTTGGCAAGGCACCTGGAAAAGACAGCATCCCTGCTGAAGTCCTAAAGTGCTGCAAAGAGATCATCGTCACTGAGCTGCATGAAATCCTCCGTCTCTGCTGGAGAGAAGGTGGAGTACCTCAAGACATGAGGGATGCAAACATCATCACGCTGTACAAGAACAAAGGCGACAGGGTGACTGCAACAACTACTGCGGCATCTCACTCTTTAGCATTGTAGGAAAGTTGTTTGCCCGAATTGCACTGAAGAGTCTCCAGGTACTTGCAGAGAGCGTTTATCCAGAATCGCAGTGCGGATTCCGAGCCAACAGGTCCACCACTGATATGGTATTCTCCCTTAGACAACTGCAGGAGAAATGCAGGGAACAATGACAGCCACTCTTTATAGCCTTCATAGATCTCACAAAGGCTTTTGACCTGGTCAGCAGGGATGGCCTCTTCAAGATTCTCCCCAAGATCGGATGTCCACCCAGGCTCCTCAGCATCATCAGATCTTTCCACAAGGACATGAAAGGCACTGTTGTCTTCGATGGCTCCACATCAGACCCATTTGACATCCAAAGCGGAGTGAAGCAGGGCTGTGTTCAACCTTGTTTGGGATTTTCTTCGCTTTCTTCGCTTTCCTTCGCTTTCCATGCTTTCCTGCTGAAGCATGCCTTCGGAACTGCAACAGAAGGCATCTATCTCCGGACAAGATCAGACAGAAAGCTCTTCAACCTCTCCAGACTGAGAGCAATGTCCAAAGTCCAGCTGAAATGTCTGCGTGACTTCCTCTTTGCCGATGATGCAGCTGTCACTACCCACTCTGCCAAAGATCTCCAGCAGCTCATGGATCGTTTTAGCAAGGGCTGCCAAGATTTTGGACAGACAATCAGCCTGAAGAAAACACAGGTCATGGTTCAGGATGTGGACTCACCTCCCTACATTACAATCTCTGCGCATGGAGGTTGTCCATGAGTTTGTGTACCTTGGCTCAACGATCTCCGACACTCTTTCTCTCGATACCGAGCTAAACAAATGCATCAGTAAAGCAGCTACCACGTTTTCCAGACTCACAAAGAGAGTCTGGTCCAACAAGAAGCTGACGGAACATACCAAGATCCAGGTCTACAGAGCTTGCATCCTGAGTACACTTCTGTACTGCAGCAAGTCATGGACTCTTCGCTCACAAAAGGAGAAGAAACTGAACGCTTTCCACATGCACTGCCTCCGGCGCATCCTCGGCATCACCTGGCAGGACAAAGTTCCAAACAACACAGTCCTGGAACGAGCTGGAATCCCTAGCATGTATTCACCGCTGAGACGCCTGCGTTGGCTCGGTCATGTCGTGAGAATGGATGATGGCCGGATCCCAAAGGATCTCCTCTATGGAGAATTCGTGCAAGGAAAGCGCCCTACAGGTAGACCACAGCTGCGATACAAGGACATCTGCAAGAGGGATCTGAAGGCTTTAGGAGTGGACCTCAACAGGTGGGAAACCCTGGCCTCTGAGTGGCCCGCTTGGAGGCAGGCTGTGCAGCATGGCCTTTCCCAGTTTGAAGAGACACTTGGCCAACAGTCTGAGGCTAAGAGGCAAAGAAGGAAGGCCCATAGCCAGGGAGACAGGCCAGGGACAGACTGCACTTGCTCCCGGTGTGGAAGGGATTGTCACTCCCGAATCGGCCTTTTCAGCCACACTAGACGATGTTCCAAAACCACCTTTCAGAGCGCGATACCAGAGTCTTCCGTGACTGGAGGTTACCAACTAAGCTGCACAGGAACATGGCTGGTCATCACAGCCGATGAGCAAATGAGGCTCATTCATTCCAGAGAAACAGGCCAGTGCAGAAGCACTGCTGGTGTCCAGCTACTGCCTGGGCATTCCCCTCAGCCCAGTGAGGCATGTTTACCATCTGCAGGAGCAGGCTGCCCTCTAGTGGAATGTCTGAAAATAGACTTGAGACAACTCTTTTCCCCTACATCAGTGGTTCTCAAACGTTTAGTGTCAGGATCCACTTTTTAGAATGAGAATCTGTCAGGATGCAACCGGACGTGATGTCATGACCAGAAGTGACATCATTAAGCAGGAAAATTTTTAACAATCCTAGGCTGGAATCCTTCCCACACTTACCTAGGAGTGACTATCATTGTTAAAAATATATACACAGTAACTTGTTAAAAGTACAGATCTGTAACATTTCCCTAAATGCAGTCACACAGCAGTCTAATATATTAAAAATAAAATATTGAAATGAATGGGCACCCACCTGAAATGGGCTTGTGACGCACCTAGTGGGTCCTGACCCACAGTTTGAGAAACACTGCCCTACATGTAAAGTGCTGAGGATAACATTTTGAGCACCCAAAAAGGAGGGCTCAGTCTATGAAAGCTTCTCCAAAAACAAATGTGTGGGCCTTTACAGTGCCACGGGAGTCCGTTCAGGGTTTTGCTGCAGCAGCTCAGCAAATTCCTTCTGGCCTTTCACATTTTATTTTTTTACTTGCCGTTTCTCTCCCTACAAAGAGCCCCCCAAACAGCTTACAATCTGGGCAGCAAAACCAGAATCTGATTTTCAGAACCAAGATAACAGATCACTCAAGTGCTGAAAATGAGCGGGGTTGGGGGGTTCACATCTCTCAACCCAAACCTCAATCCATCTCACCGCACTAGCCCCTTCCGCTTCCTGCCTGGCTGTGTTGTGGCTCAACGGTCTTCTGGGGCTACAGAACCACGGAACTCCAGTCCAGAGTTCCACAGTTGAAGCAGCAGACTCTGGTAGCCATCTTGGGCTACATCCAGAGGCTCTTCAGAGGCGCTGCCTTTGACTTGATGGTCACAGAGTTTGCCCTTTCGCTGAGAGGCAGAGGAGCTGTTCTCACCCCCTTACACGAAGAAAGTGGCCCAGCACCCCACCCCACCCCGCTGGCACCCTCCGGAAAGAAGGAGCAGTTCAGGTTGGCTCCTCAACCTGGAAGACAAGGAAGGTGAGCTGCCCTGGCAGATATGGTGGTGGTGGTGGGGGGCGCTGGTCATTTTCCCCTAGATTATTTTTTAAAGGGGGTGCTTCTCGTCCCAGGGTCATTCTGGAATGTTTGTTGGACAGGGAGAGCCTCTGTGCCCAGGCAGCAGGGGGGCCCAGTTTTCACTGGCTTTCCTGGATGAGCCCTTCGCAGCCCCCATTCCCAACTAGCATCTGTTGCCAACACCACCAGTGGAGCTGGTGCCCAGATGCTGTGTGTCCCCTGGGCCAAAGACTGGCCCTGGCACACTCACCTCTGTGGCCACCACTCCCACTGGGTCCTGGCATTTGAGAGGTCAGCCTTTGGCCAACGCTGCCCTGGACTACAGGTGGAAACAGGGCAGGGCCATAGCGCCCCAGTCCTCCTAAATGATCACCTGCTGTGGTTCTGTGAAAATTCTGGGTGCTGTACAAAGGGCAACAACATGGTTTCTTCTGTCCAGTAGGCTCACAGTCCACAGCAGATGAACAACACCAGACTGGAAGGAAACCTCAGAAGGTGACCTATGAAGAGGGAGGGGGGAGTTCAGTGAGGCAGGGAGCCACTCAGGTGGTCCTTGAACAATCTGGCAGGCATCTTGTTAAGGAAAGGGGTTCTCTGGGGAGAATTACAAAATGGAGAAAACAGGAGAACTATAAAGAGGGTGGAAGGGACCACAGAAGGGACCATCTGGGTGGAATTGTCCCCAAGCAGACAAGGAAGGGGCCCTGGGGGTGCTCGTCCACCCTCCCCCAACCTCTGAGCTTTTGAAGGTGGGGGCAAGTTGGAGACCCCTGTGCTGGGCTGCCACTAAGGGCTCCTCCCTGGGTCCTCAGCATGTGAGGTAGGGGTGTCCCACCTGGGGCTTGCTGCTGACCCAAGTCCCTGCACTCGCAGGGGTTTCTCCTTGGCTTGCCTGCAATGGAGCCTCTGCTCACTGAGAGGTACAGCATCAACTGCCAAAAGGTTCCTCCAGCCCAGGCGGCATCAGACAGAGGAGAGGTGGCGGCAGGGCTGTGCTGGGACAGGAAAGGCTGCTGTGAGGACCTGATCCGAGGCAGCACCTACCAGGTTGGTTTCCCCAAGAAGGGGCGTCTTGGCAGGGGATGGAGCTGGTGGGAGCCATCTGTGGCAGCAAGGGTGGGGTCCTGGAGGGGAGAGGCATGGCCAGTCCAACCCAGCAGTTGCCTTAGTGGGCCTGGGCATTGTGCGTGTAGACACAGCCAGGACCAAAAGGGCAGAAGCCGAACCAAACCACCAGCTTGCCTGCTTGTAGACGTAACTCTTTATTACTGAAACGGTGGAGACAGGCTCTGCGTCTACCCGGGGTGTACGAAGAGGGGGGCTGATGCCAGGCCAAAGGGGGGTGTCCGAGGCCACCCCAAGATGGTGGTGATGGGATGACCCAGACTGCAGTCCGATTTGGTTAGCACCAGGTGCAGATGCAAGACAAAGCGTGCCAAAAATTTATGGGCCCGGGTGCCAAATGACCTTGTACATCACTGCATCAACCATGTGTGTCCTTCCCTTCCCACTGAGATCCATAGGTTTGCAGAAGGCCTTCCACTGTGCTCCCTGAAGGAGCAATGCCCAAAGAACCCCAGCCTCCCTTCTGCAGCTCTATTCACTGCACCACACTGTCTTGAAGCCTTTCAGGATGTCCTGAGGCCCCTCACAGCAGACTCTCTCTGTCCTGCTCCCACCAACCTTGGCCTTTGGGGACAGCCACCCAGCCGCTCTCCTTCCTTTGTCCCAGCTCCATAAATGCCCACCCAGCAGGTGTGTCTCCACCCCCCTCTAGATCCATATGAACACCTCTCATTACTCCACCCCACTCTCCTCTCTTCAAAGGACTGTTTTAGGTCTATCAATGGTGGATGACCATTAGTGATGACAGCTAGATTAGATCTTCACGGTCAAAGGCAGGATGCCACTGAGTATCAGGCACTGGGGCTTGACCTCTGTGCCCTGGGTGGGGGCTTCCTTGAAGCATCTGGTTGCCCCTTGTTGGAAGCAGCATGCTGGACTGGATGACCCTTTGGCCCAGCTGCCAGGCTATCCTGTTTTCATGCACCACTAGAGTTCACCACCTCTGTTGTTTATACAGTTCAGCCAGCAACTCCCACACTCCCCTTCTCCAGTCGTATTCCCCCCTCAGAAAGGAGCATCTTTGCAGGTGCTGCTACTGGGAGAATGGAGAGTCCTGACCACACAGGGGCTAGACTGGCCAAGCTGCCCTCCAGCTCCCTGATCATTCTGCCTGGGCTCTCCTGATCTGCCTTCAGAACAAGAAGCTGACCCAGCACCTGCTGGAGGTTGGTGCACGTGAGGAGCAACTGGTCCATGGAGTGGAACCTGCAGGGCAGGTGAGTACAGTACAGAGATGTGGGGGGGGGGGGCAATGGGGATCTTGGCCTCCATCTGCAGCCTTCCCAGGAAGGAACTAATAATGTCCATCATTCAATCTACAGAACAGCCTGGAGGAGAATATAGTTCTGCAGCAGAAAACACATGGGGAGGACCACCCCTTTCAGGCAAGTGGGCATATCAGAACAGGAAGGGCTCTGGAACAATGACCCAGTGGCCAGGCTCTCCAGGGCTGGCCTTTGCTGCCCACCAAATGAGGAGGGGTGGCTTTCGGCAGAGGAAGCCCAGTCCAAATTGTTGGCAACCTTCAGTCTCGAAAGACTCTGGTATCGCGCTCTTAATGGTGGTTCTGGAACTGCATCTAGTGTGGCTGAAAAGGCCGATTCTGTGCTAAACTGGAAAGGGGTTTACTTGCCGCACTTCTTTTCTGATATATTTAATATTCCTTGCATAAGTCTGGATAGTTTGCTATTTGCCGAACATTCCCTGGCTATTTGACTCCATTTTCAATAGTGTCCAATTGCCGACATGATCACAGTTATGTTGGGGAGCTGACAGTTGACAAAATGTCATGTTTGCCAAAATCAAAACTATCTAGAAATTCCCACTAGCCAGAGAGTTATGGATTTTGAGGACAATGTTCACAGGCACAATTTCGTGTGTAGGTGTTTGCCTGGGAAAATGGGAAATGATGGCAAATGCGGAGTTCGGTTTTTGTTCCGGATCTCGCTCGTATCACAACGGCCCAGACTGTTTCCTCGGTTTGCAGAGAACTGGTCCTTCTGGGACGAGTGCTTTTCATGACCCAGAGAAAGCTGCTTTTGGGTGTGGGTCCAGCAGCCCCTTCTTGTGGCACCCCCTCACGCCAGGGGTGAGAGGCACCATTAACAGCACCTGCAGTGTGTAGCTGGCAGCTGAGGTGCTTTAGTAGCCTGTGCCTGATGTGGTGAAGGCTTAGCAGGGCAAGGGGCAGTCAAATACCTGAAGGCTCCAACACTTGGAGGCAGCCCAGCAGCACAGTGGCAGCGCAAGGGGCTGAGGCAAGTGAAGGGGACCCTCTGAGGACTCAGCATCTGGGGGCTGGAGGTGGGTCTCCTGACCCACTGGAGGTTTGCTGCAATAGACACTGGCCCCACAGCCTGGCGAGTCTTGACGGAGGCGTCCTGTGCAGAGGATATGGTGTGCATGCGCATGAGTGAGAGAGAGGAGAGGAGTGAAAGATGGACTCATGTTTTTCAGGGTGGAGACCTGCTTGTGCAGAAGGACAGGCTGAAGTCAGGCAGCTGGAAGCTGGACTTTGAGTGTGAGCCAGACCACGAGGAGTGAGTATAACCCGCCCCCCAAGCCAGCTCAGCCCCCTCCACCTAGGCAGATCCCCACTTGAAGGCACCACATTTCCATTCTCACTGGAATGGCAGGACTGGGAGCCAAAGGCAAGGCCTGAGGCCAGCAGGAATGGAGGACCTTCTTCATGGGGGAAGGCAGAAGACTGGGCACGTCTGAGGCGCAGGGAGAGGCACTTCCCTTGCATGTTGCATGTTCAGCTTGTGGGCTATTTGCCAGAGGAAGGTCACCCAGAGCACCTTGAGCGTTTGGACAAAGTGATGGTCCATCAAAACGACGGCTCCAAATGGCATTTCCATGTGCAGAGACAAGCTGCCTCAGATAAACAAACCCTGCCTCTGCTGTGCCCTGACTGCTTCCTTCCCTTCTGGCCAACTGATTGGCCACCTTTGTCGTCTGCTGGACTTGGCCTTTGGTCCAGTCTCGCAAGGCCAGGCTTGTGGAGTAGAGAAGAACTGTGGGCAGGCCGCTTCTCCTTGGGCTGCCAGTGCTGGCAGACCAAAAGACCAGCCTGCTTCCCCACCTGCCTGGATTGAAATTCTGTCGCTTTGCCCCTTTGCCAAGGGAGCCATTGCAGAATCTGCATTTGGCTGCCTGGAGCTCCCCTTCCTCTCCCGTTTGTTTTCCAGGATTTACTGGGGCTGCTTCTACTTTTTCCCTTGGCTCAGGATGTGCAGGAGAGACAGAAGGGAACAGCCATAACTTGGTATGTTGTTGGTCTCTTGTGTAGACTTCTTGGTCTTCTGGGCTTTCAGCTGAGACCGTGGTTGATTGGCAATGTCTGCTGGGCCGAGGACCGAAGGAGGCGAGAGAGCCCCAGAGCCAGAAGGGGACGGGCAACAAGGAGCCAGTTTGCCCTCCCTGGCCAAGAAATCCCACCCAGATATTCTCATCGCAATCTCTCTCTTATGTCAGAGTTTCTTAAGGCAGCATCAAAATTAGATGAGCCAACTTGAAAAGCCCAGCAGAGTCTGCAAACCTGGGATGTTTTTGTTACCCAGTGCTGAGGGTTCTGCCCCACCTTCACGCGCCCGTTTTAGATGAAACTCCAGATGATCTGTGGGACAGATCCAGGCTGACACGGACTCCTGTTGGACACTTCTAGGCACTCAAGTCCTGGTGCAAGGCTGCCAGCAGCACCTGTGCACAGAAGCGGAAGGTCTTGCCGCAGCCTTCATGGATGGGTGGGACATGCCCTGCCACCCCCTCCATCCAGGGTTTCCTCTGACCAGAAAAGGTCTTCCTGGTCTTGCACTGCTGTTTCCAGCAACACAAAAGTTGTGCAGAAATCAGCAGGTGACAGTTCTTGTAGCATGGAGAGAAGCAGCATCACATGCTCAAGTCTGCAGATGAAGCTGCTGTTAGTTGAAAAGTGCATCCCTAGTGTAGGAAGCTTCCGCATGCCCAGTAAGCACCTGGGAGAGCAGACCATTTCTGTTTGTCCCACATCTGATGGGGGAGAAGAAGAAGGTTTGTCCATTGCTGAGCCAGCCTGCTGTCTGAAATGGGGCAAGGACAAATGGGTTGTCTGCAGCCAGCCAGAGAAGAGACATTGATAGGGGAGTGACAGGAGAAGGTGCAAATGCCACTCCGTGTGCACCAGCGGCTCAGGCCAATTCCCGGGTTTTCTTAGGAAAGGGACCAAAAATAAAACTGGAAGTGGGGTAGCGATGCAACACCACAATGTTTGGAGCCCTGGGAATAATTCTGGTCACCCCCTCTCAGAAAGGATCCTAAAAACATGGCAACTACTAAATTGAGCCAGGAATCCAGCATCTTCCTCATGAAGAAAACCAGCAATCAGTTGTTGTTGGCTTAGATGAGGTTAACTGGAGATCAGCCTCACTCGCAGAGGACCCTGATTTGAAAGAAGAGCTCAGGTCTTGCAGTGTGGATATATTGTTTGTAGGAATTTGCACAGAAACGGAGCTGCCACTTCTCCCCCCTGTGTTTGCTTTAGTGGACTCTGAGCATGTGAAGGTGGCACGCCTAGAGGAAGCTTTCTTGCAGCATCAGCGCTTCTGGCCCATGGTCTATTTGGTGTGGCTTCCAGGATCGCAGAGAGCTGCAGTGGGGGAATCACACCTGGGAGCATGTCTGCACAGTGGCGTAGCTAATGATCATGTAGCTCGGTGCCAAGCTCAAAATGTTGCCCCGGAAGTGATGTCACAACCGGCAGTGATGTCACTCCTGGGCTTCTTAAAAAGTGAAAATTGGGAGGAACCCACCTCCTCCCCCAGCAGCTTGCTACCCACTTGCTCTGCTGCCTCCCCCCAGTCAGTGGCACAGCTAAGGCATCTATCTGCTACCTGGGGTCAAAGAAGATTTGTACCCCCCCCCACCGCCGACAAAATCAAATTTAATTAAGTAAATAAATAAAACATGTGCCCCTGACTGGTTCAAGACACAATGCTCAGGTGAAGAGGGATCCTCCCCCTGCTAAATATAAGAAGGGCACCACTTGAAAAACTGCCTTTTTATCCAGTTAGCAGGAGTAACTGTATTATGAGACATGGAAATGAGAGCTGACTCATATTAACACCTTATTGGTTTCATGCTGTATGATAATAACCCCTGAGATTACCCCTGCTAATTGGGTAAGAGGCACTTTCAAGTGGGTGCTCTTCTTTTCTTTAGCAGGGGGAGAGTAACTGGCCCTCCTCACTCCAGCAGTGCCTTTTCCAGTGACTGACTGCTGGTGTTCTTTTGCATCTTTTTAGACTGTGAGCCCTTTTGGGACAGGGAGCCATTAGTTGTTTGTTTGATTTTTCTCTGTAAACTGCTTTGTGAACTTTCCGTTGAAAAGCAGTATATAAATACTGTTGTTGTTGTTGTTGTTGTTGTTAATAAATTACCTTTCCAATGATATATAACATGATGGTATTATTCGTACATACCAAGGTTTTTACAATTTTGGTCACTAGTGTCAAGTTCAGCTTGCTGCCCCCCGAAAGCTTGATGCCTAGTGCAACTGCTACCCCCTGAACCCCATAGCTATGCCACTGTGTCTGTACAAAGCATTCTCTCTGGGCCTTTCCGTCATTGAAATCACCAGAGACTATGCTGTAGGGTAGCAAGCAGACTGGCTACCCTTGCTCCAAGCTTGTGGGTGCGACTTTTTGCACCTGGAATGAATTGGCCTGGAGGAGTGGCAGGCACTCGCTTGTGGGCAGCTGCTGATTGTGAGAGCAGGCGCCCACAGGCCACCCTCATCTGTCTCTGAGGCAGGTACCAAAAAGCCACCAGCAGCATCCTCTGTGCCAGCCTGAAGGCAAATGGGATCAATGGGTGGTGGTGGTGGGGGGCTGGTATTAACTGCAAAGGGAGTTGTGTAGTTTTGTGGGACTCTCATATGGTCTTCCTGTTCTTCTCCTCCAGCTAGAGGTGCCTGCTGTGATTCACTCTCTGCTGCCAGCACCCAAGGCTCTGGGCTCCTCTCCCTTACCACTCTAGGCGAAGGATGTACCACAAGCGACCACCACCAGTTGCCCCGATATGCATGGTGCTGGCCACCCAGATCTCTTTGTGCTGCTGTTCCCCAGAAGGACTGAGATGTGCAGCACTCTCAGAATTAAATCTCCTGACAACTCCTCTGGCTGCCAGGCCTCTTCTTTCCAGGGAGGGAACGTGTGTCATTTGCAACTTCTCTAGCACCAAAAGGCACTGGTTTCCTGTGCATGCTGTTCTTTTGCATCAGAAACTGGCATTCAGTTCACGTCTTAGAAGCAGGTGGGCCATTCCTTTGTGGCTCCATCCCGTGTCAGTTCAGGAATGCGAGGCGGTAGAAAGTGTGCTGGAGGAGTGGAAGCCACAGCAGCAAAACAGGCTTTGTCATTCTTCCTCTTGGTTGGTTCCCACATTCTAAGCCTTTGTTACTGGAGCAGCATGTGGTGGAATTGCAGGGACCTGTTCCTGAGGAGGAAACATGATGAGACCAGAAGCGGAATGCAATTTAATCTTGTCTTGTGCGCTTGGGGCATTTGGTGGGCCACTGTGAGATACACGAAGATGGACTAGGTGGGCCTTTGGCCTAATCCAGTGGGGCTCTTCTTATATTCTTATGAAAGTGCAGCTGCAATTAGAACAATCTGGGTCATCCCCTCAACTCACACTCTCACCTGGTTGCAGGGGTTCCTTCGACTTTTGGGCACTGCATTTTAAGAAGGGAATTAGTAAACTGGGATGGATTCAGAGAAGGTCCAACAAAGGTGGAGAGGAGTCTGTACACCAAGACCCATGAGGGACAGTTCAAAATGTGTTCAGTCTGAGGGGAGAGAGGAAAGCCACCTTCAAATACTTGAAGAAGCGGAGGGCTCAGTCTCTGTGGTTCTCAAGGTTAGGAACCAATGTATTGAACCTACAGGGAAGATTTCAGCTTGCCATGGGGAAGAATGTCCTCATTGTAAGAGCTGTCTGGCCCTGGAACAGCCTGCTCCCTCCTGCAGTTGTGGACTGTCCCTCATTAAAGGTTTTCAAACAGAAGAGCATTCCTCTGAGGAATGTTGTAGCAGTTGCCTGCACTGTGCACAGGGGCAGAGGGGGCTGGATTAGATGACCTTCAAGGTCTCATCCAACCTTCGCATTCTATGATTCTCTATTATGTTTGCACAGTTGTTGGAATAGTAGTGCTGATTGAGGGCTGGCACCATGGAAGTAGCAAGGGGGAAGTTGTTCATCTTACTGAATCAGAAGGGTTACAAAATAAGACTGATTATAAGATATCCAGCTGTTCTTATACAAACCTTAAAAAGAAAAGCTGGAGGAAATCTAGGCTCTGCAGCCTAGATCAGAGAGGGCTGAGTGGGAGCTTGGAGCCAGTCCAGAGCCAGCCCCTGAAATAACTTCCACTGGCCCAGTGTGGCCATAGCCAATGTGAATCAAGAGGGGTGCTCAGTTTCACTGGAAAGGAAATGGCAAATTACGAGCGAGAAAGTGAGATCTTGCACTTGGTCCTCTCTGTTCTGCCTCATCTGGCCAGGCCTGATCAATGGCGGTGATGACAGCTGGACAGCACCAGGCCTGTACTGGAGCTGACACTCTGCTTGTATGGTGGGGGAATAGAACACCCCCCAAAATGGAGGGGTGCCCCATTCTTGGCAGAGAATGGAAGACAGTGTCCCGCTCAGGGGTCGTGCTCCTGTGCGTGTGCAGAGGGCCTGGGAAGGCTGGTTTCACAGGCTACCACTTGTAGGTTACGTATTACACATCTGCTCACAAGTCACCGTGGGGCCTGAGGAGCTGCTGCAGTGCTGAATGTCACCCTTGCTGCCAGGAACAGCTGTGGGGGTGGGGGGGTGGCCCAGCAGCAGGGCTGGCATCCCAACAGGAGTGCTGGAGCCAGCGCCCACCCCAGACTGAGCCATGGCCCCTTGGTGAGATCACGTCTTGCCACAGCTTGGAAACCCTCCTCCTTTGCTCGGCCTGCCAGAGCCCTTGTCTTAATGACAGCATTTTCCCCAGACCAGTTCAGCAGCAACGGCAGGCAATGGGGAATTCCAGCAGACGGGGGGGGGCAGCACCCAGTCACAGGGAAGGGGAGAGACCTGCCTGCACTCCAGCAGGAGACAGATTCCTGTCACACCTTAGACTACTTTCCTAACCGCCTCCTCCTCGCTGGTTTAGCTCCAGAAGAGGACTCTGGTTTGTGCAGAAGGCGCTCCGTGCAGCAGTGGATGCCTCCGGCCATATTTGTGTTCCTTCAGGTACAAGAGACAGTCCTTTGGGTCTGGATGGTCCTCAGGGGGCTTGGCCTGGAGGGTCCTCCAGTGCCATGAGTGTGTAAGGGCCTGGCGCTCATCCCCCTCCACAGAACTCACCATCCTGCTCAGGGCCAGTTCCAGTGGAGGAGCAACCCAGGGGCGGTAGCTGGATTTCACAGGATGCTGTGACACGACCCGGGAGGTGGGCTGTGCTCTGTGGCACTGCAGTGTACCCCAAGAGTTGCCTGGGAACCTGCCAGGGACTCAAGGCGGCCAATACTGACGGGCTTCCAACAGGGAGCTTCCCACCAACCATCAGACCCGGGGCTCCCTGAGCTCCAAGCACCTGCTGCTAAACTGGGCCCCCTCTGCACAGCTCCCACCATCCAGGAGTGGTCAGATGGCCAGAGTGGTGCTCCTCCCCCATTCTCAGTGCCCTGTCCCCATCTCCTGCTGCCAGAGCAGCCCCTCCTCCCCAGGCCAGCTGCTCCCCCTTTCCTCTTGGCATCCTCCAAAGGGTGGCCACAGAAACTGGTGGGGGTCGAGCCTGTGTGTGCTTTTCACCTCTGGAGGGGTCAGCGGAAGCAGGCCTGCTTGGCCCAGGGGCAGGACTCTGTCTGTCACTCCAGGCCGCAGAGGGAACAAAGAACTTGCCTTCCTTCATGTTTATTTACACGAGAGTCTGACAAACCCGCAGTCATTACACTGGCATTAGCTTATTGTCATCAGGGCTGTGAGGAGTCCAGTGCCACTCAAGACGCGGCGCATGCTGGAGCTGGACTGGAGAAGCCCATTGCAAGGAGTGGAAGCCTATGGAAGAGTCTGGTGTGGTGAAAACCAGTCCCTCAGGGACAGCAGTGCAGAGGGCCCCACGGGGCAGGAGGAGGACTGAGCCTCTTCTTCCTGAACCGAACCTTGTGAAGGCCAGAAGGGGGGAGGGTCTGCAGCTGGTACGCCCTCCAGGGCAGACACCGCAGCACCCGATAGCACCGACACACGTCATCCGCCGAACCAGACACGGCAATGTGAACGCCACGCAAACCAAGACTCACGGAAACGTGTCCCAGAACCCCCGAGGAGGCCAAGAGGGGTGAGGCGCCCACGATGAATGCTGCACACAATCTGCAGATCCCCAGGTGAGCAGCCCTCTTGGGCGGGGTCTGCAGCTGCTCCAGGTGGAAGAGGGACCCATTGGCTGCTGAAGAACAGCCGGATTCAAAGCGCAAACAGTTCAACGTCTCTGCCAAATTCTGCACGCGGAGCAGGTCCTGTGAATGAAGCCTCAGCTTGTGCTCGGAAAGCCCAGCTGGCTGTTCGCGTAACTTGAATTTTGCCTGCACCTATTTTTCTTTCTGCATTATTCAGCCTGCTGCTTCCAGCTGGGAAGTGAGGGGGGAAGCACAGTGCTCAAGGCCCCCCTCCCTGCTGAGGCCTCTCCTGGGAGCCCCCCAACCTGATTTTACGTGCCCCACCCCCCCTCACGTGCCTGATTTTACTCTCCTTTCTGCAGTCATGAAGGATGGAAAGCTGGAATGCGGAATTCTGCACCTGACACCCAGTTCCCCGTATGCGAGGCATGATGCACCAGCAAGCAGAACGTCAACACGCGCATGCACACGCAGCACACCAGATGCCTTTCTCGAAAGCACCACTTCACCCAGTTGCGGCCTCCTGTCTGCACACTTTGGGTGGGGTCTGGCCTTGTGCCTCTCCCGCTGTCTGATGACCTGACTGGATGTGCACTCCTGTGCAAGGCGCACTCAGCCTCAGAAGCCAAAAGAGGTGGTCTCTGAACAAAACCGATTCAAGCATGAGGTGGAGGGAAAGGCATGCAGACCCCCACCTCACCGGAAGGCCCCTTAATTCACGAGGTTGCTGCAGGAAGAACTGCATCTATTCTCTCCCCTGCCCACTCTCTGGCCAGTTCAGCAGTGCAAGAAAAGTCTCCTCCAGCTGAGCCCAGAGATGTCTGTGGTGGAATCGTAATGGATGACTCCAGCATGAGCTCCACAGGTAGGAAGAGGCAATTCCCATGACTGCAGTGGAGCCGCATTCTTGAAATGCCTAAAACGTGTGCATGGCCACGATCCACCGCAGTCGTGCACGCACCGCCTCTTGGATGCTCCCCCCTTCCCCGCAGCAGCGGGTGAGAGCAGAGGCCCCTTCTGCTCAGAGTCTGCCTCCCCTCCTGGCAGGAGGAGTGGCTCTGATGTGCCGCAGCTCAGCAGCGGCAGCACCTGGCAGGAGAAAGTGTTCCTGGGTATTTTTAGCCTTGCTCCGC
The DNA here is from genome assembly GCF_035046505.1 of Tiliqua scincoides. Lineage (NCBI taxonomy): Eukaryota > Metazoa > Chordata > Lepidosauria > Squamata > Scincidae > Tiliqua > Tiliqua scincoides. Next base: position 902,932 of record NC_089822.1, read on the forward strand.
TCCCTCCCCTCCCGCCATCTGCTGGCGCCTGCTGCTGTTCCACCACTTTCATCACAGGAAGTTTCCATCAGCCTGTTGCCTCTGGGGGTTGGCAACAGCCAGCAACACCACACCGCATAGCCTGACCCCACCCCAGCTGCTCACTGGCCTGGGGCACTTTGGCACAGCCCACCGGTGTGAGGCACTGCTTGGAGGGCTGCGGGGGCCGGTGAATCCAGCCCCACGTCTGGAACCAGGCCAAGGCCAACCACACACACTTCCAGGCAGAGCCAAGGTGCGATAGTGCACCCTGTGACCCTTTCTCTCTCCCCCAGCCACAAACACCTCCTGCCAACATTCCTAGTGAGCCATCTGCAGCAACACAGAGTGCAGGGAAGGCACCTGAAGCGCCCTGCCAGGGCTAGGCCCACCTCCTCCAGCACCTTGTTTCTTGCAGGGGTCACAAAGATGTTTCTGGAAGCCCACAAGCAGACTGGGACAGGAGCACCCTCCCCACCACTGCTGCTGTTCCAGCCACCTGCCTTCTGGAGCAGACCTGTCTTTGAAGAGGAAGGTGCCCACCTAACCCTGGAGACCAACAGCCCTCAGTAAGCTTCCTTCCTTCATGCCCCACAGCAGTAAACCACCTGATGTGCAGGGCGAAGGACTTTCTGTCTTTCCTTTGGAGACTCGGTGGGACTGCGCAAGCCCTTGTGCAAGGTCAGTGTGCGTGTGAGGGGCCCCGAGCATGCGGCCCAGCTGCCAGGCTGTGATGTGTGAACTCTCAACCAAGCCTGGAACAGGAACCAGAGTTAGATGGCGGGAACTGCAACATGGAAGGGGCTGGTGGGGGCCTTCCTGCTCCTTAGAAAAGCCTCACCTCATATGTTAGTCATGGAAACCACCTGCTACTTATGAATGATGCACCACGAGTTTTGCCTCTGCTGGTCTTGGGGAGGGGGAAGAGCAATGTGGGGTCATGAAGCCCCCAACAAGAACCACTGGAAATTCTGCTGAGCATTCCCAACAACCACTTCCTCCCCACCACACACATACTCTGCCAGTAGCCTCTGCTTCTCAAATCCTGGCAAATTATTGCCCAAGCTTGGCCCGAGGGTGTGAAATTTGCTATGTTCCAAAATGAAAATCGAGGTTCTCCGGATGCTCAACTCTACGCCCCAGAGTGATTCCGATGACAGAGCAGCATTCAGGGTTCAGCATTGACAAGTGCTGGCTCCCTCAGGGTCCACAGGTTCTCTGGCGGGACCCCACCTTCTAGGCCCACAATAATTCCTCCTGCCTGGCTCCTATGTGCAGACAGTTCACAGTTTCCAAAACTGAAAAGATCAGAAGCTCAACAGCTATGTGGTCAGTTTTGCCCACATTTGCAAGGCACAGGTGAAGCGCTCTCTCTCTCTCTCTCTCTCTCTCTCTCTCTGAGCTCCAGCTCTTAGGTTGCGCTGGGCCCTGACAGTCTGGCCAACCTGCTGACAAGTTAAGCTGAGTTAAGCAACTTTGATGGCACTCTAATTCAACAAGGACAAGTGTCCTCACGGAGACTAGTGCACAGAAAATGGCTAAATATTTGTTAAAGAAATTGAAACCTGGACTCCTTCTTCCTCTTGCAGTTCCACACTTAGTTCCAGATTTCCTTCGCTCCTTGAGGAATGTTTGTGTCTCATTGGTACAAGTATTTACAGAGCAGTCAGCACAATAATTGCTGACAACGACTTCTGGCAAAGGCCAGGCTGGGTGAGGATCAAACGCAGGAGGTTAAGAACATAAGAACATAAGAACATAAGAACAGCCCCACTGGATCAGGCCATAGGCCCATCTAGTCCAGCTTCCTGTATCTCACAGCGACCCACCAAATGCCCCAGGGAGCACACCAGATAACAAGAGACCTCATCCTGGTGCCCTCCCCTACATCTGGCATTCTGACTTAACCCATTTCTAAAATCAGGAGGTTGCGCATACACATCATGGCTTGTACCCCATAATGGATTTTTCCTCCAGAAACTCGTCCAATCCCCTTTTAAAGGCATCTAGGCTAGATGCCATCACCACATCCTCTGGCAAGGAGTTCCACAGACCGACCACACGCTGAGTAAAGAAATATTTTCTTTTGTCTGTCCTAACCCGCCCAACACTCAATTTTAGTGGATGTCCCCTGGTTGTGGTATTATGTGAGAGTGTAAAGAGCATCTCCCTATCCACTCTGTCCATCCCCTGCATAATTTTGTATGTCTCAATCATGTCCCCCCTCAAGCGTCTCTTTTCTAGGCTGAAGAGGCCCAAACGCCGTAGCCTTTCCTCATAAGGAAGGTGCCCCAGCCCCGTAATCATCTTAGTTGCTCTCTTTTGCACCTTTTCCATTTCCACTATGTCCTTTTTGAGATGTGGCGACCAGAACTGGACACAATACTCCAGGTGTGGCCTTACCATCGATTTGTACAACGGCATTATAATACTAGCCGTTTTGTTCTCAATACCCTTCCTAATGATCCCAAGCATAGAATTGGCCTTCTTCACTGCTGCCACACATTGGGTGGACACTTTCATCGACCTGTCCACCACCACCCCAAGATCTCTCTCCTGATCTGTCACAGACAACTCAGAACCCATCAGCCTATATCTAAAGTTTTGATTTTTTGCCCCAATGTGCATGACTTTACACTTACTGACATTGAGGCGCATCTGCCATTTTGCTGCCCATTCTGCCAGTCTGGAGAGATCCTTCTGGAGCTCCTCACAATCACTTCTGGTCTTTACCACTCGGAAAAGTTTGGTGTCGTCTGCAAACTTAGCCACTTCACTGCTCAACCCTGTCTCCAGGTCATTTATGAAGAGGTTGAAAAGCACCGGTCCCAGGACAGATCCTTGGGGCACACCGCTTTTCACCTCTCTCCATTGTGAAAATTGCCCATTGACACCCACTCTCTGCTTCCTGGCCTCCAACCAGTTCTCAATCCACGAGAGGACCTGTCCTCTAATTCCCTGATTGTGGAGTTTTTTCAGTAGCCTTTGGTGAGGGACCGTGTCAAACGCCTTCTGAAAGTCCAGATATATAATGTCCACGGGTTCTCCCGCATCCACATGCCTGTTGACGTTTTCAAAGAATTCTATAAGGTTCGTGAGGCAAGACTTACCCTTACAGAAGCCATGCTGACTCTCCCTCAGCAAGGCCTGTTCGTCTATGTGTTTTGAGATCCTATCTTTGATGAGGCATTCCACCATCTTACCCGGTATGGATGTTAGGCTGACCGGCCTATAGTTTCCTGGGTCCCCCCTCTTTCCCTTTTTAAAAATAGGCGTGACATTTGCTATCCTCCAATCTTCTGGCACCGTGGCCGTTTTGAGGGACAAGTTGCATACCTTAGTCAAGAGATCTGCAAGGTTAGTCAAGGTTGCTCAGTACAGGTTGCTTAGTCAAGGTTGCTCAGTACAGGTCAAGTGTCACTCCTCCTTGAGGAGGTAAGTGGAGGAGTGCGGCCTGCTAGATGTGACTGTCTATGGCTGTCATGTGCTGGTTTCCCTGGGCACACCAGTGACCCTCAGGGTGTTCCCGAGCAGACCTCAGGGCTCTCTCACCTGCTCAAGAATTCAGGTGGGACCCTGCAGGTGGGAATACCTGTTCTAGCTCCACTCAAACAAGAGCCTGACCAGTCCACCAGGAGGCCATCTCAGTCCACCAGGAGACAAATCAACAGTCGAAGGTCAGGCAAGGCTGCACTTAGGACAAGCGAAGTCATCAAGAAAAAAACAGTGAGCTTTCCAGTCCGGTGGGGAATTCTGTACCAGTGGTCTCCAACTGTTTTCATGCCATTGTATCAAGGATTATAACAAGAACTCAGTTTTGATCAGACAGGACCACTGGATTGGATCCAAGTTCTCTCTGGCACGGGCTTTGAAAGGTTGCCTTTGAAAGGTGGACCTCCCTTCAATGAGGCTTTGCAACCATACTGGGGTCATGAGCCACAGGTTGGAGAACACTGTACTATAGCAGTGGCTCCCAAACTGTAAGCCGTTGCTATCTGAGGAGTCATGAAAACCAGCCGGGGAACCACAGAACCCTTGCTAAAAACCCACCACCCTATGCAATGCATAGGATTGTAGCCCTAAAGGGGAGCCGTGGCCAATGGTCAAGGGAGCCACTGGCCCAAAAGCCACTGTTGGGAACCACTGCTCCGTGGCACTGGAGAGCTTGCTGTTTTCCTCCTTGGTGACTTTTGCTTAGTTCCAAGTCAAGCCTGCCCTGCCTTGGACTGTGGATTTGAGCCACGTGCTGTGCAAATGTGGTCTTTCCGAAGCACTTGGGGGTCCTGTTGCAGTGAGGGTAAAAGCTGCCCTTTCCCATCAGCACCCTTTGGACCCTCCTGCCTCACTTGGGGTCTTGGGTGAGACTGTATCACGTTGCTAGCCCTCGATAAATCAGAAGCCAAACCCGAACAAAGGGCTGTCATTGGCAGAAGGAGCCTGGCCAAGAAGGGAACTGCAGCCTCTTGTACGTCTCCCTGTTCAGAGGCCAAGCAGGCACTACGGGTAGTGGTGTCACTTGGGTTTGCGTCACCCGGTGCGGGATGTCAGCGTGTCACCCCCTATGCAGTGGGCGGGGCAACACCCCAGATGGTGGGCATAGTGATGTACCATCACTTCGCCCCCACTGGTTTTTTGGCTATATCTTTTCTGCATGAAATTATGCATTGATTGATATGTAACATGCTGGTATTATTCCTCCAAACTGTGATTTTAGTGATTTTGGTCACTAGTGGTGTCACCCCCCCCCAAGGGTGTCAACTTGCTAACACCTTATTGCAGCAGTTCTCAAACTTCTAGCACTGAGACCCACTTTTTAGGATGACAATCTGTCCAAAACCCACCAGAAGTGATGTCATGGTGGAAGTGAGATCACCAGGCAAATTACGTAAAATAAATAATTAAAGTAAAACAAATAATTAAATAAGGGGAATCCATCCCTCTTCCACCAAGTGAATTTCCTCTGTAGCCTTCCTGCAATAATACCACCCCTCCAAAACCAGTAAGGTTTTCAGCCCTACCCAGTGCCCAGTTCAATTTAAGAACTTCTGTTTAAACCTGATCACTGTCAGGATCCACCTGGCTTTGCAGGTCTCAAAAAAGTTGAAGCCTCAGTTTTGATCCTTTTCACTGGGCAAGGAGGTTGCTTCTGGAGCATTTGTTGAGCTCCAGTTCCATCAGAGCAGGACCATTCTGGTGGCTTCACATTCCCCTTTGCCTGGCCTGACCATCAGCCAAGGCACTTTTGCTTACTCATGAGTAAATGCAGCTATGAGGCTTAGTTTCGCTTTCCATAGGGATCAATACATTCATCTGCTTGGAGGGAGGGACTTCCTTCTCAGGTGTTTTTTGGGGATGCATTCATTGGATCAGGACCATTCTGGTGTCATGGATTCCTCTCATCCTGCCCTTTTCGATGGACTAAGGCACATTCACCTACTAGCGAGTAAACACGGCTCAGTTTCACTTTCCATAGGGCTCCCTGCATTTTTTGTTCTCCGGTTTTTTGGTCATAACTTTTGATAGAAAGGAGCTATTTCACTCTAGTTTTTTGCATTGCATTCAGCTGGAAATTCTGCATCTAACGGTATATAACACAATGGTATTACTCCTAACCACCGTGATTTTAGCATGTCACCCCCCAGTGCATGTCACCCGGTACAACTCTCACCACCCGCACCCCCCTAGCAACACCACTGGCTATGGGGCAGGATTCCCCTGGCAGCACCTGCAGTTGCTGCTTTCCAGAAAAGCCCCAAGAGGCTGGCAGAGCAAAGGTTTCATGCCTGGAGTCAACTGCAAGGTCACGTCATCTGCCACACCTGCTGGAGCTGACAAAAGCGCCTTTGTGCCTGCGCGGCCATATCATGTAGCCCTGGGAGAACACACCCGGGGCTTTCCACAGGGGAAAGACCCAGGTGGCCTTCCCAGGCCTGCCTGGACATTCCTTTTGCCCTGCTTTGTATTTGGGGCACAGTTTTGGTCTTTGGATCAATCCATGCCAAGAGAAGGAATTGTCTGCCCAAGAAGGGAGCAGTCCTGTCGACAGGGACTTCCAGTCCTGAGGGCGAGGAGGTCACCTGCAGGAGCCCCAGTGGCTCCCTTTTCTTTTCCAGTCAAGCACTTCCCATCTGCAAGGGCCACCAGCCAGGCTAGAACTGTGCACCCCAGGCTGGCAGCATCTCAGAGCAGCATTCTGGCAATTGCCCTTTCTGGAAAGCAAAGCCCACTTGGGGTCTTTCTCACTGCTCCTTGGCAAGCCACTTGGAGGGCTGCTATGGCCAGAACAGCCTGGCTCAGAGCCCTTGGCCAGCACTGGAGTGCGTGCAGCATCATCAGATAAGCCACTGACCTCAGATGTCCCTGCAGGAGGATTGGTGCAATGCTGTGGCTGCCGCTGGAGGGCTTCGGACACCGCATTTGCAGGCTGCCAGCAGCACATGCCGTTGTACAAATCGATGGTAAGGCCACACCTGGAGTATTGCGTCCAGTTCTGGTCACCACATCTCAAAAAGGATATAGTGGAGATGGAAACGGTGCAAAAGAGAGCAACCAAAAAGATTACTGGGCTGGCGCACCTTCCTTATGAGGAAAGGCTATGGCATTTGGGCCTCTTCAGCCTAGAAAAGAGGCGCCTGAGGGGGGACATGATTGAGGCATACAAAATCACGCAAGGGGTGGACAGAGTGGATAGAGAGATACTCTTTTCCCTCTCACATAACACTAGAACCAGGGGACATCCACGAAAGTTGAGTGTTGGGAGAGTTAGGACAGACAGAAGAAGTAAAGACACTTCTTTACTCAGTGTGCGGTTGGTCTGTGGAACTCTTTGCCACAGGAAGTAGTGATGGCATCTGGCCTAGATGCCTAAGGGGGGATTGGATAAATTTCTGGAGGAAAAGTTCATTACCCGTTACTAGTCATAGTAGGTATGGGCAAGCTCTTGGTTTTAGAGGCAGAATGCCTCTGATTGCCAGATGCAGGGGAGGGCACCGGGACGCAGGTTGTGCCTGTTGTCTTGTGTGCTCCCTTGGGGCATTTGGTGGGCCACTGTGAGATGCGGGAAGCTGGACTAGATGGGCCCTTGGCCTGATCCAGCGGGACTGTTCTTGTGTTCTTATGTTCATGCCCAGTTTCTGGCTTTCCTAAGGGATTTGAGAGGCACAGCCAGGCCACTCTGTGAGGGGTTTACCCCCCCCCCCAAGAAACCAGGGAAAAACAGTGCTGGGAAGGTGAGTCAGGGTGCCTCTCCAGTTACACCCCCGAGCCTTCAGGGAGGCCCTGGAGCTGTGGGAGCCAAAGGGAGGGGAGGAGGCTGGCAGGGTGCTTGTCCTTGTTTGTTGAGTGCTGCCTGCCCTCTGGAGTGTGGCCAAGTCACCCCCCCCCCATCAGTGCTTCCACTTGCTCCTTCCCACAGCCTGCAGCAGCTTGGTCTTTCTGCCACCTCCCTTGGAAGCCCCCCACCCGATTGCCTCTCATACCTCCATATTTACGAGCCTCACGCACAGCCGCTTTGGACCCAGCAGCCCTGGTCGGCAGGAGCCTGGCCAGTAAGGAGCCATAGCTGTCAGGTCGTGTACACATTATGGCTGTGACACTGAAAGGCCCTTGCCACATGCTTCAGTCCGCTGGCCTTTCCATGTGGCCTTTCCACATGTCTCTGGAAGGCTGGCCCCCTGAGCTGGGAAAGCCAACCGACCCCCCTTTCAACACTGGGCACAATCCAGTCTCCTGCACGAGCTCCATTGAACTGAAGGGGTCTCAATTACAGTGTGTCTGTGCCGCCTATTCGGAGGTGGTCATCCCATAGTCTGAGGCCACATGACCCCCCCCTTCTTTGGTCACTGAGGGCCCCAGAAGTTGAACAAAGGCCCTCAGCAGGTTGTTCGGGGGGGGGGGGATGGTGCTCTTGCAGTACTCTGGCCTAAGGACTGCAGTAAGGGCCTTTGAGGCCAAACCAGCACTTGAATTTGACCCCAGAAATAAATTGGTAGCCGGACCAGTGGAACCGACACAGCCCAGCCTGCACTACTAGCCTTGGACAGCAGCTAGACTGCTGCGTTTTCCAGAAACGGGATGCCTCGCAAGATGAATGCCTTGCGCAACGAAAAACTTGCAAGACGAAAGCGTTTTGCAATTTTTTTGGTGACTCACAAGATGAATTTTTCTATGGCCATGCTTTGCAAGACGAATTTTTTTTTTTTGGTTTGTTTTAAATCGCACAACCATTAATACCCAGGATGCATTGAAGTTTTGTGCTTGAAATTTTTGAAATCCTCTATACAGTTTGTATGCCTTTAAAGAGCACTTAATAAACACTTTGTAAACCAAATTTGACTTTGTTCTGCCTTTTTTTGCCCATAGGAACGCATTAATTAAATTTCAATGCATTCCTATGGGAAACCGCGCTTCGCAAGATGAAATTTTCGCAATACGAAACGACTCGCGGAACGAATTAATTTCGTTTTGCGAGGCATCACTGTAGTCTTCAAGGGCAGCCCCACAGAAAGCTCATGGCAACCTGGAAGTGATGACAACATGAATGATTGTGGTCACATCTAATACATGGTGAGGCAGAATGACTGATGCTACCTGCACATTCTGAGTCTTGATAAATCTTTGATCTTAGAGTTGCACATGTGCTTGTTTACAGCATTTTACAGTCATTTTCAGATTTATTTTTTTATATGCTGTTAATTTACAGCACCCAAAAGAAGACTTTTAAAATCAGAATTCACAGGTCACCAACTGAGAGGTTTTTGCTCAGGATGGAGTCACATAGGCATCCTCTGAGGCACTTAAATGTTTGTTGCACCCTGCTAGGTGGTCCTTCGTGCGCAGCCCTGGTCTCTCATGAGGCTCCCATGTGGATCCAGCACTCACAGGGCACAGCACGCACCCTTTCTGAACAGCACCTGGCACACTGCTGAGCCCTCTTGACATGTGGCAAAGTGCATCACAAAATGTAGTTTGGGGGAACCGACAGCAAGTATGACCATCCAGGGCACTTCTTGAAAAGGGACACTGGGTGGCCTGTGGGGAAGTGACCTCTGACACATAAATTAAAGAATCTCTAAGACATGAGGTCAGGTTTGAATAACAAAACATTTGTTTTGTCTTCTGAACTGCCAAAGCAAACAAGGCAAAATCCTACAAGCAACATGCTTTTCATAATCTGACAACAAACACATTAATTGTAACATTGCGCCAAGTGGGATAACAATGGAGAGAAGCTGCTTCCCAGAGACTGAGTACAGTGCACATCACACAGCACATCATTATCTCATCCTCTGTGGACTCTTGGCCACAGATGCAGAACTGTTTATCTACACTTAGGATCTGCAGAGACATGCTGAGGGTGCTAATTGGAAACCAAGATAAGCAAAGCTTTTAGTAAGGCAGGAATTGTTCAGACACACAAAGACGATTCTAAGACATGATTAACCTTTAGAAATCTAGAAGACTGCCAAACGCTTGCTTTCAACAGCCCATCCTTCTCCACCCAGGTTTGAGCAGCCTGGGCTTAAGGTGTTCCTTGATTAATTCCCTGGAACAGCGAAAAGTCCACCAGGGATCAAACCAAGTTTGGACATCACACCTTCATAAACCTTGACCACTTTGTCTCCAGATTTTTACCATTTGTTCCACAAAGCACATTCTGACAGCCCTGGGTTGCAGTTTCAGCCAATGTGGAAGGAGGGCACCAGGCATTTGAGGTCTGACCCTGCAAACTCCTTGGTCTGTGTGAGATGTTGCTGTCGACATATGGTGTAGAATGAGGAAAGGAGACCTCCAAAATAATGGGCAGACTCGAGACTGTTTAAATCCAGAGTGCCCCAGACGTTGGCACCTTGTATCGAGGCAAGACAACCTACCCCCTCCCCAAAAAGTACATTGGTGTGGGGAGGGGAGAGGTACAGAGCCCCCCACTTTTTTGCTTGTGCAAAACATAGCACAGTGAAAGGTGTTTTAAGGGCTTGGAGCTCTTTCTGAGCAGTGGAGCTGAAGTCCCACATGAAGTGCTTCCCCTCCCCATTGCGATGCCATCAACTTTCCATGTAGGTGCAGAAGGCCTCGGGATGAAGACAGCAGGGTCAGCTTAAGATCATGAAAACATCTATATTCCTTTTCTGAAATATCTCCTTCCAAATCAGGCTGTGGATATGAAAGGAGGACAAAAACACTGCTCTGCAACGGCTGCAGGGTTGCCGATGGGCCCTGCAATGCCTGCTTTCGGTGCCCCCCCTTCCCCCCAAGTAGGAATTCCCTCGCAAGAGACAGCCCCCCGACACCAACTCCTCTGGCTTTTCAGGGTCAAACTGTCATTTCCCCAGGTTTTGATGCGCAGCTAGTGGGTTGACAAAGGCAATGCCCTATTTCCTGACCATGATGGGCTACTTATTTGGTTATAGGGCAGAGGCCTGCTCAGCTGGGGAGTGGTCTCTGCAAAACCAGCCTGGTCCTTGCTGGACGTGCTGACAGTGGTGGCTGAAGCACATGGCAGGCAGCAGCACAGGAGGGCAGAGCCACGACAGCAGAACCGGGGAAACTCCTGCCAGACTGCTGCTATTTCCCAGTTCCCTGTGCCCTTCAGCTTGCTACCCGGCCATTGTCCTCAGCTGGCCTGAGGTGGGGAAAGGGGGAAGAAAGACTGGTGCATGTGCTTTCTGGGACCTTGGGGGTCAAAGTGCCAGCACTGGATGCTCTTCTGGCTTCTTCATCTCCAGCCTCAGAGAGGTTTCGGCCAACAGAAAAATGACTTGACCTGCGGGCCAATCCCAGCCATCAGCTCAGAATGACACAGGGCAGAAAAGGACCAAGGGAAGGGGCAAGCTGCAAGGGTAGGCTGGAAGGACAGAGGAAACCTGAGATGTGTGGCTGCCACTGCCAGCGAAGGGGACTGACAGCAGGAGAAGGGACTGTCGCCCAACCTGCACCATGACCTCCTCACACCTGAGAGCACATTCCAGGGCAGATGAGACCTCACAGCTGGAGACTGTGCTGCAGTCCTGTTGGGCTTGGACAGCAGTTCATGCCCAGATTTTTGGACCTTGCCAGGAAATGATGGATCTTTGTGTTGTGGGAAAGAGCAAACAGCAAATGTTTGGCTGTGCTGAGCCACTAAATCCACTGACATGTTTACACGAGAAGGTGGAGAAGGAAGGGAGAGCCAAAAGGATTTGGAAGAACCCCAAGAGCTGCTGCCTGTCTCTATCGTGCTGGAGACACAGGCTGTCACTCCGGGGACTTCCAGGCTGTGGATTCTTTCCCAATAACCATTGAAAGAGTGCAGGGAGGCAGGGGGTGGGATGCCAGTCACCAACTCCCCCCACTCCCCCCAGATCTGTGCAACAGATGAGCGCATAGAGCCCAAGGCCCTCCCCCATTCCTTGAGGTGGGTTCTGAAACCTCTGTCCACCCTTGCCTGGCAACCAACTGCCCCAAGGGCCTCACCCAGTGGCAGGTCAGTCGCTGCTCCCTGGATTCACTCAAGAAGAAAGGGAGGACGCAAAGCAGACGAGGATGTGTGGAGGCGAGGAGGTGGGCCCTGTTCCTCTCTTTCTCCTTGGATCCAGGGGTGGGAGAAGCAGAGGAGGCCAGTGGGCAGAAGGGCGATGCCCCTGCACACCTGCCCTTGTGGGTGACGGCCTCATCGTTTTTCTTCTTTATTCCTCAGCTGGTGCTTGGGGAGCAGGTTGTCCTCTTGACCACCAGCTGCAGTTGCTGCTGGGATCCGTGTCATTCATGACATCCTCCACACTTTGCGATTGCTGGCAATGTTTCTGCCCTCACGGAGGGTCAATCGCTGGTTCCTTAGGGCTGCCTGAATGTGGGTGAGCCACATTTTCTTTGATGGTGCTGAACCCTCCAGTAGGGAGGTTGCTCTTGCCAGAAGAGCTTGTGTGGCAGTCGACTGGTGTCCATTCTGCAGACATGGCCCAACCACAGCAGTCTGCATTTCTGGATTACTCTTCGACTGATGGTTGAACCATATCCGAATTGTCTCGTTATGATGGTGATCACAAACAGAGACACTCAGGATCTGTATCAGGGCCCAGTCCTATCCAACTTTCCAGTACTGGTGCAGCTGCAATGCAGACCCAGGATAAAGGAACAAATGTTCCCATACTTTGAGGAGGCCTCTGTGACTGCCTCCCCACCACAGGATGCAGTGCACACCCCAGTGACACAGCTGCACCGGCACTGGAAAATAGGATAGGATTTGGTCCCCAAGCATCACTTGTTCATGTCTGATTTGACCAGAGTCTATGTTTCTGATCTATACTGGAGAACTGGCAGGACCAGGGTTCGGAGGAGGCAAATTTTGGTCTGCCCTGTGGAGAGCATTGGAGAATGAACTTGTGCCACTGAAGATCATGCAACTTCTCCAAGCACCATGCAATAGCTCAGTTAGCAGAGTGTGGATCTGAAATGAATTATCCCATCCACGCTGGAGTCCTCCAGAGAGATGTTGCTTCTCCCCTGCTTTTCAATATCGTGACCTGATTATGAGGAAAGCATTTGAGGTCAGGCGTGGAGTTCAGCACGATGTAAACAACTTCCTGACCAACTTGATGTTCGCAGATGATAGTGCCATATTTGCTGACACAGATACACTGACCACCAACATCATGTACCGCATTGCATACATCGCCAATCCTACAGCCTAAGAATCAATGTGGATAGACCAAAGTTATGACCACAGACAGATCACAGACCATCCTTTACTTTGATGGAGCCCAAATGGAGCAGGTTCAATAATTCAAATACCTGGGATTGCTGGTACAGGAGACAAAAGTGGCCTCCGTCACCCAAGTCCACAGCAGGACTGGTAAGGCAACAGCAGCATTTGCCTTGCTCTGGAAGAAGGCCAATAACTCCATCGAGACGGCCTCAGGTCAGGTCAATTCTGAGGTTGGGACTGGGCAGGTGTGTGGCTGCTGGTCCAGGGTTGTCATCTGGAAAGCGTCACAGCTGCTGTTTTAATCCTGCTTTTGAATGGACAGAGTATATTGCTGTATCTGTCAACATATCCTCTCCCCCCCATTACAGAGGGAAGCCCGTCTTGTAGCACTGCTTGGTATACGAAGAGAGGTGCTCGGAGGGGAGGGCTCAACTTTCAACTGGAGAATGTTGCTGAGGATGCCGTCTGGCCTGTCAAGTGTTCTTGGCCATTTGTTCTACTGGCCATCAGAGCCGCATTTGGCAATGAATTCCATAGGCTGGACGGGCCCTGCAGAATGACTCGCAGGGGCTGCACTGGAATTCCCCAAAGCCACACACGTGTCTCCAACCAGCACATGATCCTCGTGAAGCGTCATGCTCAGTAATGTCTGGACAGAAGCAGACATTCTCCTCCCCCCCTGATTTCTGGCAGTGCTGAGTATGGACGAACCCCAGGTGCCCGTGAGGAGCTCCTGCTGCCTGCCTCACTTCTGCAGGCTTTAAAGTAGAGGGGATGAGTCTGGGATGAGTCTTGGGAGGCAGAGGTCATAGAAGGGAAGGCGGTCTTCCCTGCTCACTACCTTCCATCTTCTTAAGGGCAAGTTCACACCAATGCCATCTCTGCTTCCAGGTCCACCTGCCGTCCCCTCAGGGTCTGGCTAGAAGACAGGCCAGTGGTGAAGTCTCAGGAGCTTCTTCCCATGTCATGCAGGCCACACCTCCATGGCAGAACCACACTGGGGGTGGGGGACATGTGGCACCTGCTGCAAGGGGGGCAGAGGTGGCTGCCTGGGAGGACCTGTGCCCATCACCTCTGGTATGCATTCCTAGCTTTGGTTTCTGTTCTGGTCTGGGTACCCTGGGTTTGTTCCAGAGACCTTCCTTGAAAGGAGAAGTCCCAACCAGGGACCTCGTCTCAGGCCACCAAGGGAGATTCCCAGTTTGCAGCGTACTGGCTGTTTCCAAGAAGGGCCTGATTGCAGGGAGTGTTTAGGCCAGCAAAGTAAACATCATCATGAGGGAACACAGAGTGCATTTGTCTGGGGAAAGGGGAACTGCTGCAGGCAGGTAGTGGGGGGGGGGGGGCTGGCTGGCTCCAGGCCAAAGTACCAGGCTTCCTGGGCTCTAAAAGTGGGAAGTGGGGCACTGGATGGTGGCTGCAACCTGGCTATGAACTGCTGGGGCTGCAAATAGATGCATCTGCCTGTTCAGGCCCCTCTTAAAGGCGCAGGGAATCTGACCATCAGAGTGTCGCAGTGGTCACTCCGAGCTGGGAGTGGTCATTTGGCTGAGTGAGGGATTCTGGAAGACAGTGAGAACACAGAGCCCCTGAGAGCAGGGCTTTCGCAGTGTCGGCCCCAAGTGGCTGGGGCCCTGCAGCCAGGCTTTGCACTGGATCCTCTGTGGGGGGCGCTGCCCAGATCCAGCACCTGGTGCTGAGAGGTCAGGGGTTAACTCAGACAGCTGGGTCATCTGATCAGCATGGGCCGACTTAAAGAAACCCCCTGCGGCACTCTGGCAGTATCTTAGCGTTGTGAAAGGAAGTGCAGGGACCCAGAAGGTGGAGGGTTCTGCCCGGAGTGCAGAAGGAAATGAACAAAAATACCAGCGCTGGGTTTTAAAAACCTTATATTGCAAGACAAGGACGCAAGTCGGCAGGTGCCTCAAAAGCTTGTGTGCCACCATTTCTTTTTCCAGCTTTTAAAAGGTCCATGCAGCACATTCTTACCTTGTTTGTACATAGTTGCTTATTACTAGTAAATATATCATTAACTATTTTAATTCCTTTCAGGAAGAGGGATGATAGGTTATCCCTTGTTTTTTCCTTGGTAGGTTAATATTATTTCCTTATCTCATTTACTGGGGTTCTTCTGAGGTCTTCCAGGAAGGATCCCTAAAATCAGTTAACTGTTCGATGGACTTAGCATGTTCCTTCCTGGAGCCCCTTATATTCTTGCAACACAAAACTCTTCCCTAAATTTTCCATTCTCTACTCACTGTTTGTGTTTGCTCCTGAGGCAGCAGGAATCATTTATTTATTTATTTATCTGGGGCATTTGGTGGGCCACTGTGAGATACAGGAAGCTGGACTAGATGGGCCTATGGCCTGATCCAGTGGGGCTGTTCTTATGTTCTTATTTATTTACCCTTCTCTGGAAGACAAAGGAGGAACAAGGGATCATCCTGTTTCCCAGCCCTTTGCCCTTTTGGTAAAGTTTCAACACATACTACAGTTCATGATGGGGTCTCTAAAATGTCTAATGACAGAAGACATTTCATTCAATTTGTTTTATAATATACTCTCACTTCATTAGCACAGAACACAGGCTGCAACTGCAGAAGGACCCTGGACTCCCTTGCCTTTGGCAAGGCACCTGGAAAAGACAGCATCCCTGCTGAAGTCCTAAAGTGCTGCAAAGAGATCATCGTCACTGAGCTGCATGAAATCCTCCGTCTCTGCTGGAGAGAAGGTGGAGTACCTCAAGACATGAGGGATGCAAACATCATCACGCTGTACAAGAACAAAGGCGACAGGGTGACTGCAACAACTACTGCGGCATCTCACTCTTTAGCATTGTAGGAAAGTTGTTTGCCCGAATTGCACTGAAGAGTCTCCAGGTACTTGCAGAGAGCGTTTATCCAGAATCGCAGTGCGGATTCCGAGCCAACAGGTCTACCACTGATATGGTATTCTCCCTTAGACAACTGCAGGAGAAATGCAGGGAACAATGACAGCCACTCTTTATAGCCTTCATAGATCTCACAAAGGCTTTTGACCTGGTCAGCAGGGATGGCCTCTTCAAGATTCTCCCCAAGATCGGATGTCCACCCAGGCTCCTCAGCATCATCAGATCTTTCCACAAGGACATGAAAGGCACTGTTGTCTTCGATGGCTCCACATCAGACCCATTTGACATCCAAAGCGGAGTGAAGCAGGGCTGTGTTCAACCTTGTTTGGGATTTTCTTCGCTTTCTTCGCTTTCCTTCGCTTTCCATGCTTTCCTGCTGAAGCATGCCTTCGGAACTGCAACAGAAGGCATCTATCTCCGGACAAGATCAGACAGAAAGCTCTTCAACCTCTCCAGACTGAGAGCAATGTCCAAAGTCCAGCTGAAATGTCTGCGTGACTTCCTCTTTGCCGATGATGCAGCTGTCACTACCCACTCTGCCAAAGATCTCCAGCAGCTCATGGATCGTTTTAGCAAGGGCTGCCAAGATTTTGGACAGACAATCAGCCTGAAGAAAACACAGGTCATGGTTCAGGATGTGGACTCACCTCCCTACATTACAATCTCTGCGCATGGAGGTTGTCCATGAGTTTGTGTACCTTGGCTCAACGATCTCCGACACTCTTTCTCTCGATACCGAGCTAAACAAATGCATCAGTAAAGCAGCTACCACGTTTTCCAGACTCACAAAGAGAGTCTGGTCCAACAAGAAGCTGACGGAACATACCAAGATCCAGGTCTACAGAGCTTGCATCCTGAGTACACTTCTGTACTGCAGCAAGTCATGGACTCTTCGCTCACAAAAGGAGAAGAAACTGAACGCTTTCCACATGCACTGCCTCCGGCGCATCCTCGGCATCACCTGGCAGGACAAAGTTCCAAACAACACAGTCCTGGAACGAGCTGGAATCCCTAGCATGTATTCACCGCTGAGACGCCTGCGTTGGCTCGGTCATGTCGTGAGAATGGATGATGGCCGGATCCCAAAGGATCTCCTCTATGGAGAATTCGTGCAAGGAAAGCGCCCTACAGGTAGACCACAGCTGCGATACAAGGACATCTGCAAGAGGGATCTGAAGGCTTTAGGAGTGGACCTCAACAGGTGGGAAACCCTGGCCTCTGAGTGGCCCGCTTGGAGGCAGGCTGTGCAGCATGGCCTTTCCCAGTTTGAAGAGACACTTGGCCAACAGTCTGAGGCTAAGAGGCAAAGAAGGAAGGCCCATAGCCAGGGAGACAGGCCAGGGACAGACTGCACTTGCTCCCGGTGTGGAAGGGATTGTCACTCCCGAATCGGCCTTTTCAGCCACACTAGACGATGTTCCAAAACCACCTTTCAGAGCGCGATACCAGAGTCTTCCGTGACTGGAGGTTACCAACTAAGCTGCACAGGAACATGGCTGGTCATCACAGCCGATGAGCAAATGAGGCTCATTCATTCCAGAGAAACAGGCCAGTGCAGAAGCACTGCTGGTGTCCAGCTACTGCCTGGGCATTCCCCTCAGCCCAGTGAGGCATGTTTACCATCTGCAGGAGCAGGCTGCCCTCTAGTGGAATGTCTGAAAATAGACTTGAGACAACTCTTTTCCCCTACATCAGTGGTTCTCAAACGTTTAGTGTCAGGATCCACTTTTTAGAATGAGAATCTGTCAGGATGCAACCGGACGTGATGTCATGACCAGAAGTGACATCATTAAGCAGGAAAATTTTTAACAATCCTAGGCTGGAATCCTTCCCACACTTACCTAGGAGTGACTATCATTGTTAAAAATATATACACAGTAACTTGTTAAAAGTACAGATCTGTAACATTTCCCTAAATGCAGTCACACAGCAGTCTAATATATTAAAAATAAAATATTGAAATGAATGGGCACCCACCTGAAATGGGCTTGTGACGCACCTAGTGGGTCCTGACCCACAGTTTGAGAAACACTGCCCTACATGTAAAGTGCTGAGGATAACATTTTGAGCACCCAAAAAGGAGGGCTCAGTCTATGAAAGCTTCTCCAAAAACAAATGTGTGGGCCTTTACAGTGCCACGGGAGTCCGTTCAGGGTTTTGCTGCAGCAGCTCAGCAAATTCCTTCTGGCCTTTCACATTTTATTTTTTTACTTGCCGTTTCTCTCCCTACAAAGAGCCCCCCAAACAGCTTACAATCTGGGCAGCAAAACCAGAATCTGATTTTCAGAACCAAGATAACAGATCACTCAAGTGCTGAAAATGAGCGGGGTTGGGGGGTTCACATCTCTCAACCCAAACCTCAATCCATCTCACCGCACTAGCCCCTTCCGCTTCCTGCCTGGCTGTGTTGTGGCTCAACGGTCTTCTGGGGCTACAGAACCACGGAACTCCAGTCCAGAGTTCCACAGTTGAAGCAGCAGACTCTGGTAGCCATCTTGGGCTACATCCAGAGGCTCTTCAGAGGCGCTGCCTTTGACTTGATGGTCACAGAGTTTGCCCTTTCGCTGAGAGGCAGAGGAGCTGTTCTCACCCCCTTACACGAAGAAAGTGGCCCAGCACCCCACCCCACCCCGCTGGCACCCTCCGGAAAGAAGGAGCAGTTCAGGTTGGCTCCTCAACCTGGAAGACAAGGAAGGTGAGCTGCCCTGGCAGATATGGTGGTGGTGGTGGGGGGCGCTGGTCATTTTCCCCTAGATTATTTTTTAAAGGGGGTGCTTCTCGTCCCAGGGTCATTCTGGAATGTTTGTTGGACAGGGAGAGCCTCTGTGCCCAGGCAGCAGGGGGGCCCAGTTTTCACTGGCTTTCCTGGATGAGCCCTTCGCAGCCCCCATTCCCAACTAGCATCTGTTGCCAACACCACCAGTGGAGCTGGTGCCCAGATGCTGTGTGTCCCCTGGGCCAAAGACTGGCCCTGGCACACTCACCTCTGTGGCCACCACTCCCACTGGGTCCTGGCATTTGAGAGGTCAGCCTTTGGCCAACGCTGCCCTGGACTACAGGTGGAAACAGGGCAGGGCCATAGCGCCCCAGTCCTCCTAAATGATCACCTGCTGTGGTTCTGTGAAAATTCTGGGTGCTGTACAAAGGGCAACAACATGGTTTCTTCTGTCCAGTAGGCTCACAGTCCACAGCAGATGAACAACACCAGACTGGAAGGAAACCTCAGAAGGTGACCTATGAAGAGGGAGGGGGGAGTTCAGTGAGGCAGGGAGCCACTCAGGTGGTCCTTGAACAATCTGGCAGGCATCTTGTTAAGGAAAGGGGTTCTCTGGGGAGAATTACAAAATGGAGAAAACAGGAGAACTATAAAGAGGGTGGAAGGGACCACAGAAGGGACCATCTGGGTGGAATTGTCCCCAAGCAGACAAGGAAGGGGCCCTGGGGGTGCTCGTCCACCCTCCCCCAACCTCTGAGCTTTTGAAGGTGGGGGCAAGTTGGAGACCCCTGTGCTGGGCTGCCACTAAGGGCTCCTCCCTGGGTCCTCAGCATGTGAGGTAGGGGTGTCCCACCTGGGGCTTGCTGCTGACCCAAGTCCCTGCACTCGCAGGGGTTTCTCCTTGGCTTGCCTGCAATGGAGCCTCTGCTCACTGAGAGGTACAGCATCAACTGCCAAAAGGTTCCTCCAGCCCAGGCGGCATCAGACAGAGGAGAGGTGGCGGCAGGGCTGTGCTGGGACAGGAAAGGCTGCTGTGAGGACCTGATCCGAGGCAGCACCTACCAGGTTGGTTTCCCCAAGAAGGGGCGTCTTGGCAGGGGATGGAGCTGGTGGGAGCCATCTGTGGCAGCAAGGGTGGGGTCCTGGAGGGGAGAGGCATGGCCAGTCCAACCCAGCAGTTGCCTTAGTGGGCCTGGGCATTGTGCGTGTAGACACAGCCAGGACCAAAAGGGCAGAAGCCGAACCAAACCACCAGCTTGCCTGCTTGTAGACGTAACTCTTTATTACTGAAACGGTGGAGACAGGCTCTGCGTCTACCCGGGGTGTACGAAGAGGGGGGCTGATGCCAGGCCAAAGGGGGGTGTCCGAGGCCACCCCAAGATGGTGGTGATGGGATGACCCAGACTGCAGTCCGATTTGGTTAGCACCAGGTGCAGATGCAAGACAAAGCGTGCCAAAAATTTATGGGCCCGGGTGCCAAATGACCTTGTACATCACTGCATCAACCATGTGTGTCCTTCCCTTCCCACTGAGATCCATAGGTTTGCAGAAGGCCTTCCACTGTGCTCCCTGAAGGAGCAATGCCCAAAGAACCCCAGCCTCCCTTCTGCAGCTCTATTCACTGCACCACACTGTCTTGAAGCCTTTCAGGATGTCCTGAGGCCCCTCACAGCAGACTCTCTCTGTCCTGCTCCCACCAACCTTGGCCTTTGGGGACAGCCACCCAGCCGCTCTCCTTCCTTTGTCCCAGCTCCATAAATGCCCACCCAGCAGGTGTGTCTCCACCCCCCTCTAGATCCATATGAACACCTCTCATTACTCCACCCCACTCTCCTCTCTTCAAAGGACTGTTTTAGGTCTATCAATGGTGGATGACCATTAGTGATGACAGCTAGATTAGATCTTCACGGTCAAAGGCAGGATGCCACTGAGTATCAGGCACTGGGGCTTGACCTCTGTGCCCTGGGTGGGGGCTTCCTTGAAGCATCTGGTTGCCCCTTGTTGGAAGCAGCATGCTGGACTGGATGACCCTTTGGCCCAGCTGCCAGGCTATCCTGTTTTCATGCACCACTAGAGTTCACCACCTCTGTTGTTTATACAGTTCAGCCAGCAACTCCCACACTCCCCTTCTCCAGTCGTATTCCCCCCTCAGAAAGGAGCATCTTTGCAGGTGCTGCTACTGGGAGAATGGAGAGTCCTGACCACACAGGGGCTAGACTGGCCAAGCTGCCCTCCAGCTCCCTGATCATTCTGCCTGGGCTCTCCTGATCTGCCTTCAGAACAAGAAGCTGACCCAGCACCTGCTGGAGGTTGGTGCACGTGAGGAGCAACTGGTCCATGGAGTGGAACCTGCAGGGCAGGTGAGTACAGTACAGAGATGTGGGGGGGGGGGCAATGGGGATCTTGGCCTCCATCTGCAGCCTTCCCAGGAAGGAACTAATAATGTCCATCATTCAATCTACAGAACAGCCTGGAGGAGAATATAGTTCTGCAGCAGAAAACACATGGGGAGGACCACCCCTTTCAGGCAAGTGGGCATATCAGAACAGGAAGGGCTCTGGAACAATGACCCAGTGGCCAGGCTCTCCAGGGCTGGCCTTTGCTGCCCACCAAATGAGGAGGGGTGGCTTTCGGCAGAGGAAGCCCAGTCCAAATTGTTGGCAACCTTCAGTCTCGAAAGACTCTGGTATCGCGCTCTTAATGGTGGTTCTGGAACTGCATCTAGTGTGGCTGAAAAGGCCGATTCTGTGCTAAACTGGAAAGGGGTTTACTTGCCGCACTTCTTTTCTGATATATTTAATATTCCTTGCATAAGTCTGGATAGTTTGCTATTTGCCGAACATTCCCTGGCTATTTGACTCCATTTTCAATAGTGTCCAATTGCCGACATGATCACAGTTATGTTGGGGAGCTGACAGTTGACAAAATGTCATGTTTGCCAAAATCAAAACTATCTAGAAATTCCCACTAGCCAGAGAGTTATGGATTTTGAGGACAATGTTCACAGGCACAATTTCGTGTGTAGGTGTTTGCCTGGGAAAATGGGAAATGATGGCAAATGCGGAGTTCGGTTTTTGTTCCGGATCTCGCTCGTATCACAACGGCCCAGACTGTTTCCTCGGTTTGCAGAGAACTGGTCCTTCTGGGACGAGTGCTTTTCATGACCCAGAGAAAGCTGCTTTTGGGTGTGGGTCCAGCAGCCCCTTCTTGTGGCACCCCCTCACGCCAGGGGTGAGAGGCACCATTAACAGCACCTGCAGTGTGTAGCTGGCAGCTGAGGTGCTTTAGTAGCCTGTGCCTGATGTGGTGAAGGCTTAGCAGGGCAAGGGGCAGTCAAATACCTGAAGGCTCCAACACTTGGAGGCAGCCCAGCAGCACAGTGGCAGCGCAAGGGGCTGAGGCAAGTGAAGGGGACCCTCTGAGGACTCAGCATCTGGGGGCTGGAGGTGGGTCTCCTGACCCACTGGAGGTTTGCTGCAATAGACACTGGCCCCACAGCCTGGCGAGTCTTGACGGAGGCGTCCTGTGCAGAGGATATGGTGTGCATGCGCATGAGTGAGAGAGAGGAGAGGAGTGAAAGATGGACTCATGTTTTTCAGGGTGGAGACCTGCTTGTGCAGAAGGACAGGCTGAAGTCAGGCAGCTGGAAGCTGGACTTTGAGTGTGAGCCAGACCACGAGGAGTGAGTATAACCCGCCCCCCAAGCCAGCTCAGCCCCCTCCACCTAGGCAGATCCCCACTTGAAGGCACCACATTTCCATTCTCACTGGAATGGCAGGACTGGGAGCCAAAGGCAAGGCCTGAGGCCAGCAGGAATGGAGGACCTTCTTCATGGGGGAAGGCAGAAGACTGGGCACGTCTGAGGCGCAGGGAGAGGCACTTCCCTTGCATGTTGCATGTTCAGCTTGTGGGCTATTTGCCAGAGGAAGGTCACCCAGAGCACCTTGAGCGTTTGGACAAAGTGATGGTCCATCAAAACGACGGCTCCAAATGGCATTTCCATGTGCAGAGACAAGCTGCCTCAGATAAACAAACCCTGCCTCTGCTGTGCCCTGACTGCTTCCTTCCCTTCTGGCCAACTGATTGGCCACCTTTGTCGTCTGCTGGACTTGGCCTTTGGTCCAGTCTCGCAAGGCCAGGCTTGTGGAGTAGAGAAGAACTGTGGGCAGGCCGCTTCTCCTTGGGCTGCCAGTGCTGGCAGACCAAAAGACCAGCCTGCTTCCCCACCTGCCTGGATTGAAATTCTGTCGCTTTGCCCCTTTGCCAAGGGAGCCATTGCAGAATCTGCATTTGGCTGCCTGGAGCTCCCCTTCCTCTCCCGTTTGTTTTCCAGGATTTACTGGGGCTGCTTCTACTTTTTCCCTTGGCTCAGGATGTGCAGGAGAGACAGAAGGGAACAGCCATAACTTGGTATGTTGTTGGTCTCTTGTGTAGACTTCTTGGTCTTCTGGGCTTTCAGCTGAGACCGTGGTTGATTGGCAATGTCTGCTGGGCCGAGGACCGAAGGAGGCGAGAGAGCCCCAGAGCCAGAAGGGGACGGGCAACAAGGAGCCAGTTTGCCCTCCCTGGCCAAGAAATCCCACCCAGATATTCTCATCGCAATCTCTCTCTTATGTCAGAGTTTCTTAAGGCAGCATCAAAATTAGATGAGCCAACTTGAAAAGCCCAGCAGAGTCTGCAAACCTGGGATGTTTTTGTTACCCAGTGCTGAGGGTTCTGCCCCACCTTCACGCGCCCGTTTTAGATGAAACTCCAGATGATCTGTGGGACAGATCCAGGCTGACACGGACTCCTGTTGGACACTTCTAGGCACTCAAGTCCTGGTGCAAGGCTGCCAGCAGCACCTGTGCACAGAAGCGGAAGGTCTTGCCGCAGCCTTCATGGATGGGTGGGACATGCCCTGCCACCCCCTCCATCCAGGGTTTCCTCTGACCAGAAAAGGTCTTCCTGGTCTTGCACTGCTGTTTCCAGCAACACAAAAGTTGTGCAGAAATCAGCAGGTGACAGTTCTTGTAGCATGGAGAGAAGCAGCATCACATGCTCAAGTCTGCAGATGAAGCTGCTGTTAGTTGAAAAGTGCATCCCTAGTGTAGGAAGCTTCCGCATGCCCAGTAAGCACCTGGGAGAGCAGACCATTTCTGTTTGTCCCACATCTGATGGGGGAGAAGAAGAAGGTTTGTCCATTGCTGAGCCAGCCTGCTGTCTGAAATGGGGCAAGGACAAATGGGTTGTCTGCAGCCAGCCAGAGAAGAGACATTGATAGGGGAGTGACAGGAGAAGGTGCAAATGCCACTCCGTGTGCACCAGCGGCTCAGGCCAATTCCCGGGTTTTCTTAGGAAAGGGACCAAAAATAAAACTGGAAGTGGGGTAGCGATGCAACACCACAATGTTTGGAGCCCTGGGAATAATTCTGGTCACCCCCTCTCAGAAAGGATCCTAAAAACATGGCAACTACTAAATTGAGCCAGGAATCCAGCATCTTCCTCATGAAGAAAACCAGCAATCAGTTGTTGTTGGCTTAGATGAGGTTAACTGGAGATCAGCCTCACTCGCAGAGGACCCTGATTTGAAAGAAGAGCTCAGGTCTTGCAGTGTGGATATATTGTTTGTAGGAATTTGCACAGAAACGGAGCTGCCACTTCTCCCCCCTGTGTTTGCTTTAGTGGACTCTGAGCATGTGAAGGTGGCACGCCTAGAGGAAGCTTTCTTGCAGCATCAGCGCTTCTGGCCCATGGTCTATTTGGTGTGGCTTCCAGGATCGCAGAGAGCTGCAGTGGGGGAATCACACCTGGGAGCATGTCTGCACAGTGGCGTAGCTAATGATCATGTAGCTCGGTGCCAAGCTCAAAATGTTGCCCCGGAAGTGATGTCACAACCGGCAGTGATGTCACTCCTGGGCTTCTTAAAAAGTGAAAATTGGGAGGAACCCACCTCCTCCCCCAGCAGCTTGCTACCCACTTGCTCTGCTGCCTCCCCCCAGTCAGTGGCACAGCTAAGGCATCTATCTGCTACCTGGGGTCAAAGAAGATTTGTACCCCCCCCCACCGCCGACAAAATCAAATTTAATTAAGTAAATAAATAAAACATGTGCCCCTGACTGGTTCAAGACACAATGCTCAGGTGAAGAGGGATCCTCCCCCTGCTAAATATAAGAAGGGCACCACTTGAAAAACTGCCTTTTTATCCAGTTAGCAGGAGTAACTGTATTATGAGACATGGAAATGAGAGCTGACTCATATTAACACCTTATTGGTTTCATGCTGTATGATAATAACCCCTGAGATTACCCCTGCTAATTGGGTAAGAGGCACTTTCAAGTGGGTGCTCTTCTTTTCTTTAGCAGGGGGAGAGTAACTGGCCCTCCTCACTCCAGCAGTGCCTTTTCCAGTGACTGACTGCTGGTGTTCTTTTGCATCTTTTTAGACTGTGAGCCCTTTTGGGACAGGGAGCCATTAGTTGTTTGTTTGATTTTTCTCTGTAAACTGCTTTGTGAACTTTCCGTTGAAAAGCAGTATATAAATACTGTTGTTGTTGTTGTTGTTGTTGTTAATAAATTACCTTTCCAATGATATATAACATGATGGTATTATTCGTACATACCAAGGTTTTTACAATTTTGGTCACTAGTGTCAAGTTCAGCTTGCTGCCCCCCGAAAGCTTGATGCCTAGTGCAACTGCTACCCCCTGAACCCCATAGCTATGCCACTGTGTCTGTACAAAGCATTCTCTCTGGGCCTTTCCGTCATTGAAATCACCAGAGACTATGCTGTAGGGTAGCAAGCAGACTGGCTACCCTTGCTCCAAGCTTGTGGGTGCGACTTTTTGCACCTGGAATGAATTGGCCTGGAGGAGTGGCAGGCACTCGCTTGTGGGCAGCTGCTGATTGTGAGAGCAGGCGCCCACAGGCCACCCTCATCTGTCTCTGAGGCAGGTACCAAAAAGCCACCAGCAGCATCCTCTGTGCCAGCCTGAAGGCAAATGGGATCAATGGGTGGTGGTGGTGGGGGGCTGGTATTAACTGCAAAGGGAGTTGTGTAGTTTTGTGGGACTCTCATATGGTCTTCCTGTTCTTCTCCTCCAGCTAGAGGTGCCTGCTGTGATTCACTCTCTGCTGCCAGCACCCAAGGCTCTGGGCTCCTCTCCCTTACCACTCTAGGCGAAGGATGTACCACAAGCGACCACCACCAGTTGCCCCGATATGCATGGTGCTGGCCACCCAGATCTCTTTGTGCTGCTGTTCCCCAGAAGGACTGAGATGTGCAGCACTCTCAGAATTAAATCTCCTGACAACTCCTCTGGCTGCCAGGCCTCTTCTTTCCAGGGAGGGAACGTGTGTCATTTGCAACTTCTCTAGCACCAAAAGGCACTGGTTTCCTGTGCATGCTGTTCTTTTGCATCAGAAACTGGCATTCAGTTCACGTCTTAGAAGCAGGTGGGCCATTCCTTTGTGGCTCCATCCCGTGTCAGTTCAGGAATGCGAGGCGGTAGAAAGTGTGCTGGAGGAGTGGAAGCCACAGCAGCAAAACAGGCTTTGTCATTCTTCCTCTTGGTTGGTTCCCACATTCTAAGCCTTTGTTACTGGAGCAGCATGTGGTGGAATTGCAGGGACCTGTTCCTGAGGAGGAAACATGATGAGACCAGAAGCGGAATGCAATTTAATCTCGTCTTGTGCGCTTGGGGCATTTGGTGGGCCACTGTGAGATACACGAAGATGGACTAGGTGGGCCTTTGGCCTAATCCAGTGGGGCTCTTCTTATATTCTTATGAAAGTGCAGCTGCAATTAGAACAATCTGGGTCATCCCCTCAACTCACACTCTCACCTGGTTGCAGGGGTTCCTTCGACTTTTGGGCACTGCATTTTAAGAAGGGAATTAGTAAACTGGGATGGATTCAGAGAAGGTCCAACAAAGGTGGAGAGGAGTCTGTACACCAAGACCCATGAGGGACAGTTCAAAATGTGTTCAGTCTGAGGGGAGAGAGGAAAGCCACCTTCAAATACTTGAAGAAGCGGAGGGCTCAGTCTCTGTGGTTCTCAAGGTTAGGAACCAATGTATTGAACCTACAGGGAAGATTTCAGCTTGCCATGGGGAAGAATGTCCTCATTGTAAGAGCTGTCTGGCCCTGGAACAGCCTGCTCCCTCCTGCAGTTGTGGACTGTCCCTCATTAAAGGTTTTCAAACAGAAGAGCATTCCTCTGAGGAATGTTGTAGCAGTTGCCTGCACTGTGCACAGGGGCAGAGGGGGCTGGATTAGATGACCTTCAAGGTCTCATCCAACCTTCGCATTCTATGATTCTCTATTATGTTTGCACAGTTGTTGGAATAGTAGTGCTGATTGAGGGCTGGCACCATGGAAGTAGCAAGGGGGAAGTTGTTCATCTTACTGAATCAGAAGGGTTACAAAATAAGACTGATTATAAGATATCCAGCTGTTCTTATACAAACCTTAAAAAGAAAAGCTGGAGGAAATCTAGGCTCTGCAGCCTAGATCAGAGAGGGCTGAGTGGGAGCTTGGAGCCAGTCCAGAGCCAGCCCCTGAAATAACTTCCACTGGCCCAGTGTGGCCATAGCCAATGTGAATCAAGAGGGGTGCTCAGTTTCACTGGAAAGGAAATGGCAAATTACGAGCGAGAAAGTGAGATCTTGCACTTGGTCCTCTCTGTTCTGCCTCATCTGGCCAGGCCTGATCAATGGCGGTGATGACAGCTGGACAGCACCAGGCCTGTACTGGAGCTGACACTCTGCTTGTATGGTGGGGGAATAGAACACCCCCCAAAATGGAGGGGTGCCCCATTCTTGGCAGAGAATGGAAGACAGTGTCCCGCTCAGGGGTCGTGCTCCTGTGCGTGTGCAGAGGGCCTGGGAAGGCTGGTTTCACAGGCTACCACTTGTAGGTTACGTATTACACATCTGCTCACAAGTCGCCGTGGGGCCTGAGGAGCTGCTGCAGTGCTGAATGTCACCCTTGCTGCCAGGAACAGCTGTGGGGGTGGGGGGGTGGCCCAGCAGCAGGGCTGGCATCCCAACAGGAGTGCTGGAGCCAGCGCCCACCCCAGACTGAGCCATGGCCCCTTGGTGAGATCACGTCTTGCCACAGCTTGGAAACCCTCCTCCTTTGCTCGGCCTGCCAGAGCCCTTGTCTTAATGACAGCATTTTCCCCAGACCAGTTCAGCAGCAACGGCAGGCAATGGGGAATTCCAGCAGACGGGGGGGGCAGCACCCAGTCACAGGGAAGGGGAGAGACCTGCCTGCACTCCAGCAGGAGACAGATTCCTGTCACACCTTAGACTACTTTCCTAACCGCCTCCTCCTCGCTGGTTTAGCTCCAGAAGAGGACTCTGGTTTGTGCAGAAGGCGCTCCGTGCAGCAGTGGATGCCTCCGGCCATATTTGTGTTCCTTCAGGTACAAGAGACAGTCCTTTGGGTCTGGATGGTCCTCAGGGGGCTTGGCCTGGAGGGTCCTCCAGTGCCATGAGTGTGTAAGGGCCTGGCGCTCATCCCCCTCCACAGAACTCACCATCCTGCTCAGGGCCAGTTCCAGTGGAGGAGCAACCCAGGGGCGGTAGCTGGATTTCACAGGATGCTGTGACACGACCCGGGAGGTGGGCTGTGCTCTGTGGCACTGCAGTGTACCCCAAGAGTTGCCTGGGAACCTGCCAGGGACTCAAGGCGGCCAATACTGACGGGCTTCCAACAGGGAGCTTCCCACCAACCATCAGACCCGGGGCTCCCTGAGCTCCAAGCACCTGCTGCTAAACTGGGCCCCCTCTGCACAGCTCCCACCATCCAGGAGTGGTCAGATGGCCAGAGTGGTGCTCCTCCCCCATTCTCAGTGCCCTGTCCCCATCTCCTGCTGCCAGAGCAGCCCCTCCTCCCCAGGCCAGCTGCTCCCCCTTTCCTCTTGGCATCCTCCAAAGGGTGGCCACAGAAACTGGTGGGGGTCGAGCCTGTGTGTGCTTTTCACCTCTGGAGGGGTCAGCGGAAGCAGGCCTGCTTGGCCCAGGGGCAGGACTCTGTCTGTCACTCCAGGCCGCAGAGGGAACAAAGAACTTGCCTTCCTTCATGTTTATTTACACGAGAGTCTGACAAACCCGCAGTCATTACACTGGCATTAGCTTATTGTCATCAGGGCTGTGAGGAGTCCAGTGCCACTCAAGACGCGGCGCATGCTGGAGCTGGACTGGGGAAGCCCATTGCAAGGAGTGGAAGCCTATGGAAGAGTCTGGTGTGGTGAAAACCAGTCCCTCAGGGACAGCAGTGCAGAGGGCCCCACGGGGCAGGAGGAGGACTGAGCCTCTTCTTCCTGAACCGAACCTTGTGAAGGCCAGAAGGGGGGAGGGTCTGCAGCTGGTACGCCCTCCAGGGCAGACACCGCAGCACCCGATAGCACCGACACACGTCATCCGCCGAACCAGACACGGCAATGTGAACGCCACGCAAACCAAGACTCACGGAAACGTGTCCCAGAACCCCCGAGGAGGCCAAGAGGGGTGAGGCGCCCACGATGAATGCTGCACACAATCTGCAGATCCCCAGGTGAGCAGCCCTCTTGGGCGGGGTCTGCAGCTGCTCCAGGTGGAAGAGGGACCCATTGGCTGCTGAAGAACAGCCGGATTCAAAGCGCAAACAGTTCAACGTCTCTGCCAAATTCTGCACGCGGAGCAGGTCCTGTGAATGAAGCCTCAGCTTGTGCTCGGAAAGCCCAGCTGGCTGTTCGCGTAACTTGAATTTTGCCTGCACCTATTTTTCTTTCTGCATTATTCAGCCTGCTGCTTCCAGCTGGGAAGTGAGGGGGGAAGCACAGTGCTCAAGGCCCCCCTCCCTGCTGAGGCCTCTCCTGGGAGCCCCCCAACCTGATTTTACGTGCCCCACCCCCCCTCACGTGCCTGATTTTACTCTCCTTTCTGCAGTCATGAAGGATGGAAAGCTGGAATGCGGAATTCTGCACCTGACACCCAGTTCCCCGTATGCGAGGCATGATGCACCAGCAAGCAGAACGTCAACACGCGCATGCACACGCAGCACACCAGATGCCTTTCTCGAAAGCACCACTTCACCCAGTTGCGGCCTCCTGTCTGCACACTTTGGGTGGGGTCTGGCCTTGTGCCTCTCCCGCTGTCTGATGACCTGACTGGATGTGCACTCCTGTGCAAGGCGCACTCAGCCTCAGAAGCCAAAAGAGGTGGTCTCTGAACAAAACCGATTCAAGCATGAGGTGGAGGGAAAGGCATGCAGACCCCCACCTCACCGGAAGGCCCCTTAATTCACGAGGTTGCTGCAGGAAGAACTGCATCTATTCTCTCCCCTGCCCACTCTCTGGCCAGTTCAGCAGTGCAAGAAAAGTCTCCTCCAGCTGAGCCCAGAGATGTCTGTGGTGGAATCGTAATGGATGACTCCAGCATGAGCTCCACAGGTAGGAAGAGGCAATTCCCATGACTGCAGTGGAGCCGCATTCTTGAAATGCCTAAAACGTGTGCATGGCCACGATCCACCGCAGTCGTGCACGCACCGCCTCTTGGATGCTCCCCCCTTCCCCGCAGCAGCGGGTGAGAGCAGAGGCCCCTTCTGCTCAGAGTCTGCCTCCCCTCCTGGCAGGAGGAGTGGCTCTGATGTGCCGCAGCTCAGCAGCGGCAGCACCTGGCAGGAGAAAGTGTTCCTGGGTATTTTTAGCCTTGCTCCGCTCCCTCCCCTCCCGCCATCTGCTGGCGCCTGCTGCTGTTCCACCACTTTCATCACAGGAAGTTTCCATCAGCCTGTTGCCTCTGGGGGTTGGCAACAGCCAGCAACACCACACCGCATAGCCTGACCCCACCCCAGCTGCTCACTGGCCTGGGGCACTTTGGCACAGCCCACCGGTGTGAGGCACTGCTTGGAGGGCTGCGGGGGCCGGTGAATCCAGCCCCACGTCTGGAACCAGGCCAAGGCCAACCACACACACTTCCAGGCAGAGCCAAGGTGCGATAGTGCACCCTGTGACCCTTTCTCTCTCCCCCAGCCACAAACACCTCCTGCCAACATTCCTAGTGAGCCATCTGCAGCAACACAGAGTGCAGGGAAGGCACCTGAAGCGCCCTGCCAGGGCTAGGCCCACCTCCTCCAGCACCTTGTTTCTTGCAGGGGTCACAAAGATGTTTCTGGAAGCCCACAAGCAGACTGGGACAGGAGCACCCTCCCCACCACTGCTGCTGTTCCAGCCACCTGCCTTCTGGAGCAGACCTGTCTTTGAAGAGGAAGGTGCCCACCTAACCCTGGAGACCAACAGCCCTCAGTAAGCTTCCTTCCTTCATGCCCCACAGCAGTAAACCACCTGATGTGCAGGGCGAAGGACTTTCTGTCTTTCCTTTGGAGACTCGGTGGGACTGCGCAAGCCCTTGTGCAAGGTCAGTGTGCGTGTGAGGGGCCCCGAGCATGCGGCCCAGCTGCCAGGCTGTGATGTGTGAACTCTCAACCAAGCCTGGAACAGGAACCAGAGTTAGATGGCGGGAACTGCAACATGGAAGGGGCTGGTGGGGGCCTTCCTGCTCCTTAGAAAAGCCTCACCTCATATGTTAGTCATGGAAACCACCTGCTACTTATGAATGATGCACCACGAGTTTTGCCTCTGCTGGTCTTGGGGAGGGGGAAGAGCAATGTGGGGTCATGAAGCCCCCAACAAGAACCACTGGAAATTCTGCTGAGCATTTCCAACAACCACTTCCTCCCCACCACACACATACTCTGCCAGTAGCCTCTGCTTCTCAAATCCTGGCAAATTATTGCCCAAGCTTGGCCCGAGGGTGTGAAATTTGCTATGTTCCAAAATGAAAATCGAGGTTCTCCGGATGCTCAACTCTACGCCCCAGAGTGATTCCGATGACAGAGCAGCATTCAGGGTTCAGCATTGACAAGTGCTGGCTCCCTCAGGGTCCACAGGTTCTCTGGCGGGACCCCACCTTCTAGGCCCACAATAATTCCTCCTGCCTGGCTCCTATGTGCAGACAGTTCACAGTTTCCAAAACTGAAAAGATCAGAAGCTCAACAGCTATGTGGTCAGTTTTGCCCACATTTGCAAGGCACAGGTGAAGCGCTCTCTCTCTCTCTCTCTCTCTCTCTCTCTGAGCTCCAGCTCTTAGGTTGCGCTGGGCCCTGACAGTCTGGCCAACCTGCTGACAAGTTAAGCTGAGTTAAGCAACTTTGATGGCACTCTAATTCAACAAGGACAAGTGTCCTCACGGAGACTAGTGCACAGAAAATGGCTAAATATTTGTTAAAGAAATTGAAACCTGGACTTTAATTCTCAAGCTGAAAAAGTCCCCATCCATCCATCCATCCATCCATCCAAAGAATACAGACACACAGAGAGAACATGCTCTCTCTCTCACACACACACAGGCCTAGTCGGTTGCCATCCTTGCCCTATGGCTTTGGGGAAGGTCTTTGCTGTCCCCTGTGCCCTTGTTGGCCCCCTTCACTGACACTGCCTCCTGGGACCAGCTGCTGGCTCACCACGATGCCCTGCAGACTTCCAACAATGCACGAGACTCCAGCAAAGGTGGCACACTGGGTGCTATAGCCCTGATTCATAGTGGTAGGGATGGTGCAGACTACGCTCTCCATTGTCCCAGCTCCAGATGGGGCCACCAGAAGGAGGCCTTGCTTGGCAGGGGCAGCGGTGCCAGTCCTTTGCCCCGCCTTTGCCAGAAGCTCCTGGCACCGATGTCCTCTGTCCGGCTCAGTGAGCAGTGCTGTTGCAACAGGGCTGGACTCTTTCTGGTGGGGCTGCAGCTGCTGACCAGTTCCAACGCAGCAGGCTCCAGGTCCAGTCTACTTGTGCAAAGGGAGGAACAGGGCTGGCACTCAGTCCGTAGTGGTGCCCCCCGTGCCTGGCTGCCTCCCGCAAAGCTCCTGCTGATGAGGTGGTCCCTCTGCTGCTGTGGGGGTAGGGCACCCACAGCTCATCACTCTGGGAGTCCGCAGGCAATTGCCCTCAGCAGGATCAGTGGAGTGGTGTCCCTCTTGTGGGTGGAGGCTGCCCGCCAGAGGGCTCCTGGCCCTTCTTACAAGATCTGGGCTTCTGCAGGGAGAGAAAGAGGTCAAGGGAGGTACTGCAGCCAGAATGTGGGGTGGGTTGAATGTCTGGAAGTTCAGTCCGAATTTGGGGGGGTTTGTGGGAGAAAGACCCTCTTTTGTGTTTGGGGAAGGTCAGGATACTTATCAGAGCTCCTTCCAGTTGGTGGCTGTCTTTTTCTTTTTCCCAGAATGCCCTGGAAGGGCTCTGAATCATGACGTGGGTCTGTTCCAAAGGAAACATTCTGGGGGGGAAAAAGTGGCCCACCATTTTAAGTGAAGGTTTGAAGTGAGGTTCAGATCTAGAAACAATTGACAGGGCTGAGGCAAAGAGTACCTCAGGGCACATGTAGAGTGCTGCTCACTCACTGATCACAGACAGACTCCAAACTTGAAGAGAAAAGGGAGGGGTGCGTGTGTGTCCTTCTTTCACCTCCACACAGCCTAGGCACTCTTGAACTTCAACCTTTGGCTCAGCCCTTGACCCTGGATGCCTGCCTAGTGCTTTCCCCTCACAACCAGCAAATGGGTGGTTAGATCGAGGGGGGGACAGGAAGATGCTCTTTTTCTGGTTTGTTCTGAGGGGGCTGTGGCACCTGCCACTGCTTTTCCTCCTTCTCATTCGAGGCAACTTCCTGAGGTGCCCCAGGGCCATACTCACTGGGTAAGGCCTTCATGTGGATGGCAGCCGCCAACAGGTCATGGTGCTTGGTGGCCTCTTTGCCGTGCTTCTTCACTCGGACCCTGAAGACAAAGCAGAGGCATGATGTAGAAGGTGTGCGTGGAAGGTCCATGGGGTCTTTAAGTGACCTGACACCTGACCAGTGCAGAGTGCGAAACAGGCCCAGGAAGGAGAGGCTGCAGCCCCCGAGGGGTGTCTTTTAGTTCTGAAATAAATAATTCAGATGGGGGAGGGGCTGGGCCTCAACAAAGACGTCTCCAATGATTCCTGAGGTGCAGAAAGTGAAAAGAAACGATTTCCCTCTCTCGTGACAGAAGAACTTGGGTACACCCAGAGTGCCTGACAGGCAGCAGGTTCAGGCCAGGCCAAAGGAAGTCCCTCTTCACATGAGATACCACTGATGTGGGGGGTTTGCTGCTGCCGCCACAGGGACGACCACGACTATGGCCACCAGCTGAGAAGGCTCATTTCAAAGGGGAAAAGATCAGTGCACGTGGATCAGCGTCTTGGGGACAATTAGTCCCGACAGTAAGGGGACCCCTGAGCTTTGGAGACAGGCCTGGGGGACCTCTTGCCCTCACATCTCGTTTCTGGCCTTCCAGAACTTCCCCAGGACTGAAGGCCTGTTCCAGCATTGTGTTTCTGAGCACGAATCCTGAGGGCAGGGCCGGGTTCACCTTGTTTTTGGTGGACGGTCTTCAGAAAGAGGAAAGATCCCCGCCAGCCACAGAGAACAGGCAGCGTTGAGCATGAGCACCTGCCTGTGGGCAAAGTCACTGCGGTGCAGAGCAGAAGATGGGGTGGGGAAAGTGGCAGGGGTTCCTACCAAGCTTTCTGCCCTGAGCCAGGCCAGAATTCCCAATCGCTGAGCCCCCTGCCAAACACGCTGCTTTTGCCCAAAATGCCCAGTGGAAAGAGCAGAGCCCCTTCTCCGGACGAGGTGCTCCCTCCAAGGCTCACGGGTGGGCGGGGAGGGCGAGAGCACCTACCACATCAGAAAGGCAAAGCCCAGGATCGCAGCCAGGACAAAGAAGGCAAAGACCCCCAGCGACGCCAGCACGGCCACCTTCTCTGTAGAGTCGCTGTGCCCTGCTGGAGGCAGAAAAGACGTCTGAGGCAGGCCGACCACCCTCTGCCCTGACACGCCCTCACTGTCCAGCCCGGACCCCCAGACCAGCACCAAGGCAGCCTGGGGGAGAAGAACCAGATGGAGGCACGACGCGTAATTCAGCCAAGGGGTGACAGAGCAAGCGGAGGCAGGGCTGCACAGCACAGGTGCTGTAGGAGGAAATAGGCGGAAAGAGGCAACTGCTCCCAGTGGTTATGAGGGGGAAGGTCCTGCCTCCCCCTGCAGCCTCTAAGAGTGAATCTGAGCAGCTGCTTGCTTCTTTTGCTTTCTCCCCCCAGTGAAAAAAGCAGGCGGCTGCTCAGACCAGTGCACAACCACTCCGAGCACACCAGAAGTGGTTGTGGTGATGTCATCACGTCGCTGCAATTACTTCTGGGTCAGGGTGGGTGGCGTCTTAAGCCATGGCCCCGGATGCAAAAAGAGCCAGCTACTCCAGTGAGACCAAGTCCTGTCACACGGACGATGGGGAGGAAAGAGGGAGATGGAGGCCGGGAAGAACGCAGGGCAACCTAAGTTTAGTTGCGGCAGGGCTTGGGGGCTGGGGGTGCCAAAGCCTTTGCAGAAAAGGTGGCTTTCAGGAAGGGATCTGAAGGCAGTGAGGCAAGAGGCACTGCACAGGTATGTGAGCAGCATCAGCATTGGGGTGGGGAAGTACACGCTTTAATTTGTTCTAAATGCACATGGGATACAGACGGGGGGGGGGGTGTGTGTCCTGTGGGCATTTAAAACAAAACATGCTCTTCACTCCAGTACTTGGAAGCACATGTTGCCGTGTGGGGAAGGTGTTTCCATGCCCCACTTGGATGCAGCAGCAGTGACGCCAGTTCCACTGGCAGGGAATGAATGCAGCCCCCTTCAGCCCAGAAGTGCCCGCCCTGCCCCCAGGTTAGGACAGCAGGACAGCAGTAGCTCCAGCTCCTGTGCAAGGACCACTCCCCCATCAAGGAGAAAGCCTGGCTGCACCACACCCTTTACTAATTGTGCCTTAATTCCCTGTGGAAGGGAGCAAGGCTGGGGGCAGCGCAGGCGGGAGAGACTGTGTGGTTGAACAGGTAATGGAAGAGGAGTAGGGAGGTAATGGAGAATCAGAAACCCAGCCATAAAGCACACCCCCAGACCAACTGAGACAAGACTGCACCATATCAGTTCACACCTCAAATGCAGTTATGATGAAAGCTTGAAGACTCACTATAAGCCAATGGCTTAAAAAACATAGGATGGTGGGGGGGGGTAGAGAGGAGGAAGTCGCTGTTTGGGGAAAATACTGGTTGCATTTGCAGGGGGAGAGAGAGAGAGAGAGAGAGAGAGAGAGAGATTAAGTGCAGATGAAGAGCCCTGGATAGAAGAGCTCCTCCGGAACCACCTTCGCTGTGGTCAGGGATTGGACAAGGAGCAAGTGGACACATAAGACGAACAGGCCTTGCTGAGGGAGAGTCAGCATGGCTTCTGTAAGGGTAAGTCTTGCCTCACAAACCTTATAGAATTCTTTGAAAAGGTCAACAGGCATGTGGATGTGGGAGAACCCGTGGACATTATATATCTGGACTTTCAGAAGGCATTCGACACAGTCCCTCACCAAAGGCTACTGAAAAAACTCCACAGTCAGGGAATTAGAGGACAGGTCCTCTCGTGGATTGAGAACTGGTTGGAGGCCAGGAAGCAGAGAGTGGGTGTCAATGGGCAATTTTCACAATGGAGAGAGGTGATAAGCGGTGTGCCCCAAGGATCTGTCCTGGGACCGGTGCTTTTCAACCTCTTCATAAATGACCTGGAGACAGGGTTGAGCAGTGAGGTGGCTAAGTTTGCTGACGACACCAAACTTTTCCAATTGGTGAAGACCAGAAGTGATTGTGAGGCGCTCCAGAAGGATCTCTCCAGACTGGCAGAATGGGCAGCAAAATGGCAGATGCGCTTCAATGTCAGTAAGTGTAAAGTCATGCACATTGGGGCAAAAAATCAAAACTTTAGATATAGGGTTCTGAGCTGTCTGTGACAGATCAGATCTTGGGGTAGTGGTGGACAGGTCGATGAAAGTGTCAACCCAATGCGTGGCGGCAGTGAAGAAGGCCAATTCTATGCTTGGGATCATTAGAACAGGTATTGAGAACAAAACGGTTAATATTATAATGCCATTGTACAAATCGATGGTAAGGCCACACCTGGAGTATTGTGTCCAGTTCTGGTCGCCACATCTCAAAAAGGACATAGTGGAAATGGAAAAGGTGCAAAAGAGAGCGACTAAGATGATTATTGGGCTGGGGCACCTTCCTTATGAGGAAAGGCTACGGCGTTTGGGCCTCTTCAGTCTAGAAAGGAGACGCCTGAGGGGGGACATGATTGAGACATACAAAATTATGCATGGGAAGGATAAAGTGGATAGAGAGAAGCTCTTTACACTCTCACATAACACCAGAACCAGAGGACATCCACTAAAATTGAGTGTTGGGAGGGTTAGGACAGACAAAAGAAAATATTTCTTTACTCAGTGCGTGGTTGGTCTGTGGAACTCTTTGCCACAGGATGTGGTGATGGCGTCTAGCCTAGACGCCTTTAAAAGGGGATTGGACAAGTTTCTGGAGGAAAAATCCATTACGGGGTACAAGCCATGAGGTGCATGCGCAACCTCCTGATTTTAGAAATGGGCTATGTCAGAATGCCAGATGCAAGGGTGGGCACCAGAATGAGGTCTCTTGTTATCTGGTGTGCTCCCTGGGGCATTTGGTGGGCCGCTGTGAAATACAGGAAGCTGGACTAGATGGGCCTCTGGCCTGATCCAGCGGGGCTGCTCTTATGTTCTTAAGTGGAGATGCCTGATGAAAAGCATTGCAGGGAAGAGAAACAAATCAAGAGGCAAAGAAGTGCCAAAGGATGAGGGATCAACAAGACCTGGAGGCAGAGTGTGGGGGGAGGAAGGACCAGGAGGACCTGCAGAACCTCTTCCCAGGATTGGTGAAACATGCTTTCCAGGGTCTGAGCTCCTCCAGTGCTGAGGGGCAAGAGGGGTTGTGTTCAGGGTACTGCCCTTCCTGCACAGGTCAACCAAGGTCTGCCCTGTGTGCATGTGAGTGTTGGGGGGTGTCTTCCTGGGTACATACCTACAGGTGCATTGTTGGGGGCCAGAGATGGCTCCTCAGCCGGGCCCTCCGGCTTGACAGCTGCAGTGGCAACTTCGCTGGGAGCCATGGTTTGCCCTGAGGAAAGAGGAAGGATACTTTGGCACCACAGCAAGACACAGAACGCTCCCTCCAGGCTCCGCCTGCCACTTCCGTGGGTCAGAAGGGGGTGATGTGGGAGAGCCCAGAAGAGCCCTCTCCCACATCACCCCCTCCTGTCCCTCACACCCCAACCTCCCCCAAGCAACGCCCTCACCCAGTAGGTGCTGTGAAGCCTTACCGATGGCAGGCGCACCCCACACCTCTGGACTCCACTCGCTCCAGCTCCCGGCATCCAGGAAATCCTTTGCGCTCACCTGGACCACATGCTCCAGGCCTATGAATGCATCTGTTATCACCTCAGACAGGTTGGTGGTCTCCACCTGCCAATGCAGGGCAGATGCAGGTCAACAGGTGCAGCGTGAGGCCACCCCGCTCCCTTGCCCACAACACTGTACTTCTGCCTAGCGAGATCCTGGTGCACATTAGTTGAGAGCAGTGCTTCCCAAAGCCCTCCTGAGGGAACCGCCTAAGTGCCTGCTGGGCTGGGGGGATTGCTGTCACGCGATCCTCAGGATCGGCTACTGCTGAGGAAAGGGGGGGGGGTTCTGGCTTACCTGAAGCCAGTGATGGGGTCCGGGGCGTGTAGGTAATTCCGCGGACACCACTGCAGGGCTTTATTTTTTTTGGAAAATAAAAAAAAGCAATTGGAAGTCACTTCCGGTTTTAGGATCGGAAACCAGAAGTGGCTTCTGATGGTGTGCTTTTTAAAAATTTTCAAGGTTTGGGGACCCCTGTGGAGGTGTCTGCATGGCTCCCCATCTACCCCGGAACCTGTCACTGGCTGCAGGTAAGCCAGAACCCCCTCCCCTTTATCCAGCTGCAGGGCAATGCTGGGGATTGAGCTGCTGCAATCCCCCTGCCCTCACCCCTTAAGGGGCCAAATCTAATTGCTTCCCTGGCTGGTGGGTGGGGACCCACCAGTTTGGGAACCACTGATTTAGAGAGTCCTGCCCTTCAGATGAGGGGAGGCCTGTTGGATCAGACTGCTCTCTCTGTAGGTTAAACTTTGTTGTGAGCTGCCATGTGAGGTTCTTAGCATGAAGTGTGGGGAAGACCCTCTGCAGCAAATACTGTCCAGATGAGTAGAGGCTGGAGACTGAACCAGTAGTTGTGAATCAGAAATTTTGTTCTCTGCTGCTGCCTGCTTTGAGCTCCCCCTTTGAAGGAAAAGTGGGAGTGAATGTTTCCTGCCAAGGATGCAAAGCCAACGGCAGGCGGTGTGAGCTCCACTCCAGAGGTGAAGATTTCATGGACTCCCAGGAGTTCTCCTCCTCCCACTAACCGTGCACCCACATTCCCCCTCCTCCCTGAGTTCTCCAACCCTCTGTCTGGGACTCTTCAGTCTAGAAAAAAAAGGTGCCTGAGTGGGGCATGATTGAGACATACAAAATTATGCAGGGGATGGATAGACTGGATAGAGGGATGTTCTTTTCCCTCTCACACAACACCAGAACCAGGGGACATCCACTAAAATTGAGTGTTGAGAGAGTTTGGACAGACAAAAGAAAGCATTTCTTTCCCCAGCGTGCAATTAATGTGTGGAACTCCTTGCCACAGGATGTGGTGATGGCAGCTGACCTGGTTGCCTTTAAAAGGAGATTGGAGAAATTTCTGGAGGAAAAGTCCATCACAGGTTACAAGCCGTGATGGGTATGTGCCGCCTCCTGGTTTCAGAAGTAGGCTACCTCAGAATGCCAGATGCAAGGGAAGGCACCAGGATGCAGGTCTCTTGTTGGCTTGTGTGCTCCCTGAAGTATCTGGTAGCCCACTGTGAGATACAGGAAGCTGGACTAGATGGGCCTACGGCCTGATCCAGCTGGGCTTATGTTCTTATGACTCACCACAGACCAGGAGCTGGAGATGATGGGTCGATACTGCAGCCGGAACTTGAGTTGGAAGTGCAGCTCCCTTGGCCACGTGGAGGGGTACTCCCAGCTCACCCGCAGCCGCCTGGGGGCCAGCGGCACTGGCTCCACCCTCAGGCCCTCTGGAGGATCTGGCTTGACTGGGGATAAAACAGGAGAAGGAGGGTATGAGCTTTGGGGAGAGAAGCAGGTCCACACCTGGGACTTCCATGCTGCTTTCACTGGGCCTGTCAGGAGCGGGGGACGTGCAAACTTCCTTGGAGCAACATTTACGGCATGCTGTCTGAGAGACGGGCCAGGCAGATGGGCCAAATTTCACCTCTCCTCAATGCAGCAATTTGTCTTGATGTGATTCTGAGTCGCAAACAGCTGTGTCAGGGACACAGACTACCGGGGGCGGGCAAACTTGGGGTGGAAAAATAGCACAGGAAAAAGAGTTAATCTCCTCCATTCCCAGTCAGGACCAGTCCCCTGATCAGGCTGGAATTCTTTGTTCAGAGAACAGTTAGTTCTGCCTGTCAGTATCTCCCTTTTCAATACATTTAGCTGAGCCCCTGGTCAGACACTCAGCATAAAGCAGCTTCAGTTGTACACAGATGGTCAGCGACAGCACCCAAAGCAGGCTGAGCAGTCAATGCAGTTGCGTGCCTACCATAGACCTGCTTGGGGAAAATGCCCCAGGCGCCGGCCACTGGGACACCGCGAAAGCCTCTCTGAGGCTCCTGACAGGGGCGGAAACTGCTGTGGAGGTTCCCGGCTGAGTTAATGGCTTTCTGCATCCCTCTGAGGTCCCTTCTGGTCTGGTTCCAGACCGATACTGGTGAACATTCCCATCGAGAGACCGGGGGTGCTTTGTGCATCTGAAAGTGCCCACTTGCCTATCCAGACCTGCATTTCCTTCCTCCTCCTCCTCCATAGGGCAGAACTCACTGATGGCTTGCATGGTGATGTCCAGGAGGCGGAAGCTGGAGCCCAGCGGGTTTACCTCCGTCACGTTCATGCGGTAGGAGCTCCAGAACTGGGCCTGCATGACAGTGCAGGAGAGTGGGTGGGCAGGGTCCTGGGTGCACAGTCCCACGTCGCTGGGTTGAGACCTGTCCACACAATAGTGGGTGGGAGAGAAAGGGCATTCTTAGAAACAGTTCAGTTGCCTTCGTCTCAATGCACATCCTGGGGAGATGATAACAGTTGCAGGCGATTGGACGCCTTCGTTCGAAAGACGCCAGGCGGCAGCACTGCTTATTTCTTTTTGTTCTTAGAATCCCTTGGAATGAAGGGGCAAAGAAATGAGCAAGTGTTTAAGGGAATCAGAGTTCTTCATTG
Organism: Tiliqua scincoides; assembly: GCF_035046505.1. NCBI lineage: Eukaryota > Metazoa > Chordata > Lepidosauria > Squamata > Scincidae > Tiliqua > Tiliqua scincoides. Next base: position 943,500 of record NC_089822.1, read on the forward strand.
CAGAGATTATGGTGCCCAGGAAAACTGGGTCACACCTTAGAGATAATTTACATAGTCAGAGTAACTGTGTAGCACACCTTTGTCAGAGCTGTACCACTTCAGCAGAATGCAGGTGCAAGATCTGATGTTGGACTTGTCCCCTAATTTTTTTAAGCTTCGTACAGCCCAAGTGCTCTGGTGCTGTGAGGTCCTTTGCAGCCGTTGCAAAACGAAATGTGCCATTTGGCCTGGTTTGGCTGCACCAGCAGACCAACAAGGCCCATCAGTGAAGGAGGTGGGAAGGAAGTGGTGGGATGGGATGAGGAAGGGGAGGAAAGGGGCAGCGCTGGGGGCAAGGAGGAGGGATTAGGGCTGGGCATGGGGTTGCACTGGTGGCAGCATCAAATGCTGATATCCAACCCCCTTCCTGGCTTTGATCCCCCAACCTGACAATATAGCTTCACCTGCGGGAAAACAATGACTGGGGAGGATGAGTGAGCACTCCTGGGCAGAGGGAGGGGGCAGAGTGGGTACCATGAGTATGGCACACAGCCTCTCTCCTCCATGCCACTCCTTTTGCAAATGAAGAGAAGTGCATGCTGGGAACCCAGTGTGTGCTGCTCCTATTCACTCACAAGGGAAGTGGTAGGGAGGGCAGAGGCTGCATGCCGAACTCCTAGAAGGGTGGTGGTGGCTCCAGATCACCCTTACGCGCTACTTGGTGCTTCCAAAGTGCCGGGGGAGCAGGGGCCCATAGCAGCCTTTTCTGCTCCCACCCTTCTGCAGGGGCTGCTGCCACCACAGCCCAAGTCCCCCTTCAGGGCTGGGCCTGGTCACTTTGCCACTCCGCCAAGGCTGCTGCTCCATGCGGCCATTTCACGCGGCTTGGTGGAAGGGTTGTGGTTGCCTGTCCAAGGACAAGGATTCAAGGCCCTTCCAGCACAGGGCTTCAGTTACGGCCAGACCAAGCCCAGACTGGTCTCCAGGCCCTGGGCAGGAGCAAACCTTCAGGAGGGATTCAGCAGAGGTCAGTATGCCTTACCTTTGCTTCTCATCTTCAGTCAGCGGTTTTTTCCTGGTAAGGGAGCGAGAAAGAGACAGGAAAGGAAAATGGGTTGAGAACCTGCCTCTTGCAACTGCTTCAGCCTGGGGAGAAAGCGGCAGTGTGCTCTGCAAAGGGCAACTCAACATCTGGCCACGTGGCGGCATTCACACTTTACGGCATCACCAGTTCTGGGGCGGGGAACACAAGTGCCAGAGAGGCTGCTGGGCAGGTTTCCAGCTGGCTTGACTATGCTTTGAAATGAAGGTCATTTTTTCAGGTTAGTTCCTGCTCAGGACTGTGAAAGGCACTGATGATACAGATCAAATGACTTGCATCACTCAGTGTGAGATGCCCACTTCTCCAGCAAAGGTTCCAGACAGATCCGCTCCCCAAATTACACACGTCAGAGTTATGGGTGGCTGGGCTGGTGCTTTCACGCACGAGCAGGATGGCCTTTGTTGGTGCTTCTGGGCAAGTGCGTAGCGCAGAGCAAGCAAGAACCAGCTGTTCTGCCTCATGCTGATGTCAAGCTAAGAGTGAACCTCAGGAATCTGACCTCTCTCTAAGTTGGGGGCTTGCTGTACAGTCTTCCATGACAAGGACATTGCGGTGCAGGGCAAGAATGGGGGACTGCCAAGCCAAGCTGACAGTCCTGGGCTGGGGGCACCTGTGACCTGACTCAGCATGCAGGCTCTACCCATTCTTCACAAAAGCCTCTCCTGCCATTCATCCTTCTGGATCTTCTCATGTTCTCCACCAAGGGAAGAGAGTGGGGCATTCCTGTCATACTGGAAAGAGCTGACAGGAGTTCTGCAGAGGGCTGCGGAAAGAAGCGCTTTGAAAGAGGAGCTGCTGCTTCTTGTGTTCAGGTGTGCACAACTTTTGCCTTGGATTAAATAGGTTCGGCAGTTCTGCATCATTTCAGAAACCTACAAGAGCTATTTGACCAGAGGCAACAGCAAGCAAAAGCAAAGGGGCGTGTGCCATGGAAAGCAAGACCACTCTCCACTCACTCATCCACATTCTCAAAACTGCCATCTCCATCCTCTGACTACCCGTGGGGGGTGAGGGGCGGGCAGCCCACTCCCAGTTGAAGCAGCTGGGGGCACCTGTCTCCAGTCCTCCTCAGACATTTAGTGCAGGAGGGTCTCACAGACTGGATAAGCTGTCTGTCAGGCCTTGGCACTCCTACACAGAACTGGCAAGATGTACAGCCAGGGCCTGTGAATGCAATGCATCGAACGGCTGGCCTTGCTGACTGCAGCCTGTTCCCTGCCCTCCAGTCTGATCCTGGGTGACGCCCCTTGCCCAAGGCCCCAGTGAAAGCCTGCAGCGGAGGAGTGCACTTTTTGGCCCTGGAGCTGTCTCACTCTTGTTATGCGAGCAAAAGTGTGTGGCTCTGGGTTCTTTACTGCCTGGCTAATTATATGGCAGAAATGCGGCTGGAGGGCTCTCCCTCACTCGGTCCCTGCGAGGATGGTCACTCCCATCCTCCCTGCGCCTGGGCATTAGCGCAACTCCACCCTTCTGGAATGTCAGGCAGCCAATGGGAGCTCCCCTTCTAGGCAAGCTGTGTTTTTCTCTTAACTGGAAAGCCAAAGCCTTTTGTGACTATCGATTTGGAAGGAGCAGTGGAAACCCGTGTGATTGTTTGCGGGAAGGTCTTCCTTCCAAGGGCTCTGGCCAACTAAAGGGGTTGGTCAAATAACACAGCAATTTGCTCCCCTGTGGCAGGGCAGGAGAACGTTCCATTGCCATGCAAGGAAGGAGGAAAGCAGAGCACAACCGGCCCATCATTGTCCCTGTCCCCAAGTCCTGCTGGGATGCCACCCCAGAAAGGCAAGAGATGTAGCAGATGAGAGTCCACAAGGAGAGCAGCCACTGAGGCAATCAGGGACTCGGGGTTTCCAGCCCTCCCTGGCCAGGGCAGAAGCTACTGCACCACTGAGTGACTTTCCTCCAGCTGCCCTGCTCTGCCCTGCATGTGCTCAAACAAGTGCTACAGGATGCTTCTCGCTCCTCTGGCAGGCACACCCCTAAACTAGATGTCATGTGGGGTCCTGATCTTTCTTTTTCCAAACACTTTGGAGGGGCTGCAGTGCGGCAGCTTCCCCCCTCCCCTTTGGGCAGCCCAGCCCAAAGGACCTCTCTTCCCCAAAGTCACCACTTGCCACAGAGAAGAAAACCGCCAGGCACAAATTGTGTCCAAAAATTTCTTCCTCCATAGCGGGCAGCAGCCAAAGGGCATGCATGTGCACACGTGATTCAAATTGGCAACTACGGAACAAAGGGGGAACCCTCCTTCCCCAATCAACCCGTTCTCCACAGCACAATCTTCCCTGGAGCTGCCACCTCGACCCCCCCCCCCCGTCTCCTTCTGAAATGAAGCCATGGGATGCACCCCCTCTGCCTTTGTCTTCCCCCCTTCCCTCTCTTGCCTCCCCAGGGCTGAATCTGACACTGAACCCCCTTCTTTTTCAGTGTGGCAACGTCCAAGCACCTTGAGGCTGTTGTAAGCAGTCACGCTCCAAGGGGCAGGCAGACTGTCTCCATCAAGGCTGCCTCAAGAAATCTGCATTGAGGCACTCATTTCCAGAGGGGGGGGGGAGCTCAAACTTCAGGAAGGATATTCAAATCCCCTTGTTGCGGCAGCAGGGAAGACTTCCAAGAAGGAGCCCAAACCAGGAGCCACTCTGTGTGGTATCCCTCTGTGAACCCTCTCTGACCACTACACAGCAACCAGTAACACCACGCAGTACTGCCCTCCGAGAAGTGGGTGGATTCTAGCTGTGGACCAGCAAGAAAGGCACATGGATAGTCACCCCTACCTATAGGTGCTGATGTACTTGGTGGGCAAAAATGTCTCTACGCTGGAAGCCCAGAAACAGGAGAAGTTATCGTAGTTTGGAGCTCTGCAGGAGACGGAGGGGACCTCTGGGACGCCTGCAGAAGAGAGAGTGCAGCGGGGCAGGCGCTTGGCGGGTCCAACCTGAGGGCTGGCCTGGCTCAGCTTCAGTGGAAACTGGCCAAGGCAGCCCACACCAAAGCCCTTTCCCAATCCTGAAAAAGTTCACAGTCGCCCCAGCAGCCCTCCAAGACAAATCATGACCCCCCATCCCAACCAAGGGACCTGCATCAGCCCACTCCATGCTTACGGCCGAGACGAAGAACAAGGGAGCTGAGGAGGAGCCCGTCGGTGTTGTGGCAGCTGTAGGTGCCTTCGGAGGAGAGTGTGGCACGGGACAGGAGGAGCTGGCCTTGCTGGACCACGGAGTCCTCTGGGAGCATGTGGGCACCATTCCACCGCCAGTCCACCGTGGCGCTGCAGGTCAGAAAGCAGCAGTGAGAATTAGCAGGAGGCAGAAGGGATGGGGGGGCTCCTTGGTATCAAGCCGCAGACCCCCACACCTGAGCACATTCATACACTGCTTCAGATGTGCAAGAGCTGTGATACCCTAGGAGGCACCTCAGCTGGGGTGAACAGGAAGGCATGACGTGGCAGAGACAGGTGGTTCTGGGACCAACCAGCGTGGGGTTAGAGGTGGAGACTCCCACAAAAGAGAGAGAGAGAGAGAGAGAGAGAGAGAGAGAGAGAGAGAAAATAACATTTCAATTGTGTGAGTGTGAGATGTAGCCTTGGCGGGGATACTTGTAAAACAAACACTAATGCTGATCTGTGTAGATTCGTTTTCAAGATTCGAACATTGTGCAAACCAGCTGGCACGGCAAGGAAGATCACCAGACTATCCTTATCCAACCATCAGAGGTTTTGAGGTTGCAAGGCTACGGCATTTGGGCCTCTTCAGCCTAGAAAAGAGGCGCCTGAGGTGGGACATGATTGAGACATACAAAATTATGCAGGGGATGGACAGAGTGGATAGAGAGATGCTCTTTACACTCTCACATAACACCAGAACCAGGGGACGTCCGCTAAAATTGAATGTTGGGAGAGTTAGAACAGACAAAAGAAAATATTTCTTTACTCAGCGTGTGGTTGGTCTGTGGAACTCCTTGCCACAGGATGTGGTGATAGTGTCTTGTCCGGACGCCTTTAAAAAGGGACTGGACAAGTTTCTGGAGGAAAAATCCATTACGGGTTACAAGCCATGATGTGCATGTACAACCTCCTGATTTTAGAAATGGGCTAAGTCAGAAGGCAAGATGCAAGGGAGGGCAGCAGGATGAGGTCTCTTGTTATCTGGTGTGCTCCCTGGGGCACTTGGTGGGCCGCTGTGAGATCCAGGAAGCTGGACTAGATGGGCCTATGGCCTGATCCAGTGGGGCTGTTCTTAGGTTCTTAACTACAATTCCCAGGAAGCCTTGCAGGTCTCTTGTTATCAGGTGTGCTCCCTGGGGCATTTGGTGGGCCGCTGTGAGATACAGGAAGCTGGACTAGATGGGCCTATGGCCTGATCCAGTGGGGCTGTTCTTATGTTCTTATGGAAGGGAGAAGTACAAGGTGCTGTGTCAACAAGCAAAGAGAGCGTCTGCTCCCCCAGGGACTGGCATGGAATCGGCCTTCTCTGTCCTGGGCTGGGCTGTTCAGCACCCCTTTGCTCAGAGCCTTCAGGTGGCCTTCTGGGGGTGACTGGAGCCGATTTGGGAGACCTACCCCAGGCTCACTCCAGCACAGGTGAGAGTCACGTCTTTTCCCAGCTGGCCAAATGTCACTCCTGGAAGAGAAGGTCAGTGTGTGAGGCCTAAGAGTCTGCTTCCCCGCTCCCTAGGCTGCAGGAGGAGGTTGTCAGAGGCCAGGTCCTCCGCCATGGGCCTCGTGAGGGACAGCCACGACCAGTCAGAGCGCAGAGGCCTGGACTCGTGGGCTCCCTGGACTCGCTGGCCTGCTCTCTCTCAGGGCTCCCCTCTGTGCCCGTTATCTGCACCCAAGTCCAGGGTGTGAACACACTCCCACACTGCCTTGGGAGTCAGGAGCTGACCCTGCCCAGCCCAGGTCTCTGGCCAGCAAGCAACTCTCCAGACCCCTGCCCGCTGCTTCCCTGCAGGGGTCCACTCACCTTCTTCCTCTCCCCATTCCCTTGACAGGGTGAGGGGCGTGGTTACCAAGACGGCCACCAAAAGGACCACCACTTTGTTGACAGAAGAGAGCAGGCTCAGCATCTGCAGGCGGCGAGAAAGAGGAGAAGGCAGGGCCTGTGAGGTGGGTGGGCAAACCTGAGACCAATTTAGCTCTCAGCTTCCTGGTCACTGGGAAGAAACGAACACCACAAGGAATTCTGCAGGCTGCTTCAAGACACTTGTGGGGCACATCAGGCTAGCAGACACCCCACTGCCCACTGACACCGTGGTCTGGATGCAAGGACAGGAGCCTGAGACTTGTGCTCAGAATGCTCCACAAGAGCATTTCACAAGATGTCTGAACCACCCCTCCTCTGCACCAGCCAAGCCTGGCGTCTCCCTGACCTCCACCACTCCTCTGCCCATCACTCCCACCCACTGCACCTGGTCACTTTTGCACCTGTGACTGGTTCTGAAGGGAAGGGGGCCACTGCACACCTGCAGCCAGGTGCCTGAAGATAGCATTTTGCCCCGTACCCCAGTATACCAGTGCTCCCTTCACCCTCTGCTTAGTCCTCCAGCAGGGATGGCAGAAGGGGCAGCTTTGCTGTGGCTGTGCAGTGTCATGTTTCCAACTTCTAAGCACCTTTCAATTAGTTCATCCCAAGGACTGGGATCGAGCCTGAGTCATTCACGGGAAACCAAACTAATCTCTATAGGCAAATATTGGCAGAGGCTGCCAGGAACAAAGGGGCTGCCGTTGTCAGTTGCGCCTGACCAGAGAGGGAAGAGAGCGGCTTTGGAGGACGTGCTGCACCACTCATGCAGACGAGGTGGGCAGATGGGAAGTCCCCCCACCAAGTCATGTTCAGGCTGATGGCATCAGGATGGGGAGGGGGAGAAAGCACAGTGCCAGCTCCCTCCCACCTCATCCCGGCACACCAGATGGAACGCGGGAGCTTTCCAGGAAGTTATAAGGGAAAATGCAAAAAGAATAAGTTAAGATACATTTTAAAACAGGTTGGAAAGGAAGCCTGGCAATCTCCAAGGCAGAATTCAGGAGGACTGTGACCTCTGTGAACCTGAGGACCTCTGTGAACTATTACTTCTTCCCACCCACCCACAGAGCATCCTGAACTACATATACAGCACACTCTGTCATACATGCGTCCGGTCCTCTTTCTGCTGTCATGATGAAAGTGTTGACCCAATGCACGGTGGCAGTGAAGAAGGCCGATTCTATGCTTGGGATCATTAGAAAAGGTATTGAGAACAAAACAGCTAATATTATAATGCCGTTGTACAAATCGATGGTAAGGCCACACCTGGAGCATTGTGTCCAGTTCTGGTCGCCGCATCTCAAAAAAGACATAGTGGAAATGGAAAAGGTGCAAAAGAGAGCGACTAAGATGATTACTGGGCTGGGGCACCTTCCTTATGAGGAAAGGCTACAGTGTTTGGGCCTCTTCAGCCTAGAAAAGAGACGCCTGAGGGGGGGCATGATCGAGACATACAAAATTATGCAGGGGAAGGATAAAGCGGATAGAGAGATGCTCTTTACACTCTCACACAACACCAGAACCAGGGGACATCCACTAAAATTGAATGTTGGGAGAACAGACAAAAGAAAATATTTCTTTACTCAGCGTGTGGTTGGTCTGTGGAACTCCTTGCCACAGGATGTGGTGATGGCATCTGGCCTGGATGCCTTTAAAAGGGGATTGGACAAGTTTCTGGAGGAAAAATCCATTACGGGTTACAAGCCATGATGTGCATGTGCAACCTCCTGATTTTAGAAATGGGCTATGTCAGAAGGCCAGATGCAAGGGAGGGCACCAGGATGAGGTCTCTTGTTATCTGGTGTGCTCCCTGGGGCATTTGGTGGGCCGTTGTGAGATACAGGAAGCTGGACTAGATGGGCCCTTGGCCTGATCCAGTGGGGCTGTTCCTATGTTCTTATGAGGCTGCAATGCTTCTCTTCTATCTCCCTTATGCACACGTCCCTGCACAATTGCACAGCGCAGTCTGGCCTCCTCTGGGCAGTGTCTGGCTGAGGAAGGCAATGGAGACAGGAGGCAGATTACCCTCCAGCTTGAAGAAGGTTGCAGGTCGGGGCAACCAGACCACAGAAGAAGGTTTATTGGAAACAAAAATGGAACGAGGGAAGAACAGGCAGTTCTCCACTTGAACTCCAGAGCCGACAAAATTCAAAACAAAGCAAAAACCAATGCTAACTAAGACTGATCCTGCTGAAACAGATCCCCTTGCAGTCAACACTCTTCTGGCAGTGGGGGGAAGGGTCTTCTGGCAACAGCACCTGCTTGCCCTCCTTGCTCCTGCACCACCATCAGCAGCCAGTGCACCTCAGGGAAGGTGCACCCCGGCCCTCCTCTGAAGATATGGCATCATTATGCTCCCCTGGAAGCCAAAGAAGGAGGTGCCTGGAGGTCCAGACTGGTATTCAGTTCTCACTCACCAAGCCAGAGGGCTTGTGACTGCCAGGGTGTGGTCACAGCTCAGCACTTGTGCTGCTGTGCTGGTCAAGGAGAGAGGGTGGCTGGGCTGGGTCGAGGGTGTGTCCAGCTCCACCCCTATGCCCTTAGTCTCCAGGGCCTGGCAGAGGCTGATGTCCCAGATCAAAGACTGCAGTGGGCAGGCAGAGGGAAGGGTAAGGCTGGAAGGGCCGCCCCAAGGGAGCAGACTGCCCTAGGCCAGGCTGGAGGTGATCAGGGCATGAATGCTCAACTCCTCCAGGAGTTGCCAGCACAGCTGGCAGACTGGAGGACGCCGCTACCAGGGACATTTTAGAGCTTCTTCCAGGCTTTCGAATGAAATCACAGGGACACAGTAGCTTCCATGCACCCCCTCCTCAGCTCTCTTACACACTGGGCAGGAGAAATGCTGCTGCCTCTTGCCTGGCTTCACTGTGCGCCTGGGAGGGTGACGGGCTGATGGACTACTCCTGCCACAACCTGGTTTGAATCAACAACCGTTCAAAAGGATCCAGGCCACTTACTGGAGACAATGCGCTCTCTGTCCACATCAGCCAGCTAAGAGAGTGATTGAACTCTGGGGCAGCTTTTCCTTTGGAACTCTCTCATTGCCACTGATCCTCTTGAATTAACCTGAGTAACACCTGGCCTGGATGCCTTTAAAAGGGGACTGGATTTCTGGAAGAAAAGTCCATCACAGGTTACAAGCCATGATGAGTATATGCAGCCTTGTGTGCTCCCAGAGGCACCTGGTGGGCCACTGTATGATACAGGAAGCTGGACTAGGTGGGCCTCTGGCCTGATTCAGCGGGGCTCTTCTGATGTTCTTAGCTTCCCAGTCTGTTGGCTCCATACAGGGCTGTGGGAGCAGACTGGAAGGCCTCTGAAGAAACCTCTGACCTAGAAGGCAGCATGCTTGAGGAGGATGCACATTCTGAGCTGCAGCTGCCACTTTGGCCCCAGAGAATGAAAGAGATCAGCCTGGGGCAGATCATTCTCTGGCACGGAACTAGCCTGGAATAGGGGGGTTGGAATAAATGAAAAACAGGAAGTGCTTTATGGTGGCAGCATTTTGACATGGCAGCATTGCTGCTTACACATCTGTCTGGGCTACTCTTCCTGCAAGTGCCAATGAGTGGGAAGCTAATATTAGCTGCCATGAGTTCTGTGAAGGAAAGCCAAGATAAAAATAAACACAGTTCTGAGAGAGGGGGTAACAGTTCTGGGTCACAGAGGCAGGTATGGCAACTGGGGGGGGGGCACTTTACACTCTGCATTTTTTTAAAGGTTCACACAAAATATTGTACCTGTGCCTGCAAACCTTTTAACCAGTACATCATACCAGTCAGTGCTTGGGAATAGGACACGGTGAGTGGTAGATCCTCACCACACAGGGACACCTGGTGGCAGAAAATGCAAACCAGCAACATGTCACTCTGAGGAGTGTGTGCTGGTCTTCATTGTTCATCTTGAAAATGCCTCGTTTTACAGTCCCAGGCCGGTAGGGCCACCTGTCAGGGGTCCGGGCAGAGGCCAGGTTCCATGCAGAGGACAGGGCTTGCCTCTGTGTGACTGCCTGAAGAGAGCCACAGGAGAGTGCAGAAGAGCATTCACTCTGCTTCCCACAGGTAATGCAAACCTGAGCTGGAAAGCAGAGGAGCCGGTTTTATGCAGAAGCCGAATGAGTGAGCACAGCACAGACTGGCATGAGAGGCGGGGAACACCAGAGATTGAGCCAGGGCCCTCCGAATGGGGAGGAGTGCGCGCCTGAGCATGGGCTAGTGGCATCTCCCTCCCCCTCTCACTCCTGCTCAGACGCAGATCCCTGCTAAAGACGTGTGGAAGATTCGCCTCAAAGGTGTTCAACAGTCTGCATTACAGAAAACACTTTTCAGCATTCAGATCACACAAATCTTGCACTGCTAAAAATACACCCAGATCCTCAATGCAATAGCGGCAAGGGTATGATCCAGCTTGCAAGGAAGACAGAGGTCATTACCAAAGCAGGTCAAAGCACCTGCTTCTGGCAGGAAGGGCAGAGATTGAGAAAACAGGGGGCAGATCTCTTAAATATGAAAACTATTGGAGGGTTCAGTCACCACCACCTGAATGTGCAACGGGGGGGGGGGCTGCTCTTCAGTGAACTGCATCCAGCAAAGATGCAGAGTGGCCTGAAAACATGTTCTTAATTCACTGGCAATATCTGATGAGAACGAAGGCCTCATTGTTCTTTGTTCACTGCGTATCGGAGTCCTCCTGCTTTGTGAAGCACAGCTACAGAAGCACCACTGTGTGCCGGTCCCCTCTGGCCCCTCCTAACCCCCCAAACCGCAGAGAGATCAGCCTGTAGGCAGCCTGCCGCCCTGCCAAGCCCTGGCTCAGCAGCAGGGCTGAAGCCTGGCTAAGCCTGTGCGTGCTCGTCCCGGGCCAGGCAGAGGGATTCTGCGGACGGACGGAGAGGTGTCTGGAATCGTCTGACATGGAAAAAACATCTTTCCAGCCCACAATGGACTGGCCTGTTTGTTTACACAGGGATTCCAGGGACTGGGAAGGGGAAGGAGGGGGCTGTTCTCAGCACACAATCTAAGCAGGCCCATGGAAGGCAGAGTGTGTCAGACATGCTCTCTCTCTCTCTCTCTGGGGCGGAATGAGAGCCGGGACATGAGTGAAGAACAGAGATGGCAATGGGGGGCATTCCTAGAAGCCGTGGATTCACACAGTGGCAGTAGTGAGTAGGACCCACGTTAGTCCACGGTCTGCAGAGCTTCCCTCAGACAGAGGGTCCTACTGACATGATGGCCATGGCACACCAGCCTCAACCTCTGCCTGGGCCACGTCGGAGCAGTTAAGAAGACACCCCCCCATCACTGAAGAAGAGGTCTCTCCAGCAAGTAGCTCCCTCCTGCAGCTCCTGGATTCTGCCAGGCCTGCTCTCCTTGCTTAGCACTGTGGGCCAAGGGGCCCCTGTGGCAGCCTCCAGCATGAGTGTTTAGTCTGTCTTGTTGCTCTGTTTGTTTGTTGTTGCCCTCTGTGGCTCAGGGGAGGGTGCAGAGCTCCGTTTCCCACCTTCTGCTCTTTGATCAGCTTTCCCGAAGGCAACACCCAACCCCTGGACTGACAGAGAAAACCCGATCAAAAAAGCAACACACCAACCGCAGGTGTGCAGCTCAATCAAACTCAGTGTTTTCAGAACGCCAAGCACCAAAACCCTGTGGAATTGTCTCTGGCACTTTCTGAAGCGCAGGAGAGGCTGGCTAAGCATCAGAGCTGGCGATCCAGTGGCTCTGCATAAGATTGATAAATCTGCATGTCCTTTTTGCGCTTAGCATCCAAAGGGGCAAAGAAATAAAGGAGAAAAAGTCCACCAACACGCAGGGATGGGTCCGCTTTGTGGTCTCTGACGTTGCGGCTTACGAAAGGATGAGACAGGTGGAGAAAATGGTGGGAGTGGTTAGATGGGGTGAATCCACCCATAACGTGATGTGTCTGTGTTCTAGTTGAACAGCTGATGTAATGTGACTGTAGTTGAAAACGTAAAATGTGATTTCTTTCCTTTGTATTATTGTAGTATGAAACTTTTAAAATAAAAATCTACATCCCCCCCCAAAAATCTATTATTTCCCACTGGCCACGCATTCATGATTCCATGTTGCTGCACATCTGTGCACTTGTGATGACTTTTGGAGTCATTGAGGGCCTCCTAGTACACAGTGTACTCAAGACTACCTTTCTGGAAAAACGTGATTTGGAGACATTCAGTAGTTTTGACTCTTCGCATTGTCTCTGCCAAAACCTTGTCACAAAAAGACCGTATAAGGGAGAAGACCCCTTGGAAAGGAGACAAAATATGGTTTCTATTTGGAGAGATTTAAGAATCTTCAGTGAAGCATAAATCACAGAGCTGGCTTGCTTCTTTGTTTTCTTACATACCCAATATTTGGCAGTGGAAAGACTGTGGAACTCAGTGTCACATGATGCAGCTGGGACATAGCCAACAGTTTGGCAAGTTTCCCTTGAGGAATTGGGTCTGCAGTCAGCTAACAGAGGTATCCAGACAAGTAGTGCATGCCAGCTATATGGAGAGAAACCTTTGGCCTGACAGTGAAAGATTGAGGTGAGGCAAGGGACAGAACTCTCCTGAGTTATCACTGGAAATTGTTCTGAAGCTGGCTGAGCTCTGAAATGCAGCTGAGAGGCCTTTGCCGGAGGCTTCGCAGTACTGCAGCTCTGAGGGCAAAGACGCTGCTAGGAGGGCGTGGGCCACAGTGGGTGGCACGCACAGGAAAGTGACATCACTACTGGCCAAAACTTCTTAAACCTTGGTATTTTCAAATAATACCATGATGCATCTATTGATGTGTAATTTCAAGCAGAGTGCAATGAAACAAACTGTGCTGAAAAATCTCTATTATAGCATAGCCAAAAACCAGCAGGGGTGGGGCAATGGCACATAACCACAGCCAATGCCTGGGGAGTTGCCCCACCCCTGCATGGGAGGAGGTCGATCATAGGTGATGTGCTGGCCTCTTGCACCAGGTGCCACAAATCCTAGTGATGCCGCTGTCTGAGGGTGCCTCATCTGGGACTCTGCGCTCATCACGCACGCTTGCAACTAGCCTGTCCAACGCTCCAATCATGCGTAGGAGGCAGACCCACTGCCCAGCCTCAGGCCTCTCCCCTTCCTCACAGAGGTTTTCTTTCCTTCTTAACTCCTTCACCTTTCCCTGCAGTTCCCTGGGCCTTCTGCAGGAGCGTGGCTGCTGCACTGAAGCAGTAAACTGCTTTGCAGAATCTACGCCTCAGTTTCAAGGTGGCTTTTCAAAGAAGGATGAATTTGTAGCAAGCAATGGGAAACAAACAAAGAGCGAGAAGGGGAAGACTGGAGATGGGCAGAGGCTCCGGGGCCCTGTGTGGAACGAACTGTGAACAGTTGTAAGGTCCAGACGCTTGTGACAGGAGAATGGAAGATGAGACCCACCTAGTGCTCCTAAGAGAACATGCTTAGCACGGGAAGCACAAAGACTGCTGGGGCCAGCAGGACGGATGCCCCCATTCAGCAGGAGCGATTCTAACTCTCTCCAGATCAGAAATGCCAGTGCATAAGCTCAGGTCAAGCACCTGTGCCCTGCCCCTCACATAGCCATCCTTCTGAATCCACTGCAGACTGGCATGGGATGGGCAGGGGGCACAGTGGATCCTAGCCCCAACATGCCTGGAAGCTTTGCCTTCTCCCCTCCTGCACATGTGTAGTTTGGTCCCCACATGTGCATAATGGGACTATAAATCGACATGCTGCTCCAATTAAAACACACGAAGAAGCCATAACTCTCTAGTGGCCGCCCAATAAACAAAGCACAGCCCCATCAACTGCAGTGCTCACGAGACATACTTTGCACTTGACTGTGACCCTTAAAGGAAAATGTCTGGGCTCTTTCGTCAGAATTTCAAAAACATAGAAGAAATTTTATTTCTTAAAAGAGAAGTTGACAGCTCGCTTCTCAGAAAATGGGCTCAACCCTTCCCAACATCCCAACCCTTCGTTAACTGCTCTGCGTACAAGCAGGCAGATTGACAAGTGGTTTCTTACCAGGGGCACAGCCTTGAGAAAATGTCAGCCCAGCAGCAACAAGCCTGACAGCTGGTAACTCTGAATGTTATCCCACTGGAGAACATCCAATGTGAGGTTCATAAATGGGCACCAAATGGTCTTGGGAGCACAAAATTTACAAGATGCTGACTGGGAGGAATCTGCCATTTCAAGCCCCTTGGGATTTCAGGCATGAGTTGTGATGTACTGGAAGACCAGAGGACAGCAGACTGCGGAAGAAACAAGCCACAATTTAAACATGGCATAAACAACAGAGAATGGTGGCTTACAAATTGCAGAGGACCCAGCTCCCGGCCACATTCACACTCCAGTGCCCTTGAGTCAAAGCACAGCTAGGGGTTTCCTGATGGGGCCCAAGGGAATCAACAAGAGTCACAGCACGTGTGCTCATGAAAATGGCTTTAGGAGCTGGGGGTTATCTGTCTTGTTGTGCAATCCTACCTCCTCTCCCCCCCCCCGCCACGTTATAGCATGCAGCCAGGCCAACTGAGCGCATACTGTGTGCTGTGGTGGAGGGGGAGAGTGGACAGTCTGCAGGAGGTAAGTAAGTATTTTTTTACTTATCCCCAGTAGGCTGCCTCATAGCCAATGGGTCTCCTCGGACCTGTGCCAGTCATTTTGCAGAGTAGGGCAGGTGGAAAAATAGGGAGCGAGATCCAGCGTGTGCAGATCCACTGCCTCCTTCCCCGATACACCCCAACACGCCCCATTGCTCCCCCTCTCTGCACAAGTTCAGCCCCACCACCAGCTTACTGGTGCCTGCAGGGACTCCTGGAGCCACTGCAGTGCTTGGTGTTTGCAGCAGTAGCCAGGCACACAGGACAGTGGCCTGGTTTTCATGCCTCCGTGAAGGAGCTTGTGCTGCGGGAATGTGACTGGGCTGGGGACCCGTGGGAGGGAGTTACTTCCTGCTTCAGAAGCAAGGCAGCCTCCTTTGTTGCCCTGATGAGTTGTTCCATCCTGACCGTGCTGGCGAGGGGAAGGGCAGGAGATCCTCAGCTCAGGCCCATGCTGTACATGGAGCAGTGCCTGAACCCAGACATGATCGTTACCTGGCAGCGTCCTCAGTGCCGGGGGTTGGCAGACTTCCAAAATCTCAATATGCTGATTCTGCAGCTCGGAGCCCAACCCTACTCTTCCCCCTCCCCACCGCCGTTGCAGCAGCGCCATGGTGGCTACTGCAGCATCCTGCGGGAGGAGGGGTTACTCCAGGCACAGGAAGCAGAATGGCTGGAGACAGAGATCAAGGGGGCCAAATATCTGTGTTCGATCAGAAGATATAGCCAAAACACCAGCGGGGACGGGGCAAGGGTGCGTCACCATGCCCACCTCCTGGGTCATTGCCCTGCCCAATGCATGGGAGGCGGTCCAACATGGGGGTGACCCGCTGGCCTCCCGCACCAGACCAGGCAAACTCTAGTGATGCCACTGCACAGAAGGCAGGGAAAGAGGTGTTCACATCCCATCCCATCCCATTTGGGACACAGTGAAAGGGGAAAAGAGCACAGACTGCCACAGTCTTTCTGTGACTTGATCAGGGTACCCATTGGCATAACCCTTGAGGGGTAAACACGCTGAACGAAAGGGAATCTGTCGGGCAAGGATGTTCTGTGAGAGCCACAGGATAAATCCAGGCCCAGAGCTGCCTTTTTGGCTGCCGAGAGAAGCCAAGTTGGTGTGGCTGAACAGGCAAGCTTGGGGAAGAGGTCCCAGGACCAGCACTCACTGCGTGAGGCAGAGAAATGGCCTTGGCAGCAGGCGCCTTCCCTGTTCTGCCATTCTGCCCTCAGGGCTGCCAAGCTGTTCTTCTCCTTAGCATGATTTCTCCACTAAAGCCAGGCTGGAGCGATTACGGGCTGGCAGAGGTGATGGGCATGAAGCAAGAGTGCCACTGAGGACACAGCAGGGACAGATGCAAGACCCTGAGCAGGACCTCTCTGGGCAGCCAGTTCCCACAAAACACAAACTCCCTATGACAAACACACCTAGTGCCTGAATGCTGGCAAAGGAGGCGCTGCCGCCTGCACACAACGGAGTTGGGCAGGCCAGCTTCCTGGCTGGGAGTGAATGAAAGCAGGCCTGCAAGAGCAGGGGGAGCCTGGTTCTTCTGGGGCTGCGCTGGGCCACAGGGGCTCACTTGGACGGTCACAGCAGAGCATCTCCAGCACTTCCCTGATAGCAGCCCCTTTCCAAGGACCACCAACATTCAACCCAACGTCCCAGTAGAAGCAGCTGTCCTCCAGGGACGCTGATAAAACGTCAAGCGATGCCTTGCAGCCTCATTGCGAATGAGAAGGAAGGTCAGCCCAGGATGGGTTTTTACATAAGGGGCTCAGATTGGTGGGATCTGCTCTCCACAAAAATCAGAGGATCAGATCAACCCCATCCAAACTGAATCCACCTTCAGCATCATTTGAGGAACGTGTCTGGACCACTGACTGCCTGTGAATCCACTGCCTGAAGATCCACTGCTGTCCCCTTGCCTGGGAAGCCCCAGATAAGTGCCAGCCTTGAAGGGACAGAGAATTCGACACCAGACTGAAAACTTGACTGCGTTTTGGAATTTGGCTGCAGTTAGAATGTGTGCAACTTCTTGAGATATACCTCAATCTGTCCACCTTCCTTGTCCCAGAAGAGACATGTCCTGCATTCTCAACAAAACCTTCCCTGTTGTTCAGAGCAGTCATTCAGCTTGTCTGACATCCCGCTTCTTAGACTCACCAAAATGATCCCTCTCAAAACCCTCCATCAGGGTTCAAAGGCAACAGTCCTTCCTTTTTGCTTGCTCCACAGGAACTGGTATTCAGTGGTACACTGCCTCTGAAACTGGAGGTTTCATTTGGCAACAGTGCCTAATAAGCATGCTCAAGAAGAAAAAATATATGGCCATCATCACATCTTGCAAGAACAAATTCCATTCTTTAATGATGTGAAGGACTGACTGCCTTTTATCTGTCTGAATCTTCCACTGGTCAATTTCACTGACAATTCTCTCTTCTGAAGGAAAGCAAATTCAGTAAGTGTTGCCCCAGAACGTCTCCATCCTCAGACAGACAACAACATACAGGCTGGCTGTACCCAGTATGTAATCACTTGAGGTTCTGGGGGAAACACCCTCCCTGGGCAGCCCGGGATTCAAGTATGTCCCGACCTGAGCAAAACACCCAGGCATCAACAGCGCACTCTCCTGTCATTTGCTGAGGTGTACACCTATCTTTTTTCTTACACACACCTGAACATGTTGCACGTGACTGGAGCAGCTCTGTGCTTCAACAGGCATGCTCACAGGACAGCCAAATTTGGCCGCGGCTTCCTCTCAAGAGCGTCACATGAACACACTGGCTGAGCTGCCATGTCCTGTGAGGAGTGGTGCTGGTCTAGCTGAAGAAAACCATCTCCCCTCCCCTCTGGCATCTGGTTATCCAACCCATGCCCTCTGTCTGCAGCCTCTTTCCTCAGCCCTGCGCATTTCCCACCTGTGGCAGACTCTCTGTACATGGGCTGTGTTCCTTTGGCAGTTCATTCAGCCCCAGGGTATACTTCTGGTGTGATAGGAATGCTAAGCGGTGCTGGGGCTCACATCCACTTCTCCCTTTCTAGACCTGCTGGTCAGGGGCCACCAGTTCATTCTGCCTCCCCCTTCAGTTTTACACTGGTTTTGGTTCCCCTGCAGTGTTGCATAAAGACACTGAGCTGCTGTGTCCTGCTGAAGGATGGGGGGAGGGCGATTCCAAGTCGCCAAGTCGATTCCTGAGGGCTCGCCCAGTTTCACATCCAGAGCATCCATCTAACTGTGGCTTCTTGTGCAGAGTGAGAAGGGCTGATCCAAGCAGGGACACTACCAGGACCACTGTGACACCACAGGAGCAGCCTAGTGCCACCTGTTCCCAGACACCACAGTGATCCAAAGAACAGCATGGAAGACGTCCTGCCAGTGTGTGTGGGGGTGGGGGGGTGAGACAGTTTGGCAGCCTTTCTTCCAGGGCTCTGCTTGGGCCCTTCAGTGTGGCTGAATCTCAAAGATGCCTCCAGAGACACACTGGGCAGCAAGACTGCGGAACTGCTCAGACCTCCCACTTTGCTCACCATTCTAGGGATGCACACATTTCCCCCAAGGCCAAAGTGCTTTCAAAGTGCAGCCACAGGAAGAGGGAGGGCTGGACAGTGAGGCCAAGGCCTGGGGGGGAAGGAGCAGCTGGGAAGCTGTGGGGGGTGGTGACTTGGGTGGGTAAGCAGGCAGGCTTGCTGTATCCCCAACATGTGCCAGCAAGTCTGCACATGCACCTGCACAACAACAACCCTTCCAGTGTAGACACCAGCTGCCGAGA
Organism: Tiliqua scincoides; assembly: GCF_035046505.1. Classification (NCBI taxonomy): domain Eukaryota; kingdom Metazoa; phylum Chordata; class Lepidosauria; order Squamata; family Scincidae; genus Tiliqua; species Tiliqua scincoides. The sequence goes on from NC_089822.1 coordinate 961,968, forward strand.
GGCACAATTTTGGAAGAGGCAAATGCTGTGCTGATGTGGCTTGGACATCCCTCAGATGCTGACGCAAATCCGCCAGCAGAAAGGCCAAAGCAGGGAGGAGACTGGGGTGTGACGGAGGGACCAGGAGGAGAAAGATGCGCACCATATCCTGACCCTTCTTCAGAGAACAGACACAGCCCCAGTGCCAGAAACATGCGACAAACGACAGAGCTGTCACAGGGAGGGCAACCCTATAAGGACCAAGGAAAAACTCTGGTAGTGATCGGGAATGAGAGTCATAGCTGGGCACAGTGCAGATGCGTTTGGACCGAAGAGCAAGTCCTGAGGCTCAGGTTTTGCAGGGCTCAGCTTGCTGGGCCTGACCATCCAGGTCAGCCACCAAGAGGACGGCACTCTGAAGCCCAGAGCCCAGTCGTCCACCATACAGGAAGAACAGCGCAGGAGGTCAGGGCTCGCCGCCTGCCTGCTAAGAGCCCTCCTGGGACCACAGCCCGTCCACACACACTATGCCTCAGGCCCATGGAACCAGCCATGGAACTCAGGGGCCAAGTTCCAGCCATGGAAATCTGGCAGAGGTGGGGGGGCTCTGGCAACAAGAAGCAGGACAGTCAGGCCAGAGGCCCTCTTGGTCAGTCCCCCTCCCCCTACTCTGGTCCATCCAGGAAAAGGATGCAGACCCAGAAGCAATCATCACTTCTTAAGAGGGCATGTTGGTGGCAACTTCCTGAACAACATTCTCCACGCACATTTTGAGCCCGGAATGAAGACAAGCAGGCTCCCCATGAACCCAGAGCCTTGGGAACTGGTCCCAGGGCAGCAGGCAAGACAAATTCCCTACACAGAGGGAGTTATGCACATCTAGCGTATTGCACAAGTTTCACATGGAGTTTGTCAAAGGCACACCTTCTGACATCCTTACATCCTTCTTCCGCAGAAGTGACTTCCATTTAGGAAGTCTGCCTTGAGCGAAAAGTGTCCTACAGAGCAGGAGCTCTTGAGAAATCAGGCTGCGGCTCACTAATTAGATGTGAATGGCTAAGATTTACATTCATGACACCTAAGCAGCTGCGCTCCTGGTTTCTGAGCAGATCAGTTATGCCCCCCCCCAAGTGCCCATGAGCCTTGCTCCTCCCTTTGGAACTGCTCTGCCCAGCTCAGGGTGCAGCAATCATGACTGACTAAGGCAAGCTCCATAGGAAGCACTTGGAACGTGCTTCACACATGTGCCAGCTAGCGGTTTGCATTAAAGTCCCACCCCGGCTCCCTGATGTGTGAAGAAAGGCAGTTGGCCATCACCACAGACCCCATTTTATCCCTTGCTGCATCAGGCCAGCATGTCCAAGAGGGCTTTGGGCTGACTGAACAAATAACTGGGTGTAAGGGGCATCTAATCAGGAGTTCTCAAAGCATTTAAATGTGAAGTTGTTGATCTTCCAACAAAAATATGTTACTTGTCCCTGAAATTGGCATCTGTACTAGGGAACTGGGAAAAGTAGCAAATATAACACCCATTTTTATGCAGGGATCTGGGAGGGGAGGTCTGGGAAATGACAAGTTGGCTAGATTAATGTCTGGGCAGGAGGTCTGGTCTAGAGGGTAGAGCCTCCATTTGCCTGAAGATTAACATCCACAAGGTCGCCAGTTCGAGGCCACCGGCACCATGCGACCTTGGAGCAGCTGACAAGCTGCAGCTGAGCTGTTCCATCTGCTCGGAGCGTGGGAGGATGGAGGCCAGAATGTTAAAACCAGATCGGAGTGTAACAGCTCGAATGTGGTGGTTCTTGAAAGAGAGAACCTTCTTTCAATTTGTAAAAATCCCTGCGTGGATTTAATAAGCCTGCCTATGTAAACCGCCTTGAATAAAGTCTTGAATAAAGACCAAGAAAGGCGGTATATAAATACTGTATATTATTATTATTATTATTATTAATGTCCATTTTGAGTAAACTGGTAGAAAGCATAATTAAAGATAAATTACTGAGAACATTCTGTGGAAGAATGAGCTTTGTTGACGGAGATATGGTACCTGCAAAGGCAAATCCTGCCTCACTGAGTTCTTGGAGAGCATCAACAGGTATAGGGGCCATCCAGCTGACATTGTATATTTGCAACTCAAGCACAGGTTTCCTGCCTCATTTGCTATCTGCGAGATCCTTGCCTAACAAACCAGGAATACATGAAGTTCACAGAACAACCCAAAGCACTGTATTCAAATATCTGAAAACAGAAACATTGCTGGGGAGCTATCAGGCCCAGTGGAAACTGAGGTGCCTGCAGCCTGCATCTGTCAACAGGAATCTGGGTTCCATGCATGAGAATTCCCAGCTCTTGCCACTCTCTTGCACGCTGCATGTTGCCCAGCTCAGCATGGCAAAGCTGTAACAAGTGGGCCCTTCCAAAATTTATCCCTCAGACACAAGGAGTCTTCTGTCCCCACAAAAACTGCCATCCTCACAATCCTTGGAAAAGTTGTCATCATAACTCATCACTGATCTGCACACCTTGACTTCTGATGCAATGTTGCAAGGATACCCATAGGAATAGAGTCAAATGCTCCTTTTTACACACACACACACACTCTCTCTCTCTCTCTCTGCATGGAAATCTGCATACAGTAACACAGTACAAGCTGGCATGTCAAGTCACCAACTTGAACTGGGATTAGGCCCCAGTAGAACTGGGGTTACTCTGAACTGATCCCAGCCAGTGGGGACAAGGACTCTGCCCCTAATGGTGTAATCCACCAAGCGGGACCTGCTATACAGTTATGCTGGGGACAGCACATCTGTGACAAATGAATGATGATCAGTTAAGATCCTAACAGTAGCCCAGACAGTCCTTCTAGCCTTCCCCTCACTGCAGCGTGCAAGGGGCTCCTTCTCTTCTGAGTCAGATGTATTGCCTCTGCTTTGCTCCCACCACCTGGAATGGCTCTGAAAGGGAGGCTTCCTGCTCTAGCAACACCACTGGACCTGGGTACTGTGGGGGGTTCTGGGAAGTTTTTGTAGGGCACACACTCTGCTCATGCAGGGGGAAGGGAATGGCCAAGATTGTGTGAGTGTGTGTGTGTGTGGGGGGGGGGGGCTCCGTGTTCTGTGAGAAGGCTCTCCAGAACACACTCCACACTGGGCACTGAAAGAACCACAGTGATGGGCAAATTACAAGCAAGCTGTAGTTGCCCTTCAGGGGAGTTTGTCCTCCATGATTATCATCTCATGGAAAAAGCAGATAAAAATGTCAGGGTTCCCCGGACCACCCTCTGAAAAAAATATTGCACCTTAGTTCATGTTCACAAGGGATATGCTACTTAAACGAGGCATTTCTTTTTCCATTTCCTGCATCTGTAATTCAAATTAAAAAAAAAACACAACAAAAAACCCAACAGATATTTTTTTAAATGGCTCGTTTCCACTTTCTGCACCTCATTAACCAACTTCACACTTTGAAAACTGAAAAACATTTTCAGCATCACTTCTGAAAATGTCCTCAGATGCTCCATCAGAGAATTCCAGGGCACATAAGCACAACCTGTGCTTACCCTCAGGACACAACAGTACTATGTATTTAACCAGCAACTGGCCTCTCCCCAAGAATCCAGGAGGCTACGGCTGGAGAAAGGCTTCTGTGCCAGGGGTCCATGACCCTCGCTCCTGAAACCCAACCCCAAGTGTTCCCTGGAAATAAGGGATGCCCACCGGGCCATTTCAGACTGTGATACAGACACGCCCTTAGAGTTCCACGAAAGGCTTCCCAGGATCCACGAGCAGGAGGGTGGCACAGACAGTGGCCTGGTGCTCCTCAGTGGCCATACTGTCTTACTGGAGGCAGCCAAGCACTCCTGGGGCCCAGGAGCCATTTTGCTCAGTTAGTGAAGAAGAAAGTGTTCTCCAGCAGAAGGAAGCGCTGCTGGGCTCATGCCTCCAAAAACAGAGAGCATTTCTTAAGTGGCGGACCTCAGCACTGAAGAGTTGGGAGTAGGGCCAACAGGGACCTATCCTTCTTCAACTCAGCTCCTGAGCAAACTCCTCTGAGGTGAGTGAACCCAGGGCGCAGGCAAACGCTCCCCATCCTGCTGCCCAAGACTCTTCTCAGCAAAAGATGCCACCACTGACGGTCCCAGGGCTTGTGCAAGTCAAGCATATGCTCTTCCAATATGCCTATAACGCCCTGCCCCCGCAAGCTCAATGCCCACAAGCCTCGCTGGCAGCACGACTGCCTCTCCTGCTAGACTGGCTCTCTCTGTTTCCTGGAGTGGAAGCTGTCCAACGGGCACTGGCCAGCCCTGGATCTTCTGGTGCTGGCTGAGCTTGCTCCTGGCTCACTGGGTGATGCATTTATTGTCTGCCCTGGTCCAAAGGCTCAGGGAAGGCAATAAACAAGAAGAAACATAAAACCATTGAAATGGAATGTTATTTCAACCCTGAAATCTATATTTTAAAACTCTAACTCTTTGCCTTTTTCCTACACCAAAGGCTCAGCCAGACCCTATCCGGGCTCCCGGCTCAGTCCTGAAGTGAGTGAAGTACATGCTTTTGTTTGTTCACAAGGACCTCTGAGCATGCACAGAAATGCCTCCCTATCAGTTCTGAGCTGCAGCAGATCTCAGGGGCAAGTGCTTTCTGACAGGTTTCATCCCACCACTCCATAGACAATTATCTTTTTAGAATGGAACTGTAGTGTTTTTGCAGTTCCCATATAAGGGTGATGGATACATGCAAAGTCAAGCCTCAAGAACAGTGATAATTCTGCAGGTGACACTGAAGGGGAAGAAGCAGGGGCACACCAAATCAGCACTCTCGGGTGGGGGAGGGCTTGCACTATACAGAGCAAGAAGCAGTCTTGCTGAATTCAAGTGGAGAAACCATGTGGGGCAACATGGCGCAAAGGCTCATTGCAAAGGAGGTGAGTGCAGGTCCTGACAGTGCTCCGCTTCAGCCCCTCCACCTCTCCCTCTGACCTGAAGGGCAACTGATGGTTACAACTGCCTGTGATTGATCTGGGCACTCACTGCAAGGTAACTTGCAGGTCAGGACAAGACTCCCCAAGTATCCAGAATTGGAGCCTGTGGCTTGACTCCTGGGCCTCCACACTAAGCCTCCTGGCATTAATCCAATGTCTGGTCAAGAGAATGGGTGACTAGCATGCTGCAGCAGCCCCTAAATGCCCCCTCCCCTTTCACGGGCAGGACCATGTAGACACTGTGGCTCCTGCTGTGATTTTCTTAGATTTTTGCATTGTTTTAGCCACCTCAAGACTAATGATGATGAAAGGAAGGCTATAAATATAAGGCCATAAATCATTTCCATGATTTATGGAATATATTTATGGAATATAAGCAAACAAATCATTTCCTTCATTCACCTTCCCTCCCTCCTTCCCATTCTCAAGAAGGACCTCATTGCTTGGAGTGGAGGAACTCAAAGGTTGTCAGACGTGCCCTCCACATGGTTCCTCACCCATTGGGCCCCTACCATGGAAGTCGTTGCTTCAGGGGCTCCCTGGACTGCCATATCTCGGGTTCAAGCTCAATTAATCAGCTCTTGATTTCTGGCTATTTTAGACATCAAGAGCGCTGAGCTGACAATGACACAGAGACACAATGACACAGCTCCTCTGGGATTTGCCCTCTGGCTCTTCAGAGGAGAAAAGCCAAGTTAGCACCAGTCACTGCACAGTCAACTTGGACTGGCATGGGTCACAGAGCCGGAAGTATATCAAGGAAAGGAAAACATCTCTGGTCGGCCTCTGACTCACTGATACACTGCTGTGATTCCAAACAGGAACTGGACAATCAGAACAGCCCCAAGGTCACCTACTTGGTAAATGAGAGGTTAATAAAGGGGCAGTAATTTCAGTAATCTTGGTTATACGTAGTTCACTCCACCCCAGAGACTCAGAGAGGAGATTAAAAATAAAAAAAAAAACACAAAATGGTCACTTAAGAATCTAGTTATGCAGCAAAAACCAAATTGGTCCTAACCTGGCAACTTTCTTTTGGATTCTTTTGGGTTCCCAAAGACAATTATAATGGTTCTGATCAATTAAGAGAGAGCTCCATTAACATAGAGGACCTGTTTTATGCCTTTTGACACACCCTCCCTGCCTGCTTAGAGGACCATTCAAGGGGAGATCTGGATGTCCTTGGAGATTTGGCTGAGATCGGTTTGACTGAAGGGGCTGCTACTGCATTCCCACTGGCTTGCCTGGGCTGCTGACACCCCATGGCAGATTGAGAGAAACCTCTGATTCAGACCTTCAGACCAAGTTTAGAGCAATCCCCACAGGAAGGAAGGAAGGAAGCCACCAGCACCATGGCCCAGTATGTGGGAGCTTGTTTTGCGGGAAGAAAGGGAAATCCCCAGACCTCCTTTTTCAGGAGCCACACGGCTGTGTCAAAGAGGGAACCTGCTGCAGTTTCACGGGGTCACTAGCAGGAAAACCCAGAATACGAAGAGAAGGAACTATGTGCCTGAAAATGCTGTGCAACTGATTAACAGCAGCCCTAAGTGCGACACTCCAGCCACGCAAAACTCTTTGAACTCGGCTAATCCGGAGTGCACGTTCAGCAACACTGACTCAGACACAGCAGAGTGCATGTGGCGTGGATCACACTGACTCGGGGTCCTGGAGTTCTGACTCAGCAGACTGTGACTCAGAGACGTGCTAGGTTGCCTCTGGAACAGCCCAGCTCCCTGGTTGCGCTGGATTTGCTGGAGAATCACGTCCTTCAGCCTCCCCAGAGTCGGTGTCTGGAGTCTGTGCCCCGTGATGTGGCCGTGACAGCCACAGACTCAAGCACCAAAGTCTCCTTCAGGCATCCAATTCCAGAAACGGGGTGGACACCAAGGCAGGATCCACAGCACTTCTGGTGCCTTATGAGTGATGCAGCTGCACAGAACCTCAAGCTCTGAACCCGTCACCCAGTGCCCACAGATGCCAGCCGTGGGTCCCTTCTTTCCCCAGGAGTGTCCCCTGCAGCCTACCTTCAAGTTCTGCTGCTCCAGCTCCGGCTTCTGCTGCTGCTGCCTCGGCTGTTCCCCATGGCCCCTCTGCTGCCAGATCACAAAAACTCTGGAACAAAAAAGAAGGGGGGGGAGGGGGGCTCTTCTTAATGCTATGCTGGCTGCAGTGGGAGGCTCAACCCGCCCCCCACCAAATCCCCCCACTCTTTCGGCCCTCCCCCTCGCACCCAGCCAGAGCCCCTCGCACACCGGTAACCCGAGGCTCTGGCAGCCGTCAAACAGCAACTGCTCTGTTAACGAGCAGAACAGCAGCCAAAGCGCAGCCAGCGGCTCCTGCCTGCCTGCCTGGGAGGAAAGGAAAAGCGCCCCCTCCCCCCACGCCCAGCCGCAGCACGCTGGAGAAATTCCTAAAAATAATGTCAAAAGCAAGGCGCTCGTAAAACTCGCAGCGGCCACTGGAGAGGCAAGGGGCAGGGTCCGATTGCAGCAGGCGCTACCTATCAAGAGCAAAGCCCGGGGCTCAGCTCTTGGCTGGCACAGAGACCTTTTCCAGGGATGGGGAAGGAGCACATGGGCAACAGGGCCAGGGCAACAGCCAAGCTGGCTGGGCCCAGCCAACTTGCTGGAGTAGAGCGAGCCTCTGCCCCTTGGGTCGTGGGTCTCTGGAAGAGGGGAGAGAAGTCCTCTGGGGAACCAGGCGGCCCTCTCTCAGCAGCAGGTGAGGTGGAACTCCTCCGTAGCAAGCAATCCCTGCTGCCTGGCCCAAAGAGGAACACGTTTCTAAGAACAAATGGAGATGGATGAGGGAGGACTAGGTGGCAACAGCAGGCCTGAGAACAGTTTTGGCTGCTACCCTGTTACTGGCCAACCAACAGGCCCTTCCAATTTCCTGCCTCTCCCCCCATCTGTCACTGCTACAGCAACTCTCTCCGTTCCTCCTGTTAGTCAGGGTTGGGAACTCGACTCGAACTCAAGTCGCAAAAATGTGCGTTTTTCGCTGACTCGTGGACTTGTGAGTCCCATGTGTGGAAGACTCAGAAAAACACTTGAGTCAGGGCCCCTGTGAATCAGCACTGGCCCCACACATGCAGACTCAAGTCTGCCTCTGTCTGGGCATGCTTTCGTGGTGTGAAAAACCTTGTGGGGCCATCATTCAAACTGGGTGAGTAGCAGGGAAGTTCCAGCCAGGAGGCAGGGAAGGGTTAATGTTTGCTTTTGCATGGGGGGGAGGATGGGAGGCAAGATGGGCCTTCGATGGACAAAGAATGGGCAGTCTGGTATTTTCTTTGGCTGAGGTAGGCTGCAGAAGCCCAGGGAGGGAGAGGAGGCAGGGATCCTCCTCCCTCTGGCCGCTTCTGTCCCAGCTCTCTCATAGTCCCTCTCACCCCTCTCTTCCTGTTTACAATGGGTGAGGATGTCACAGGAGTGTTTAAAGTGAACTCTGACACACACACACACCCACCCCAGCAGTAGCCCCATCCATTTCCCTCTGTGGAGCTGCAGCAGGCTTTTTAAAGGGGGCGAACTCAACTTAAGTCCTTTAGAGTTGCCAAAGGGTGACTTGGCGACTCGGAAAGTGCTCCCATTATGATTCATTTTCGAGTTGAGTCGTGAGGGCCAGAGACTCTAGACTCAACTTGAGTTGTGCCACGCTGGGTTCTCCCATCCCTGCGGATAGTTATAGGGACATTTCCTTATGGTAGGATACCAAATATAATAATAATAATACAGGTATTTATATACCACATTTCTTGGTCGTCAGATTTCTCCTCAGACTTTATTCAAGGCGGTTTACATAGGCAGGCTATTTAAATCCCCGTAGGGATTTTTACAGTTGAAAGAAGGTTCTACCTTTCAAGAACCACAACAATTCAGATGTTTCTTTCTGATCTGGTTTCACATTCTGGCCTCCATCCTCCCACGCTCAGAGCAGATGGAATAACTCTGCTCAGCTTGTCAGCTGCTTCAAGGTCAAACTGGCGACCTGCGGATGTTATCTTCAGGCAAACGGAGGCTCTACCCTCTAGACCAGACCTCCTGCCCTCTAGACCAGACCTCCTGCCCATACTATAATATATTATAAAATAAAATATTTTGACATAAATATGCCATAAAATATTATAATATAACCCTGGAATAATTATCATCCTGGTACCAAATATTACAATAAAATATAGCAGCTGCAAGGAGGATGTGACAGCCAGGCAGAGTGATTAGACACAACGGCACAGATCAGATGACAACTCCTTGAGAACTGGTTCGATTGATCATGAACCTTGGTTTAGCAGTTCTTGTGGATGACAAGCTGAGCTTGAACCACAACTGTGACACTGCAGCAAATATGGCAAACACCATTTTAAATTATATTCCTAGAAACATCATTTCTAAGAGGAAGGAGGGTGGGTGGACCATTCCTGATACTCTAGAAAGGCCTCAACTCGAATCTGGATGCTGTCAAATAAAGAAGGACTGACTGGGAGCGACAAAGATAACAGATGGTACTAATGAAATCTATAGGGAAAGCCTGAAAGACCCAGACAGGTTTTGCAACAGAGAAAAGATGAGTGAGGAAGGTGACAGTGCCTGTTGCCAGATATAGAAAAGGAAGGCCGAAGAGGCAGGGAACAAGGCCAACATGGTGAGTGGCACCTGGAAATACTTCTTTGTTTGTTTGTTGCACTTCAAGATGCGCAGTCACACATATTCCACCTATCAAAGATCATAAAATATTTTCCAGATTGCGGGAGGGTGAGCCTGAAAGAGCCTGCAGCAGAGAAAACATTTGGCCCTCCCCGCTAGACATTCCTCTGGGTGCATGGGAAGTGCTCACGGAAGAGCGGCTCAGTGAACCTGGGAGAGCATGGAAAGGCCCCTCTCTGGGACACAAGCTTAGCCTCAAAAAGAAGGCAACAAGACTCCAGCCTCCCTTCGCCTATCCCCACAACCTATTCGGAACTGGGCATGCCATAAGCAGAGTTTCCTTAACACAGATCGTTTGGAGGTACTCTAGGTAGCAGGGTTCCAGTTCCAAGGAATTGGGTTTGGTGGCAAGGTGGGAGGGGCCCCAATCCTGCTGTCACTCCTTGCCCTTCCTCCTGGCATCAGCAAAAATGTGATCCAAATCCTTTCAGAGCCTCCACTGATGCACGGCACCTGGATCCCCCCATGGCTTCTCTCCCCTTCCCTCCCCCTTGCAGCCTCCTCCCCACTCCGTAGCTCTGTAGCTGTGCTTTGGAGGACAAACCCTTCTGGCTCAGGGCAGGGCAGGGCCCGGCACTCCTCCCAGGCACGGAGGTGCTTGGGTCAGCTAGTAGGCCGGTTCCAAAGCAAACAGCCCACCCTCCCATGTTCCTTCCCTTGCTGGGCTGGGAAAGCCACACTCCAGCCATACAGAACAGACCTCTGCAGCCAGTCAGAGAAGGCCTACTTCCAAAGCAAGACTTCTTTTGGTCTCCTTGCCAGTCCAGGTGCACCTGGCATTTGGCCTGGCAAACAATCCCCAAAGGAGGGCACCTGCCACCTGGGAGGGAACCTCTTGGCTCCAGGGAAAAAAACCAGCCAGGCGGCGCTCAAGTTACAGTTGGGGAGTTTGAAAGGTGCAAGAGAGGGGCAGAGACGCCCTCCGCTCCATTCTCAGCCTTCAATCACATCCTGTGTCTTGGTTCTGACCCTGCTCACATCACAGGCCACCCCCACAGCACCTCATGCCAGAAACAAAGCAGCAAATAACTCCACTTCAGGCATGACATTCCAGCCACATGGCATCAACAACACACCTCCTGAAGGACTGAATGGCAGAAGGGAGTCAGGCACTCCCAGAAACAGCCATCTACTTTGCCAGGTGAAAGATGGGGGTGTCAACAGCATGCAACACCTGAGCCATGAAAGACACACACACACACAGAGGAGTCCATGTGCTCTTGAGAGTGGGAGAAAGCCCCCTGGAGCCCCAAGGACACAGCTGGCACTTGGGAAGGAAGGCAGGCCTCTGAGCACAGGACAACACGGGTCAGCTCAGGTGTACTTTGACACAGACTCCTACCGCGAGCTGGTTGAGGTCAGCACTGTCTGCACTGATGGGCAGCAGCTCTCTGGGGTTTCGGGCTGGAGCCTCTCCTGGGTCTGCCTAAAGGTCTGGGAGGGGCTGTGGCTCAGGGCCCAGGTGAAGGCCCAGGGAGGGCAGAGGAGCATTCCTCTCTGGAGCCCTGGAGAGCTGCTGTCAGTCAGTGTCCAACAGTGCTGAGTGAGGAGAGGGGCTGATGGTCTGACTCAGCAGAAGGTCTGTCCCACGTTCCTCCTTTGTCAGGGACTGAACCAGGAAGGATCTTCTGGATGCACAGCAGGGGCTGAACTACAGCCGCTTCCCACAGTTCTAGGAAATACTGTTTCTTTTCCCCCCAAAACGAAGCACGAGGCTCGGTTTGCCCACAGGCCCTTCTGCTTCTGAGGCAGGTTACTGCAGAGGAAATAAATGCAGCACACAGCAGTGTGATGAAGGAAAGAGGGCGAAGCTCTTGCTGCAAGGACAGGTGCACCTGTGGAAGACGGGGGAGGAAGAGCCACTTGCCCAAATCACCAGCTGCTGTGCAGACAGAGGCCGCGGTGAGTGCAGCAGGCACACAGCCACACGACTCAAGACTCCTCTTGTCTCTCGGGTCCTATTCTGCATACTGCCAATACGGACCCAAGGTGCTGAAGAGGGAGAAAGAGCAGCCTCTGTATGTGGACGTGTCAAAGGGGGTGCCTGCAGAAACCAGGAGGCAGTGCCTCTCCCTTTGTGCCAGCAATGGGGCTTCCACAGTGGAACAGGAGGCAGGAGCCCTGGGCAGGACGTGCCCAGGAACCTGTTTCCATGACAATACTGGCAGTGCTGCTAAGTTAGTGCATGGGCTGGGAGGGAGGTGGGAGGGGCAGGGTGGGGCAGGAAGCAGGGTGGAGCACGGCCAGGAAGGGGGCAATATGGGTGGCAGTGGTGCCCGCCAATATTCTCTCCTCTTTCTGGGCCTCTGAGTCAGGTTCACGTGGATCTGTGTCAGTGATATAGGTCAAATAGGTCTGCGTCAGGTCCAAGCGGATCCAGCAGGCTGGGTTGGCCTTACCCCAAAGCAAGGGAACAAATGCTCCCAGAACTCAGGGAGGCCACGAGAGACTGAAACTCCTCTGTGGGATACAGTGTGCTACACTGGCATAGCTGCATTGCCGCAGGGGCTGCCCATGGCTTGCACCCATCTTGACCTGGACTCCACAATGGAAGTGCCTGAAGGTGTCCCCTCTGTGACTGCTTGTCCTATTGTTGCAGCCTATTTTCACCTTGAGCAGCCTGGGGATGTGGAACAGATTCTTGGAGGGGTGAGGTCATCCACATGCAGACTTGACCCTTGCCATCTTGACTCAGAAATGCTGCATGGGCCCAGGGCTTGGCCAAGGGAACACACGTCACTCAGGGCCAGTGTGGAACTCTCTCACTTTAAAACGAAATGGGTCATCGTCTTTTGAAATAATCCTCCCTGGATCCCAGTGTGCTGAATAACCCCTGGTCAATCTCAATGCTTCCATATTTAGGCAAGGAGCTCAGGTGGGTGGTGGCAACTCAGTTCTAGGGATTTCTGGATTACATGGATTATATCTGGACTCATTTCAATCTGAGTTCCAGCCAGGACTTGGGATGGAAAGAGCTGTGGTCAACCTGGAAGGTGACCTATGCCAGAACCTGGACAAGGAGAGTGCATCTCTCCTGCCTCTGCTGGACACTTCAGTGGCCTTCAGGGCAATCAACTGTAGTACTCTTTTGGACTGCCTGGGCTCAGTGGTATTGTATTGCAATGGTGCCAGTCCTTTCTAGAGGAAGGTTCTAGAAAGAGGTACTAGAAGACTCCTGCTTGGTGCTGTGGTCTTATGGTGTCCAGAGGGCAATGGGATGAGGTCTCGAAACGTCCTTGGTGGCAGAGTGAGAGATTTCTGAACCCAGAATCTGCATCTGAGCAAGTAGCAAATCCTCTTTCAGAAGTTCATCCAGACCTGAGCCCCGGGACCTTCACAAGTGTGGCAAGACCTTTCCTCATCCGTGGGAGTTTCGCATGGCAGGGAGCAGGGTTAATCCTGAAAATAGTTGGGATGTGTGACTTGTTGCAGTTTGGCTCTTTTAACCGGACATGAGCCGCGCCAAAGGCCAGGAAGAACGCAATACCTCCTCTCTGCCAAGCAGCCCAGCAAGGCTCACAACAACTCACTCAACCTGACACCTCTGGGCAAAATGAGTCACAACTTGGACTGGGAAGTGTTCAGATGATCAGTTCAACAATCAACCCAGATCGACTGCTACTTATTACAAAAGTGGTTAGTGTCATACACTTGGTCTCACTCCCAGGGTTTTGGGTGCTCAGAGTTGTAGGTTCTGAACCCTAGAGCCCTCAAAGATCCCTGTTCGGCAGTACTGCCACCACCCTGTAAGAGCCAGTGCCTCAGTCCAGGGAAACCGAGACCCTCTAGGCTTAACTATATTCCTTGTAGGCACTGAGCACTTTCTTTACTTAAAATCTCAGTCCTCAAGTTTCTAGTCCACAATGAGGATTTTTGGTAGCTTGCTGAACGGCTAGGCAGGATTCTGAACCTTTGTCCCCAACAGACAATGAACCAACATGGTATAAAGCTTTTTACTTTATTAAACACATAGGGTTACAAAAAGTTACAAAAGGCAGCAAATGCTAGAGGCATAAAAACTTCTAGGAAACATATCAGCATAAAGCAACAAAGCTAACTGGCTAACTCTATTATTCTCTAACCCTCACCTGGGTCAGCTTCTTTTGTAGATCCTCAGGCCAGTTACCTATGGCCACATGGTCCTGGTGGGGCAGGATGTGCACCCACCACCTCTCTCACCAAGAGACAAAGACCCAAGACCCTGTCCTCCAGAAGTGGGGCTGGAAGCTCACCCTCTCAGCTCTTCCCTCCCCCCTGGAGATCTGCCTGCATTCCATCCTTGATGGGCGTCTTTCTGGCTGCCAGGTGCTACATAATCACCTTCCATTGAGTTGTAAATTCCTAGCAGCTAGGAAATGCAAGCCACTTCTGTGTTACTGTTTTAGCTTGGTTCAGGCTTTGCAATGCTACTAGGCCTAAACTGTACATATTCATGACAGTTAGGTGATTCCATCTCGAATGAGATTTGCAATATGGGGGATCCTCATGGAGGAACAGGAGGGGGAACAGACTAGTACTGAAGACTGAGTCAAGCAGAGACTTCCAGAAGTGAAGCTGACCCCAAATGATCAAGAGTGTGGGGGCAGCTCCCTTCCAAGATAGCTGGCACCCTCTCTTGGCCCAGTCTGCAGCTCAGTACTTGGACTTCAGTTCAACACTGCCCCCCCTCCGCCCCCAGATGCAGAAACATTGGCCTCTGGCTCCAACACAGAACAGCCTTCATGGGGCACAGCTGGCGAAGGGCTGCTGGAACCCCCTTCCCCTCTCTTTCCTCCCTGTCCAGTCAGCAAAACAAGAGCCAAATGTTCTGCCCTGCCCAGCCCCGACCAGCAGAGATGCTGCGCTCCGAGCTGGCCCTTGTGAGGGGGGCTGTAAAACAAGCCTCCCTCAGGTGCATTTGCCTTGGCTGCGGTTCAAGTCCAGCCAATTAGAGCTGCAGAAAAATATATATATCTGCAAACCAAGGGAGGAAAGTAATCTTGGCCAGGTGGCGCCGGGTGTGCGCCTGTGTGCATTCTATCAAACCCAGATGGCAAAGGTGGGGAAGGGAGGGAAGGAGGGGGGATGCAAAACATAAGCACAGAGAAATCATAAAAGGGAAGCCTTGTTTGAGGCAGGGCTGGTGGGGGGGCACTGGCATTTCCAGCTCCTGCAGTGCGCCAGGGGGCCTGGGAGTGGAGAGAAGGGGCCCAGCGCAGGTTTCATGAAAGCAGTAGAGACAGAAGGGAAGTGGCTGGTTGCTCTGAAAACCGTAGGCCTGTCCAAATGGCTGCCACACACTTCTGGAAGTGTTGGAAGAACCCCAGAAAAGAAGCTACCATTTTTTCTTAGTCATCCCACCCGCCACTCCCGCAGATGAACCCAGGAAGCCGGTCAATGTAGTCCCCAGCGGCCCCTGTGGACACAAGTAGTTGAGGTCGGCTCATCCATGAGACCAACTGAACTGGTCACCTCAGGCAGCAGAATGGGGGGGGGCACCCACCTCTTTCCACCTACTTGCCTCCATTACCCTTCCTTCTCTCTCCACTCCCTGGATTGGAAAAGGAAGAGGAAATGCAGTGAGGAGGGGAATACTGAACTGGAACACTGGAGAGCAGGGGGAGCAGAGTCTGGCACAACTCCAGGTAAGGGGGCAGCACTTGACATGTCACCCCAAGCAAGAGCAGGCCCTGCACGTGGCCAACCAAAAGGAGACTGGCCCACAAAAATCGAGACCCCCAAAAGAGACAACCACCACAGGATGCAATAGCTTTAGTAGAAAATAATCTGTTTTTCATAATATGCTACCTAATAACATCCTAATTCACTTTATTCCTGCCAGACAACCATTAGGCCTGGAAGACCACAAAATGCAATGAAGCTGCCAGGCAGTCACTGCAGCCATTTCCACAAAATGCTGGACTGCGGCCAAAACAAAACTGCACCACTTAAGAATCTGGAGCGTAGGAGCATTTCACAAAATTCACCACAGGTCACATGAGGTGCTCTTGGGTGGGGGCTAATTACACGAGACGAGGCATTTCTGTGCACTCGACCAACATTCCCCACAAAGAGGCTCAAGACCCAAACCTGTCCTCAGCCTGTGTGGCACAGCAGCACCAGCACCACCTCTGCCGCATGCCAAGGGCTGGCTGGGGACTGATCAGCAGCAGGAAGGTGAGTACAGGAATGTGTTACTTGCCTTGTCTGTTGCTCCCTGATCCCCAATGGGCCTCCTCTGATATATGGCAGCAAATCCGGTAGATGTCTGGAGTGGGTGTTTTGGGCCCAGGCTGAGGGCAGTGGATCTTGGCAGCCACTGCTGCCTCCAAGCCCCTCTGGTTCCTGGCTCACTCCCCACCCTATTCCAATCCTGACCCTCCCTTCGTCAACTTATTGGCAGAGTGGATGAGTGGTGCCCGTGTGCATCCCTTGGGCGTTTGTATTGGCACCAGTTCTCCAGAGCTGCTGCTGTGCTAGGAGCCAGCGGGATGTGATGATGGACCACGAGGCCTGTCATGGCATCCTGCCCATAGGATTGGGTTGTTAGGCTGCAAATTCTAAGTGCATCACAGGATAGTACTGTAAGTGGTTCCATTTATTCCTGCCTTTGCTTTCTGCCCTTTAACCAGTTGCAGATGCCTAGAAGACCAACTTGTCTTTCTACAGTTTACTTGGGAATCTTTGGTGAAAGATTTTGCCAAAGGACCACAACCATGACATCGTCTGGGTCACCCTGATCCACAAACTTGTTGATACTCTAAGGGTGCAATCCTAACCCCTTATGTCAGTGCTTTCCAGCACTGGCATACCGGTGCCAATGGGATGTGTGCTGCATCCTGCAGTTGGGTGTCACTCATGGAGGCCTCCTCAAAGTAAGGGAATATTTGTTTCCTTACCTCAGAACTGCCGACATAAGAGGTTAGGACTGCACCCTAAATCAGTGGTTTTCAACTTTTTTCACTTCATGGCACATTGGGAAGGCACACACCATCGGTTTTTGAACAATTGACAAGGCACACCATGCTGCTGGTGGGAGACTCACATTCCCCAATGACCCTACTAATAAATGACCCTCTCCCAAACTCCCGCAGCACACCTGCAGACCTATGCTGCACACCAGTGTGCCACGGCACAGTGGTTGAAAATGGTTGCTCTAAATTGTCAGAGGTTGGTAAGGAAAGATTTTCCAGGCAAAAGCTTGCAGATTCTCCCTCAGAAGGGCTGTCCTCCTGTATCATTCTAGCATGACTAATGCTTTCTACTAATTAACCTGGGACAGGATTGATAAATCTCTATTTTCTCGAACACTCTCTCTCTAGACTCCAACTTAAAAATAATGCAGATGCTATGCACAAAGATTCAAGCGAATACAAGTGTAGAAATTGGCAGAGATAGACCAGTGGTTCTCAAACTGGTGGGCTGCAACCCACCAGTTTGTGTAAAGGTTCCCCCGTCCCTTTAATGGGTGGGGGAAGGGAAGAGGCAGGGAAGTGACCCCCAGGATCATGGCCCTATGAGGGGGTGAAGGGGGGGGTGCTTTCACTTACTTTATGTAGGTAGGGCTGCAGCAGGCTACAGGAGGTGCGGGGAGCACTGTGCACCCTGCACAACGCTCCCCAAGGCTTGGAACAGTCAGTAACAGTGGGTGCAAAGCCCTTCTGTTTTGCAGGAGGTGCTTTGCACCTGCTTTTAGTGAATGTTCCAAGCCTCAGAGAGCACTGCAGAGGGCTGCGCAGAGCTCCCTGCACCTCCTACAGCCTGCTGCAGCCCTACCTACATAAAGTAAGTGAAAGCACCTCCCCTTCACCCCCCCCCCACCCTTAGCAACGTGATTCTGGGGACCACGTCGCTGCCCTAGCCCCTCTCCCACAAAGACTTACTGAGGGAGTAAAGCTTCCTTAAAGTTTGAGAAACCCTGTTCTAGACAGCACGAACAAACTCAGTCATGGAGCCACAGTCAGTCCTATTTTCCCCCCATTATCTGAAAGATGGAGACAACGTGGGCCTTGCAAGCATTGCTCCTTTTCCGATAAAAACATAGCACTTGGTGGAAACGTGCCTGGCAACATTCGAAACAGTCTCAGATGTGGGGGCAACACCAACTTTAAATAGTAATGGCCATTTATTACCATCTTTCCTTGCAGAACCAAAAATGTAATTGTCATAAAATGTATCAGCTGCCTTGGTTGCCCTTCAAGGAGAAAGGCAGAATACAAATTGAATAAATAATAAATAATATCAGCCCAAATCAGCAGAACTGCACATCTGCAGATTCAGAAGCACATTCAATGGTTACCAGCTCATTCACAGACACAGAACATGCGCAATGCAGGCATGAAGATCAGGGTTAGTCTTTTACTACAACTGTATTGTGCCAAAACCCCAAAAGCTCTCTGAAGCTCAACAATCTTCCACTAAATTGACACATAGCGACTCTGCTAAACAGGGGCCACGTTATCCATCCTCCAGTGAGAAAGTTGATGATGTACTACATATTTTTGTTAGAAGGTCAGCAATTTCACTTTACAAGGTCTTTGCATACTTCCAATGGATGTAATCTGGCCTCAGTGACCTGTCAATTTCCAATTTGTCTTCTGGCGCTAAAACATCCCCTTTTGTCCCCTCTACCTGACACAGTTCTTCTGATGCTCTCCCTGAAAACAATTCCAAATGTGCATTTCTCTCCTACATGTTCTACATGAGTGTTTCTGAAAGCCTGGGACTCCTTGAGCAGACCATAGGTCAGCGGTTTTCAACCGCTGTGACATGGTACACTGGTGTGCTGCGAGGCTGGCTCAGGTGTGCTGCAGGATCAGAGGAGGCAGGCAGCAGCTGTGCGCCCACATGCACATGGCAGGCAGCACAAGCAAGGGAGCAGCCAGAGAAGGGGCTGGTCGCGCAGCAGCTGAAGATTCTGCTTGGAGCTTGCTCCTGCTACTGAGCACGACTCAGGCTGCAACCTGGTCCTCACTTTCCTGGGAGTAAACCCCGTTGGCTACTATGGGGCTTAATTCTGAGTAGACATGCATAGGGTTGGGCACGAAGGAGGTTGCTGCCTGCCTACATGCTGATTGGCCAACAAGAGAAGCCTGGAGGAGCCAGGAGGTGGGAGCTGCAGAGTGAGTGAGAAGAGGGAGCCAGAAGCAGGCAAGCAGGCACATAGCCAGCGAGTCTGCTGAGGCCCCCAACCTAAATAAGAACATAAGAACAGCCCCACTGGATCAGGCCATAGGCCCATCTAGTCCAGCTTCCTGTATCTCACAGCGGCCCACCAAATGCCCCAGGGAGCACACCAGATCACAAGAGACCTGCAAGGCCTCCTGGGAATTGTAGTTAAGAACATAAGAACAGCCCCACTGGATCAGGCCATAGGCCCATCTAGTCCAGCTTCCTGTATCTCACAGCGGCCCACCAAATGCCCCGGGGAGCACACCAGATCACAAGAGACCTGCAAGGCCTCCTGGGAATTGTAGTTAAGAACATAAGGTCAGCCCCACTGGATCAGGCCATAGGCCCATCTAGTCCAGCTTCCTGTATCTCACAGCGGCCCACCAAATGCCCCAGGGAGCACACCAGATAACAAGAGACCTGCAAGGCTTCCTGGGAATTGTAGTTAAGAACATAAGAACAGCCCCACTGGATCAGGCCATAGGCCCACCTAGTCCAGCTTCCTGTATCTCACAGCGGCCCACCAAATGCCCCAGGGAGCACACCAGATAACAAGAGACCTGCAAGGCCTCCTGGGAATTGTAGTTTAAGAACATAAGAACAGCCCCACTGGATCAGGCCATAGGCTCATCTAGTCCAGCTTTCTGTATCTCACAGCGGCCCACCAAATGCCCCAGGGAGCACACCAGATAACAAGAGACCTCATCCTGGTGCCCTCCCTTGCATCTGGCCTTCTGACATAGCCCATTTCTAAAATCAGGAGGTTGTACATGCACATCATGGCTTGTAACCCGTAATGGATTTCTCCTCCAGAAACACCCAATTTTAGTGGATGTCCCCTGGTTCTGGTGTTATGTGAGAGTCTAAAGAGCATCTCTCTATCCACTTTATCCTTCCCCTGCATAATTTTGTATGTCTCAATCATGTCCCCCCTCAGGCGTCTCTTTTCTAGGCTGAAGAGGCCCAAACGCAGTAGCCTTTCCTCATAAGGAAGGTGCCCCAGCCCCGTAATCATTTTGGTTGCTCTCTTCTGCACCTTTTCCATTTCCACTATGTCCTTTTTGAGATGTGGTGACCAGAACTGGACACAGTACTCCAGGTGTGGCCTTACCATAGATTTGTACAACGGCATTATAATATTAGCTGTTTTGTTCTCAATACCTTTCCTAATGATCCCAAGCATAGAATTGGCCTTCTTCACTGCCGCCACACATTGGGTCGACACTTGCATCAACTTGTCCACCACCACCCCAAGATCTCTCTCCTGATCTGTCACAGACAGCTCAGAACCCATCAGCCTATATGTGAAGTTTTGATTTTTTGCCCCAATGTGCATGAAACGCATCTGCCATTTTGCTGCCCATTCTGCCAGTTTGGAGAGATCCTTCTGGAGCTCCTCACAATCACTTCTGGTCTTCACCACTCAGAAAAGTTTGGTGTCATCTGCAAACTTAGCCACCTCACTGCTCACCCCTGTCCCTAGGTCATTTATGAAGAGGTTGAAAAGCACCAGTCCCAGGACAGATCCTGGGGGCACACCGCTTTTCACCTCTCTCCATTGTCTCTCATAGCATAATTTAAAGGTGCCACACTGAGTAGGCAGCAGCCAAAAGGAGCCAAAAGGAGCAGATGACAGATCAGGAGAGAGACCTTGGGGTGGTGGTGGATAGGTCGATGAAAGTGTCGGGGTGTTTGGTGGGCCAATGCGAGATAGAGGAAGCTGGACTAGATGGGTCTACGGCCTGATCCAGTGGGGCTGTTCTTATGTTCTTATGAAGCATGTGTTTAGGAAGCAGATTGCAAGCCTCATTGGAAGGGCTTTAAATTCAGCTGCAGTTCTGCAGGAGGAAGCAAAAGCACAAGTGCAGGATTGGAGACACTTCTCTGGGCAGTGAAAAAGGGCATGTTTTATTGGACAACATGCTAAACATGTGATGCCTCAGCAAAGAAGGTGGATGCAGTTCCAGGGTGTATCCAGACTGTGCAAAGGAATGGGACTGCTGTATTCTGCTTCAGTCAGGCCCCACCTGGAATTCTGTCCAGTTGTGGGAGCTGCAGTTTACAAGGGATATTATATTCTGACCTGAAGCCAGAATAGGGTGACTAGGAGACCATGTCCTCTGGAGACCATATCCTCTGAGGCTGGGGGCGGCGGGGGTGGGGGCTAGAGACCATGTTCTCTGAGGGCAGTGTAGGCCCAGAACAAATGTGAAAGTATTATGCGGAAAAACACATCCATGAGTGTCAACTCACATGGGATTTGCAACCATACAGGCAGTGCAATCCAAGAGTTTCTTCAGGGTAAAAGCCATGCTAGTCCCTCGCGCACTGCCAGTCATCCTCCAGCAGACTTCCTGTGCCTGCAGGCCTCCCAGCAGCACTGCCCTGTCGAAAGGGGTGGCAGCTTTCCCTTGAGGGTAGGAAACTTCCTGGTTTCCCAGGCATATCAGTTGATTCACTGCTTCAAGAGGAAGAGGGACGTTGCCCCCTTGTCATACAGTTCTGTTCTTTAAGGATATTTCCCCCACCCACTTCCCAGCAGAACGTTCCCCACACAGTGATGTCTGCCATTTGACTGCAGACACCCAAGACGACAGACCCTGGTGAGAATCAGAGAAGGGAGCCACAGGAAATACAATGTGACAATTGGGGGGTGGGCAGAGCAACAGTGCAATCCGTTTCAGCTGAAGGGTGGCCATCGAGGTGCCCCTGAGCCTTTGGGGCCTCTGCACATCTGTTCTGGGCCTCAGCCTGGAGAAGAGATTGTTCAGATGCAACAGGCTAATTGCCCACAAAGATCTGTGGGGCTGTCCTACGGGAGACAAAGCAGATTTGTTTTCAGTAGGGTAAATGGACTTTCAAATGGACTTAAAGGGGGATTTTGACCAAGCATTAGGAAGAATGCCTGACGGCACAAGCTGTTTAGCAGTGGAACCTCCTGTGTTCACAGCAGAGGTGAGGTTCCAAATGGGGAAGTCATAATACCAGAACCAGGGGATATCCACTAAAATTGAGTGTTGGGCGGGTTAGGACAGACAAAAGAAAATATTTCTTTACTCAGCGTGTGGTCGGTCTGTGGAACTCCTTGCCACAGGATGTGGTGCTGGCGTCTAGCCTAGACGCCTTTAAAAGGGGATTGGACAAGTTTCTGGAGGAAAAATCCATTATGGGGTACAAGCCATGATGTGTATGTGCAACCTCCTGATTTTAGAAATGGGTTATGTCAGAATGCCAGATGCAGGGGAGGGCACCAGGATGAGGTCTCTTGTTATCTGGTGTGCTCCCTGGGGCATTTGGTGGGCCACTGTGAGATACAGGAAGCTGGACTAGATGGGCCTATGGCCTGCTCCAGTGGGGCTGTTCTTATGTTCTTAACTACAATTCCCAGGATGCCTTGCAGGTCTCTTGTTCTCTGGTGTGCTCCCTGGGGCATTTGGTGGGCCGCTGTGAGATACAGGAAGCTGGACTAGATGGGCCTCTGGCCTGATACAGTGGGGCCGTTCTTATGTTCTAACCACAGCTTCAGCTCTTAGCTACAATCTCCGTCTGCTCTCACCCGCATCCTCTGCTGTGCTGAGGCATCCTTGGAAGTTCCCTTGCATCCCAGTCCTATGCAGGATTGAACAGGTGTGTGGAGGAGCCTATCACAGTGGAACACAGTGCTGCTGTTGTAAAATGGCTTCCAGTGGCATGCACAGTACGCTGCTGGAGGCCATTTTAAGAGAACTGCTGCAATCAGCAGCAGCGCAGAAGGAATGCCGCCGGGCCATGGAAGGTGAGTCCGACAGAGGCAGGGGTGGGTGGAAAGGGGCGGGGAGGGGAGAAACCGGGAGGAGCCCATGGCGGAATCAAGGATGGAACGAGAGCTGGAAGACAGCGGTATTTGCGGCAGCAGCACTGCCAAAATCCTACTCCACTTCCAGGCCTTGACCCACCTTTCCAGCTCCACTCAGACTTGTGCCAATTGCTGGCTCAGGTCCAAGTAAACCTGTTCTGGTGCTAAATGCTTACGCCTGGGTAAAGAAGCAAATGATCCCTTACCCAGAAATCTCTGAGACTGCTCCCCTACTCAGGATGTGCTCTGCTGGTGGCGCAGGAGGGACAGAAATCTGCTAAAACCAACATATAAACATTGCCCAGAGGGAACTGCGGTTCCCAGCACAAGCCATGGCTAAAAGCCACTTGGAAATCCAACAGCCCCCCCTCTCCTCCCCGCCAAAACAAACATACCAGGGGCTGGACAGTGGACAGGAACCACATAACAGAGAGCACTGACCTACATAGGCGGAAGATCTCTACCCAACAAAAGGCTGCTTGGGCAGCAGTCAAAGTCTGGAATTCATCGCAACTGACAGCAGTTTTATCCAGATGCAGGAGGAAGAACTTTAGGCACGAGCCCTACAGAGCAAACTGAGCGCTGAGCACGTGCAAGAAGATTCTTCCTCTACATTCTAATCCAGAACATTTGGGGGGGGGGGAACTGAACTGTCACTCAATTCATGATAAACTGGAGCATCACAGGCTGGAGAAGCATGTATTCTGGAGTGGGAAATGACAACTGTCAGCAATATGGGCACGTCTGGTCAGACCCTGGCGCTGCTCAGGGTGAAATACCACAGAGCGCCTCTCCTGCTCAGTTTCCCAAACAACTGTTCTAAAGGCACTGACTGTATCAAGAAAGTATCTCTCTCTTTCATGACCTGAATCTACGTTTAGTAGGTCTTGATGAAAACAGTGCAGAAGATTTATCTATAAAATGTCAGCTCCTTCTTTCCAAAGGGCCTCTTTGCATTATAGTTGGCAACCTTCAGTCTTGAAAGACTATGGTATCGCGCTCTGAAAGGTGGTTCTGGAACAGCATCTAGTGCGGCTGAAAAGGCCAATTCGGGAGTGACAATCCCTTCCACACTGGGAGCAAGTGCAGTCTGTCCCTGGCCTGTCTCCCTGGCTATGGGCCTTCCTTCTTTGCCTCTTTGCCTCAGACTGTTGGCCAAGTGTCTCTTCAAACTGGGAAAGGCCATGCTGCACAGCCTGCCTCCAAGCGGGCCGCTCAGAGGCCAGGGTTTCCCACTTGTTGAGGTCCACTCCTAAGGCCTTCTCTTTGCATTACCACTCCATATAGAGGGATGTGGAGGGCTCCTAAGGGTGCTGGTTGCCTACTTGGCCCTGAGAAGAAGAGGCATAAACATATTCCTTCCTTCTGACTCAGCCCCAGAAGTGAGACACTGCTGCTGCGCTCACATCAGTGGTGGCGCAACCCAAACATCACCTGATGCCGCTTCTACACAATTTAAATAAGAACAGCTGCCATTTCCCAGGCTCCTAGAGCAGCGTCCTCAGTTGTGGAAGCGCAGGACGGCCACGTTCAACTTCAAGGGATGGTAAGGACAAAGAAGCACCTTCCTGTCCATCAAACTGGCACTTCCGTGTTGCAAGATACTGTACAAGAAGGAGAGTGATCAGATGGGCAATCACTTTCTACTGACTTCTAGTGGAAGTGGATCAGCGCAGGCTGTTTCTGCAGCAGGCTGGAGGGAGGTGGCAGCAAAGGACGAAGAGCACCTTGAACATGCCTGATTCACATTTTTATCAAAGGAATGGTGGATGTGTCCAATATTGTAGAATTCTGGACTGAATGCAACAGATAAAATAAAAGGAATTTTATGTGACAAACCCCATTATTTGCTCAGTGAGACCTTACAAAAAAATGATTTCATATAGAATTTGTGAGGCAGTCCCCGATACGCTGTTTGCCTGCAGTGAGCAAGGGTTTGGCCTAAATGACCTTAAAGGTCCCTTTCGACTCTAAAATTCTATGATTCTATGAAATACTAGAGATTAAGAAATATCCCCAGTATGGCAGTCTGGGGAAAGAGACCTTTCTGATCTTGCTAAGTCAGTCAATGTAACTGGTTGCATTCAAATCCAGGAAGGAAGAGATCCAAATCCAACCCTTCTTATGGAACTTCCTTCCTGATTTATTGGAAGGACAAATGCAAAGACAATGTAATAATAACTGAATATTACAAAGAGTATGAGTCCAGTTTAAAATAAATGGCAGAAAGAAAATAAGCCCTATTCCTCGAAACAGAAAAAGAGGGCAAGGGGGAAAGGTGCAAAGGTGAGCGAGACATTTATTGTCTGCCTTCAGGCACCCACAGTATAGATAAATTGTACTTACTAGACCACACAGCATCTAGAAAAACATTCAGAGAACATTCTTGGTTATCCTTATCATTCTTGCTTACTGAAACTGACGATATGGGTTTCTAGATAAGTTCAGCACAGTTCTTCCTACTGCAAAAGCAGCTTTTGCAGTAGAAAGAACTGTGCCGAACTTATCTAGAAACCCATATCTTCAGTTTCAGTTTCGTCTTTTCAGTTTCAGTTTCATGCCAGTTTCATTTTCCCTCTGCTATACACTGCTATTAGGAAATTACAGAAAGAGGAGACAGAGTGGAGGCAATAATTTTCATTTGGGAGCCCAGTGGAAGATGCTGCCAGCCGAGATTCAGAGTCCCTTGTTAGAGAACCAGGGCCTAGGAGAGGGGGGTAAAGGGGGTAATTTGTACCCGGGGACCAGGGTCAGAAATGGGGCCCAGGAGTCAAAGGAGGGGCCCCAGAAAGTTCCTGGGTTCTGACATTTTCCTATCTCACCTGAACTCACTGCTTGCGCATGGTGTTTGGGGACACAACCATGGGCATGCAGAGGCAACTCCTGCTACACACCAGGCCAAGGAATGCATCCATGACCCTCCTTAACACAATGTCAAATCTGGGAGGAAACTGTCCTGCTGCAGTAGCTCTTTGGCTTGTGGTTCCAACAGTCATGAGAGTGTACAGGCGCCAAGGGACACAGCTGCGGGGCTACAGCCACTCTTGTCAGGTTCAAGAAGCCTGTTTTGCAAACACCAGCAGTAACAAGCCCCTCCGTGCCAGCCCTTGCAAGAAGCATGTGGGTGCCCGGGAAGGAGCTACCTTGTCCCTGAAAATCCAACAACAACTTCTAGTACAACAGAAAAAGTGCTAGTAAAAAAAACTGCACAGAAGGAACAGGTGAAAGAGACCCGGCCCTTCGGGCAGCAACAACCACACAGAATGTCTCTCTGAGCAGCCCCACGAACATGAAAGGGATGAGCCAAGACTCTCTTCTCCACCCGGCTGGCTGTGTCCCTGCATTGCTGCCCTCTTCTCCCACGGTGGCCAAGCAAACGACTTGGTCCAGGGAGCCAGCAAAGCAGCCCAAAGATGACAGCTCCCCTCCTTCTTCAGCCCAGCAGCTGGCCCCCAGCAGCACTAGGTCCCACTTCGCACTGGGGGTAGCACTGGGGACACCCCCAGACTTCTGCAGATTCCTCCTCTCGTGGTCAGCTCAGGCCACTGCTCCCCAGCTGCATGCAGGAAGGAGGACTCCCTCCTGCTCCAGTCCTGATCAGTGATGGGGGAGGGAGAGGAGCTCCCTAAAAGCCCCTACTAGGCATGCCTTGAGATGTCTTTTTTTGTTGTTGTTGTTAAAAGTCCCCCCCCCTCACGTTGGCGAGACCCTGGGCCAACCAACAATGCATGGAGGCAGACAGCTGCCAGCAGAGCCAGATCAAGACCTTCACTTCAAGGACACCTTTGGATGTACCTCTCTCCTTTCACATCAAGTCCAAGAAAAGTGATCTGGGCTCAACCACAAGAGGCAGGGAATAGTCCCTGCAGCTATTCTTTGAGGAAAAACATGCTTCATCCTAGAACATTCCCCTTCTTCGGTACCCTTTTCTTGCTCCCAAGCTCCTCCAGTCTGGAGACCAGACCCACAGGGCCGCCCTCCCCCCAAGAGGGAGAACAGAGCTGGCACTGTTCAACCAGACTTTACAATTACTGCTGGGAAGTCGACCCCCCACTCCTGTGGGCAGTGGCCTCTGAAACTCTTTGCCCCCAAGCAGGAACACCTGGGCAGCCATTGCTTCAGCCCCTCCTAGCAAACTACAGCCTGCCAAGTAGCATCCACAAGATGACAGCCTCAGGATTTCTGGGGAGGAGCTGGATATGAACACTGGGAGGCAGGACCTCAAAGTCCCATTCTTAAATGGGGAGGGGGGCGGGGACCGGCCAAGGAACACTTGCTGTCTTCTGGCATAGGAACGTAAGAACAGCCTCACTGGATCAAGCCATAGGCCCATCTAGTCCAGCTTCCTGTATCTCACAGCGGCCCACCAAATGCCCCAGGGAGACACAAGACAGCAAGAGACCTGTATCCTGGTGCCCTCCCTGCATCTGACATAGCCCATTTCTAAAATCAGGAGGTTACACATACACATCATGGCTTGTAACCTGTGAGATTTTTCTTCCAGAAATTTGTCCAATCCCCTTTTAAAGGCATCTAGGCCAGATTCCATCACCACATCCTGTGGCAAGGAGTTCCACAGACCAACTACATGCTGAGTAAATAAATATTTTCTTTTGTCTGTCCTCTCTCTCTCAACACTCAATTTTAGTAAGCATAAAGGCAGCCTGCATGTAGGCATTTAGGCAGCCTGCATAAAATGAGTGGCTAGAGCACAGGGTCTCCAGGAGAGTAGAGGCACGCAATAGGAACTCATTTCCAAAAGCTGTTCATGCTGAGAGCCCCAACCACCTAGCAGTAAAAGCCTCAGACCAAAGACACTACTCCAAACAACTGCTTTGTGGGGACAAGTCGCAGGTGTCCAGCTGTGGGAAGACACTCAGCACATGTTCAGCCGTGCTCTCTTTCGCTGTCCCTCCGCATGTGCTGGCTCATTTTAGGTCCTAACTTTGAGAGCAAAGATAATAAGAAGTGCAACAGAACCTGCAGGTAGGTTTCTTAAAGACTGAGAGTACAGGCCTATCAACAGCCATTCAGCATGAGAGTTGAACAGAACCTCCATGCCCAGAGGCAGGATATCTCTGAGTTCTAGGGGCCAAGAGCAGAGAAGGGTTGTTGCCCTCCTGCACTGCTTGGAACTTTCCAAAGACACTGGCTGGCCAGTGCTGGGCAAGGCTTGACCAAACCTGGATTTAACTCCACAAGCCAACACATACATTGTCAAGAAAATGTGGCAGTTCCCCTTTAAGAGAGGGGAAATATGAGGTGAAAAGCAAGCCCTATAAAATGGACAGCCTCAGCTGCTTTTGCACTGTGTGTTACCTTGCAGTTCTCTTCCTCCTGGGCTCCTGGGACAGACACTTGACTGGCAGCCAACACAGATCCAGCACTCTTTAATTTGAGCCATTTTACAAGCTGCGAGGAGTGAGATTGTTGCCTTGGGGGAGGGGAGGGGAGGAACTGCACCAACATCTGCAGAGTGAGCCTGCTCCTTGGCCAGGACTTGGGTGCAACTGAAGGCTCAGGGCCGTTTTCTGGATCAGCAGGAGCAAACTGGCCCTCAAGGGGTTGAGACACTGTCTGCCCCACCATAGCTGAATACCTGCACCACTACACTTGCACTGATCTGATCATTTCCTGCTTACTGACAACTAGGAGGAGGTGCCAACAGGCATCTCTTTCCCAGTTCCACCAGGAGAAGCTCCCAGGGATGAGCCTGCTAGAGTCCTTCTGCATGCAAAGCAGGAACTGCAATTTCATCCCTACTGAGAAGAAAAGTTCTGCAGGACCTGGAGATGAATCTCTTATCAGGAACACTCTCTTGCAGTGCTGCCTGGCCTGGCTTCTCTGTGCAGGAAGCACTGATTGCCACCACCACTTCAGCCACGAGAGTGTCCAGGCCGTCGTATCCCATGTGCTTCAGCCACTGGGAGGCACTCACAGGTACTCACCATCACACAGAGGGCTCAGCTTTTGCCCATGGCCGTGGAGTGAGATCTGCAGTAGTGGGAATGCACACACTTGCTTGGAGACCAGAACAGACACAGCTTTTGCAGAGAGCGAGGAGGGGGTTCTTTGACCAGGCTGGGGAGTCTGCCAGAGGAAGACTGGCCAGATGAGGAGCAGGACATGTGACAAATGCATCACTGAAGCTGTGCGGAGGGGTGGGGGCCACTGGTTTTGAAGGAGGTGGTTGTTCACTACCCCCCTTTTAAAACTCTTGCTCTTGGAAGTTTGTCTGATGGTGTCAGGATCATGCCTATCTTGAATCACAATCAGCCAGTCTCCCACTTGCCATTCATGGGCACAGGGCTTGAGCAGACAACCAGCACTCCAACTCCAGCCTTTCTCAGGTGGAATTCTGATTCCATTTCAAACCAGTCGGCAGCCTGGTTTGGGAACCGAGAGCTGCCTTGGTCATTTTCGTGGACGATCTGCACCAGAAATGAGGCATCCCTGTGGCTCTGCTATGCTGTGCAGCAGCTTTCCATACCACCTTTTGACTCCCTTGACAGGATGTGGGGAAGCCAACCTGCTAACATCCACATGAAACCACTAGGGGAGGTTGTCCAAAGGTTGAGGCTGCAGCACCACCAACAGATGAACAATACCAGCTTTCTCTCTTTCCCATCCAGTTCCAAGGAGGCTATGAAGGTCCTGGACTGGTTTCTGTACGCAGTGACTGGATGTGAGCTAACAAATAGTGACTTGCCTTAATCCAGCATGACAGAAGTGTTGCTGGTAAGTAGAATTGCTGATCTAGGAGAGAATGAAAAGAGCTGCATGTCTCTTGCGGGATCAGGTTCAGTCTGAGCAGTTCTCAGATCCAGTTTTGTTCTTTTATTGTCAGGCAGCAGCTGTGACCAGGAGTGTGTTCGCACCAGCTGCACCCCTGGCTGCAGAAAGCAGATGTGACCAGTGTTGCAGATGCCCGAGTCACATTTTGACTGGACTGCTTCAACATGCTCTATGTGGAGCAGTCCTTGATGAATGTGCAGAAGCTTCACCTGGTACAAAGTGCATCTGTTGGGGACTAAGGAGCATACAATGCCATCTGCTTCCAGGCACAATTCAGGGTGTGGTTCTTAGACGAAAGAACCACCTGCAATGGTTTGGAACCCAGCTATCTGAAGGACCACTCCTCCCAACATGAAGTGCCTGCCTCCAGTGTGCAACACCTGAGGCCCATTTCCGTGCTTACTCACCCTCGAAGTGCAACTGAGCACATACACATGATGGGGCTGTTTTGGTCATGGCGTCCTGCCTCTGGGAATTCCTGCCCCCCTCCCACAACTTTGGTGGTATTTTGTCACTTGACAAACACTTTTTTTTTGTTCTGTTGGGCATTAAATCTGATCTGATTGCTCTAACCCCTGCTCCTGCTTATATCTGTGGTTTGCTGTCCAGCAGTTGTGATGCGATATTAGTTTTAATTGCATTTTTAACTGATTGTGGGTTTTTCTCTCAGAATTATTTTCCACTCTCTGCTGTAGGCCAAGGTGGGGACCCCTTTTGGGGCTTAAAGAATGCATATAAATTGCTGAATGGATAAAAAATAAAATCCAAGGACAATGCCTCTCATGGAAATAAAAGAGCCAATTATTCCATAAAATCATTTCATTTTTAAAAAAACCAAATTAAGTCTGGTTGTCAGAGATCAATTTTTCTTAATTTGTAAAGAACATAAACATCACTCAAACCCACTTCATGAGTACAGAAACAGCTGAAGGTCACCAGTTCGAGGCCACCGGCACCGTGAACGGCGAGACCTTGAAGCAGCTGACAAGCCCAGCCGAGTTTTTCCATCTGCTCTTTGGCCGCCCTTCAAGTGAGATATGAAGGATTGTCAGCTTGCGTGGGAGGAAACTGGAGGCCAGAATGCGATACCAGATCATAAAAGGATCTATCTGAAATGTTGTAGTTCTTGAAAGACAGAACCTCTGTCAATTGTAAAAATCCCTATAGGGATTTAGTATAGCCTGCCTGTGTAAACCACCTTGAAATAAAGTCTGAGGAGAAATCTGAAGACCATGAAAGGCGGTATATAAATACCTGTATTATTATTATTATCTCCCATTCCTGGATCTTCCCCTGCTTGGCCCCACACTGCAGGCGCACAGTTATCTCTGCTGCACATTTCCTCCCTGGAGAACACAGTATCAGAACCAGCCTGGAGCTGCCGTCTCACAAGGAGGGCCCCTCCAGGCTCCCAGTGCCAAACAGCACAGGGTCTGCTGCATGCATGCACAAGAGGCACATGCCCCCTACGGGACAGCACCAGGCAAGGCCAAGGAGTCATCTCTCAGTCCAGTGTCCACCTGTGGGCCAGTCAGGTGTGCTCTACTCGACAGCAAGTCTCCAGGGCCCTCCTTCCGGAGATGCTGCTGGTGAACGAACCTGGGCCCTTCCGCATGCAAAGCCAGGCTCCACCAGCAAGCTGCAGCTCTTCCCAAAATGCATGGCCACCAACTGGAGTTCAGCATCCCCCCCCCACCATAGCACTTCCATGCGAGCAGACAGACACATGCTTACTCAGGAAGACACCGCAGACTCCTGTCATGACCCAAGCACCTTGCCACCAAAGAATGTCACTCCACTGCACGATCCCCTGCTGTCAAAGCCTCCCAACAGCCAACTTAAAGCAAGCAAGCACTCATTCAAGCTTTCAAGGACCAGCTTTCAAGGACCGTTTGCAGGCTTCAACTTCTAAAATGCGTATTTGCTCCCGTCAGGGGCTGAGAGTTGGTCCCAGAGCAAGGCCTAAAGGAAGCAGGGAGAGCCTGGCAGAGCGGGGGAGGGGGGTTTGCTGGGTTTTCTAGATCATGAAACCAGCTACTATTTTTCTTGATTGGCCTTCCTGGTTAGGAGGCTTTGCCCAAAACGTCCCACTTCCGAGACAGCCCCAGGCACTGACCAGTTTCTTACACTGCAAGCATCTGCAACACAGGGCAAGCAGCTCGCTGGGTTGAGATCAGGTTCAAGGACGGATAAGGAGCTGAGGTGCTCACAAAGCTCCCAGAGGGGCCAGCAATGAGCTCTGGCTGCCCCCTCCCTCGCCTTCAGTGGGGCCAGAGCATACGAGGCACATATGTTTCAGCTCCACCACGTCCAGCCTGCTGCCCAACAGGCCACCAGGAAAACTCTGGGCTTCCAGGAGAGGAGAGGCAATTGGCGCTTCCAGCCAAGGCTGGAAGCCAGAAGTCCTGGAGTCTGTTTCACTAACCCTCTTCACAATCCCGTTGGCAGGTCACGGCCCCGTTACGTGCCGTGTTCAAGCCTGCTGAAAATGCATATAAAACCCCTCACACCCTTGTAAAGCTCAGGGAAATGGCAGTTTTATGGCCACTGCTGGAAAGGAAGCTGCCCCCTCTGCATGACCTCCCCCCCTCCCCCGCACAACCATCCCAAATGAGGCATGGCGACGAAGATGTGAGAAAGACGCTTGGAGCAGGCGGGAACTTCCAGTGTGACTTGTCACAACCAGGAGCCAATATCCAGGCAGGTGACAAGGGACCTGCTGCCTGGGAATGGCTGATCCTGACATGCAGCAAGCACTTCTATCCACAACACTGGTTGGTTGGCAACCTTCAGTCTTGAAAGACTATGGTATAAGCCAGGGGTCGGCAACCTTAAACATTCAAAGAGCCGTTTGGACCCGTTTTCCGGAGAAAAGAAAACCTCGGGAGCCACAAAACCCTTTTGACATCTAAAATGAAGATAACACTGCATATATAGTGTTTTTTACCTTATGATCTGCTGCAAGCTCCCCTTCCTGTGCTAACCAGACAATATACTTATTGTCAAGATAGATAAATCTTGACTGAGGGCCCAATCCTATCTAACTTTCCAGCACTGATGCAGCCCAGACGTAAGGAAACAAATGTTCCCATACCTTGAGGAGGCCTCTGTGACTGACTCCCCACTACAAGATGCAGTGCATGCCCCATTAGAATGGCTGCACCGACACTGGAAAACAGGATAGGATTGGGCCCTGAGACGGCACTCTGAGGCACACACAGGGTGACCAGATGTCATAACAATAAAAGAGGACAAGTCACCCCAAAATGTAGGATATTGAAGAAAAATGTAGGACCACAAAATAAAAGCTAAAAACTCTCATCTATATTGATTATATGTTGCATCAATATATAGATTATATATTTATTATATATTGTATTATTGATCTCATGTGCCTAATTTAAAATTACTTATTATTGAATTTAAAACTGTATTACATATAATTTATTAATTACAAGAGGGGATGTGTTGCCTGCTCACAGGGAAAAGCAGGACATTTAAGTTCTTTTCCAGGACATTGGGCTAAAAATAGGACATGTCCTGGAAAAAGAGGACCTCTGGTCACCCTGGGCACACACTGGGACAGTGCATGCTAAGACAGCACCCTTGAATTTAGCACTCTTCGTTTTCCCCAGGTCAACCCCCATCTTTCTTGCTCCTGAAAGAGCACCCCTTTCTAAGGCTCCCACAGCCCCATCTCTGCCCTCCTGCTCCCCATGGCACCCCAGAAAAGCAAGGTGAAGATGGAGTTACACAGGCAGCCCTTCCACAGCCTCCCTCTTCCCCACCCACCCACCGTTGCAAAGTCAACACTCCCCCCCTCTCCCACTGCTCTGCCTCACCTATTGCCCTACAAGACAAAAGTGAGGTCATCCCCTTTAACTCACTGTGCCAAGCCCCACCCCACAGCTATGTGCACAGGAGATGCCCACAAGGGGACTGCAGGCACCTTCTGCCCTCTCCTGGGAGCTGCCCCACCTCCCCCCACCCAGGCAGCCCTGCCTGGGCTCCCCCTCCTGCCTCTGCACCCCCCACGAAGCCAGGAGGGGAACCTGGCTGCTGTCAGCCACACTCACCATATACATGACGTAGAGGGCGCACAGCGCATTACGGGAGCAGGCGAAGCCCCAGCACACCATCTTCCCAGGCAGGAGTGGCCAAGCCCCCCTTTCCCTCCCCCGCAGCACAAAACAATCTCCTGCTCCCCCCAAGGGGAAAGCAGCAGCAGCCCGTCCTGCACAAAATCTCCCCCTCCGCCCAAGGGGAAAGCAGCAGCCGCCCGTCCTGCCCCTTTAAATCCCAGCCTGCAGGAGCCAGAGCAGATGGCTGAAAGAGCCGCATGCGGCTCTAAAAACACAGGTTGCCGATCCCAGGTATAAGCCTACAGCACCCAGTATTCCCAAGCGGTCTCCCATCTACTAACCAGGCCTGGAAGTTGTTCAATTCATGCACCTACCAAAGAAGGGTGGAAGAGCTCACGGGAGGAGCAGGTCTGCTGCCTGCAAGCCCCCAAAATGTAGAGCCAACAATCCCATTGCCGCAGCAGAATCACACATGTCCTGTCTACTGTCAGTGTGTGAGCGTCCATGGAGGCACCTGTGCCACATCAGGCAGGTCCATCAAGCCAGAGCCCTGCTCCCCACACTGGTCAGGCTGGTGGCCTGGGGGGCTCACAAATGGAACTGGAAGCCAGCAGGCCTCCTCACTGTTCCTCCCCAGCAATGGGCATCCAGAGGCAGGCAGTCTCTGAGGAAGGGACCCATAGCGCCACCTTGGACAGCAGCCAGTGGCAGGCCAGGGCTCCTCTCCTCCATCAACTGGTCTAACCCCTTTGCATGTGTTCCCTTGAGGGAATCCTGAAGACAACGCAAGGGTTATTGTCCCCATTTTGTAGATGGGGAAGACTGAGGCTGAGAGGGAGTGGCCTGTCCAAGACCACCTTGTAAGAGTTCATTGCAGAGGAGGGATTCAAGCTGCCAAAGCTCCATTTTGTGCCATCTCTTAGCCTCTATGCTAAAACTATTGCTGAGCAATACTTTGTGGCAGCCAATTCCACAAATTAATTCCGTATCATATGAAGAGGGACTCTTAGTGATCTGTCCAGAATCTCTGGCCAAGCACACTTACTGGACAGCCCAAAGATCCAGAATGATGAGAGGAAGAAACTCTCTCTCTCTATGTTCCCAAAAGTATGCATAATTTTATCCAAGTCTACCATGTCGTCACCTCCCCACAAGTCAGCCTGGTCCAAGCCCCCAGGTTGCCTGAGGTAGAGGGGGGACAGAAATAAGGAAGTGGGGAGGACCAGCCACACCTTGCTCCTCCCCACTTCCTTTTCCTACTCCCTCTTCCCTCACTCTCCCTTCCCAAAAGGCAGAGCAGTGACAGCAGGGCATCAGGGAAGAGAAACAAGAGGAGAGAAGTGGGGGGGGCGATGTGGGGGTAGTGACTAGACCCAGAGCTGCCTCAGCACACCTCCCTGGAGAACTGGTCCAGCCCTAGGAGGATTTTTCTAGACTTAAATGCCCTGAAGCCTTAGCCTCTCCTTGTGGGGAAGGAGCTCAAGCCCCCCCCCCGATCATTTCTGTTGCCCTCTTCTGTATCCTTTCCAGCTCTTCAAATAAAGGCATGCAGAGATTAAAAGAAGTCAAGGAGTGGGGTGGGAGGTGCAGATATACTGGCAAATTTTATTTCACTTGCACCTGAGCCTCATGAAGCAAGTGGCGCTCAGCGTGAAATAACATGACCAATAATATAGTCTTTGTTGGCTGCTTTTGAGGAGAATTGTGTCCTTTAAAAAGCTGAGCACAGACACAAGCTGCTTCCCTGCATGACACAACCCCAAGCCGTACATTGTGGCTTGAGCACAGCAAACAAGGGGGCAGGTTGGGTTTGTGGTCCTCTCTCTTGCCACAAGCAGGGAAAGAGACTGGCCAGCCACAAGCTTGTGGCTGGTGAACTGGGTCTTCTGCCTTAGCCTGTGGTATTGTTTCCCTGGTCAGTCCTAACAGCAGCGGTTCCAAGCATCTCACCCAGTAACAAGCCCTTCCAGGAAACCCCTTCCACACTGACTCATCTGCCAGGGAGTAATTGTGCAGTGCTCAGAGTGGTGGACGAGGAGCAGAGGGATCCCAGCTCAAATCCCCATGCGGCTGAGGGCCAACGACAGGCTCACGGCACAAAGGGGATGGGGAGAAGCAGCTTCATAGCACACCCTGAGCTTCTCTGAAGAAGGGTGCGGTAGAACTGCTATACGTAAATACTCATTCTGAGTGGAACCACAAGTCCAGCTTGCCTAAGCACCCTGTTCCTGAGAGCAGCTTGCTTCCTGGTCCTAAAAGCTCACATTGAAGGGCCGAGCGTAGCCAATGCCACCTGCCGAATCCCCACCAGCTCTGAGCCTTCTGCCTGCCTGCTTCTCTCTCCTGGGAAGAGTCCACCCAGGACATCAGGCTGCACCCCCTCTTCCCCCCTCCCGTCCCTTCTCTTCCCGTCCCTCAGCAAAGATGTACTGAACCCTGCTCCATGCTTCCCCATCACCAGCTGACCACCCCCTTCCCCATCTCCCCTGCTTCTTGCTTGCTCTTTACCCTCTGACACGTCTCACTCTTTCAGGACACATGAAAAGCCTCTGGCCATGGAATATGTAAAATCAGCACTCACTACAGTGTCTCTTGTTGCCAAGTTGCTGTAAAAGAGAAGTCACTGCTGTTCCACAGAGCCTGAAAACCATGTGTGAACAAGAAACCAAATCCTCCTACTCCAGAGCAGCCCCATCGCCTTCAACAGGACTCCAGGAGAATAAATTACTGTGTATCACAGCCAACAATGACTCACTCCCATGCCTCCTGTACTCCTGTGGTCAGGGCTGTGTGGATTTCTACACTGAAGCCCACCAAATTCTGCAATCAGAATAAGTTAGGAAAAATACTTAATTTTCCCCCCAAATTATTTCCAGATGCAACATCTGGGTTTCTGCAAAATTTGAAATTTTTGTTGGCTGGAGTTATAGAGTGGGAAGAGTCACATGAAACAAACATTTGGGGGGCAGCGGGGGGGGGGGGGGAAGAAGGCCAAGATGCAGGGAAGAGAGGGGCACAGCCCAGGGTCACCTCAAGGCCACAGGCTCCAAGAGCAGCCATATCACAGCCAGGGAGAGACTGCCAACCAATCAGGAAGACCCAGTTCAAGGATTGCTTCTGCCACCATCAATTCCAGCAGGCAGCATAAGGAGATAGATAACCTAAGCCCCCCCACCCACTGTGAGGGCAATAGTCCCGACTTTCCTTCCATGGTTGCTGCAAGGACTGCAGTGTGAAACCTCTCAAATAAGGGAACATGTTTCACACTCTGATAATAGGCCTGCTTCCCATTTATAGGCCCCAAGAAGATGCAGGCATTTTTCAAGCTTGTGCAATGACAAGGGCCGGAAACAAGAACAGCTCCCGCAAAGCCGCATTCAAAGGGGTGGCACAGCAAAAACATTGGACTGCGTTCCTCCCTGCCCTTTCTCTTGCATCAACGAAAGCTAAGATGCGGGAGATATTTTTCCTCTATCAACCTTGATTTATTTAAAACATTTCTGTCCTGGCTTTTCTCCTGTAATTGGGATGCCCCAAGTGGCTCATAAGAAATATAGATACCCACACTAAAAAATAACAAAACCAATAAAAGCAGAAAAATAGCAAATAAACACAGCAGCACTCCAAGTAATCAAACTCTTAAGAGAAGCCAACAGTGGAAAAGAAAGAAAAGGCAGGCAGGAACCGAAGCCATAAGAAACCTTCAGATGAGAAAGCTCAACAAAAAAGAAAAGTCAAGCCCCACAGAAGCCCCACAAGGTGGGCACAGATCTTAACTCAGGTGGGGAGGAGTTCCAAAGTTGTGGCACCACCACAGGGAAGGCCCTACCCTTGTGCCATCCAACCTCACCTCAGTCAGGTACGGCACATGCAGATGGGCCCACTCTGATTACCTTAGGACAAGCCAGCTAAGATTCTACACTGCATGGATAAA
Source organism: Tiliqua scincoides (assembly GCF_035046505.1). NCBI lineage: Eukaryota > Metazoa > Chordata > Lepidosauria > Squamata > Scincidae > Tiliqua > Tiliqua scincoides. Next base: position 999,426 of record NC_089822.1, read on the forward strand.
ACACACAGAATGCCCCCCACCCACGACACATGGCGACACTCAACACATTCTCTGTAGGCCTCAATTGCCAACGAGGGCACAGGGTGGGCAAGGCCACTGAGGAGGGGTCGGGTGATCCAATTTTAGATAGTGAGCCCTTTTGGGACAGGAAGCCATTTAGTTATTTGATTTTTTTCTGTAAACCGCTTTGTGGACTTTTAGTTGAAAAGCGGTATATAAATACTGTTAATAATAATAATAATAACTCGTAGGCCTCAATTGCCATGGTGTGATAGATGTGCATGAGCCATGCAGAGAAAATGGACAGAGGTGAGTTTAGCCCCTCCCGAAAGATCAGGTCCTAGGACCACCCATGGAAAAAGAACAGCAGCCACTTCAGGAGAGACACAAACAAGTTCTTCTGAATGCAGCACTTACAGACTTTCTTGCTGAGAGAGGCTGTTTTCCTCATTGCCCAATGAAACAAAGCTGAGGTCCATGATGGAACTCACAGAGTTCCCCATCTCCGCACATCCCCATCTCCTTCCTCCGCCTCAGGTTCAATTTTTTTCCACTGTCGCATTTTAGATTGTAAGCACCTCAGGGCAGGGGACTGCACATTTGTAATCATTCCCTAAAGTGCTATACATGCTGAGGATGCTACGTAAATACATCACTGCTGCTAAGAGAGATGGTTGCTGCCAGATGCAACCCCTCCCCCCGGACGAACGCACAGGGTGAAACATCTGTCAGTAGGATGCTTATTAAACATGGCAGCTAAGGACAGAACTTCGATGACCAGAGTTATGGTGATTTGATGACCAGATCGAAGAGGCTAAGGTGGAAGGGGTCTGATCCAGCAGGACAGAGACAGGCAGCCTCACGGGACGGCCTCAGTGATCAGCTCCTGACCCTGTGAATGAGGCTGTTGAGAGAGTCATGTTCTGTGAACTGGGCTTTGCAAACTGTTTCAGCGACATCGGCTCCAAGTTCTGGGACAGGACAGGGCACAGCACCGTTCCCCCTGCCTACCTCTTGTCTCTCTCCCTCCCCCACATGCAATACAGGGTCATATCGAATGCCTCTGCAAGGCCAATGGAGAAAAAAAGGGCTCTGCATTTTGATCATCCTCACGGGAGCCAGCACCTAAAGACTGGATGAACCCTTGCAGTGTCAACCCACCGGTAGCCAAACCTCTGGCATTCCCTGGAATCAGACTCCCTCTAATGTCAGTACTGCAAGATGAACCACAGTTGCCTGTAGGGGAAGGGAAGGAACAGCCCTGCCCTCTTGCAGGCAGGAGAGGCCAGAAGGACCTCAGGGCTGACAGTTCTATGGCGTGTGCTAGCGGCAGAGCAGGTGCCCCTGCTGCCCCAGCTACGCAGAGACGCTGAGAAGCCCTGCAGAGCTCAGAGGGTGCCTGAGCAAGGAAGCAAGGACTTCAAATGTCTGTTTGTGGGGGTGGAGATGTCTGCAGTCACTCACACACACAGAGCCACTCGCTCTCCCTGAACAATGTCCCCACTGAGAAGGCCAGGTGGTTTCCCCCCATTGCACTACTAAGCATGAGCAGAAACGCTCACTGCTGAATTCAGAATATTTGGAATCCTGCAAATACGCCGGCAACCTGTGAAGAATGATTTGGCCCAAGCAAACTCCAAGAATCCCACTTCTTTTAAAACATCCTGTTCCCCATCACAGCTGAAGCAAGAGCCAAAGCACCAACCTGGAGTCAGATTCCACCCAGGAGAGCTCCAAAAGTCCCGACTCAGCAGCAGGTTCAGAGCCTTTGGGTACCGCCTCCGTTTAGTGGAAGTTTCTTCACAATGGGCATGGACAAGTTTAAACGTTCAGAAAGCAGAAATAGCACCGGCAAAGGGAGCCAAAAGAGCTACGGACAACAGGTTCCCTTCTCCCGATGTTGCTGGACACAAAGCAGATCTCTGAGCCAGTCAGATGAATGTGATGTGCCTGCAAGAACAGAGCACACCATAAGCCAGCTGTCAGCCATCCCTGGCTTGGCTGAGCAGAACCATGCCCTCTGCTCCAGCCGCACACTCCATTATCTGGAGAGGACACGGTCCTTGGGGAAGGACGAAGGGAGGCCAGTAATTAAGTTCTTGCTGGCACCATAAACCAGCATGACAGGCAGCAAGGACAGCAGGTGGAACAGCAGCCAAGAATGGAGGGCAGAGAGCCAGGCAGGTGCTGCATCTCAGAGCTGCAGCAGCCACAGAAAGCGCCACTCTGGATAGGAAGCTCTCCAGAGTTCCAGTCCAAGGTCTCTCCTGCTCTTCTGTGTGCACGTATCCCAGTAGCACTTGCCGGCTGAAAGGGGTGAGGGCTTCCCAGAGGGTTTGCCCTTTTGATGGCAGGAAATGTCCTGCTCTGCCCATGATGGTAGGATTCATGTGTTGCTTATTATGTGCTTACTTCAACAGGATTGTGTCAGAAAGCCCCCTTCCCTAACTATGGAGAGAAAAAATGACATGCCTCTCTCTTGCTCTGTAAATTGCATTTTCATACACAATTCACAAAGGGGACAATGCAAGCCCTGTGGCCAGAATGGAGGGGAAGAGGAGACCACTCAGCAGGGAAGAGGAACCACTCAGGAATTCAGACCAATCTGCCTGTTAAGTCCGAGCGCACAAGCCGGGCTGCTGGCTTGGGGTGGGGGGATTCCTTCTGCATGGGTATTCCTGTCAACAAAATGGAGCAAGGTTTTTCCCTTTTCCAATTAAACAACAGGGAGGAAGTGAACATAAGAACAGCCCTGCTGGATCAGGCCACAGGCCTATCTAGTCCAGCTTCCTGTATGTCACAGCGGCCCACCAAATGCCCCAGGGAGCACACAAGACAGCAAGAGACCTGTATCCTGGTGCCCTCCCTCACATCTGGCATTCTGACATAGCCCATTTCTAAAATCATTTCTAAAAATCTAAAATCATTTTAGTTGCTCTCTTCTGTACCTTTTCCATTTCCACTATGTCCTTTTAGAGATGTGGCGACCAGAACTGGATGCAGTACTCCAGGTGTGGCCTTAGCATCGATTGGTACAATGGCATTATAATATTAGCTGTCTTATTCTCAATACCTTTTCTAATGATCCCAAGCATGGAATTAGCCCTCTTCACTGCCACTGCACATTGGGTCAATACTTTCACTGAATTGTCCACAAGCACCCCAAGATTTATCTCCTGATCTGTCTCAGACAGCTCAGAACCCATTATCCTATATGTAAAGTTTTGATTCTTTGCCCCAATGTGCATGACTTTACACTTACTTACATTGAAACGCATCTGCCATTTTGCTGCCCATTTTCCCAGTTTGGAGAGATCCTTCTGCAACTCCAGTCCCAGGACCAGTCCCAGGACAGATCCTTGGGGCACACCGCTTTTCACCTCACTCCGTTGTGAAAATTGTCCATTGACACCCACTCTCTGTTTCCTGGTCTTCAACCAGTTCTCAGTCCATGAGAGGACCTGCCCTCTAATTCCCTGACTGTGGAGTTTTCTCAGTAGCCTTTGGTGGGGGACTGTGTCAGATAAACCCAGAGGGATTTTTCTGTGCCACTCAACCCTGGGGGTTTCCTGCTGGCAACTCTGGTTCTCCACCCTCCTGCAGCACTCTGGCAGGGCAGCCCAAAGCCTTTCTCCAGGTGAACCCAGCAGGAGACAGCTTTCATCAAAACTGGAGTTCCTTTACCGAGGCCTCTTTCCACTGGGAAACGGTCATTCAAGCATTCCCTCCTCCCAGTCTAAGCCGGCAGGCAGGCGATCTCTCTTGCTCAAAGCACCACACTGAGGACCTGCAAAAGCAGGCAGCTGTCTCCCTCCGACTGCAGAGCAGTCCCTGCTGAAGCACAAACCAGAGATTTATCCCTTCTTCTGCCTAGGCAGTGCCAGCGACTTCAGCTGCAGCTAGCAAATGAGAAATATGGGAGGGAACTCAGCACACAGGCTCCAATCCTACTCCCGGGAGTAAGCCCCATAAACACAATGGGACTGACACAACGAATACACAAACAGAGGACTGCACTGCAAATCCTGCTCACAGCAGCCCTGGAGTTGCTTCGCTCAGATGCAAGTTTATACTGGCATAAGAGAGGAGGAGGAGGAGGATTTCATCTGAGCCATTCCCCTCTGAACTTTCTGTTTAAATGTTTTCAGAGTTAGGTCAGCATTACTAAGGAACTTTCCAAGGCAACCAAGAAGCATGCCACAAGCCAAAGTGCACAGAGGCGGCAATCCTTGCAGCAGTCTGGAGCTACGAAGGCTGAACAGGGTGGGAGGCGGTGAGGGAAAGTGACTCCTCAAGGGGTGAATTGCATCTGCTCTTGTGGGTCACACTTTCACCAACCTGGGCCAACAGCTAAGCAGGTGCAGAATCTCTGGGGGCAGGACGGCCCTGGAGAGGCCAGGATGAGGAGGTTCTTCCCTACCTGCCAAGCCCAACATCCTCAGCTGCTGCTGCCGCCTTGTAGTGGAGACCAAAGGGCACAGACAAAAGTTGCCACCGGCCAGTTATCCTTCTGGCGTCCAGGGAGCTTCTGATCCCTCCTTCCCTCTCTGCAAGAACTGACCGGCATCAATATTGTCACAAATTCAACCACCATTTTTAAAAACAAACCAACAAAAACATGCTTCTGCTGCTTATTTTTTAAAGCTTTACCAGAGAAAGGAACCTGCCCTCAGTTCTCATGCTGTTGTTTTCTAAACTGCGGCTTCACACCAGGTGATTTTCCAGTGGAGGAGGCTTTGCAAATGTGCCTGGGTCTGGAGCCAGCTGTGGTCAGGCTTCTACTTAGCTGAGAGCCTTGGACCCAGCGCTTGTGGCCACCCAAACATACGGCGATGTCTCGTAGGATACAACCAGCTCTCAACTGCCTCTTCCTGCCCAAGCAGGTCCCATTAACTTCCTCTCAAAATTAATACTCAAAAATCTTAAAATTCTTCAGGATTTAGCACCATCGACCACAATGCAAATTACAATTTATGACTCTGCTAAGTGCAGAGACGATGGCCGTTCACTTCCACAGGGGTGAAGGCCTGCACTTTCAGAGCAGTTTTCATGATCTAAGGGTGCAAGCATCTTTTTCTCACTGGGTGCACCACAACCCCTGAAGGTGCACTGCGCATGAAATCCAGGTGCACGATCTTCCATTCATGCCATTCTATTTTCTATCAGTTTTGCCCCAAAATGTGTTTTCTGTGAGATGCTGTCCTAAAGCACTCTGGTCCCTCAGGGACATATGAAACACTGAGTCCGACCATTGGTTCACCTAGCCCAGCACTGACTGTTCTGCCAGACCACAGTGGTTCTGTGGGGTTTAAGACAGAGGCTCTCCCCCTCCCTGTTACAGAGATCCTTTTAAACTGCAGATAATAAACTGGCCACTGCACTGGGAATTCACTGCCACAGGCAACACACACTCAAAGAGAGAGAGACTCAACAATCTTTTGATCCCAAACGGAGCTCAGGGTGGACGCAAAGCTCTTCTTCAAAACCCTCCAGAGGGATTCTTGTCTTCGCTCCATAGCAACACTGCTTGGGCGACAGCTTCCCAGCCACTTCCGCATCGTAAGTGCTTCACAGACATTACTTTGGTTTCCCAGTGATGACTCTGTGAGGAAGACCAGTATTGCTACCCCCAAATAGCAGATGCTGCCACAAATACATAAGCAGCGTGTCCCTGTTCAAAGCTCATGCTCTTGGCCACATCAGCTGCCACATCAGCTCTCTGCAGGCTGCAAACCTTGAGGGCTGTTGGAAGGGGTAGCAACCACAGAGGGCGGAGGGAAGGACAGCTGCCCCTTTCCCCCTCAATCCTTCTGCCACTTGGAATTTTGGGCAGGCAGAGAGAGCAGCTGGGGCTGAGAGTGGAGAAGGCACCCCCCCCCCCAGTTGTGGCCCTTGGCAGCCATTTCCAGGGGACAGACGGTCACACTGGCCACCTCCAACTGGAAGCTCATCATTTTGGGGGCAGAGAGGGGAAACAGCAGGAATTTGCTTGAGCCCCCCCCCCCCGTCCAGTTATGCCGGATCCCAATCCCCGTCCCTGGGGAGAACGGAGCGGCTTCAGGTCGCTCTGCTCTCCTTGGATTTGCGCCACCTCCAGAGAAGACCCATTGGGGCAAGCAGCCCTTACCCATGGGTAATGGGAAGAGCTTCCCCTTGCCTCTGGCTGAGCCGCTACAGCCAATGAACCTTCTGGCTTGCCTGCTCCAGCACAGGTTTGGATTGTGCCCTTAGTTGCATGTGGTAACCGTTTAGGTTGACGCCAAATCCACCCTCCCCAATGTTGCCAGCCCAGTTACAGCAGGCGAACAGGGACTAACCAGTTGCGCTTGGGTACTCCTCAGGGTAGTGATCACCTGAGGGCTGCCATGTTTTCCTGGAAGGATGCTACTGGATGGCTCAACATTGTTCCAAGGGCGTTTCTGGGAGGAAGGTGGCCCCCAGTGACGGAGAAGAGCACCACCAACTGCTCCACAGAGCAGGCAGCAGTCCCTGCCCCACCGCGCAAAACACCATTTGAGCACAGTGCTGGCAAGAGGGACTTGGGCTGGAAGGCAGAGAATGGTTTTTGGTAGTGAGCCCCAATAGGCGCTCCCTGCCCGCCCGCCCACCTCTGGGGCTGCCCACCGCCTGCCCTCCCCCCGCCCAGGAACACCTCCCTCACGCTTCCTCCCCGCCCCCTCCCTGCCTACCTCAGAGCCTTGTGTCGGCTCAGCCAGGCCGACGCAAGCCTTGGTGCCTCCATCAGCATGGAGGCTTGTTCCAAGGGACTTGCACCGGCCCGAGTCAAGGGCTGGATTGCGCCCTACGACACCAAAAAGAGGAAGGATTGTCCCACTCGGAGCGCCTCTCACACATCACCACCCGTGATGTTAGTGGCAGAGGACGGGGCCTGCACCTGTCTACCCCCTGTGAGCCCCTTCAAGATTGCAACAACCCAGTGGGGCAGGGGATGCCCAGGAAGCCTGTGGAGTCCTCATTCCTCCTGCCCAGCTCCATCAGGCTGTTGTGGAGGAGATGAAAGTGAAAAGCCACCAGGCAGAGCCATCAGAGAAACTGCTCTGGCCAGGCCGGAATCTTTGCATTTGGCACAGGAACCGTCTGGTTTGTATCAGGAAGGCTGAAACCTAAACACTCCGAGTGGAACAACATGGCAATGAAGCCTTTCAAGCCACAGCCAGAGGCGTTTTACGGCAAACAAAATCGTGGGGGGAGGAGACGGGGGCACCTTTTTCTCTTAGCTCTGCTTCCATATCTGCACAGTCCACACACACATGCTCCATTTCTCCTCCCAGTAAAGGTTTTATGACAAACTTGGATGCATTAAGGAGGAAGAATGAAAGGGAAGAGCAGACCCCCAATTCCGGTCTCCTTCCTTCCCCTTTGTTTCTTTCCCCCTGGCTTTTCTCTGCCTCCACTTTCAAAGGAAGCAACGCAACACACATCTCTTGCTTCCCTCCAGCGCAAGAATCAGAGGAGGAAGGAGAACAGAGGAGCTGTACTATGGCTGCTTTCTGCCCACTGCCCTGGTCCCCGCTGAACCCTGGCAGCCCCTCCCTCACAGTGGACAAACCTTTTAGAATTCTTTAAAAAGGTCAACAGGCATGTGGATGTGGGAGAACCTGTGGACATTATATATATGAACTTTCAGAAGGCGTTCAACACAATCCCTCACCAAAGGCTACTGAGAAAGCTCCACAGTCAGGGAATTAGAGGACAGGTCCTCTCATGGACTGAGAACTGGTTGAAGACCAGGAAACAGAGAGTGGGTGTCAATGGGCAATTTTCACAGTGGAGAGAAGTGAAAAGCGGTGTGCCTCAAGGATCTGTCCTGGGACCGGTGCTCTTCAACCTCTTCATAAATGACCTGGAGACAGGGGTGAGCAGTGAGGTGGCTAAGTTTGCAGACGACGCCAGAGTTTTCCGAGTGGTGAAGACCAGAAGTGATTGTGAGGAGCTCCAGAAGGATCTCTCCAAACTGGCAGAATAGGCAGCAAAATGGCAGATGCGCTTCAATGTCAGTAAGTGTAAAGTCATGCACATTGGGGCAAAGAAGGCTAATGCGTTCTGAGCTGTCTGTGACAGGAGAGAGATTTTGGGGTGGTGGTGGACAGGTCGATGAAAGAGTCGACCCAATGTGTGGTGGCAGTAAAGAAGGCCAATTCTATGCTTGGGATCATTAGGAAGGGTATTGAGAACAAAACGGCTAGTATTATAATGCCATTGTACAAATCTATGGTAAGGCCACACCTGGAGTATTGTGTCCAGTTCTGGTCGCCACATCTCAAAAAAGACACAGTGAAAATGGAAAAGGTGCAAAAGAGAGCGACTAAGATGATTACTGGGCTGGGGCACCTTCCTTACGAGGAAAGGCTACGGCGTTTGGGCCTCTTCAGCCTAGAAAAGAGACGCCTGAGGGGGGACATGATCGAGACATACAAAATCATGCAGGGGATGGACAGAGTGGATAGATAGATGCTCTTTTCCCTCTCAAAAAACACCAGAACCAGGGGACATACACTAAAATTGAGCGTTGGAAGAATTAGGACAGACAAATAAAAATATTTCTTTACTCAGTGCGTGGTTGGTCTGTGGCACTCCTTGCCGCAGGATGTGATGATGGCATCTGGCCTGGATGCCTTTAAAAAGGCATGATGTGTATGTGCAAACTCCTGATTTTAGAAATGGGCTATGTCAGAATGTCAGATGCAAGGGAGGGCACCAGGATGCAGGTCTCTTGTTATCTGGTGTGCTCCCTGGGGCATTTGGTGGGCCGCTGTGAGATGCAGGAAGCTGGACTAGATGGGCCTTTGGCCTGATCCAGTGGGGCTGTTCTTATGTTCTTAACTACAATTCCCAGGAAGCCTTGCAGGTCTCTTGTTATCTGGTGTGCTCCCTGGGGCATTTGGTGGGCCGCTGTGAGATACAGGAAGCTGGACTAGATGGGCCCATGGCCTGTTCCAGTGGGGCTGTTCTTATGTTCTTAACTACAATTCCCAGGAAGCCTTGCAGGTCTCTTGTTATCTGGTGTGCTCCCTGGGGCATTTGTGGGCCTTGTGAGATACAGGAAGCTGCACTAGATGGGCCTATGGCCTGATCCAGTGGGGCTGTTCTTATGTTCTTATGTTCTCCAGGGGGGCTAAACTGTGGCTCGGAAGCCACACTCAGCGGCTCTCTGGCAGTCAGCACTTTATGATTCCCTGAGATGCCAACAGGCTGCCCTCTGCAGCCACCGAGGGCAGAGAGGAAGCAGCTGCCACACAGAGGAAGGAGCCACTGCTGAAGAGGAAGGAGAAGGGAAGTGCTGGAAAAACACGGATAAAGAGGAGACACGGCAGAGCAGGAAAGGATTTTGCACTTCCAGTACCCCAGGAGACAGCCTCTGTGCCTCAGCTGTCACGCAGCGCTTGTTCACTGCAAAGCAAATAACCTGAAACGCTGCTGTGAAGCAAATCACAAAAATCTTCCCACGCCTTTCTGGATGAAAATTAAGGAGAACCAAACAAACCACATTAAAATCAAAGTAGTCAAAACACAAACTATTTTCAGAGAAGCCAACACAACAACCGACACGAGTCTTGCTCCGGAAGGGACTGCTGCTCTTGCAGATCAGCCCTGCCAGAGGATATCGTAGGAGTCCAGGCACTGACAAACAGAGAAAAGCCTCGCAGTGATTAGCTGCAATACAGACATGCAATTTTAATATTAATGTATTAATACAGAAGGAACACTTTTAATGAGAATGTGTGTGTCATGGCTCTTGAACTCTCAGGCTCTTCAGGACCTGAAACTCTGGCCATCCCCTAACAAGTCAGTTGATTCCACATTCGACTGGGACAGGCAGCTCACAGCTTAGTCCAGCATTTATACTGCAATTAACACTTCCAACAGCTCTTTGACGTCTGCAAAGTGCTTTGCCATTCCAGGACTAACACTGCCCTGGCAAGATGGGTTCGGCCAAGACAGGAAACCTCGTCCAGACCACTGACTGAGCTGGGATGTGATCCTCTCCCTGCCACCAGGCTCAAGTCCCTCCATCCAGTCATCGTCTCTCTCCTCCTGGAGGACCCAGAGCAGTGGCAGTTGCAAAGGAAGAGAATGAGTTTATGAAAGTAAGTGGGAAGATGGGAGGAATCGGCCAGGGGGAAAAACAGGAAAGAACTAACTAAGGGGGACTGAAAAGACATAAAGGAGAAAGGGCAGGACTGAGTTTGGTGCCGAACTTTGGCCACTCAGGAAAAAATAATGCCTGAGTAGGGAGCAGTCTCGCTATACCACTGTGAATGCATCACCCATCCCATTCAGCAGATCTAGAACACTCCCCCGGCTCTACTGCCAGGATGACCTTTCCAGTAGCCTTGGGCACCCCAAATTTTAGTCAGCCAAGTAGCCCACTGCTGCTAAGCCAGTCACCAGCCCCACAGCTGGCACAGTTGCCAACCCGTAGGCCACAGCTGGGTCCCACAACTACTTCAGGGTCTCCCTAGGGAGGCTTCCCACTGGCTGGGTGGCAGAGACACAGGGAAGTGGGTATGGGGCTGGAAGGGGGTGGGACCGCACAAGCCCACCGGACTGGTCCCTGTACCAAGCCAGCACCAGTGATGAGGCAAAGGCAGCAAGGCTGGGGGCTCTGGAGGAGGCAGTAGCCCAAAGAAGCTGCTCTGTGAAGAGGGGGAGGCAACGGGGGCTGCGTGGTCTCCTCCTCTCCCAAAATCTAGTCTGAGGCAACAGGGAGGAGCTTGCCAGGATGGGTAGCAGGTGCACAGAGTGGGATGGTTCTGAGACCTAGTAGGGCAGTTCTATGGAAACAATAGGGGAGGAGCCCCCTCTGAGCTGGGCCAGAGACTGGGGAACCTTTGCAAATCAGAACTTTGAGCGCTACAGAAGGGGACTCAGGATAAACGCCATACTGTTGCCCTCCAAAGGGATCTCCCTGCATGTCTGAGAGGGAAGTCAATCTGGCAACAATATGATGGGGGTGGCCCACAACGGATAACACTTCTTCCTCCTTACATCCCTTGCCTTGATGCATCCAAACTGAGCAAATGGATTTCCAGTTCCGCAGGGATTGTTGCTCTTAGTCAGTTGGCTTTTCTTAGGAAAAGGTGCTGTTCCCAGAAAACGTGCTCCAAAAAGCCCACTCTGAGCCTAGCGGATGATGTGTTTGGGTCCCATCATTAACCACGTCAAAGGAGGCACAGACCCATCACTCCGTCTAAAGAGCCATGATGCTGCAATTCATATTGCATTTCCGCACACGGAACAGATGTTTCCAATGAGTCCCTCCTCGCAGCCAAAGCCTTTGTCCCCAGGGTGGCTGCAGCTCATCTGGAACCCAGGAATGCATGGTGAGCAATTGGGAGTTTGTGGAGGTTGTTAATGCCTCTGGAGCGCATTAACACAAACTCAGCTGCCCCAGACTCCAGTCCTCACCCTGTGACCCAGCCATCCGGTGCAGCAGCGCCCCACGAGCATGACTCATGGGATCACGCGGAGCACGCCAGCACAGCAAAGGCACGCCTCTGACCCCAGCTGCCGCTTCCCGGGTGCCAAACATTTGGCCTTCGGCTTTTTCTTCTCTTAGAAATTCACAAGTTGCACAACTGAATGAATTTAGACCTGGCAATTTCCAAATAAGATGTACACCACAAAAGCCCAGGCATTTACAAATGATCACTTCTTGTCCAGAAGCTCATAAGAGATTCGCCGCATCAGGCCAAAGGCCCCTCTAGTCCAGCTTCCTGTATCTCACAGTGGCCACCAGATGTATCAGGAAGCATACAAGACAATAAGACACAACCAGCATCTTGGTGCCCTCCCTGCAGCTGGCATTCTGGGGTAAAAGTTCAAAAGGGCATGGGGTGCAAGAAGGTCCGAGGAGGATGAAAAATGGGAAATCACAGTATAAAAAAAATCCCAGTTGGTACAAAATAGAAGTGTGCGTGTGTGTGAGAGAGAGAGAGATGGGGGAGAATATGAATGAACTGTTTAGCTCTGGAAGCGGCTGAGCGGAAAATAGGAGGCAGTAGCCCTGCAGTGGGCCAAAAAAAAACCTAGGAAGCAGCAAAAGGATTTGCAATCAAGAGATCAGAAAGCAAGCAGCCTCATCCTCACTTTGCAGGACAGTTTGGAAAAAGGGTCTACATCAAGCAGAGTCACATCGTGTTCCATTTCCCAGTTGCTCCTCAACATCTGCTGCTAGCTTGCTGCTGCAATAAAACAGGAGCAGAAGCAGTAAGAAGGTTTCAAAGAACTGTTCACAAGCATGTGCATCTGTGTTGCTGGTGCAGGTCCTAGACTTTGGAGCAGGGAATCCAACAACTTCTCCCTCTGCATGCGTGTGCAAGACCTCATGGCATGGTAGACTCCATGCGGCACTCATGGAAGGAGGTCTGTGTCCTTGGAGGATCAGGAGATGAGAGAGAAGGGGTTTAAGGGTAGGGACCCCCCACAGGTCAAAGAGGACAAGAGTAAAGGGATGGGGGGAGGGCCTCTGAGTCAACTGCCTCCTAGACAACACGTTGCCCCCTAATGTCCTGCAGGCAGCAATGTACATCCTTTCTAACACAAGGCAGAGGCATTGTGGGAGAATCTTGCCCTGCATGTTCCATTTCTTGCATGCTAACAAGGCCTACTGAAGATGCCAGGCCCAAGAATCTCCAAAATGTTGAAGCAGCCACTGCTTGCCATGCAGGCTCAGCTCTTGTGTGCAAGGAACCTTTTCGCTGTTCGACAAAAGGCTGCTAACTTGGCTGCTGCGCAGAGACTTGGTATCCTGTAGAAACCAACAGGGCTCCACTTGTCAAAGCCATAAACATGCACATTGCCCAGTATTCCTGCTTCGGGCTCCATGGCAGCAAGTGGTTTGGGCCCCAGCATATTCACAGGGAGGAGGAGGCATCCCACTGTCCAGAGCTAATCCAGAGGTCAACTGACAGCACTCTCTGCACTCCGCTTGTCCAGTGCCCTGAGTGGGATTCTGGCCGCAGAATCACCTTTCCCCTGGAGACACACCAGCACACTCCAGAAGCCATCCTCCCGTATGCGCTGGAGTTCAGCAACAGGATTACGTCAATAGGGAATCTGCTTTAAGTTTGCAATGAAACAGGGGTTGTTTTATATTTCTGCAGGAATCGTTCACAGGTACTCAATCACTCAGCACGTCAGGCATGTCACAGGGCAGCACAAGCCGAATGAAGCATTCCTGCCTCAAGCAACCTTTGGTGACAAAGCTGGAGGGGGTGGCAACAAGAACAGGGGACCAATCTCAGTAATGGAGCCCCTGATTGCTGCGGAGAACACAGAGAAAGATGACTGCCTGGAGCCCTGGAGAGTGGCAACTAGGCAGTGCTGACAGCTCTTGGCCAGCAGGAAGACCAAGGCATCACTCAGCCAAAGGCAGATTCGGGGACGGGGGGAGAGCCCAAGGGGTGAGCGGGAGCCCAGAGAGCATCCTGTTGCTGGGAGGGAGAAACGCCTGGAGGAGGCTTCTTCCATCCAATTGCTCTCACACCTGCAGCAGAGGCTGCCCAGGAAACAGCGAGCGAGAGGTTCCGCGCCCTGTCACACAATCCTGAAGTACGACTCAGGACATGAGACGGAGGCTTGTTGGGGGCAGAAAGACTCCATTCAAGGATCAACAAGACCCTCCCCCCAAGGAATCTGAGATAAACATCCCTGACAGCTCAAGTCAGCACAGGTGTGAGGGGAGAGCAGTTTCCGAGTGAAACCTCCTTGCCATGGAAAGCCACCTGCAGATCCTGCTGTTTTCCCCACCCCAGCCAGAGAGCAGAGGCTGGAAACAGGGACATTCTGCCTTCTGGGAGGTCTCGTGTCAGCCCTCGCCTCAGACCAGGGAAACCAGAAGAGAAGTCCCACTTCATCCACCTTAGGCCACATCACACATCCAGAGGCTGACACAAGTTCCAGGGATAAAGCCTCTTTCTTTCCAGCGTGATTCAGCCAGCACAAAGCTCTGCATGAAACTTTACCATGTGCCCAAGCCCAGCTGAGGCCTGGGGGGCGGGCTCTAACAGAAGAGAGCAGGGACCCCCAGGGAGCCTTGTCAGGAGAGGTGGGCACTCTTGCAAAACCCAAAGAGCAGAAGAGCCCCCCGTCCCCTCCAGTGGCACCCATTGGCAGCGGATGTTGGCAACCTTCAGTCTCGGAAGACTATGGCATCGTGCTCTGAATGGTGGTTCTGGAACAGCGTCTAGTGTGGCTAAAAAGGCCGATTCGGGAGCGACAATCCCTTCCACTTTGGGAGCAAGTGCAGTCTGTCCCTGGTCTGTCTCCCTGGCTGTGGGCCTTCCTTCTTTGCCTCTTTGCCTCAGTCTGTTGGCCAAGTGTCTCTTCAAACTGGGAAAGGCCATGCTGCATAGCCTGCCTCCAAGCAGAATGCTCAGAGGCCAGGGTTTCCCACCTGTTGAGGTCCACTCCTAAGGCCTTCAGATCCCTCTTGCAGATGTCCTTGTATCACAGCTGTGGTCTACCTGTAGGGCGCTTTCCTTGCACGAGTTCTCCATAGAGGAGATCCTTTGGGATCCGGCCATCATCCATTCTCACGACATGACCGAGCCAACGCAGGCGTCTCTGTTTCAGTAGTGCGTACATGCTAGGGATTCCAGCACGTTCCAGGACTGTGTTGTTTGGAACTTTGTCCTGCCAGGTGATGCCAAGAATGCATTGGAGGCAGCGCATCAACGTATTAACATTGATATGAAAGGTTAATGATCAGCACCCCCCCCCCATTTCAAAAGCATGAATTCAATGGGGATGGTGCACTGAGACAGAAGTATCTCCCCAGCAAAAAGATTGCATTGAACTGATTACTATAATTATGATAAACATGAGTTCTCCATAGAGGAGATCCTTTAGGATCCGGCCATCGCCCATTCTCACAACATGATCAAGCCAATGCAGGCGTCTCTGTTTCAGCAGTGTATGCATGCTGGAGATTCCAGCTCATTCCAGGACTATGTTGTTTGGAACTTTGTCCTGCCAGGTGATACCAAGGATGTGTCGGAAGCAGCGCATGTGGAAAGCATTCAGTTTCCTCTTCTGTTGTGAGTGAAGAGCATGACTTGCTGCAGTACAGAAGTGTACTCAAGATGCAAGCTCTGTAGACCTGGAACTTAGTATGTTCTGTCAGCTTCTTGTTGGACCAGACTCTCTTTGTGAGTCTGGAAAACGTGGTAGCTGCTTTGCCGATGTGTCTGTTTAGCTGGGTATCCAGAGAAAGAGTGTTGGAGATCGTTGAGCCAAGGTACACAAAGTCATGGACAACCTCCAGTTCATGCTCAGAGATTGTAATGCAGGGAGGTGAGTCCACATCCTGAACCATGACCTGTGTTTTTTCAGGCTGATTGTCAGTCCAAAGTCTTTGCAGGCCTTGCTAAAACAGTTCATGAGCTGCTGGAGAACTTTGGCAGAGTGGGCGGTGACAGCTGCATCGTTGGCAAAGAGGAAGTCGCGCAGACATTTCAGCTGGACTTTGGACTTTGCTCTCAGTCTGGAGGGGTTGAAGAGCTTTCCATCTGATCTGGTCCGGAGATAGATGCCTTCTGTTGCAGTTCCAAAGGCCTGCTTCAGCAGAACAACGAAGAAAATCCCAAACAAGGTTGGTGCAAGAACGCAGCCCTGCTTCACTCCGCTTCGGATGTCAAAGGGGTCTGATGTGGAGCCATCAAAGACAACAGTGCCTTTCATTTCCTTGTGGAAAGATCTGATGATGCTGAGGAGCCTGGGTGGACATCCAATCTTGGTGAGAATCTTGAAGAGGCCGTCCCTGCTGACCAGGTCGAAAGCCTTCATGAGATCTATGAAGGCTATAAAGAGTGGCTGTCGTCGTTCTCTGCATTTCTCCTGCAGCTGTCTAAGGGAGAATAGCTGCCTTGGGTGCCCTTTGGGGAGAAAGGTGGAATACAAATCCAATAAATAAATAAATAAATACCATATCAGTGGTGGACCTGTTGGCTCGGAATCTGCACTGTGATTCTGGATAGACACTCTCTGCAAGTACCTGGAGCCTCTTCAGTGCAACTCGGGCAAACAGCATTCCGACAACGCTAAGGAGAGAGATGCCGCAGTAGTTATTGCAGTCACCCCTGTCGCCTTTGTTCTTGTATAGCGTGACGATGTTTGCATCCCTCATGTCCTGGGGTATTCCACCTTCTCTCCAGCAGAGGCAGAGGATTTTGTGCAGTTCATGAAATCCTGGCGATGAACTCTTTGCAGCACTTTAGGACTTCAGCAGGGATGCTGTCTTTTCCAGGTGCCTTGCCAAAGGCAAGGGAGTCCAGGGCCACGTGAAGTTCTTCTAGGGTTGGTTCACTGTCAAGCTCTTCCAACACAGGCAGGCACTCAATGTTGTTCAGTGCTTCTTCGGTGACTACATTTTCTCTGGAATATAGCTCAGAGTAGTGCTGCACCCAGCGTTCCATCTGCTGCACCCTGGATGACCTCGCCTGTTGCAGACTTCAGAGGGGCAGTTTTCTTCTGTGTTGGACCTAGGGCCTGCTTGATACCGTCATACATCCTGCCTGTGTCAGCTGCTATCTGTATCTGGGAACAGAGTTGGAGCCAGTAGTCGTTAGCACATCTCCTGGCAGTCTACTGAACTTTTCAGCGAGCAGCTCGGAGGACCTGCAGGTTGCGCTCACTGGGACAGGTTTTGTATACTGCTAGAGCTCTCCTCTTTTCCTCAATGACTGGTGTCAACTCCTCAGAGTGGGCTTCAAACCAGTCTGCCGTCTTGTTGGTCTTCTTGCCGAATATGGACAAGGCGGTGTTGTAAATGGCATTCTTGAAATGTACCCGTCTGTTGGATGCATCTGCATTGGCTGGGCCTGGAAGAATTTCCTCAAGCGCTTGTGCAAATTCCTCCACTTTTCTCTGATCCCGGGTCTTGCTGGTGTCAATGCAAGGTCTTCCTTCCTTTTTCGTGTGATACAGTCACTTAGTTTGCAGTTTCACTCTGCTGCACACCAGGGAGTGGTCAGTGTCGCAGGCAGCACCCTGATAACTGCGTGTGATCTTGATGTGGGAAGGCTGGAGCGTCTGGTGAGAATCAGGTTGAGCTGGTGCCAGTGCTTTGATCTTGAGTGTCTCCAAGAGACTCTATGTTGGGGCTTTGTGTTGAAGAATGTGTTGCTGACACAGAGACCGTGATGACAGCAAAGCTCTAGCAGGTGTTGGCCATTTTCGTTCATCCTCCCAGTGCTGAACTGGCCTAAGCAAGTGGGCCACGAACTGTGATCAGCACCAACTCTAGCATTGAAATTGGCAAGGATGAACAATGGCTCTTTTTCAGGGCTTTTCCTGACAGTGGTGGGCAGGTCATCAGAGAATTTGTCTTTAACTTCTGCTGAAGACGACAGAGTCTGTGCATAAGCACTGATGAGAGTGACAGGTCCTGCAGGAGCTGCAGGGACAAAATTATTTCACTTCCTGCAGTAGGTGGGATGATGAATCCCAGCAGGGTATTTCTGACCGCAAAGTCAACGCCATGTTCCCTGGTCTCGTTTGGTGGTTTTCCCTGCCAGAAAAATGAGAAATTTCTCTCCTTGACAGATCCTGAATCCGGCAGCCTCGTCTCTTGAAGGGCGATGATGTCCATCTGCAGTCTGCTCACCTCCATGTCGATGACATCTGTTTTGCCTGCATCGTCTATTTCTTGCAGGTTGTCGGAAAAGCCAGGTGTCATTGTCCTTATGTTCCAGGTGCCCAGCTTTAGGGCAGGAGTATTCTGTAGCCTGGTGCAGAGTTGTCGATCTGCTTGTCGGTTTTCACCCTAAACCCCACGCACCCCATGAGGTTAACGGACCGTGGCAAGGCAGCACCTTACTGGCTGCGGACTGCCCAGCTTAAGGCGGGCGGTAGCTGCCCAATGAGATGCAATGATCTCTCCCACCATCGGAAGCAGCCCCTGGCGTCACACTCTATGCCAATCGAGCAAAGACTTATAACCGGTAAACTGCTGCTTCCTGTGTTGTGCCAACGCAGTATGGCGAAGTTGGAGTGTCCTCTCCAGTGCGTGAAGCCTGGGTAAAGTAGATATGGAGGATAGGCTATTACCCATGCAGCAAATCCCCCCTCTCCACGTCGCTGGAATGGTCCAATGGAAAGGCAGAAGCCAATACGGTTGGTTCCAGCAGCATCGCAGGAGTTGCCAGAGGTGACTGTGTTCAGCCACGAACTGCCTCAGGGACTCCAGCTCCTGATTTTGCCTCAAGGTTGACTCCTGAAGCCTTTTCCATAACTGGATGTAGCCAGAAGGTAGTGGAGGTTTGAGGTCATAGTTTCCTTCTCTTAGATGAGCTGCCTTCCTCATCTGAAGAGCCTCATCTACCCAGCTGATGAGCCTCATCTACCCGGTGGCTGTTTAGTCGCCTCTTATGACAAGTACAGCCAAACTGGGGTTGTGGAGGGAGAGGATTGCAGAGGGAGGAGCAAATTGTGGGATAAGGAGGAGTGAGGGGGACGGCTGGGTTGTGGTGGATAGAGAAAGCAGAGGGAAGTACCACAATTTATCCACCACAATCCAGCCCTCCCCCTCACTCCCCCATATCCCACAATCCTCCCCTCCGTCTGCTTTCTCTGTCCACCACAATGCAGCCCTCTCCCCACTCCTGCATATCCCACAATCCTCTCCTCCCTCTGCTTTCTCTATCCATTGGCAGCACATACCACCAAAAGCCCTTTGCTGACTACAGGCGTGGGCAAGAGGGTTGTGTGGGCAGAGCAACAGAAGCCCCTGCCATATCTCCAAAGAAAATCTGGGCATTCTTTCCTTTCCCCTGTGCTGACATTCAAATGGAGAGAGGAGGGCAGCAGCCCCTCCAGCTGGGGTGGGGTTCCAGGTGAAGATTTTGTTTGTTTGGGAATGAGACAAAAGAATTCTCAGCAAGAGCCTCAGCACCACAGGGCAGCACAGCCACCCTCCCGCCTCTGGGAGGGGAGCAGAACTTGGAGGTCCTGCTTTGTATGCCAAAGGCAGAGCACCCAAGCTCACTCCCTGGGGTTGGGGAAAGACCCTTCTCCACCCCAAATCCCAGAGCTGTTCACTGCCAGTCAGCAGGCAGTGCCGCTCCCCTCGACAACACCATCCACATACAGTCACCATGCTGCACATAGAGTGGAAAGAGTTGCTGTCCTGTGCAGCTCACAATAGTGACACAAGGAAACAAGCAAGAGAGGGAGAAGGCAGGGCAGGCAGAAGACACAGATGTGGGATCATTTCAGGGAGATGTGCTTCAGGTTAGCTACAGCACAGAATGGCGGCAGCTGCAGGTTTCTCTCCAACTCACATGCATTTGGGTAGGGAGCTTCCGCGGAGAAGCAGGCAGACAGCCGCCAGCCAGATTCCTGGTGGCACAGGATTGCACTATTCAGTCTGGGATTCTCTCACCAACCATACTGGGGTTGGGTGGAGAGAAAAGCTTAAAGATTCCTCCGGGGCATTTAGTCAGAACAGTTTGGCCGAGACCCAAATTAAAGCTTCTAGGGGAAGACCCATCAACTGCAGGTGCTAGCTTTGCTGGATTAGTGGATTCATGAGCTCATTAAAATAAAATATTAGAGCACTGCGGTGCAGGTGATCTATTAAGGTCATTCCTCTTGACTTAATAACACAGACAAATCACTTTTAATTGAGCACATTCCAGCAAGGCTGGCTGGTGAGCACCCTCCATGTGTTGTAATGGGAAGACAACATTTAATCAGGCTGCACCCCCAAGCAAGACAATGCAAGGCACACAGTCCTAGCCAGGCATTGTGCCATGTGTCAATGAACATGTGTGGAGGGAGGGAAGCCTGGGGTTCTGCCCATGGGTCTGCCCCCAACCTCCACACATTCAAGAGCTCCCTGGACTTGACACCCAGATATAGCTGGATGCACACAGGATCCTGTACAGGCAACCTGGGACTCTTCCGTTTTGAAGAATGCTGGATTGTGTGGGAATGCTGTGCACAGAGAGCCTTTGAATGCATGGAGGAATGGGAAGGAACAGGCCCAGCCCCCAACTACCCCCCTTCCGTGCATGAACTGAACAGGTGGCTAAAGTGGTTGACAGTCAGTGGCCAAGAAGTTACTGGGGTTTTAGATACATTTCTGAATCCTTGTAAGCCACCTCAAACACTTCTTTGAAATGGAAAAGCAGAATAAAAATGTACAAACAAAACATAAAATAATGGTTAGGGCACCGAGTTCAAAGATTGCCATTTATTCCACTACATCTCTCTGTCTCAAAGATAACCACCCACAGCCAGCTTCTGCAGCACAGCCTTCTGCAGCCCTGGAGTTGCAAGTGGGGTCTGGCTGGGCATGTGCCAACAAGTGCCCACATCTATGACCAAGCAGGCTCCTTTCACCTGTCCCCAGGTCCACCGTGGCTGCTTCTCCCCGACACTGAGCCCTGGCTGGGGAAACCTGCACGCTGATGACAGGGGAGCAACAGGGGTCCTCTGGGTTCTCCAGTGCCTAGCACAGTGTTAACGTTTCTGGCTGGCTCAGCATCAGGAGCCAGGGCACCCAACAATGTAGAATGATGCCAGCAGTTTCTGGAGAGAAGGGAAGGACACTGCCCACCTGCTGCTGCTGCTCCCCCCATTGCCTGATGAGCCACATGGTGGGTGGGCGGAAGCAGGGGCAGATGCAAGCTCACTTCCAGGCTGCTGGTAGAGCCCAGGAAGGGGCTTGAGAGAAAAGAGAACCACTGGGTGGCCTGCACTTCCTAAGCAACATCAGACAACAGCACCTCTCAAAGAGAGATTTGGATGGGGCTCTCACTGCGCCCCTTATGCTCATCCACCCCTGCTTCCAGCGATGCCATCTGCAGCTGCAGTGGAAGGCCATCTCTGTTTAAATCACAGTCAAAAATCTAAACACAAAGGCTCCTGTCACCAGGGCTTCTTCCATGGGCACAACTCCCACAGGCCAAGTTGCAAGACTGCCCTGCAGCATTTGGGTATCTCCTCACATTACTTCTTCGGCACATACCTAAGAATGCAGAGTACAAATGCAACAACACGTGCAGCAGGAGGGCAATTTGTTCAGAGAGCCAGGATGAGATGCAGCTTCCTACTGCATGATGCCAGGGCAGGAGACCTGGGCTCATTGTTGAGTGAAGCAGCCTCCAGAAAAATCATGCGACGGTCTCCACATTCAGCAGTGCAAGAAAGTCTGCACAGCTCCGTTCCAAAAAGGGGTGATTTGTCTATGGTATGTCTAGGAGAGGGAGACCTACCAGGCCCCCAAGCACAAAAGCCTGCACTGCCATTTGAAATGAACAGTGTATATGGGAAACAAAGAGGTATTCTTGGAGAGCCTTGAGAAAGCACCTCCAAGTCAGGGAAGAATATTTGCACTTGGAGGTCTGGATTTTTGGCCGGTCAGTTGACAAACATTTAAAAACCCAAATGCATAAAAATAACCACAGGAAAGATCTTGGCTGCAGTCCCAGGAAGAGAAAAAGAAGCCCTGAGAGATGGTGCCCCTCCGTTTCCTTGGGTTTAGACACAGCACCTCCCAGCCACACCTCAAGATACTGTGCGGCACAAGATTAGAGCATCTGAGACAAGCTTTTCAATGGAAAACAGAAGTGGTGGGGGAGGGAGAGACTGGACACATTTGTGGATAAGGGACCAGGACTGATAAATCCTCCTTCATCTGGAGCTGTATCTAATCTCAGCAACTCTCAATGGTGACAAACAGCAGCCAATCCAAGCATGACAGTCTCCTGGCCTGGACTCTGGTGAGACAGGGGCCCTTAAGTGTTGGGCAAAGAAGCCTTCATGGGCAGACACAGAACAGCCAGGAAGCATCTGCTCTCCCCAGCAGATCATGCTGAAACAAAGGGCTGAGCTTAATAATTTGTAGTCACGAAGGGATCTTTCCCCTGCCCTGCCCTCAGCTCATTCCTTCCAGTTTGATCTGGGGAGACTTGCATGTTGTGATGGCCTCTGGCACACAGAAGAGCGAGGGAAGAGAGCCCTGGGTTGAAGTACTGCACATACAAGAGACTGAGGTCCACCTCTGCCACAGACCTCTAAACAACCACCACCAAGTCACTGTCTCTCAGTCTTAATCTGCACCCATGAAATGGGGCTAATTGGGCCTACCTCACAGGTCTATTGGGAGGACGCACCCAACATGAGAAGGCCCTCTTCGAGAGAAGATGCAAGGAATGTGGCTTGGCTTTCAGTCCAATTCTATCCAACTTTCCAGCACCATTGCAGCTGTAATGTAGACCCAACACGAGGGAACAAATGTTGCTGTACCTTGAGGAAGCCTCCATGACTGCCCCCCCCCCACAGAATACAGCACATGCCCTGTTGGCACAGCTGTATCAGCACTGGAAGGTTGGTTAGGACTGGGCTGTTACTGAGCCAGGGGAGGCCTGAGACCTCCTGGACCCTGAGATGGGGTGCCAAATGCTGACTGCCACTGACTGGGTGAGGGGCCAGCCTCAGCTCCTCCCTGAACTGGAAAAGGAGGAGGAGGATAGAGTGTGGAGAGGAGAGGCCTCTGACGCTACATTTAGTAGCTCTGACGCTCTGAGCCATTTAGTTATTTGATTTTTCTCTGTAAACCGCTTTGTGAACTTTTAGTTGAAAAGCGGTATATAAATACTGTTAATAATTAATAATACAGTCCACTGCTCTCTTCTCCACTACACTTCCTCTTCCTCTTCTGCTCCTTCTCTTTCCCAGTCCAGGAAGTGGGCAGACAGAGGAGGGCACCCACCAAACTGTTGCCTGAGGCATAATCCCTTATGTCAGTGCTTTCCAGCACTGGCATAGCGGTGCCAATGGGACACGTGCTGCTTCCTGCAGTTGGCTGTCACTCACAGAGGCTTCCTCAAAGCAAGGGAATGTTTGTTCCCTTACCTCAGAGCTGCACTGCCCTTATGTCAGTGCTGGAAAGCACTGGCATAAGGGGTTAGGATTGCGCCCTTAGTCAGCCTCATGAATGGGCCGGCACTGGCTGGAGCTACCTGCAGATCCACGTGTTCCCTCCTGTGCTCTCTAAGCCACAGCCTGAGGTATGGAAGGTCCCATCCTGGAAGAAATGGATGGGCAGTGAGCACACAAGAACCTGCTGGTCAGAATATGCTTCCATCTAACTCAGCACCGTCTTTTCCACCAGGGCCAGGCTGTTGAGTCCAGGAAGCCCAAAAGTAGGGCATGGACAGAGGGGATAACTCCCCCAAACCACACTATCACTGACACTGGAGGCTCCATCTTGCCAGCAATGGATCGATGACCCTCCATGAACTTGCCAATTTGTCTGGAATCTGACACTTGCAGTCCCCTGGAGCAGAGCTGCCCGAAACAGCGGCCGCTAGGGCAACATCACTCAGCCCTGTTCTCGTAGTGGGCTGGCAAGAAAATGATATTGTCATTATTATTTTGTACGTAATACTAAAGAATGTTCACGATAGGAGAACAATATTTGCAGCTGCAGGCTGCTCTCCCGCTCCCTCTCCCAGTAAGAGTGAACAAGCAGGAGGGGGGCACAGTGGTGGGTGCACATGAGGGAGGAGAAATCATGAGGAACTGTGTGCAGTTATAATGCCGTGGGGCTCAGCAGGCTGATCAAAAGGCATTGGTGGGCCAGGTGTGGCCCGCAGCCAAAGCTGGGGGGGCTGCCCAGAGGAAACACTATTTGGGGGCCACACTTCCTTGCCCAGTCCTCTGGAGGAGGCTCCCTCCTGCAGCAGGGCCACACTACCCTTCCCACCCATGGCGAGGTTTCTCGGCCTGCCGAGACCACTCCACTGCCTCCCTCCTGTGCCTTGAAGGACAGGCAAGGACTGCTGTGGGGGACAGGCAGGCCGGCCAACTGGCTGTAAACTGAGGAGGCTGCACTTCCGATAAGGCCGCAGGCCACAAAGGGAAAACTGTGCTGCTTCCAAGACCATCCCGGCTCAGGGCCTGATGGCAGGCTGAGTCACCGGCTCGCTCATTCATGCAGCCCTTGATTCATTCATGATTCCTAAGTGAGGCCCGAGGAGTAGAGACCCCGGCTGGCTTCCGTCCCCCATCCCATGCCAGCTGCCCCACAAGGAGACGATTACGGCAAGAGAAAGTTGCTTAATGGAAGCTATGCACATCGTGGTCATCCAGGCCAGCCCACGCGGCTTTCTCATGTGAAAGAACTTTCATCCACTACAATAAGCCATCGTAACAGGACACACGTGCAGAGCTACCAGCCCCCTCCCCACCCCATCCTTCAGTTCTGCTTCCATAAAGAGCAAAGTAGTGGCTCTTGCGCTCTCGCTCTCTCTCTCTGTCTCACACACACATGCACATGCTGCCCACTGCAAGTGAATCCACCCACCCCTTGTCGTCTCTTGTTTCTGTTCAACGCATGGCTCCCAGATCTTGCTCCCAGGGTGCCCCCCCCCAGCCAGGCCTTTTTGCTCACCCTCCCCTCAAATCAACTGCACAAAGGCAAACCTCTCTGGGCCAAGCTGCCTCTGCCAGTACCAGTCCATTCCAAGGTGCTCAGCAGGGGAAGCCAGTTCTTCAGAGCGAAAACAGGCAGGTGAGCAGAACCAGCCCCAGAACAAAGTTGCACCAGATCTCAGAAAGATAGCCTGGATAGTGCATTCAAGGGCTAGAATCCAGTTACACAGACTGGTAGGGTCAAGAACTGAAAGGGATTGACTGGGGGAGGGAGAACGCAAGGATATCACCCAGGGCTGGATGCCCTTGCAGAAATTCCAGTGATATTCTCTGGGTTTGACTTTGTTTCAGCATTTCCAGTTCTGGATTCTGAACTGAGGGGAACAGGGGGGAGGGGTATAAAAGGATGGAATTCTGTCCAATTGCTTCTTCATGGTTTTGGCTTAAAGTCTATTAATGTGACCAGGTTAAACAGCACATCCACAAAACATGTGTTGAGATATCACATTGCAGAACCATCCGAGACATTCGCATACCCTGGTCTAAATTAAACTTCAGAGATTTTCCTGGATGTCCAAGTTCTGGTAGAGCTCAGGGAGCCCTTGCCCAGGTTTGGACAAAGTTGTGCCCTTTCATGGATCAATCAGACCTGGCTATAGTGAGCCACATGCTGGCAGTGTCTGCATCAGATGACTGTGATGTGGTCTAAATGCAAAACTTGCCCATGAAGATACAGTCAATTTTCATTATCCGTGTGTTTTGGTTCCTGGAAAACCCAGTGGATACCGATTCAGCAGACGCCAAATCATTGATACTATGGGATCAGTGGGGGATACTATAGGGGAGAGGTAACTAACCAGGTACAGAATGCCAACAGCAGATAGCTTCAGAATGGTGCAGATAGCTTCAGGTTGGCCACTGAGAGCTAAGAACAGGAACGGATGCTGCAATGTAAGTTCCCGTGTTCCCACAGATAAGTGGCAACCCAGTCCTATGCATGTCTAAGAAATAAGTCCCATTAGATTCAATGGGGCTTACTCCCAGGAAAGTGTGGATAGGATTGGGCTGTGAATCCATCGAAATGGAGTGCACTGTCATTGAGGATTTACTGTATTCAGAAAACTCAGCTGCTTCAAAACAAGAAGTAGGGCAGGACCCATCTATCCCTGTTCTCTCCTCTGGACTATCTGTCAAATCTGTTTCTGGGCACAATTTCTAATGCTAGCGAAGACCTTTAGAACACTGTATAGCTGAGGACTGAGATTTGAGGGATTGTTTCTCCCTAAGTGACATTGCCACCCCCCAAGGTCACCGGGGCAGGGCTCTCCTGTGAGTGCCATCATTTGTGGTGCATAGCTGGTGGTGATGCACGGAAGTCTTCTCTGTTGCAGCACCACCTTCTTCAACTCCCTGCCTGAAAATATTTCTTAACTCAGCATGTGGTTGGTCTGTGGAACTCCTTGCCGCAGGATGTGGTGACGGCATCTGGCCTGGACGCCTTTAAAAGGAGATTGGACAAGTTTCTGGAGGAAAAATCCATTGCGGGTTACAAGCCATGATGTGTGTGTGCAACCTCCTGATTTTAGAAATGGGCTATGTCAGATGCAAGGGAGGGCACCAGGATGCAGGTCTCTAGTTATTAGGTATGCTCCTCTGGGCATTTGGTGGGCCGCTGTGAGATACAGGAAGCTGGACTAGATGGGCCCATG
The DNA here is from genome assembly GCF_035046505.1 of Tiliqua scincoides. Taxonomy (NCBI): domain Eukaryota; kingdom Metazoa; phylum Chordata; class Lepidosauria; order Squamata; family Scincidae; genus Tiliqua; species Tiliqua scincoides. The sequence goes on from NC_089822.1 coordinate 1,025,540, forward strand.
GCCTGATCCAGTGGGGCTGCTCTTATGTTCTTATGTTTCTGTATACAGTCAATCCTCAGTAGCCACACACTCGGTTCCCACAAATTCACTTATCTGTGGGAACACAATTGTTACTGTTGTGCCTCTTCTTGGCTTTCTGTGGCCACTCGCTGCATTTGTGGACATCCTGAAGGTATCTGCAGTCATTTTCAAGCCAATTGCAGGACTCTTCTGTATCTGCGGCAGCCATTTTGAAGCTATCCCTGCCCTTCTGAAGCTCTTCTGCAGCCAGTCAAGTACTGGCAGAGCCCCTCAGCCTATTCCAGCAGCCAGTAGTGCCCCAGAAAGCTTTAGGGTGCCACAGCCAGCTTGGGCTGCAACTTCTGCAATGTCAAAGGTGTGTGTTTTTTTTTACACCGCACATTGTTTTGTTCATTTACACTCTTGCTAGCTCCCTTGAAAGGGAGGCCAGAAATGAGTATGACTGTAGACAGTCCTTTTACACCCCATGTCATGTACAGCATAGAAACTCTGCACAACCCAACCCCGTTAATCCCCTGGGGCTAATGATTCAGTAACAGCTGTTTCCGTATCAACTGGGTTTTTCAGGATAATGAGACCTGACTGTTGTTCTGATGCTTTATCATTATTATTCTTTATAGTTTAATTGCTTCACTGAACATTGTGAGTCTCCTGGCATTCCCTTCAGGCAAGGAGAAAGGCAGCACCTCAGGATTTTGAAGGGAGACAATAACTGCCATCAGCCCTGCCAGGTCCACCTGAGCACTTCTCTTGCCAGAGGTCCCTCCACCTGCCAAGCACATGCTCCACCGCACCTGAGCTGCAGCACAGTGCTGGAAGGAACTCATGCTGGGCAGCACAAGTGAGCATAAACAGAGAGAGGGAGGAAAAGGCTGAGAGTGCAGATCTGCAGCACTGCTGAGCCCTGAGCCCAGTGCTGTCCAGGCTCCGACTGCAGCCCTCTCCAAGGTCTTCGGTCCCCTCCTTGGACTGGGGCCTCCCTCTCCTGGCCAGCAGTGTGTGCTCAAGGCAGCTGCTGTTCCCACAGGTAGGAAAGACACTGAGCGGCAGGAAGCCAAGTCCTTGCAGGCCCTGCTAAGGGACACTTGTGGGGCGAATACAGGCCAGCAAGCAGCGGGCCCCGTTTCCTCCCCCCCACCCCAGCTTGTGCTCCTGCGGACCGAACTGTGCTGGCCACCGGGGAGGGCGGGAGAAGTGCCCCTGCAGGTCTCGCCACCCAGCGAGGGCCGAGGAAGCCCCTTCTCCGCCCGGCACCCCGGTGCCAGGTGGGCCTGACTCAGCAGAAGGCAGCGACAGGCAAGGGGGCCACTTGGGCACCTTTTCCTCCGCGGCTCCGTTCTGAGCAGCAGCAGCAGGCGCCCTCCCCCCCGGGCCTGCGGAGCGCCTGGACGTGACTGCCAGCAGCGCCCGGGAGCCCCGCGCCAGGACCCGCCGCCAGCTGGCGGGCCGAGCGAGGCGCCCGCTGGCCCCCCCCGGCACTCTCCGGGCACGCAGCCGCCGCTTCTCGCGAGCAGGGAAGCGGCGCCGGCTGCAGCTGCGCGGCGGGGGGCGGGAGGAGGCGGCTGTCGCCGGTCCCCCGAGACAGCTGCAGGGGGCGGCGGGAGCGAGGCCGGCTGGGATCCCCAGCCCGCCGCTTCCAGGGAGCGGCCTCCGCCTCAGCCGCCCGGCGAGGGGCTGCCGGTGCCGGGCCGGGGGGGCGCGGGCGGCGTGGCCCGGGTCGAGGACAGCGCAGGCTCCGGAGGGCCGCGGGGCAGGGAAGTCTGCGTCCGACGCGGGGAGCTGCTCCCCGGGCGCCCTTCGGGACATCCCCGGCCGGCAGCCCGGACCCGAGGGGGCGGCGCGGGCTCTTACCTCCTCCTCCTCCTGCTGGCTGGCCGGCGGCGCAGGAGGCGCGACCGCTGCTGGCGCGGCCCGGCCGAGGCTGCTCGCTCTCCCGCCCGCCCGCCCCGCGCACTTGGCGGAGGCCGCCGCCGCCGCCAATCGCAGCCGCCGCCGGGACGCTTCCTGTCTGGGGCGGGCGGAGGGGCGAGCGCGGGGACCTCCAGGCGTGCGCGCCCCGACCCAGCGGCGCGTGGCGGACGGGGAAGGTCTCCTGCGCACAGGCAGCCCTGCGCACTCGTCGCGGGGCCGGGCGGTCGCTTCCCCTGGGCTGGGCCGGGCCGCCTCCCTGCGCGCGGGCGCCCGTCGCGGCTGCTGCGAACTGCGAGGGGGCGGGAGGAGCTCGGCGAGGATCGCGGCTGGGACGGCCAGAGCGCAGCGCCTCCGATCGCGGCGGGGGCGTCCCCACGAGGGGCCCCGGGCGGGCGCAGCAGGAGGGCGCGCGACCTGCGGGCCTGGACGCTGCTGCCAGGACGTGCCTGCGGCCGCCGGAAGACCCTCTCTGCCCCAGGCCGGAGGCGGGATGCTCTGGGGCTCCGGCGGGCAGGCGCGTCCTGCGGCCGCGACCGAGGCCAGCTGAGGTTCGCACCTGGTTCCGCAGCTTCTCCCGGCGATGGCTGCCGAGCCGCCCCTCGTGTGCGGGAGGCCGTCTGGATGTGCCGCCGCTCCACGTGTGCCGCGCTCCAGCACGGGAAGGCTGTTTTCTCTGGAGACTCGCTGCGGCGCGCGCTTCTCAGCGTCCCCTTGTCGGTGCAGCGGTGGGACGGGCCTGAGCCCTTGCTCTAAACAACCCGGGATCCGCGGGCCACGAGCGGTCCAGAAGCCGCCGCAAAATGCTCCGCGAGGCCTCGAGGGAAGAACGATGACCTCTGATCACTTCCAGCGTCTCGCCAGGCGAGCGTCTCCCGCCGGCCAACGACCAGAGAGGGCAGGGAGCGGACTGCCACCTCCGGCGCTTCCACCTCCCCTGGGCGACCACATTTCGTGGTGATGGGGGAGGGGGTTGCACGTGGCCACGGCCATTCCTGTTTATCTTCAGTAGTCCACAGGCTCCTGAGGGTGCGAGCCGCTGAAGGGTGGGATTCAGTGCTCTGTGTCAAGCTGACCAATCGGGTCAGTCCCAGAAAGACCATCAGATGACAGTTATTCACCAAGGGAAATTATTGGTACGCTTCTGGAAAGGAAGGAGGAAGGGCATGCAGAGCTTGGCGCAATCTGATTAAATCCTGCTTGCTGTGTATGTTGCGTGCCTCAATTTTTTGGGTTGGCCTGGTCAGACTTTCGATAATGAGAAAACTTTAGTTGCATTGATGTCCAGTTCATGATTACGGGCTGAATTATTTTCACTGTGCTTATCATCTCTCTACTGTAGATACATGTAAAGACAATCCTTGGCAAGAATTGTTTGCAAGGTAAATAGAGCAGTGGTTCCCTCTGGTGGGTCACAATCAGAATTTTGGTGAGCAGCCAAAGGGTGATGGAAAGATCAGATAACTAATTGCCTCAAGCCTGGAGGTGATTCAGAAATCCGATACTGGATCTGTAATGACCCTGCAAAGAGCTCAGCTCCTGCAGTTTGCAAGCACATGTAAGCATAGGAAGGTAAATGTTTGAGCATCTTTTTCAGGTTATTATTACTTACAAATAAAACATTTCTTCCTAAGGGCGTAATCCTGACTTGCTTCCAGCACAGGTTTGGGGCCAAAAGCAGCACAGCCCAAGGCAAGGGGAAGCCTTTCCCCTAACCCTGTGTTGCACTGCAACAGCCCCAGTGGGTCTCCGCAGATCTGCTCCTCCTGACAAGGTGGCGCAAATTCAAGGAGCCCAGAGCCATGCTGTGCTGCCCAGGGTCAGGATCCGGCATAACCACTGGATCCCGGCCCTGCCTCCCGCTGTCCACCCGCCTGCCCCCGGGAACACCCACCACCCACCCTCCCACTGCCCCAAAACACTTCCCTCCTGCTTCCTCCCCGCCCTCTTCATGCCTCCCCACCCCTGTATTGGCCAAGCCCAGCCAATGCAACTTACCCATCCTCCGGGGCCCTCATCGGCATAGGGAGGCCGGCACACATTCGGGCACTGGCCTATCTCCCTAGAAAGCGGCACAAAAGTGACCCACAGCATTTTTTATGACACTTTCAGGCCAGCACAAGGGACTTGCATTGTCCCCAGTATTGGCAACCTTCAGTCTCGAAAGACTATGGTATCGCGCTCTGAAAGGTGGTTCTGGCACAGCGTCTAGTGTGGCTGAAAAGGCCAATCCGGGAGTGACAATCCCTTCCACACCGGGAGCAAGTGCAGTCTGTCCCTGGTCTGTCTCCCTGGTTATGGGCCTTCCTTCTTTGCCTCTTAGCCTCAGACTGTTGGCCAAGTGTCTCTTCAAACTGGGAAAGGCCATGCTGCACAGCCTGCCTCCAAGCGGGCCGCTCAGAGGCCAGGGTTTCCCACTTGTTGAGGTCCATCCCTAAGGCCTTCAGATCCCTCTTGCAGATGTCCTTGTATCGCAGCTGTGGTCTACCTGTAGGGCGCTTTCCTTGCACGAGTTCTCCATAGAGGAGATCCTTTGGGATCCGGCCATCATCCATTCTCACGACATGACCAAGCCAACGCAGGCGTCTCTGTTTCAGCAGTGAATACATGCTAGGGATTCCAGCACGTTCCAGGACTGTGTTGTTTGGAACTTTGTCCTGCCAGGTGATGCCGAGGATGCGTCGGAGGCAGCGCATGTGGAAAGCGCTCAGTTTCCTCTCCTGTTGTGAGCGAAGAGTCCACGACTCGCTGCAGTACAGAAGTGTACTCAGGATGCAAGCTCTGTAGACCTGGATCTTGGTTTGTTCCGTCAGCTTCTTGTTGGACCAGACTCTCTTTGTGAGTCTGGAAAACGTGGTAGCTGCTTTACCGATGCACTTGTTTAGCTCGGTATCGAGAGAAAGAGTGTCGGAGATCGTTGAGCCAAGGTACACAAAGTCATGGACAACCTCCAGTTCATGCTCAGAGATTGTAATGCAGGGAGGTGAGTCCACATCCTGAACCATGACCTGTGTTTTCTTCAGGCTGATTGTCAGTCCAAAATCTTGGCAGGCCTTGCTAAAACGATCCATGAGCTGCTGGAGATCTTTGGCAGAGTGGGTAGTGACAGCTGCATCGTCGGCAAAGAGGAAGTCACGCAGACATTTCAGCTGGACTTTGGATTTTGCTCTCAGTCTGGAGAGGTTGAAGAGCTTTCCGTCTGATCTGGTCCGGAGATAGATGCCTTCTGTTGCAGTTCCAAAGGCCTGCTTCAGCAGGACAGCGAAGAAAATCCCAAACAAGGTTGGTGCAAGAACACAGCCCTGCTTCACTCCGCTTCGGATGTCAAAAGGGTCTGATGTGGAGCCATCGAAGACAACAGTGCCCTTCATGTCCTTGTGGAAAGATCTGATGATGCTGAGGAGCCTGGGTGGACATCCAATCTTGGGGAGAATCTTGAAGAGGCCGTCTCTGCTGACCAGGTCGAAAGCCTTTGTGAGATCTATGAAGGCTATAAAGAGTGGCTGTCGTTGTTCCCTGCATTTCTCCTGCAGTTGTCTAAGGGAGAATACCATATCAGTGGTGGACCTGTTGGCTCGGAATCCACACTGCGATTCTGGATAGACGCTCTCTGCAAGTACCTGGAGCCTCTTTAGTACAACTCGGGCAAACAGCTTTCCTACAACGCTAAGGAGAGAGATGCCGCGGTAGTTGTTGCAGTCACCCCTGTCACCTTTGTTCTTGTACAGCGTGATGATGTTTGCATCCCTCATGTCTTGAGGTACTCCACCTTCTCTCCAGGAGAGACAGAGGATTTCATGCAGCTCAGTGACGATGATCTCTTTGCAGCATTTTAGGACTTCAGCAGGGATGCTGTCTTTTCCAGGTGCCTTGCCAAAGGCAAGGGAGTCCAGGGCCGCGTGAAGTTCTTCTAGGGTTGGTTCACTGTCAAGCTCTTCCAGCACAGGCAGGCACTCAATGTTGTTCAGTGCTTCTTCGGTGACTACATTTCTCTGGAATATAGCTCAGAGTAGTGCTGCACCCAGTGTTCCATCTGCTGCGCCCGATCCTGGATGACCTCGCCTGTGGCAGACTTCAGAGGGGCAATTTTCCTCTGTGTTGGACCTGGGACCTGCTTGATACCATCATACATCCCCTTGATGTTGCCCGTGTCAGCTGCTATCTGTATCTCGGAACAGAGCTGGAGCCAGTAGTCGTTAGCACATCTCCTGGCAGTCTGTTGGACTTTGCTGCGAGCAGTTCGGAGGACCTGCAGGTTGCGCTCACTGGGACAGGCCTTGTATGCTGCTTGAGCTCTCCTCTTTTCCTCAATGACTGGTGTCAACTCCTCAGAGTGGGCTTCAAACCAGTCTGCCGCCTTGTTGGTCTTCTTGCCGAATATGGACAAGGCGGTGTTGTAAACGGTATTCTTGAAATGTTCCCATCTGTTGGATGCGTTTGCGTCGGCCGGGCCTGGAAGAGATTCCTCAAGCGCTTGTGCAAATTCCTCCACTTTTCTCTGATCCCGGGTCTTGCTGGTATCAATGCGAGGTCTTCCTTCCTTTTTCGTGTGATACAGTCGCTTTGTTTGCAGTTTCACTCTGCTGCACACCAGGGAGTGGTCAGTGTCGCAGGCAGCACCATGATAACTGCGTGTGATCTTGATGCTGGGAAGGCTGGAGCGTCTGGTGAGGATCAGGTTGAGCTGGTGCCAGTGCTTTGATCTTGGATGTCTCCAAGAGACTATGTTGGGGCTTTGTGTTGAAGAACGTGATGACAGCAAAACTCTAGCATGCATTGGCCATTTTCGTTCATCCTCCCAGTGCCAAACTGACCTAAGCAAGTGGGCCATGAACTGTTATCAGCACCAACTCTAGCATTGAAATCGCCGAGGATGAACAATGGCTCTTTTACAGGGATTTTCTTGACAGTGGTGGCCAGGTCATCATAGAATTTGTCTTTGGCTTCTGCTGGAGACGACAGAGTCGGTGCATAAGCACTGATGAGAGTGACAGGTCCTGCTGATGACTGGAGCTGCAGGGACAAAATTCTTTCACTTCCCACAGTAGGTGGGATGATGGATTTCAGCGGGGGTATTTCTGACCGCAAAGCCAACGCCATGTTCCCTGGTTTCGTTTGGTGGTTTTCCCTGCCAGAAAAATGAGAAATTTCTCTCCTTGACAGATCCGGAATCTGGCAGCCTAGTCTCTTGAAGGGCGACGATGTCCATCTGCAGTCTGCTCAGCTCCATGTCGATGACAGCTGTTTTGCGTGCGTCGTCTATTTCTTGCAGGTCATCAGAGAAGCCAGGTGTCATTGTCCTAACGTTCCAGGTGCCCAGCTTTATGGCAGTAGTTTTCTGTTTTCTGTTGCATGGTGCAGAGTTGTCGATCCGCTTGTCGGTTTTCACCCTAAACCCCACGCACCCCATGAGGTTAACGGACCGTGGCGAGGCAACACCTTACTGGCTGGGGACTGCCCAGCTTAAGGCGGGCGGTAGCTGCCCAATGAGATGCAATGATCTCTCCCACCGTCGGAAGCAGCCCCTGGCGTCATGCTCTACGCCAATCGAGCAAAGACTTATAACCGGTAAACTGCTGCTTCCCGTGTTGTGCCGACGCCGTATGGCAAAGTTGGAGTGTCCTCTCCAGTGCGCGAAGCCTGGGTAAAGAAGGTATGGAGAATAGGCTGTTACCCATGCAGCAAATCCCCCCTCTCCACGTCGCTGGAATGGTCCAATGGAAAGGCAGAAGCCAATACGGTTGGTTCCAGTGGCGTCGCAGGAGTTGCCAGAACGTGACTGTGTTCAGCCATGAACTGCCTAAGGGACTCTGGCTCCTGATTTTGCCTCGAGGTTGACTCCTGAAGCCTTTTCCACAACTGGATGTAGCCACAAGGCAGTGGAGGTTTGAGGTCAGAGTTTCCTTCTCTTAGATGAGCTGCCTTCCTAGGCTGACGAGTCCCATCTACCCGGTTTACTGTCCCCAGTAAAGGGCAGGATTGTGCACTAAATTCATCTAAGTCTGGTAAAGCTAGGTGGGTCCTGATGGAATGTCATTTTAAGAAGTGGGTCCCAGTGCTAAAATGTTTGGGAACCACTGCTGTAATATGACCTCTACACAGGACACAGGATAAGCATAGAAACCAGACACCGAACCAGCTTTCCATAAGTCCAGACACGTCTGAATGGACTGATTGGGCTCACAGACCATAATGAAGGTGGGCTCCATCGTTGATGGTCCCTCATTGCAACCTGGTTTCTGACTCCTGGCTGCAGGTGGTGTCCAGGTGCTCCAGCCACTGCCTCCCCTGAACCCTCACCATCGCCCCTGGTTCTGCCTCTCCATGATGGCTGAGTCCTGAGAGTGCACCACATCTTGAAACACACCGTGAGTCTCCAGAGCCCTTGCCTAATTGCTCAGCCATCAAAGAGTCATCTAACCGCAGTTTGCCCAAACACTGTGTCTCTCTGCAGCTCATGGGCCAAAGTCCTGGTCCCACTCCACTGCTTGTACCAGCTTCTGGTCAAGCTAGCATGATATACACAGAGGGTATTTTTTTCTTTTGGGGTCTCCTTATTTCACAGCAGATTCATCCCACCTTTCTAACCACCAGCATGCTAATACAGGTGAGACCTCAGTATCCAATGATTTGGTATCCACTGATTTGACTCACCACTGATACTAAGGTCCACCTTTAAATGCCTTGTAACACGGAAAAAAGTACCAAAATCCAATCTCCCACCTTCATGCTGTTAAATAATTCATGCATTATGGGGTGACAATGGAGGAGCAAGAAACCTGGAAGTGGGTCTTTAAAGCTATTTTTCCACAGATTTGGTATCCACATTTTTAAAAATCCGCTAGGGGATTCCAGAATGGAACCCCAGTGAATAACGAGGCACGACCTGTAGATTGGCTTCAGCTGAAGTGAGTTGCTTCCTGCCTCCTGCCTGAAATTCTCTGGCTCACTTTGTGATCATAGGAGTTCTTTGGGGCTCCTTCAAGTTTTAGAGTGACCCAGTTGACAAAGTGCCCCAACTGTTCCCTAAGGTCTTGGATGCGGTGGAGAGATAGAGGCGACTGGGAGGTAGGTTTTCCCCATTTCTCCTGCACTATGACTAAGACCCACCCTTGAGTGTTAGTCAAATAATAAACTGAAGGGGAAGAAACCTGTGGAGTCCTGCAGCACTTTCAGGGGTCCTCATAGCTGATGCCATGGACAGATGTGTTCTCAACAAACCTACGGAGCCTGCTCTTAAGGGTCTGCTTGAGGCATCCACCAGCTTGCTGGTCTGGGGGTGGTACACGTAGGTCCTTTGGGATCTAATCTCCAGCAGCTTGGAGACTGTTGTAAGGCCTGGCCCATAAATGTGGCTCCTTGACCTGCAACCACTTCCTTGGAGAAACCCACCCAAGAAAATATAAAAAGGCGGTGATATACCAAAACTCGAGCAGCAGGGCTCCATTCCATATCTGGGGGGGGGGGGCACAGTATGTTAGGGTCAGGATATGCATATACCCTGCAGTCAACACTAGGGGTTAGATGCAGGACCCAGGCCCCCTGGATGTGGAAGACCACTGTTTGGTCCCTCTTTTCCCACACTACTCCTGTCTTATCTGCCCTGTCAAGAATATCTCACCATAAAATGGAATGCGAGCCCTTCTCATTGCTTGCTGGAGGATGCTCTGGGAACAGGTTCTGTTGTTGCAAGGAAACTATCTAGTAGAAATCCACAGGCAGCTTGGGACCAGGCACCTCTCCAAAACGTCCTGCTCTGCCTCCCTTGGAGATGCATCTCTTGCTGGCTCTGCAAGGGCCCCAAGTTCTGACCAATCCTGTCCTGTTACTAAAGCAGTGGTTCCCAATCTTTTTAGCACTGGGAGCTCCTTTTTAGGTATGACAACCAATCCCGAAGACAGGGGTGTCAAACTCATTTCATCCTGGGGGCCACATAGGAGTTATGGCACCTTCTGAGGGCTGAACTCCAAATGTGGCCCCCAGAAGTGATGCGAACACCAGTGATGTCACTTCTGGCGTTTTAAAAAAATGGGTAAACCCTACCTCCCCCCAGCTGTTCGCTGCCCCCCTTGCTTTGCTGCCTCCCAGCCCCCCTCCTGTCCACCCCTGTCAAGTCCCAACACCCCCCCAACCCCCAGAACAAGGGAAACAAGCTGGCAGATGCTGCATTCACCACCCCTGCTTGCAAAAAATTTGGGGTTTTTTTGCTAGGGAAAAAACCTGAAGACTTTGCAAGCAGAGGCAGCAAATGCAGTCTCTGCCCACTCCCCCACCTCCCACCAGCAACACCCCCTCCTGCCTGACCCCTGGAGTAAGTGAAAGGAGTGGGCAGAGGCATGAGCTGCACCGCCTGCAAAACGTTTTGCTGAAAACCTGGAACTGACCTTTTAAGGCCTTCCGAGGTCTCAAAACAAAATTTGGGGGGACGGAGGTGCCACACGCAGCATCCCAGCCCTCATAAGAACATAGGAAGCGTCCCGCTGGATCAGGCCAAAGGCCCATCTAGTCCAGCTTCCTGTATTTCACAGTGGGCCACCAAGTGCTTCAGGGAGCACACAAGACAACAGGCACAACCTGCGTCCCGGTGCCCTCCCCTGCATCTGGCAATCAGAAGCAGCCTGCCTCTAAAACCAAGAGCTTGCCCATACCTACTATGTCTAGTAACGGGTAATGAACTTTTCCTCCAGAAATTTATCCAATCCCCCCTTAGGCATCTAGGCCAGATGCCATCACTACTTCCTGTGGCAAAGAGTTCCACAGACCAACCGCACACTGAGTAAAGAAGTGTCTTTACTTCTTCTGTCTGTCCTAACTCTCCCAACACTAAACTTTTGTGGATGTCCCCTGGTTCTGGTGTTGTGAGAGTCTCTCTCTATCCACTCTGCCCATCTCCTGCATAATTTTGTATGTCTCAATCACGTCCCCCCTCAAGCGTCTCTTTTCTAGGCTGAAGAGGCCCAAACGCCATAGCCTTTCCTCATAAGGAAGGTGCCCCAGCCCCGTAATCATCTTAGTCACTCTCTTTTGCACTTTTTCCATTTCCACAGAATTCCCCCCAGGCGCAGTCGGAGAAAGCGGTGGTGGGGCAGCCCTGGAACTCCCTGAAATCAGGCAGGCCACCCAAACGGCTCTGTGGACCATATCCAGCCAGCAGGCCATATGTTTGACACCCCTGCCCTAAGACCTAGGACCAAAAGTGATGTAATTTAGCAGGAAATGAGTCATTAAGTAGGAAACAGGAAGTGACATCATTTTGCTGGCAGAACCAAAAGTGATGACAATAAGCAGGAAGCAAAGTTTTTGTTTTTAATGAATCACATTTTTGTAAATAAATCACATTTATAAAGTTGTACTCATGAAAAGCCCCATTTGGCAAAATGGATGGGGTGTGTGTGTGTGTGTGTGTGTGAGCCACTAGAAAGACTAGGTCTCAGCTTTCACAGACGGAGATAAGTTGGGAAGATGGCAGTGCCTTTCTGCAAGTGACGGGATGGGAAAGACGGGAGGGCAGGAGGAGGAAGTGTGGAAGAAGATGGGAGACTGAAGAGGGAGTCTCCATGCTGCAGCTTGGGAGTGGGAACAAGTTCTCTAGATCTCTCTCTCTCTCTCTCTCTCTCTCTCTCTCTCTCTCTCTCTCTCTCTCTTCACCTCAAATTTTCACCCTGCACCTTTTTATACAGGCTCCGCCTTTCAAGATGGCAGCAGATGGCAGTTAAAGATACATTTTCAAGATGCAGCACCCAGATTTTCAAGTTTTCCAGTTCTCTATGACCCCCTGAAAATTGGCTCACAGTCCCCTTAGGGGTTGTGACCCCCAGGTTCAGAACCACTGCACTAAAGGGTGCATCTCATGGAGTTGCACTCCCACTTGTCAGAAGGGGCACTGCCTCCATATCTCCACCTTGTCAACATAGGCACTGGAGGGTTTTATATACCTGTGGATACATCTAATCAGCAGCACATTGGCTTAGAGCAGGGGTGCTCACACTTTTTGGGCTCGAGAGCTACTTTGAAACCCAGCAAGGCCCGGAGATCTACCAGGGGGGAAGGAAGCATCTGACAGACACCCCCTTTAATGTATGGAGCCCCTGCTGGAGTCTAGTCAGTTTGGTCAGTTTTGTTGCTGCATGCCTGAAGAGCAGCTAAAGTGTCAGTTTCAGTGTCAGTTTAGCATCAGCTAAATATGTCAGTTTCGTCTAGTCACTAGACGAAACTGACATATTAACAGTTTGGAGAGACAGGGCTCAGGATCTACTCATTTTGCCTCGTGATCTACCGGTAGATCGCGATCCACCTATTGAGCACCCCTGGCTTAGGGTTTACTTTGTGGCCAACTGTGAGCACCCCAAGGACAACGAGCCTGACACCCATCCCACCATAGCTTGTACCAGCACCCTGGCGTCTCTGATGCAGCACCAGCCTTTCCTCCCACTGACTCAGGGAGCCCAGCTACCACTTCTAACTTGAAGATCAAAGAGAAGATTGAAAGAGCCTTGCCAGTGGGGTAGGTCACCCCCTGCGCCCTCTGTCCTCAGGAGGTCTTCCCAGGCAGCAGGCCCACAGCCAGGATTCTAGAGCTGGGGGGGGCAACTTTTTTTCAGGGGCAGGCAATTACGCTGGGTATATTGGTGTGCAAAATGAAGGGATAAGTACAGAGAAACATCAAAGACCCATAACTCCCCCAAATTTCATGAACAGAAAATATTTGGGAGGGGGGGTGTTTGAAAGACGCATTCATTATCTGTAAACCAATGTAACCATCATTTGCATATGATATGTGCAGAACTTGGGCTCAGTTGACTGCTGTAACTTGGCCTGGTAGGATCGTAGCTGCGCCTTTCATGAGCCAATAGACAGCCTGTCTCAGTTTGTCTGAGTCAATAGTTACAAAGTTTTGTTTGAGCCAATGGGCTCACTGTTGAGGAAAGTGAACTGTGTATGACCTTGTAACAAGCCCTTGAGAGTTGGAGGACCAAATGGAAAACTGCTGTATTGGAGAGACAGAAGGAGGACTGGGAGGGGCTGAGCAGGAGACTTGAGTGCGTGTGCAAAAAGGCTGCAGTACCATCAAAAGAAAGGTAGAGGGCTGCTGTGTGCAGAGCCACTGAGGCTATAAAAGGGGCTGCACCAGCACAGAGAGCTCAGAGACCACCAGCGAAAGCTGCTGAGAGGAGCTTTAAGACCGGCCTCTGCAGGACAAGCCACAGAGCTGCTCTGAGGAGCTTTGGGGAGCATCTGCAGAGAAGGAGCTGGAAGAGCAAGCTGCGGAGACCTCCAGGAAAAGAAACTGCAAGGAGCAAGTTGGGAGAGACCAAGCTGCAGAGTGGAGCTGAAACCTGAGCTCTGAGGGAGAGCTGAGCTGCTGGAAGGAGCCCCTGGGAGAGCCTCTGAGAACCAGAGAAGGGAACAACCACCCAGCCTTTGCCTGGCTTGCCTCAAGTCCTCCTGCCTCATGCCTGCCCCAAACCTGCCTGCCTGCCTCAGGTCCTCAGGGAATTTGGAACAAGGTCATTTTGATTTGGTTGGTTCAGGTTCCATTCCTTCTAATAAAAAGCCTTAAACTTAGCTTGGTGTCAGTGGTCTCTTTTGATCCTGCATAACACATAGAATAAATGCATCTCTGTATGCAACGTAAAATGTATTTGTCTACATAGAAATAACATGGAACATATCCTTTCTTTTTACACACCTGCACAATACAAAGGCTTGCATCCCTGCAAAAGTAAAACATATCACTGCGAAGCAATTAGTATTTGCTGGTACTGAAAGCCTTTCATTAGCCTTTAGATGACATTGGGTAGGTTCATTAGATGACACATTAGATGGGTAGGTTCATTAGATGACATTGGGTAGGTTCATTAGATGACACATTGCTGATGCATTGATACCTACTAAAATAAAACTTACTTTACATAAAAGCAGGAGGAAAGATATGCAAGTCAAATACACTAAGGTCATTGCAACATTAGTTTTTTACAATATTCATTACTTTGAAAAAGCAAAGTATAGAAAGTTTGAATTATTGAATCTACCTAGTAGAGCTGAATTCTCCTGTCTTTCTGAGTTGAATCTCAGACTCATGGGTGTATCCAGTGTCGGGGGGGGGGCATGAGCACTACCTTCAGAGCCCAGGTCAACCAGGTGGGTAGATCAGGGCTCCCGCCTGGACTTGGAGTCCAGGTCTACTACCTGGGTAGACCTGAACTCCTGATTGAGCTTATGTTTACTGGGTGGGTAACCCTGGGCTCCTGCCTGGACTTCAAACCCAAATCTACCTGCTGTGCAGACCTGGGGTCCTTGTGCTTATCCCCTCTGTGGACATTTGTTGGGTGGGTAGACCTGGGCTCCCGCCTGGACTTGGAGCCCAGGTCTACCCACCCAGCAAATAGGTTCCTGATTGTGCTTATAGCCTCTGTGGCTATTTGCTGGGCAGGTAGAGCTGGGCTCCCACTTGGACTTTAGGTTGAGGTCTACCTGCCTGGGTAGACCTGGGCTCCTGATTGAGCTACATAAGAACATACAAAGAGCCTCACTGGACTAGGCCAAAGTCCCATCCAGTCTAGCTTCCTGTATTTCACAGTGGCCCATCAAATGCTTCAGGGAGCACAAAAGACAGCAAGACAAAACCTGTGTCCTGGTGCCCTCCCCTGCATCTGGCATTCTGAGGTAGTATACTTCAAAAATCAGGAGCTTGCACATACACATCATGACTCGTAAACCATGATGAACTTTTTCTCCAAAAATTTGTCCAATCTCCTCTTAAAGGCATCCAGGCAAGATGCCATCACCACTTCCTATGTCATGGAGTTCTACAGACTAATTACACACTGAGTGAAGAAATATTTTCTTTGATCTGTTCCAACTCTCTCAACACTCAATTTTGTGGATTTCCCTGGTTCTGGTGTTATGTGACAGGGAAAAGAGTATCTTTCTCTACCCATGCCATCCATCCCCTGCATAATTTTGTATGTCTCAATCATGTCCTTCCTCAGGCCTCTGTGGCTGTTTGCTGGACTTGGAGCCCAGGTCTACCTGCTTGGATAGACCTGGGCTCCAGACTGAGCTTATAGCCTCTGTGGCTATTTGCTGGGTGGGTAGACTTGGGCTCCCGTTCCAACCATTCTCCTTGCCACCCGTCCAGTGGGTGTTTCCCTGACACCTGATTTTGCTCTCCATCCTGGTGGATGCCCTTTCCTGCTGGCAGGACAGTTGGAGTGGGGGTATGCACCATGCCCTCTCCCAGATCTGCCCCTGCTTAGAACCTTTTCCACACTTAAGTTCTTGGTTCTCTTTAGCTCAAATGCTTTCCATGCTTTCTCCACCAGAAAAAGGGTCTCCCCAGACCCCATGCAGTAGTGCTGTTTCGCAGCAATACCTTGCAGTAATTAGCATGTTCCACAGTAGAAGAAATAGCACCCTCCCCACCCCCGCTGCCAGTACAAGTAGAAATCTCTCCCTTCCTTCCTTGCAGCTTCTCTTGACCAGTCCCGCTCTCCATGTGCTTTGGATGGGAGCAGCGTGACCAGAGGTCATAACTTCCAAGGAGCCCTCCAGGACCCTGCTTTATTTTCTCTACATACATGCACTCTCTCTCTCTCTCTCTCTCTCTCTCTCTCTCTCTCTCTCTCTCTCTCTCTCTCATCCCTGCCAGAAGCACCAAGCCCTCTTTCCTCCTGTGCACAAAAAAAAGTTGCAAAAAGGGCTTCAAATCACCCCCAATTGACGCCAGACTGGATTAAAAAAGGACAGGTTTTGAAAATTTTTTAGGGAGGGGGCAAACTGCTGGCTCGGAAGGGGAACTCCCTCTGACCCCCTCCAGCTGCTGCCCTGCCCCTGGTCTCTCCTGCCATTTCCTAGACCCTCTGCAGCCCTCCAGCCCTCTCCCCCTGCTTCTGGTCCTCTTGTTGGCACTCTCTGCTGTGGTTCCTGGTGATCCCTCTCCTCCCCCTGCCCATTCATCCTGGCATCCTGACCCTTCCCACTGCTCAGCAGCATCACCAACTATGATGTGTCAGAGGCACACATCTCCAGTCATGGGGTTGGGCTGTTGCCAAAGTCCTCAATGGCACTCGAAGGGCTCCAGCCAAAGGCCCAGTTCAGATCACACACATCACAGTGGCTGCACTTTGCTAGGAGGGAAGCATCTTTTGGGACCCATGGAAACTTCCCTCCCAGGGGAAGCAGCAGTGGGGGTAGGATACAGGATTGAATAGGACAAGCAAAAAGAGTGGAAGCCCCCTCCCCTTGGGATACGGTCTCAATTCAGGGGAGCCCACAGTTTCTATCTGCAAAAACAACAGCAACCAACAGGGTGTGTTGTTTGATCCTAAAGGAAACCATAGAGCCAGGATGGGGAGAACATAAATCAGGCGGCTCAGGGCCCAATCCTATCCCCACCCTCATCCACCGTGCAGTCACGATGATAGATTACAACACTGCATGTAATGGGGGGGGCACACACACCAGATGGCTTGGAAAGCCATCTGTAAAAATTGCTGTTACGTACCTCTCCATACCTCAGTTTGGCTGTACTTGTCGTAAGAGGCGACCAAACAGCCACCGGGTAGATGGGACTCGTCAGCCTGGGAAGGCAGCTCATCTGAGAGAAGGAAAACTCTGATCCCAAACCTCCACTGCCTTGTGGCTACATCCAGTTCTGGAAAAGGCTTCAGGAGTCAACCTCGAGGCAAAATCCGGAGCCGGAGTCCCCAAGGCAGTTCATGGCTGAACACAGTCACGTTCTGGCAACTCCTGCGACGCCGCTGGAACCAACCGTATTGGCCTCTGCCTTTCCACTGGACCATTTCAGCGACGTGGAGAGGGGGGGGGTTTGCTGCATGCGTAATATCCTCCATACCTATTTTACCCAGGCTTCGTGCTCTGGAGAGGACATTCTGTTCCAGAACCACCATTCAGAGTCTTCTGAGACTGAAGGATGCCAATGCGTGGACCTCTCCATAGGCCGCCTGGTTGTCAATGAGTCTCCTTGAACCTACAGAGGGCAGGATAGGCTGGAAAAACAGTGATAGTGGTGTACGCTGCTGCCACTGGAATTCACCCCCTCCAGCCCCTGAACCACCCCTGCCCCCCACTCCCTGCCCCAAACTTCCAACAACCCACCCCCACCAGCTCTGATGCAGGCTGGTCCTTGGTGTGACCAGCACACAGAGCCTCTGGTTGTTTCTGCCAGTGGCTCTGATGCACATGATGGGTTGGGCCCAACAGTTGGGTCACCATTAGAGGACATGCAGCAGAAGATCACGAGATCCATGTCTGGAGGCCCTCTGCAGGTCTGGACCATGGAGCACCATCCGTTCAAGGAAGTTGACAACATTTGGGCATTTCTTTTTAGAAAGAAAATGACTGAGATGGAACATGATAGTGACCTATAATGCTGCATAATTTGTAAAAGCATGCAGTTATGCATGGTGTGGAACACCAGAGCTGAACACTGCTCTCCCTTCACACCAGAGTGTGGGATTATCCAGGGAAGTTCTCTGTGTCTGAGAGCCTCTCTGCAAACTCTGCAGCCTGGGGCCCCAGCTGTGTCTTGGACTCTCTCCAGCAATTGGGGGGCATCGCCTTCCCAGGCTCTCATGCAAATTACATTCCAAGGCTGGTGTGGGATTCCAACCATCAAGCTACACATACAAGTGTGTTGCTTTGCAGCGCAGGGAGAGAGTTAGGGCTACAGCTCAGAGCAAGATTTGGCTAGCAAGGGAAGTGAAGAAAGACAAAAAGGGGTTTATGGTTATGGGTTTGTGGCGCAGGAGGAAGATCAAGAGAGTGGTGGGTCTGCTGTTGGGGAAGATGGTGAAATGTGAATGGGTGATGGAGAGAAGGCAGAAGTGCCCAACTCCTCTTTTGCCTCTATCTTCACCTGCAAAGGAGACTGCATTAGACTTAGGGCACTAGCCTAGCCAGTCCACTCAGAAGTAAGTCCTATTTTGTTCAATGGGGCTTACTCTCAAGAAAGTGTGGTTAGGATTGCAGCCTTATAGCCCAATCCCATCCACAGTTTCCTGGGAGTAAGCCCCACTGACTGCAATGGAACTTACTTCTGAGTAGTAGTGAGAATCAAACAGGAAGGGAGTGAGGAAGCTGTGGCCCAGATAGGTAAAATTTCTTAAACAAACAAACAAACAAACAAATAAGGATGTAGTTTGAGTTCATTTAGCAGCTCTACACAACTTTGGGGCCGAATGAGCAGCATCTGAGGGTGCTCAAAGAACTGGCAGAAGTCATCTTAGAGCCTCTTCTCTATAATTTTCAGAGACCTCCTGTTTTTCAGAGAACCTTAGAAAGTGCCAGGAGGCTGGAGGCAAGTAAACGTACATCCTACCTTCAAGAAGGAGGGAAAAGAAGACCCAGGCAACTACCAACTGGTCAGCTTGACAGCAGTACCTGGGAAAGTTCCAGAGCAGAACATTAAGCTAACATAGCAAAAATTTCAAGGAGGGTGGTGATTCCGAAGAGCCAGCCTGGTTTTCTTGAGAACAAGTCCTGGTCTCCTTCTAGGACAGGTAGATGGGGGGGAGGGATGCTGTGGACATATCTTGATTTCAGCAAGATCTCTGCTGGAAACCCCCCCCCCCCCAATGGATAGAGGTCCCTGAAACATCTTGATGGATAGGCTGGTGGGATGTAGACCAGATGATGCTTCTGTCAGATCAAGATACTGGTCTGAAATCAAGATATGTACCTTTCTGTACTGAGAGACCCTTCAAGGCTGGAGGGCTTCAACAGAGCCTGGGTGGCACCTATGGAGGGTGTTGTTCCTGTGGATGGCCTGTACCGGCAGGGGTTGATGGTCCCAAAGGTCCCTTCCAAGCTGGTGATTCTACATTCTTTTGCTAAATCCCTGTCCTCCCCACTGAAAGGAAAACCATAGCAAGAGGCTAAGGGCCCAATCCTATCTACACTTAGTTGGCAGTAAACCCCACGGACTATAATGGGACTTACTTCTGAGTAGACATGCATAGGATTGGGCTCTAATTCCCTATAATGGAGATGGCCAAATTCACTGGAGATATAATGAGGTCCTGGGTGACAGTTTCATCTCTAATTTAAAGAGCCATAAACAAGACTATAAAACCCGCTGCCATTTCTCCCTGTGCTGCGTCTCTTCGAGAGAGGCATAAATCTTGCCTTGCTGGCTATTAGAAGGTCGTTGGCACCAGACTGCCTTTGCTGGGCTTCTGTTTATGTGGGCCCAGGCTGTGAGATCCCTTCCTCGACTCGCCTGCGTATGGCTGATGCAGGGGCTGCTGCGTCTGGAGGAGGCCTCTGACCCAGGGCATGGTTTGCTGTCCTGGCCTCAGGGAGACTTCTCTTTGACCAATGCACAGTCTAGGTCAGTCCAAGGTGGCTGTGGATGCCAACTGTGGCTGATTCTGGGGTCACAACCCCACGCAGGATCTGATGCAAAGGTCAGAGTGCTGCTGCCTCACCTCCAGACATGCTGAGTGGCAGCTGGGGATTTAGTTCCATCCTGTCTGTGGAGGATCCCAGCCTCTGCCGAGGCTGCTGCCTTCTTCAGAAGTTACTTACTGGGGGGGGGGGGGAGAAAAGCAGCCTGGCCTGCACAGCAGTTCCCAAGGCCCAGAGACATCCGCCAAGCCAGGGGCACAGTAGTGGGAGGCAGCATACCTCCAAGAGACCTCCCTAGGGGAGGGAGAGATACCTCAAGACCCAGAAGTCTGGGTGTTCAGACTGACACAGCCGCTACCTGTGGGGTATAGCCATTTCTCGTCACTGCAGTCAGGAGCCAGGGTTGTGCAGTGGGCATGTGGCTGGCCTGCGTTCAAGTCCTTGCTGAGCCCTGAAGCAACCTTGGCCGAGACACCCTAGGAGGCCAAAATGAGTCACCCCCATGTATGCAGCTGGCATTCCTGGGAGGAAGTGCCAGTCAAATCCCTGTGTTCCAACCTACTCTTTCCACCCTGAGACGCAGAAGCGCTTTCAGAAAGGCCAGGGCTGGTGGTGGGCACATTTGTTTATTTAAAATATTTCTCAGCTGCCTTCCAATTCCATTAAAGGGACCATTAAGGTAGTTTCAAACCTGCATTAAAATAAAATTGTAATCCATTTAAAAATGGCCACAATTCTAAAAATAGAAGCAAGAAAACAACAGGCAGAGCCAAGATGAAGACACAGAATAAAGAACAGGAAGGCTCCAGAAAAGGAACTGAAAACTGGGCTTCACAGTCCAACTGAGAATGGGCAACTTTGGGGCTTTAACTGGGGAGGGGGGCTGCTGCCAGGAAGGTCCTGGCTGCCCTGCTGCTCTGACTACAGTTGCTGAGGCTTGGGAACAGAGTCCCTCTGGTGCCAGGTCCCAAGTCAAGCAGGGCTTTATCGGTAATGCCAGCACCCTGAGTTGAGCCCTGAAACACACTGGAAGCCACTGCAATTCACAGGGCAAATGAAGATCCTTCCCCCTTCCCCCCCCTTTGGGTCATTCCAGGCTTAAGCCTCCGTTTTGCTCCCACCACTGGGAATGGTTCGGAGGGGGAGGGACTGCTTGCACACCAGGGTGAGGCTCCCTGCAAATCTTAGTGCTTTGTAGCCACCTATCTATGCCACTGTGCCAAGTGTGGCCTGGCGCCTCCCCGTGCCCAGCAAGCTGTGCCTCCAGCAAGTCTGTCTCTGTGCCCCAGGCAGCGAGGGGGAGGCGCCGTGCCACACTTGGCACTCTGACCCCACTCCAGCTATGCTCCTGGGAGGATGTGCTCAGTGAAGTCACACCTGCCAGGCCTCTGAGAGGAATTTTATCAAGGGATACAAAGCTTCTTTTGGGCCCCTTCCCAAAGGTGGGGAGAGCAAAATGGGGGGGGGGAGTAGGGTGGCAACAGCTGGAATAGTCTTTGGAGTTCAGGTCTGCTGGACTTCCTGATGCGGAGCCCAGGTCTATCCTCCCATGTGGCATCAGCAGCTTGATGCAGCAATATGGAAAAACACTCCTAAGTCTCTCTAAAATCTTTTAAATATAGACAATCAAATTAGCATCATTGTGTCTTGGCTCACACTAGAATGGAAAGCGTCCAGTGCAGACCAAAACTTGCTTCTGCAACCGCTGTGTCCCTGAGCTCCAATACACTCCTTCTGGTAAGCAGCTCCACAAGCTAAGAGCTACCGCAGCAGGCCAGTTTCCTCTCCGTTTTGACGCTGTGTTAAGGAGTGTCATGCATGCATTCCTCAGCCCGGCGCATATGGCTTGTGGCAGCAGCCACTACCAAGCCCACAGTAGTGTCCCCAGCATCCCACGTGGGTAGTGAGTCTGGGTGAAACTGGAAAATGTACGATCCCAGGAAATCTCTGGGCCTCTCTTGAAATCTGAGTGGTTAACAGTCTGAACAAATTCCCTCACTTTGACCACAATGGCAGGTGTATGGAAAAACACATGGCTCAGGAGATGTATCACTTGCAGTTAATGAGCACCTCGGGGCAGGTGTTGATACAGATAACCATCAGGAACATGAAAAGAGATCCCCGGCAGGGCACCAGAGGACTCCCAAGTCAGGGAGGACTTGGGTGTTGGAGTTGGTACAACTCCGTCTGCTGTCCAGAGGGGGCAGGATGCTGTCCAGTGAATCTGACCTTCCTACCTGTTCTCTCTGTGATCCTTGTGGGGTGTTGCCCTAACCCTTTTCCTTCCCTTCTCCTCTGAGCACTCCCTCTCTTAGCCTCTGACCACTGACCTGTTAAGATGGCACACAGCAGGGCTCTGATGTGTGCGCCATCTTGAGCACATGGCATGCAGGGCAAGGCAGCTCTAGGGCCTTGCTATCTAAGTAATAGCTGAACCTCTGATCCTAATCAGATGCTGTAAGTAAACAACTTCTTTCTGCAACTTTAACAAGCCATTGTCTCTTTGTCTTTTTTCACTGAATAGCAGTCAGCCGGGTGAGGGAGGTTCCCTGGGATGATACCCAAAAGGGGGGTCCGCCCCTTAAGCTACTCTGCTTCCCCCCTAAAGGGGAAACTACTTTTCATTTCCCCCAACATTGGGCTCAGTTTTGAAAGAGTTAAATTGGCCCAGAAAACCAAAGTGAAGGTGACCAATATGCCTTGTGACACAAGGACAAAAACTGGCTGTTACACAAACAGCCTTCAGTTCAGTTGACCCCACAGACCTCGCAACCAGGTACATGGAGGAGGACTCAAGGGAACACACTCCACATGCAAGAGAGCGTTTTGTGCAGGCATGCCCACTAGGCCCACAAAGCAGGTACCCTTCCCTGTTGGGTGCCAATGCAGAGAAGGCCCCGTCTGCCAGCAAACATCTAGAAGGGAGGAATGATTATGTTATGCCCGACATTGATTTTGCTGCAGTGGCTGTTATTGATCAGCTGTTGTTTACTCTCCACTTTAACTGCGAAGTCTTAATGCTGCGACTGCTGAGATCTCTGTTTCATGCTTTGCAACAAGGGGATTTCCAGCGCTGGAAGGCTGGCCTTGCCTGCTCCCTCCCTGGGCAGGGCCGCCCATCCAGAGGACAGCTGAAGCTCCTCTCTGCCACCTGCCTCCACTGCTCCTCCTTCTCCTTCCACTCCTTGGGTGGGGGAGGGATGACCACAGGATGTGGTGATGGCATCTGGCCTAGACGCCTTTAAAAGGGAATTGGACATAAGAACATAAGAACAGCCCCACTGGATCAGGCCATTGGCCCATCTAGTCCAGCTTCCTGTATCTCACAGCGGCCCACCAAATGCCCCAGGGAGCACACCAGATAACAAGAGACCTCATCCTGGTGCCCTCCCTTGCATCTGGCATTCTGACATAACCCATTTCTATAATCAGGAGGTAGCACATACACATCATGGCTTGTAACTCGCAATGGATTTTTCCTCCAGAAACTTGTCCAATCCCCTTTTAAAGGCATCTAGGCCAGACGCCATCACCACATCCTGTGGCAAGGGGTTCCACAGACAAATTACACTCTGAGTAAAGAAATATTTTCTTTTGTCTGTCCTAACTCTCCTGACACTCAGTTTTAGTGGATGTCCCCTGGTTCTGGTGTTACGTGAGAGGGAAAGGAGCATCTCTTGATCCATCCTGTGCATAATTTTGTATGTCTCAATCATGCCTCCCCTCAAGTGCCTCTTTTCTAGACTGAAGAGCCTCAAGCGCTGCAGCCTTTCCTGGTAAGGGAGGTGCCCCAGCCCAGCAATCATTTTGGGCACTCTCTTCTGCACCTTTTTCAGTTCCACTATGTCTTTTTTGAGATGCAGCGACCAGAACTGGACACAATACTCCAGGTGTGGCCTTACCATAGATTTGTACAACGGCATTATAATACTAGCCGTTTTGTTCTCAATACCCTTCCTAATGATCCCAAGCATAGAATTGGCCTTCTTAACTGCTGCCGCACATTGGGTCAACACTTTCATCGACCTGTCCACCACCACCCCAAGATCTCTCTCCTGATCTGTCACAGACAGCTCAGAACCCATCAGTCTAGTCTGGTCTAGAGGGTAGAGCCTCCATTTGCCTGAAGATAACATCCACAAGGTCGCCGGTTCGAGGCCACTGGCACCATGCGACCTTGAAGCAGCTGACAAGCTGAGCCGAGTTATTCCATCTGCTCTGAGCGTGGGAGGATGGAGGCCAGAATGTGAAACCAGATCAGAAAGAAACATCTGAATGTTGTGGTTCTTGAAAGATAGAACATTCTTTCAATTGTAAAAATCCCTACGGGGATTTAAATAGCCTGCCTATGTAAACCGCCTTGAATAAAGACCAAGAAAGGCGGTATATAAATATTTGTATTATTATTATTATTATTATTATTATTATTATTATTATTATTATTATTATTATTATATTTTTTGCCCCACGTGCATGACCTTACACTTACTGACATTGAAGCACATCTGCCATTTTGCTGCCCATTCTGCCAGTCTGGAGGGATACTTCTGGAGCGCCTCACAATCACTTCTGGTCTTCACCAATTGGAAAAGTTTGGTGTCGTCAGCAAACTTAGCCACCTCACTGCTCAACCCTGTCTCCAGGTCATTTATGAAGAGGTTGAAAAACACCGGTCCCAGGACAGATCCTTGGGGCACACGACTTTTCACCTCTCTCCATTGTGAAAATTGCCCATTGACACCCACTCTCTGTTTCCTGGCCTTCAACCAGTTCTCAATCCATGAGAGGACCTGTCCTATAATTCCCTGACTGGAGTTTTTTAGTAGCCTTTGGTGAGGGACCGTGTCGAACGCCCTCTGAAAGTCCAGATATATAATATCTACGGGTTCTCCCGCATCCACATGCCTGTTGACGTTTTCAAAGAATTCTATAAGGTTCGTGTGGCAAGACTTACCCTTACAGAAGCCATGCTGATTCTCCCTCAGCAAGGCCTGTTTGTCTATGTGTTTTGAGATCCTATCTTTGATGAGGCATTCCACCATCTTACCCGGTATGGATGTTAGGCTGACCGGCCTATAGTTTTCCGGGTCCCCCCTCTTTCCCTTTTTAAAAATAGGCGTGACATTTGCTATCCTCCAATCTTCTGGCACCATGGCCGTTTTGAGGGACAAGTTGCATACCTTAGTCAAGAGATCTGCAACTTCATTCTTCAATTCCTTAATAACTCTTGGGTGGATGCCATCAGGGCCTGGTGACTTATTGATCTTTAATTTATCAATGAGGTCTGAAACATCTTCTCTTTTAATCTCTATCTGACTTAACTCCTCGGTCAGGTGGGGCCGTTTGGGCAGCGGTATCTGCCCGAGGTCTTCTGCCATGAAGACAGATGCAAAGAACTCATTTAATTTCTCTGCCATCTCTAAGTCTCCTTTTATCTCCCCTTTCCCTCCCTCACCATCCAGAGGGCCAACTGCTTCTCTGGCGGGTTTCCTGCTTCTAACATATTTGAAGAAGCTTTTATTATTCCCCTTAATGCTGCTGGCCGTGCGTTCCTCATAGTCTCGCTTGGCCTCCAGTATCACCTTCTTACATTTCTTTTGCCACAGTTTATGTTCCTTTTTATTCTCCTCATTAGGGCAAGACTTCCGTTTACGGAAGGAAGCTTCCTTGCCCTTCACAGCCTCTCTAACTTGGCTGGTTAGCCATGCGGGCACCCTCCTGGATTTAGTGGAACCCTTCTTTCTTTGCGGGATACACCTCTGCTGGGCCTCTATTACTGTTGTTTTAAGCAGCCTCCATGCACTCTGGAGAGATTGAACTCTTTTTACCTTCCCTTTCAACCTCCTTCTAACCAGCCTTCTCATTTGAGGGAAGTCCACCCGTCAGAAGTCAATGGTTTTTGTGAGAGATTTGCCCAGTATTCTTCTCCCGACGTGCATGTCAAAACGGATCACAGCATGATCACTGTTCCCCAATGGCTCCGTAACATTTACATCTCTAACCAGGTCCTGCGTACCGCACAATATTAAATCCAGAGTCACCTGTCCTCTGGTGGGCTCCATGTCTAGCTGCTTTAAGGCACAGTCATTTAGCACGTCAAGGAATCCGGTCTCCTTTTCGTGACCAGAACACAAATTGACCCAGTCAATATGAGGATAATTGAAGTCCCCCATGATTACAACCCTGTCCCTCCTTGTCACCTCCCTGATCTGTCTCCTCATTTCAAGGTCCCCTTCCGATTTCTAGTCTGGAGGACAAGTTTCTGGAGAAAAAATCCATTGCGGGTTACAAGCCATGATGTGCATGTGCAACGTCCTGATTTTAGAAATGGGCTATGTCAGAAGGCCAGATGCAAGGGAGGGCATCAGGATGAGGTCTCTTGATATCTGGTGTGCTCCCTGGGGCATTTGGTGGGCCGTTGTGAGATACAGGAAGCTGGACTAGATGGGCCTATGGCCTGATCCAGTGGGGCTGTTCTTATGTTCTTATGCCGTGAGAATGGGTGATGGCAGGATCCCAAAGGATCTCCTCTATGGTGAACTCGTGCAAGGAAAGTGCCCTACAGGTAGACCACAGCTGCGATACAAGGACATCTGCAAGAGGGATCTGAAGGCCTTAGGAGTGGACCTCAACAGGTGGGAAACCCTGGCCTCTGAGCGGCCCGCTTGGAGGCAGGCTGTGCAGCATGGCCTTTCCCAGTTTGAAGAGACACTTTGCCAACAGTCTGAGGCTAAGAGGCAAAGAAGGAAGGCCCATAGCCAGGGAGACAGACCAGGGACAGACTGCACTTGCTCCCGGTGTGGAAGGGATTGTCACTCCCGAATCGGCCTTTTCAGCCACACTAGACGCTGTTCCAGAACCACCTTTCAGAGCGGGATACCAGAGACCTTCGAGACCAAAGGTTGCCAACTAATTCTAGAACTGCTCTCTCTCTCTCTCTCTCTCTCTCTCTCTCTCTCTCTCTCTCTCGTGTGTGTGTGTGTGTGTGTGTGTGTGTGTGTCAGGATGCTCCTTATGACTGCCTGCCATTAGGAAAGATGGAGCTTAGGAATCTGTGTCCTTCTGCAGTGGTAATGGAGGGGGGGGGGGGAGAGAGAGAACAGGTGTGAGAAGGGAGGAAGGAAGTTGCACCAAGGGCCACACCTCCTACAGGCATTGTAGAGTGAAGGGGAAGGGTCTCTGGACAATGCACTGCAGGCAGCACTGCACCTAAATTCCACCTTGTCCTGCTCCTGCCCACCCCCTCCCTCTAGAGACCACTGCTCTCGGAGCTAGCTCACAGATCCTCTTCCTGCGAACTGAGAAGAAGGTGGGCCGCTGTGAGATACAGGAAGCTGGACTAGATGGGCCTGTGGCCTGATCCAGTGGGGCTGTTCTTATGTTCTTAACTACAATTCCCAGGAAGCCTTGCAGGTCTCTTGTGATCTGGTGTGCTCCCTGGGGCATTTGGTGGGCCGCTGTGAGATACAGGAAGCTGCACTAGATGGGCCTATAGCCTGATCCAGTGGGGCTGTTCTTATGTTCTTAACTACAATTCCCAGGAAGCCTTGCAGGTCTCTTGTTATCTGATGTGCTCCCTGGGGCATTTGGTGGGCCGCTGTGAGAGACAGGAAGCTGGACTAGATGGGCCTTTGGCCTGATCCAGCGGGGCTGTTCTTATGTTCTTAAGGTGTGGCCACCAGCAGTATTGCTGTGGGAGGAAAGGGGGGGACTGCTGCCACCAACTGCTGCCTCCTGGCCCACATCCAGGTGCTTTGGAGAGCTGGGTCTGGGAATTCAGACCCTGCTCCCTGGACATGCTGCTCTTCCTTTTATTTAAAAGAGAATGGGCATAGAGGCAAAGGGCAGTATGGAGCTCCAGGGCTCCAGATTGCTGCACCGTGCCCCCTTACCCATACCCAGCACAGAGGAGGCAAAGCAGTGGTGTGGTGTGAAGAGGCAGTGGAACCAGGAAGCCTCAGGCAGCGCCTGAGCTTCACCTGGGCCTGCCCACAGGTGCAGATTCTTCAGTGTCCCCTGAGTGTGTCGTGGTCCCACCATGGCTGACCCTACAGCCCACCGGCCTTGCATCAGTTTGAGAGGGATTGTTGCTTTGGAACTTTTTCTAGCAGACCAACAACTACAGTACTGTTTTTGCAGGTCCCAAAACTATCCACAAGAGGGCACCAAAAGACCACAGTGCAGCTCAAGGGCTCTTCCAGGCTGCTGTTTTCATAGGCTAGATACAGAAGGCGCTGGAATGGTTCTGCTTCTTTTCCTGCTGCCTGGCCTTTGATTGGTAGCATCCACACTTTGAGGGCCCTTTTTTCAATGAGTGACTGACCAAAGGAATGCCAGAGAACTGCAGTGGGCTCTGGGGCAGAGTCTGTGCCGTTCAAGTGGAGTGTTGGTCAAGCTGCTCAAGTCTCGCTGTGGTGCTGTGGGAATGGAGACCTGGAAGCAGCCCTGACCCTCTCCCTGGCTGCAAGAGGGCTGACCATAGGCAGGGAGTCCCCCTGACTGGTCACCAAAGCTGCTCAACTCAAGACAGACCCCACAGACCAGGGTGCAGTGTGACTGCTTCTCAGTAGCTGCCTCCCCGCAGGGCCACTGTGCTTAATAATAATAATAATAATAATAATAATAATAATAATAATAATAATAATAATAATAATAATAACTTTATTTCTACCCCGCCTTTCTCCCCGAAGGGACTCAAGGCGGCTTACAACATATTAAAAACAATTTAAAAAACAAATAAAAACATATTAACATACTAAAAACAGCAGTCAGAGTAAAAAAAATAGGTAAAAAGAGCATAGAGCAGCAGCAAGTCATAAAAGAATCAGGCTTGTAAAAAAATATTAAAAGATGTTAAAAAGATGTTAAAAGGCCAAGAACTCAGAAGGCCTGTTTAAACAGAAGGGTCTTCAGGCCTTGCCAAAAGGTCTCAAGAGAGGGAGCCATTCTTAAGTCAAGGGGAAGGGAGTTCCATAGCGTTGGTGCCACTACTGAGAAGGCCCTATTTCTTGCAGCCGCCCCACGTACCTCCCTAGGCGGCGGCACTTGTAAAAAGGCCTTCTCTGATGACCTGAGAGGGCGAGCCGGATTGTACGGGAGCAGGCAATCTCTAAGATACCCTGGTTCAGAGCAGTATAGGGCTTTAAAGGTCAATACCAGCACCTTGAATTGGGCCCGGAAACGAATGGGCAGCCAGTGCAGCCGCTGGAGAAGCGGACTGACAGGGTCGAACCGCCTACCTCCAGTAACCACACGGGCCGCCGCATTCTGCACTAGTTGCAGTTTCCGAACCGTCTTCAAGGGCAGCCCCACATAGAGTGCTTGCGTAATGGGGGTGAACAGACCAAAACTAAACTGGGGCAAGGCCACCTCTCTCCTGCTCTGGGGCCAAGGACTGCCTTGGCAATGTCCTGGATGGCTGCAATCCCCTTGAAGGGCTTGGGTGGACCTGCACCTGGGCTTGGGCCTGCTCCTGGGCTGGGGTTTGCTCTTGGAGGCTCCAGGAAGCCCAGGGGGCAACTGTGGCCTGGTAGGCATTTGTCCACGGCCAGCCAGCCTGCAATTGAAACCTGGTCTGTTTCTGTTGGACCTGGCTGGAGTGACTCAGGACTTGTGGCCCAGTTTGAACATTGGGCAGTGCTGCTGGCACTTGTGTTCTGGGCTGTGCAGCCCAAATGGTGTTGCAAAATGTGATGTGCTGCTGTGTGCTATGCGGGCGCTGCTGGAAACAGCAAGCACTGCCGGTCATGTGGCATCAGCCTTCTTGGATCCCCTGGCACCAGGAGTTGGGAGGCAGGCCATAGGCAGGGGGGAGGAACAAGGCATTTCAGGGGAGGAACTAGGGATGGGGATGGGGAGAGAGAGGGTGGATCTGGAGGCAGTCACACACACCAGTTCTCTGCTTTTTAAAACCTCCCCAGGCCTATTCCCCCCTTGAACATACATCACCAAGTGTGGTATGCCCATAGTCTGCCTGAGAGCATTCATGGAGGTAAGGTGTATCTCCCCTTTGCCTTAGGTTGCCCCCCCCTAACATGCAGCGTGTGCCTTATGGTGGGCTGCATGCTATAGGCTGGCAGGGGATAGGGCTTCTGACCAGGTGTCACCAGGGCCAGGCCCTGGCAACACAGATGCCCTCGGGAGCGAGGGACTCCTCAGGAGTAAAGGACTCCTTGGAAGTAGGAGGCAAAGATAAGTATGGCCAGGACCCCACCCCCAGGCAGGTGGTCACCTCAGGAGTAGGACCTGAAGGCTCCCTGGCCCTGAGGAGGATCACATGGCCGGAAGGCTTGGGATCATTAGGGATCACATGGCTTGGGATCATTAGGAAGGGTATTGAGAACAAAACGGTTAGTATTATAATGCCGTTGTACAAATCTATGGTAAGGCCACACCTGGAGTATTGTGTCCAGTTCTGGTCGCCGCATCTCAAAAAAGACATAGTGGAAATGGAAAAGGTGCAAAAGAGAGCAACTAAGATGATTACGGGGCTGGGGCACCTTCCTTATGAGGAAAGGCTACGGCGTTTGGGCCTCTTCAGCCTAGAAAAGAGACGCTTGAGGGGGGACATGATTGAGACATACAAAATTATGCAGGGGATGGACAGAGTGGATAGGGAGATGCTCTTTACACTCTCACATAATACCAGAACCAGGGGACATCCACTAAAATTGAGTGTTGGGCGGGTTAGGACAGACAAAAGAAAATATTTCTTTACTCAGCGCGTGGTCGGTCTGTGGAACTCCTTGCCACAGGATGTGGTGCTGGCGTCTAGCCTAGACGCCTTTAAAAGGGGATTGGACAAGTTTCTGGAGGAAAAATCCATTATGGGGTACAAGCCATGATGTGTATGCGCAACCTCCTGATTTTAGGAATGGGTTAAGTCAGAATGCCAGATGTGGGGGAGGGCACCAGGATGAGGTCTCTTGTTATCTGGTGTGCTCCCTGGGGCATTTGGTGGGCCGCTGTGAGATACAGGAAGCTGGACTAGATGGGCCTATGGCCTGATCCAGTGGGGCTGTTCTTATGTTCTTATGTTCTTATGGCCCTTAAGAGCTGCTGCTGGACTCATAAGGAGCCTAGCAGCCAGAGGAGGCTCTTCCTGGGGCTCATGCTCCTGGAGCACAACCTTGTGACTTGCCTCTGAGGCTCAAGGCATTGGTTGGGGAGGGGCTGGAGCTTCCATCCCGGCTGAAGAGAAGAGTCAGGTGCTGGCAGCAGGGAGGTGAGGCCCACCTGGAGAGGCCCAGCGGGTGCCCCAGGACCTTGCCGCGCAGTTGACCAAGGCAGATCAACCGAGCACTGGTGTCTACTGACATCCCTCTACCAGTCGCTGGCACCCCTTGCAGACCTGAAAGACCTGCAGCACCCTGGTTGGCAGTGCTGGGACTCTTATTGAGATATTCTTAAAACTCTTGGGGTGGACTTTACCCAGAGGAACCTTGTGGGAGCCAGCGTGTCTGGACCCTTAGGGTAAAGGGAGATCTGGATTTTGGGGGAGAGGGATTTACAAACCTACCAGGCCGGGTGGCATAATGAGGGCCTGATGAATGTCAAGCAAGAATAAACCATGTTAAGCAAAGCTGCCGACACTGGTTGTGGTTTTTACCAAAATGGGGTAAGTCTATGGCTGCTCCAGCCTCCTTGAGATCGTACGTAGAGCCCCCGGGGGGGGGATGGATCCTGTGATGGAGAGACACCAGGTGACTGCAGCATGCTGTCCGTGGCACTGCCCTTGAGAGCCTTCAACTGGTATAATCTGCAGCTGCCGTGTGCCAACCCATGCATGCCTTGCCATTGTGGTTCCAGCCACCACATTGGTGACAGGTTTGTTTTTGGGCAGGATGTTGGAAGGACCCCATCCTTCTGAGTAGGTGTTCCCATCCATTGATTGGGGAGGGGGGTCAGCTGGCAGTGATGGCTGCTCAGTGTCAGCCCCCAAAGGTGGCGTTCCCTGTCTCCCTCCTGGCAGCTTTTCCACCAGAGGCAGGAGATCTGGCTCTCTGTGCAGACCTCCTGGAGTTTGCTTATTCCTATGACTTGGTTTCAGTGACTGCTGCTGTTCTTTGCATTGTTGCAGTGATAATGTTTCAATTGCCTCCCTGAGCCCCCCAAGAGGAGAAAGGCAGAGGAGGAATTTTTAGATCCAGCCATGAAAGGACTGCACCCGCTCTTCTTGGCTTTCTTTTCCTGCCCAGTTCTGCAGGGCTCTGCTGCCACCCCCACCCCAGCAGCTCCTGCCCAAGTCTTTGCCACCACTGGCAGGTGCCTCCTTCCCCGCACCAAGCACAGCGGCCTGTCCCCGCAGAGAACAGGGCCTGTGGCGCAACTGGACCAATGGCTGCTGCTACAGAGTTTTTTCAGCACCTTGCAAGCTGTGGCAGAGGGCACAGCCAGGGCAGGTGCGGCTTCAGGGTGTGGTGCTAGGAGGCTGGGAAGGGCAGCCGTGCCAGGGTGGTGGTGTTGCACTCGCCTCCATTCCTGCCAGCACCGGACCAGGATTCATCCAGTCACTTGAAGCTCTAGGGACATGTGGGATTGCGCTGCAGCTATGCCTGCCCTGGCTGGGACCACCTCTTCATCCTGCCCCAACCTGGGCAGTGTGTGTGCCCCAAGAGCCTGCCAGGGCCTTGTGACCCTTCCTCTGCCTGCCAAAATGGAGTCCAAGCTGCTGCTGCTGCCAGTGCCACAGCCTGGCACTTGGAGGCAGACATGGCTGCCCAGGCCATCAGCCGGAGGAGTCTGCTTCCCCCTCCTGAGCACTGCCAGCTGTCATAAATCACTGGGGCTTTTAGGGCCGTGAATCTATAATTAGTGCATAATTAATTACCAGATGTTTTCAGCACTAATGAAACATTAATAAATGATGAAGCCATGTAGCCTGGTAATGGGGCATTTAAAAAGGCAGCCTTCAAGAAGCTGGCTAATTGCCTGCAGTCTTGGGGGCTCTCACTGGGGGAGGGGGGTCTGCAGCCCTGCGAGGTCTTCCTGGAAGGAAGCTGGAGGAAGCACAGATGCAGAGAAGCAGTGTGGAAGAGGAGGGCGGATACCAAGTATAGAGCGGTGATGGTGATGGCTTTTGTCTATGTTAGTACTGACACGCAGGCTCTTCAAGGTCACCAAGTTCTTGAACACAAGCTCACCCACCATTTCATTCTAGTCACAGCAGTGCAGGGGTGACAGGTTGCCCATTTACTCCTCCTCTCCGCTTCCTGTAACCAGTTCCCAGTTCTCTTAGGGCCCAATCCTATTCAACTCTGATGCAGCTGCAGCGCAGCCCCGAGGTAAGGGAACAAGTGTTTACTTTCCTGCCTGGTTCTGCAGTCCTGAGGAGGCCTCCTTGACTTCCCTCCCCACTGCAGGATGCAATGCGGGCCCTGTTGGCATGACTGCATCAGTGCTGGAAAAATGACTAGAACTGGGCCCTTACTCCGTGATTGCTGAGTTCACAGAAAAGCCTTGGTGAGGACGCAGTCAAAAGCTTTAGAAAGTCCAAGGATACAGTGTCAGCTGGATCCCATCTATCCATCAGCTTGTTGCTCGAGGTCTGCGAGGAAGGACTTACCTTTGCAGGAAGCAGGATGATTCTCCTTTAGCAAGGCTCCTTCTTTATCTGCTTAATAGTTTTATCATTAATTATGCTTCCCACCACTTCACCCAGAACAGGTGTTAAACTAACTGATCAGTAATCTCTCAGATCTCTCCTAGACCTCTTTTAAAATATTGCTGCTACAGGGCTACTTTTTCCAGTTCTTTGGCATGTTGGGCAGTTTAAGGGACAGGTTGCCGATTTTGTCAAAGGACCTGCAATTTCACATTTGAATTTCTGAAGATCTCTTGGCTGGCTGTCATCTGAAGAATGAAGTTGCTGATCTGTTGACTAAAATATGCACTTCGTCGCTTCAAATGGCCATGGTGCAGAGGATTGGAGGACAGCAAATCTTTAAAAAGCGAAGGAGAGGGGACCTGGGAAACTATAGGCTGGTCAGCCTAACATCTGTTCCAGGTAAGATGGTGGAATGCCTCATCAAAGATAGGATCTCAAAATACACAGACGAACAGGCCTTGCTGAGAGAACCAGCCTGGCTTCTGAAAGGGCAAGTCATGCCTCATGAATCTTTTAGAATACTTTGAAAAGGTCAATAGGCATGTGAATGTGGGAAAACTCGTGGACATTATATATCTGGATTTTCAGAAGGCGTTTGACATGGTCATGCACCAAGGGCTTATATTGGCAACCTTCAGTCTCGAAAGACTCTGGCGCTCTGAAAGGTGGTTCTGGCACAGCATCCAGTGTGGCTGAAAAGGCCAATCCGGGAGTGACAATCCCGTCCACACCGGGAGCAAGTGCAGTCTGTCCCTGGCCTGTCTCCCTGGCTATGGGCCTTCCTTCTTTGCCTCTTAGCCTCAGACTGTTGGCAAAGTGTCTCTTCAAACTGGGAAAGGCCATGCTGCACAGCCTGCCTCCAAGCGGGCCGCTCAGAGGCCAGGGTTTCCCACTTGTTGAGGTCCACTCCTGAGGCCTTCAGATCCCTCTTGCAGATGTCCTTGTATCGCAGCTGTGGTCTACCTGTAGGGCGCTTTCCTTGCACGAGTTCTCCATAGAGGAGATCCTTTGGGATCTGGCCATCATCCATTCTCACGACATGACCGAGCCAGCGCAGGCGTCTCTGTTTCAGCAGTGAATACATGCTAGGGATTCCAGCACGTTCCAGGACTGTGTTGTTAGGAACTTTGTCCTGCCAGGTGATGCCGAGGATGCGTCGGAGGCAGCGCATGTGGAAAGCGTTCAAGGGCTTATGACAGTGGTATTCAAACTGGGGTGTTGCGACGCCCCAGCCTGTGGGTCCTGGCCTCTGCCCTCTTAAGGGGTGGAGGCAGCCAGGAGACAGGGGGAAGGCAGCAGGGCTTGGGTGTGCTTGCCCAAGCCTCCTGCAGCCTCCTGGGGGTGCGGGGAGCCCTGCGCAACCTTCGGCAGGGCTGCCCAGGTCAGGGAAAGTGAAAGCGGAGCGATCACACCCCGCTCCGCGAAACTGGAAGCGGAGCATGATCGCTCCGTTTTCCATCCTGATGCGGCTGCAGGGACTGGGGTGCACCCTCCAGTCCCTGCAGCAGCCGTCCCTGTGTGCGGGGAGCCCTGCATGAGAGCCTGCAGGGCTCCCCAGGTCAGGGAAAGGGAGAGTGGGGCAATCATGCCCCTGCCCCTTCCCCCTGCCCCTGCTGCCTCCCTCCCCACCCCCGCAAAGACTTACTGCAGCTTTCAAACTCCCGGAGAGTTTGAAAACCGCAGGCTTATGAGAAAACTCCAGTGAGAGAATTAGAGGGCAGGTCCTCTCCTGGATTAGGAACTGGTTGAGGACCAGTGTCCTCAAGAATGGGTGTCAATGGACAATTTTCACAGTGGAGAGAAGTGAAAAGCAGAATGTCTCAAGGATCTGACCTGGGATTGGTGCTTTTCTGCTTGTTCATAAATGACCTGGAGATGGGGCTAAGCAGCGAGGTGGCCAAGTTTGTGAATGACACTAGTCTTTTACGAGGGGGAAAGACCAGAAGGGATTGTGAGGAGCTCCAGAAGGATCTCTCCAAACTGGCAGAATGGGCGGCAAAATGGCAGATGCGCTTCAATGTAAATAAGTGTAAAGTCATGCACATTGGGGCAAAAAATCAAAACTTCACATATAGGCTGATGGGTTCTGAGCTGTCTGTGACAGATCAGGAGCGAGATCTTGGGGCGGTGGTAGACAGGTCGATGAAAGTGTCTGCCCAATGTACGGCGGCAGTGAAGAAGGCCAATTCTATGCTTGGGATCATTAGAAAAGGTATTGAGAACAAAACAGCTAATATTATAATGCTGTTGTACAAATCGATGGTAAGGCCACACCTGGAGTATTGTGTCCAGTTCTGGTCACCACATCTCAATAAGGGCAGAGTGGAAATGGAAAAGGTGCAAAAGAGATGAAGATTACTGGGCTGGGGCACCTTCCTTATAAGGAAAGGCTACAGCATTTGGGGGCTTCTTCAGCCTAGAAAAGAGGTGCCTGAGGGGGGACATGATTGAGACATACAAAATTATGCATGGGAAGAATAAAGTGGATAGAGAGATGCTCTTTACACTCTCACAAAGCACCAGAACCAGGGGACATCAGCTAAAATTGAGAGTTAGAACAGACAAAAGAAAATATTTCTTTACTCAGCATGTGGTTGGTCTGTGGAACTCCTTGCCACAGGATGTGCTGATGGCATCTGGCCTGGATGCCTTTAAAAGGGGATTGGACAAGTTTCTGGAGGAAAAATCCATTACGCAACCATACGATGTGTATGCGCAACCTCCCGATTTTAGAAATGGGCTATGTCAGAATGTCAGATGCAAGGGAGGGCACCAGGATGCAGGTCTCTTGTTATCTGGTATGCTCCTTGGGGCATTTGGTGGGCTTATGGCCTGATCCAGTGGGGTTGTTCTTATGTTCTGGAGCGGGCAAGAGGGGCAGCAGCAGTGGGCCTTGAGGCGACACCTGACTGCCGCAGGGTCACACGGAGTGCATGGAGGTTGGGTTGTTCTTGCTACAACAGCCATAACCCCTTTAGTTTTGCAGCTAGCAGGCCCTTCTCCAGGTCATCTCAATGAACGTGGCTCTTCAAGGCTGTGGCTTCTGTTCAGGCCACTCGGGAAGCTGGCAGCTGAAGATTCTACAGCATCACTCCAGCAGCCATAGATGAACAGGGGAAGCAGCCTTCTTACGAGTCCCACAGTTGTGGCTCTCCATGTCTTTTCTAGTCTTGCTATCCCTGATTGCCAACTCTTTGACCAGCCGCCACAGCTGTATCCATAGTGACTGTGTCAGCAGCAGGTGATACAATTCACCTGAGCATCAAGCTGGTGGCACAAGAGCAGGCTGGATTTTGTCCTGGTCATGAGGCACTCGACTGCAACTGCCAGGACAGGAAAGGGTGGCAGTCCCTCTAGCCATCCCTGGCACACCGTCAGCAATCCAGGTGAGGTGTGCCAAAACAGGACTGTTCTTCAAAGACCTTCCTGGTTTGGAACCCCTGCTTGTACTGAACCTCAGTCTCTGGTTCTAAGACAGCAGGAGGGAAATGGTCCTGTGCGACCTCCTAAGATGCTCAGAACTGCAGCATCAGAGTGGGTGGGCTGTGCCCTCCCCACCAGGGCCTTGCACTGATTGAATCTGCAGTAGAAACACAAGCAGTAGAAACACAAGCAGGTGCCCTGTCATGTTCTGCCTCTTGAAAGACAAAGGCCACGGACTGGGCGCAACAGGGAGGCTGAAGAAGAGGGAAGCCTCGGGGAAGTGCAGCAGCAGCCTGGCCGATCACAAGCAGGGGTAGCTGGGCCCACTGGCCCCCTCCCTGAGATCTCTTTTAGCCAGAGACACCAAGGACTCCGCCAGGGACCTTCTGCACATGGCACCTGACTGCGGGTCATATGGGAGCCTGGCAGGCCTGGGACGGGCCCTCCCCCACATTTCCAACCCCCCTGGAATCTGTACGGATGCACCCACCTCAGTCTGCATGTCTCAAGTTTCTAAAAAACTGTCTTTTTTTAAAACAAAAATTATTGCCGTGTTCACAAAAGTCATAATGAAATGGTCACATTTAATGAACACCCAACCTCTCCCCAGTGTGGGTTTTTTGCAGTGTGCGCACGTGTCCAATTTTTAAAATGTTTTTATATACATCTATAAAAAGTTCAAATACAGCATATCATCATTTGGAATTAACAGAGTGTACGGTATTAAATACTGCACTTTGCACCAGAGGAACGGGAAAAGGGCAACGGAGGAGGGTAGAACGGGGCTGTTACAAAACAGGACTGGGGGGGAGGAGAGGAACGGCCAGGCTTTGGGGCGTGTCCATTTGGCTGTAGTCCCAAGATGGAGACATCCCACTCCCCAATATTAAGACCAAGACACACACTGAGGTGCTTCTTCATATAAACAGATGCAGATACAAACGGTGGGTGGGGGACCGTGTTGCTGGAAGACCCCCCCTGTTGAGGTGGAGAGGTGCTCTGAGGTCAGGGGGCAGGTGCTACTGTTAATGGTTCTTCTTTAAAAAAACAGACACTGCCCCCCTCACTCAATGCCCAAATCTTGTGGCTGCCAGTGCTTTTTTTGGGAGGGGGATTTGACACCTTGGATGCCTCCTCCCTCTTCTCCTTGTCTTGCCTGGCTGAGAATTCACAGTTTGTTCTCATGCATGTACAGAGGAGCTGCAGTGGGGCTGACCCACTTGCCCCGTGGGGCAGGTCCTTGGTCTCCCTCTCTGGCATCATCCACTTCTGCAGGCTTGCGTGTCCAGGAGTCTGCTGCCAGGGGCTGCAGGGGTGAAACAGGTTCCATGGAGCATCTTTGGCATGATGGTTTAGCTGTATGATCCAAACCTGAGGCCAGGGTGGCTGGTGCTCCCCTGTGCTACGCCCACCCGCCCTTCACTCCAGTAGGTCCGTGTCCCATTCTCCCACCCGCTCCTGCATCCAGGTATCTCTCTTTGCATGAGGGACGTCTTGCTGTCCTGAAGGCCTCCTAAGTCCACCTCTCAACACAGGGAGGGCTGTGGGGCAGGAGCCTGTGACCCCCGGTTCAGAGGACTTGTCCTTCCAGGAGACAGAGCGATGGCAAGAAAGAGAGAGAAAGGGGATGCATCCTTCTGACCATGTGCAAAACAGAAGTAAAGACAGACCCTCCGGCCAGTGGGGGACCTCTCGGTTAGGCTCCGCAGCAGCTGAGTCTAGAGGAGGAGAGAGAAAGGAGGGAGGGGTCAATGGGAGTGGCAGGAGGGGGGGAGGTCTCAGGATTACAAAAGCAGACAAGTTCCAGGCAGGCTGTCTGCTGCCAACCGGCTGCCAGGAAGCTCCACTGCAGCCAGTGGGACTTCCTTCTAACCCCCCTACACAGGACTGGACTGTGTTGTGCAGAATGAAAGCAGGGGCATCTCTGGCAGAGAACTGGCAGTGCACTTGGAGGTGCCAGCAGCAAGACTCTTGGGGGGAGCAGTAACACTTCAGAACCACGTGCAGCCAATGTGAGTTCACTGGGGAGAGCCTTCAATTCGAGACAGGCCCGGTTCATCCTCCCCTGGTGCTGCTTTCCCGTGTACATTTGCAGAATGAAAGAAGGCCACAGGTGGCGCTGGTGAGCTGCTCTCTGTAAAGGAGTGCATGCCTGACACATGGTCCATGGGAGAAGCAGCTCACAAACTAGCAGAGCGGAGCATGGCAGCATGTGGATGGTGGCAGCCCAGCAAAGTCATTCTGGCTTCCAGTGCTGGGGTTGAAGAGCAGTAAGGAGCAGGTGCAGGATAGAGAGGGGTGGGGGTGTGGACTCTCCTCCTGCCCACCTGGCAACACGTTTGGTCCGGCCTCCTAATGTGCTCTTTGCCCCTCTGATTCTCACAGCTGCTCCTCCCCCCAACCCCTGCAGCAGAGCCCCACTCTGAGGGAGAAAACCTGGGCAGAGAAACCTCACGCGTACTCACTAAATAAAGTTTATGCTGAATGCCGCCAACACCAGAGCCCCCGTCCAGGAGAGTGCCGGGGCTCCATCATTGCTTGGCTCGTCGAGGTCGTAGTTCTTGGTGGTGGTGGGCACTACAAACGCAGAGGTGGTGGCAGTGGTCGTGTCTGTCGGAAGGGAAAGGAAGAAGGGGTGACGCAAAGGTTGGTGCTCAGCTCTCCACCCTGTGTGCTCTCTGCCTGCCCCAGCTCTGCAGGAACACCCTGCCCCCCCGCCCGGTTTGATGCAACAAAAGCCTGACGTGGGTGTAGCTGCAGAGTCCTCTGGCCTGGGATGGGCTCTTGACTGTCTTTCTGTGGGAGAAGCCACTTCTGTGGGGTTCAGCAACTGGAAGAGCCAGGGCAAAATCACAGAGGGCAGTTCTGCTGCCAGACACCAACCCAGGAATGTGGAGGAAAGGTGGGCTTGTGGGACGCTGTCAGCCAACCTTCTGCCGGTCAAGTGGCTGGACAGATGGCCTGCCAGGCCTCCAAGTGACCTCAGCATGGCCCTCCAGGGGAACTCAAGGCCAAGCAAAGCTTGTGAAGACCCTGGAAGGAGGAGCCAGCAGCCGTGTCTTCACTTAAAAAGAGGTGCTGGGGCTGAAATCTAGCCAGAAGCCCCCCCCCCCCAGCACTGGGAGGGGGTCACTTGGCACAGCCTTCCCTAGGTCCTCTTTGTGTCTGTGATCACCTCCAGTGTCATCCACTGGAGCATACCATCTTCCCCCCAGCGTGGAGTGCCCCCCCATCTGCCTTCACTGAGGGTGCAGCACCCTTCCTGCCTCTGAAGCAGCAGGGCAGGCAACTGGTCCGCAGCAGTGCCCGTCAGGAAACCGTAAGAATGTTTAATCTCACAACAAAACATGTTGCATTGCATCTCTACCTAGCTGTGGCCAGCAGGCATCGACTCCCTGCCCAGCCCAGCCCAGCCCAGGGCATGGCCCTTGCACTTTGACTTTCCCAGAGGCGCGCATGAGAACTAACAACATCCCACAGATTTGGAAGGGTGCCTTCAGACACTTAGGCTGCAATCCTAACCACACTTTCCTGAGAGTAAGCCCCATTGAACAAAATAGGACTTACTTCTGAGTAGACCTGGTTAGGATTGTGCCCTTAACCACATGGGACTCAGGTTTCTGCTTTCAGAACTTCCTGCCTTGCACACAAAGGCTGAGTGACAGAAAGGCAAAAGGCTTGCTGCAAAGGGGAGATGCACACACCCCACTTTGTGTGCTCGGGAGAAGCACAGAAAAAGGGTCAATACGCCCCGCCAAGGCTAGTCTGAATGCTGAAGCTGCCTTTGTTGTGTGCGCATGCCCCAGATTCACTGGCTCCAATGGGGAGAATCCCATGTGCAGCACCAAACTGAGCATGTGCTGAAACAATCCCTTTGCTCTGGCTGAACACATGAGAGCGCTGCTGCTTTGCACAAGCTGATCACTTGGGGGGTTTCAGGGAGAGAGGCCGGGAACCCATCCCCCCAGGTGGCCAGGCTGACTGGGGCCGCTGGCGGTTTGGCTGACAGGGTGTGATTTTGCAGCAACATGTGCAGATTGTGTGTCATGCTCCCTCCTGCATGTAGGTAGTATGGCCAGCTCAAGTCTTCCTTCTGGGACTGACCTTGTGGAACCAGGGCAATTATGATGGACTTGCACTGTAAGCCTATGAGGGTCTACCCAGAAGTAAGGCCCATTTTGTGGAATGAGGCTTACTCCCAAGTGTGCTTAGGTTTGCAGCCTTATGACCCGATCCTATTAGGACCTGACACTGCCAACTGAAAGTTCTGGTCGCAGAAGGTGCTGTACAGCTGTCGCAAACGTGACATGCCATCCAGTGCAGCCTGGTCACTGTTGCAGGCGGCTGGGGTCCATGAGCCAGGGGCCAGAGCCAGGTAAGCCAGCATGGGGGCTGAGGAGGAGGCAAGGGGTAGACAGAATGGGGCAGGGAGGGGGCAAGGTGGAGTGTGGATCAGGGCTTGGAAGGGGGTTCCGCCTATATCCTATCCCCCTTCCCGGCCTCAGTCCCCTGACCCAGGTTCACTTGGACCTGTGCCAACCAAACCGCCAGTGAGGGCTTACTCCAAGGAGAACTTTGGAGATCTCCCACAGGATACAGCATGTGCCCTGCTGGTGCGGCTAAACTGCCACGTGGGAAGTTCCATAGGACTGGGCTGTGAGACGGCAATGTGCTAATCCTACACACAATCCTTAAACTTTACAATCCTAAACACATATACCTGGGAATAAGTCCCATTAAACCCAATGGGTCTTCTGAGTATACATGTGTAGTACTGCACTGCTAGGAACTGAAAGGAAGGCCATCAAATGCCTGAGCAGCACCAGTTCTCCCCAGACTTGGCTGTCTCTAAGATGGTCTTTCCACTGGTCCAAACAATATCCCCCCCAAGGTTACATAAGAACATAAGAACATAAGAACAGCCCCACTGGATCAGGCCATAGGCCCATCTAGTCCAGCTTCCTGTATCTCACAGCGGCCCACCAAATGCCCCAGGGAGCACACCAGATAACAAGAGACCTCATCCTGGTGCTCTCCCCTACATCTAGCATTCTGACTTAACCCATTCCTAAAATCAGGAGGTTGCGCATACACATCATGGCTTGTACCCCATAATGGATTTTTCCTCCAGAAACTCGTCCAATCCCCTTTTAAAGGCGTCTAGGCTAGACGCCAGCACCACATCCTGTGGCAAGGAGTTCCACAGACCGACCACGCGCTGGTTACCCAGTCCACCTTGACAGCATGCCTGCTCCCCAATGAGCTCCAGAGGAATTTTCATACACCAGAGACTCATGCAGAACCCAGTTTGGGGAAATGGGCTGGATCCTGTGCAGGCTCCCCCCTGGCCCAGCAGCTGCAGACCCGAGCGGAAGCATCTGGAGGTGTAGCACAGCAGGCCTTGTGCTGCTGAAGGGAACACCTTTGGGCAGGAACTCACACGGAATCGCAACTCTCATCAAAGTTGCACAGACTCACTACAGTAGAACTACGTTCACAAGTGCACATTTCATGAGGTTGGGGGGTGAAAATCCCTCTGATGCTCATGGGGATACTGGAGAGATGATGAAACAGTGGTAGAGGGGCACTCACTCACAATAGGTTGGGGGGGGATAAGAAATCAAGCTGATTTTAACACACCACAACACAAAGGCAGCTAGAAACAGAACTAAATGCAAATACAGTTTGGAGTGAGGAACATTCCCTTGGGTAGTGCAAAGGGACTGCCCTCCAGAAAGGCCCCAAGTCTGCAGATTCTGCCCCACTGAAGGCTCCATCCCTTCCATCTCTTGCTTAGTTGCACATCTAATCTCATGGCCAGCAGAGGGCACCATCTGTCCACAGAAGAGTCTAAGAGGCAGCCCATCTGCAGCCCCTTCCAGATTCACACTTTTCCTTCTTTCGCCGAGACCACCACAAACAAGGTCTTATTTGGGTCCAACAGGTGATCACTATTTTTTGGCAGAGAGCTTGGTCATCATTTATGCAGCACTCTTAATATGCTATGTAGAGCTGAGCTGAAAGGGGGAGTGCTCCTTTTTCAAGGGCTTTATTGAGAGGAGAGGGGCTCCAAACAGGGAACATGGTTTGCGCCTTCAGAGAGTGAGGACAGAAAGAAAGTTCTCCATGTGAATGGCATTTGAGACACGTGCTCACCCATGCTGCACTGAGCGTGTGGTGCGGCAATGCCATCACTTGTTCATGTGTTGCCCGATAGGTAGAGGTCATGCAGTTGGCAAAAAGGTTAAAGTGTGCTAACATGGTTTAACATCTGTTAAAAGGAACACAAATACTACCAAAGCAGCAGGTTGGGAAAATCCATGAAGAAGCTTCTCCCCAAAAGAGTTGGTGAATAGTTCCACCCAGTCCCGTCCCCAGACACCTCTCCTTTGCATCAAAATTCTTCCTGATGTGAACATTCAGAACAGCCATTTACTCTAGTCCTCAAAAGCAGGCCTAGATAAGAAGGCCACAGGCTGTGCATGGACAACACATGGGTTGGGAATTCCAGGAGATTCCAGGGCAAAGAGAATTCCAGGGCTGTGGTGGTCACAGAGGCCTTTAGGCGAGCTCTTCCTTCA
The DNA here is from genome assembly GCF_035046505.1 of Tiliqua scincoides. Taxonomy (NCBI): domain Eukaryota; kingdom Metazoa; phylum Chordata; class Lepidosauria; order Squamata; family Scincidae; genus Tiliqua; species Tiliqua scincoides. The sequence continues at coordinate 1,068,449 of NC_089822.1, forward strand.
TGCACCAGCGGTGCAGGCAAGAGGGTATTCCCAGCATATCTGAACAGATTGGAACACACTTGGACTTAGAGAGAGCCCACATGAATCTGAGCATCAGTGGTCTCTTCTGGAGTCCGGCAGATTTTGTGACATCACCAGTGCCACAACCTCTGCTTTGGGCTGTAATGTGCCCAAGTCAGACGAATGGCCACGCAGCCGGTCATTCCCCTGTGCATGCACGGTCAGCTGCCCTTGCAGACTCTGGCACGCCTCCCAGCCCCTTCCTAATCGTGGCCGCCATTCTGCCCGATTTCCCAGCCCCACGAGCAGCGATGCCAGCAGAGGGAGAGCGCCTGGACCTGCAGGGGCTCCTTCTGGGAAGCCAGAGGCCGGCGTCACATCATGCACTTGGAAGCTGGCCCAGCGCTTTCCTAGAAACAGAGAGTTGTTAACTTTGTGGCTTCCCTTGCTAACAGGCTCCCTGCTGTGCTGCTGCAAACACCAGCACTGCTACAGAGCACTTCCTCTGAAGGCTACACAGTGCCGGCTGCCTTGACTGGCGGGGATGTTTGCTCCCCCAGCCCCTGAAGCCCCACAGTTTTGTCCAGGGGCAAAGAGGCCTCTTGCCAGCAAGGTGAGCAGGACTGCTTGGCTGAGGCCAGCATCCGCTTCCAGCAGCAGCGTTTGGGAGCTCCCCAGCAGCATCGTGGTGCCCTCCCCTCCCCTCCCCTGCCGAGCAAGGAGGTGCCACTTGGCTCTCACGGTGAACAGTCCCGGATACAGCTCTCCTCCAGAAGCTGCCTGATCCCCTCTACGAGCAATCTGAGCCAGTGCCACATCTTGGACCAGCGCATCACACTGTGTGAGAAGACCATAGGGACCACACCGCAAAGCTCCAGCTCCTCTGGACAACTGTGAAGCAGGCCCCTTGAAAAGGTCTCTCAACCTCCTTTGCACTTCCAGAGCATTTCTCGTGGCTGTGGTGTGAAGCAGAGAAGAAGGGCAGGTGCAGTGTGATCCACCACAAGGAGCCTCTGTATATCAGGACACTCCTACACCATGGTCTAGAGGCGGATGCGTGGGGGGGGGGAAGGCAGCTGGGCACATGCCTTTTCCCAGGGGAGGCATTACAGAGGCCAGATGTTATGACTCGGCTGGACCACTACGTAAGCAGCTACACTGGTGCTAGTTTTAACCTAGCTCTAAGGTGCTGGTTCTAACCTTGAAGGCCCTCTGTGATCTGGGTCCAGGCTATCTGAAAGACCACCTCCTTCCATACATTCCAGACCACCCACTTAGATCATCTGAGTGGGCTCTTCTACAAGTGTTGCCTTTGTCCCAAGTGAAAGGGTGGAAGCTTGGGGGCAAGCCTTCTCCGTAGTGGCACCACAACTATGGAATTCCTCCCAGGGGAATTGAGAACTACTCCCTCTCTCATGGATTTTCGGTGACAGCTCAAAACACACCTATTTTGTCTGGCATTTGCCTGCTGAGGGGATATTTACCCTTTATGGCTCTGAAATACTGTTGTGACATGACTGCCTCCCTGGTCTTACTTGTTACCCATGTAACCCAATCATAACTGTTAGTTTTTGCTCTGTTTTGGTTACATTCCACTATGTAATGTTAAAATTAATATTTTTAATGCCTTATTTGATGCTTTATCTGTTGCAATACTTTGTACTTGATTATAATGCTTTGTTAGCTGCCTTGGACATTTGCTTTGGCATGGGAAAGGCAGGATATAAATGAATGAATGAATGAATTTCCAGTACTGATGAGGAAGGAGGGCCTGGGGATACTAGGGAAGGGGCGAGAAATGGGGACTCTGCAAGGATAACATCCAATAAACACCTGGTGCTCCAGTCGTGCCAGCTGGACAGGCATAAGAGCACCACTTCACACTGGTCTAGCACTTTCTGAGTGTGCCAAGTGCGTCATGTGGATTATCTTGGTGCTGTCCGTATGGTGTATGGAGTAAATATGGTGTGTGGTAAGCAGATATTCTGAATCCCAGATTGGAGCCAGGGAGCAGAGGCAAGGAAGGAGTGACCTCCTATGGTCACCTGGTGAATGTTCTGGGCAGAGGTGAAGCTTGAAGCGGGTGCTCCCAATTCCCAGTTCAACCTCTTAGCCGATGGACAACAGCATCCCCCCCCCCCCCCGACTAGGAGAGTCTACACACAGGCTGGAATTCCAAGACCGACTTGCAACATTTATTTGGACAACAGGGCCAGGAACCTGAGAGTGGCAGCACCCTGGATGCCCGACACCTGTCACCAGAAGGGTGCTCTGGGATGCTCACACCCCTTAGGGATGAGCGTGAGCTAAACCCAGCCGCTGCCTCCTTAAAACCCACCTTTCCCCGCTCCCCTCTTGTGCTGCAGCTGACCAAAGACATCGCGCTGAAGCCATCTGCCTCACCCTCCTCAGATCATGCCTCCCTCTCCTTCTCCCTCCCTCTCCTTCTTCTGTTGTTTCTCCTGTGGCTGTCTAGACTGTAAGCTGCTCAGGGCAGGGTCCTGGCCTCTCTCTCTGGTGAGATCAGCACATCGTGCTCCCTCTCTCCCATTGTCGAATCACAACCACACATTCAAAGATGCACACCCCGGCTCATTCCAGCCCTATGGCAAGGAATAGTGTGGTAGGTGGGTGGGCTTAGGAGCGGTTCAGAATAGACTGCCTAGCTGGATGCGACCCTCCATTTCCACCGAATCTGCTGCTAGTTCTCCCCCTCCGGGGCCTCCTCCTCACCTGCTCCCTGGGCTTCTGTGGTGAGGTGTTTTGGCTCCTCAGTCCAAGGTGTGGCATGCACGGCCACGCTCCAGTCGCTCCATGTGCCAATCTCATTGTCTTTGGCTGCCACCTGGATGATGTACTCCTTGCCCGCGTAGGCGTCGGTGATGATGTGGGATGTCCCATCCGACAGTTCCACCTGCAGGGGCAAGAAGGGGAGGTGTATGAGCTGTGCTAGCACAGCAGACTGGAAACAGGAATCAACCTGCAGGGGCTGATTCCACAGAGGTCTCTTGGAAATGTCCATCAGCCTCCCAGGACATTCAGCTGTGCACACCAGGAGGTTTCCAGCTGGACGCTCTTCCTTGCTGAAGAAAAAGCCTGTCTGACTGGTGTGTGTGTGTGTGTGTGTGTGTGTGTGCTACCCTGGCCAGGTAAGGGACATGCAGGGAGGGATACATTCCCTCCCCTTCACCTGTTTAAAAGTGATAATCATTGCTTCCTGGGGCAGCAATGTCTGATGGTTGTTTCAGGGGCAAACCACTCCTCGGGGGAGGGGCAACTTTCACCCTTCAAAACAGCAGGAGATAGGGAGGAAGAGAGAACCTACCCCACTCACTCGGTGCATCCTGGGCCTGACCAGGACTGCCTCGCAACCAGTCAACTGGAAATGGCTTTGAGACCAAGAGTGCGTGTGCCTGTTTAGGGCCGACCATACACCAGCTGAGATCTGCTCCAGGAACCCTTCCTTTGGGCTCTCTGGTCTTTGGAGGTGAGGTGAGTACCTACTGTGGAAAGAGACTCCTCAGGATGGTACCCTCCAGAGACACGTTTACCTGGCACCTTCTTCTTTGATGCTAGGCAAATCTGTCCTCTGTTTTCAGGCCTTCAATGGCTCTCAATAGTGTTCAGCTCCCCCCTCCCCACTTAAACTGTTTTTATCTCCTTTCCCTGTGTTTTCGTTTGTGGGAACACATCTGTCAGTATCCCAGTAGCTGATGGGGCTGGAGTGTAATGGCCCCAAGTTCACACAGTGCAAGGTCCAGGGGACCCCCGTGTCTGGTGGTGGGGGCTGAAGAGCTGTCAAGTGCAGACCTCAACGCTTTCAAACAGGAGAGAGAGAGAGAGAGAGAGAGAGAGACAGACAGACAGACAGACAGACAGACAGACGAAATGAAAAAGCCTTAGTGCAGTGGTTCTTGAACTTTTCCGGCTCACGCCTCCCCTGACCCTTGTAGCCATTGGCCACAGTTCCCCATTACAACATCTCACCTCAGTTACTCCCAAAATGGGGATGAAGGTGTTATAATTATACACTAGAAAAAAAGAAACAGCTGCCAGCACTCAGCACTCTGAAGCTGCAATTCTAACCACACTTACCTGAGAGTAAGTCCCATTGAACATAATAGAACTTACTTCTGAGTAGACCTGGTTAGGATCGTGCCCTGAGTTTGTTAGCAGCACACCAGGAGGGTTTGGGAAAGGGAGGGGGGAAGTGATGAATTTGCTGGGGGAGGGGAAGACTTTGTTTCGTTTGTATCTGCTAATTGCAAACTGATGCAAACTGAGACCTAGAGACTGTTTGGCTGGAATCCTAACCCCACTTTCCTGGGAGTAAGTCCCATTGAACACAATAGGACTTACTTCTGAGTAGACCTAGCTAGGATTGTGCCTTTTGTCTTACAATAGCAGCCAATAGAGTACCCCCCCCCCAGGAGGCAGGAGGAAAAAGGGGATGGCTGAAAAGGAATGGGATTTTTATTTTTAATCAATTTTTGGAGACAAAGCCATCAAGAGTGGCTTTTTTTTCTTTTTTGAAGGGGGAGGAAAAAGAGAAAGGTGAGGATCCTTGGTTAAGCTGACACAGACCCCAAGCCTATGTAGGGCTGCTCAGAAGTAAGTTCCATTTGAGTCAATGGGGCTTACTCCCAGGAAAGTGTGGAAAGGATTGCAGCAACACAGAGCAAGATTAAACTCACCCCCAAGTAGATGGGGGCTGCTCACACACATACACCCCAGCAGATGCAGATACCACCCCATTCCCCCCCCCCCCCCGCAAGATGGAGGAATGCAGGCTGGGGCATTTGGACACCCCCCCCCCAAGCAGGCTGGCTCCCTCCTTAGCTGAGCTGCTCTTCCCTCCCAGTTTGAAGCCTGCCAGGAGCACACCCTGTGCTGATGAGCTGCAGCACCTATGCATACCTCTCCTCCAGCCTTGACCAATCCCAGGATGCCCAGGGTGATGGGTACACTGGGAAATGTAGTTCTTGGGGCGAGGTTGCACATGCAGAGAGCTTGATGATGAGATGCGGCACCTCTGCAGCTACCCAGCCAGCCTTCTCTCCCACCTCCCCCCCCCCCCATGTTTCACACTGCCCCACCCACCTCTTTCTCAGCCTCGGAAAAGCAGCAGATCAGGAGGCAGCACCTGCAGCTGAGCTGAGCAGAGCAAAGCAGAGCAGCTGTGGCTTCCTCTCTCCCCAGATGCCACAGGATGCCCCTGTCGGCCAGCCACTCCTCCCTACAGATTGAATACCTCAACCTTAGTGACTCCAATCCAGGGATTTATCTGCTGCCCAACAACAGGCCTGCAGAATCACAGCCTGCGGTCCATTGCACAACAGCTGATTAAGGGCCCACTCCTATCCAATTTTTCAGTGCCGGTGCAGTCATTTCAATGGGGCATGTGCTGCACCCTGCGGTGGTGGGGCAGTCACAGAAGCCTCTTCAAGGTATGGGAACATTTGCTCCCTTACCTCAAGGCCGCATTGCAGCTGCACTGGTGCTGGAAAGTTGGACAGGACTGGGCCCGAAGACATCAGAAGAAATGATGATTGAAATACATGCAAGAAGCCAGTACATTTAGGGCCCAATTCTATCCAATTTTCCAGCACCAGTGCAGTCGCAATTCAACCCTGAGGTAAGGGAGCAAATGTTCCCTTACCTTGAGGAGGCTTCTGAGACTGCCTCCCCCACACAGGATGTAGTGCATGCCTCATTGGCAGGGTTGCATCGGCACTCGGAAATTGGACAGGATTGGGCTCTCATTCTCCAAAGACACATCATGCCAGACTGACCTGATGGTCCTTTTTTGAGAGATGGTGGCCAGTGATTTTCTGAGCAAGAGAAATGTCAGTTTCTGAACAAATGGGAAAGCACAAGACATTAGGACCCTAGGAAAAAGCAGGCCTCTGCAGGATGGTGTCAGCCGGGTGAGGACGTCCCTCTGCTGGTCCAGACCAAAGAGTTGCCCAGTCCTCAATTCTGTTTCCTGCTGGGTGACTCTGGGGGGTGTCCAAGCAGCAGGGCATGAAAGGAAGGGCCAAAAGGTGGCACCCGGAGTCAGCCAGGTTGAGCTCTGGCAGAGAGCCTGCTTGGCTGGGCTGACTCAGGATCCCTCAGCCCCACCCTGGGGGCCCACCCTGCCATTGCCACTGAATGGCCCTTCCCAGCACCCAACATCCAGGAGCAAGTGAAGGTCCCACTGGCTCAGGAGCACTTTTTCAAGACCCTGCAGCCCTGAAGGTTCTGCTCACGCAGCCTTGCATGAGGGAGAGACTCTCCTCTTTCTCTGATATCTTGCCAGCACTTGCAACACTTCCGCCAAAAAATCCCACCAAGCAAGACAGTATGGCGTGCACTGGCACTTTCAAGGGCCCCTGCACACTCCAGGGGAGGGAGGGGTGTTTCTGAGGCTGTGACGGTGTGATTGGCAACATGTGTGAGAGGCAAGAGGCGCTAGCGGGAGAGAACCAATAGAGCTTGCAAAACCAGAAACAGGCTATTAGAGATCCATTAGGCAAGCGTATCCCATTCCAGCCTAGGTAATGCATTAAAGGAACATCTGAACACATTAGGAGCCCTCAGCCAGCGCCAGGACAGGGCTGCAGAGCAGAGGAGGAAGCCGAGTCCATCTGGGTTGGATTACAGACTTAAAAGCCGGAGAGAAAGAAAGGATGCCCTAAATATTTAATGTTTGGTGTTGGAGGAGACAGAACAGGAAAGGCTGCCAAGGATGAGAATCCTGGCGGGGTGGCAGCGAGTGCCCTCCTCATCTCCCCCCCCTTTGTGTCCCCCATTTCAGCACCTGCCTTCTCCCACCCTCCATTCGGATGGTTACTGTCAAACTCTGAACACTGTCCAGTAGCACTCACCAGTGGAACTAATCTGACACAGTTTCTATTGCTGCCCAGAATGGCTCTGCTGGCGAGTGGGAAGGGTTGCTTACATGGCGCTTGCAGTACTGACCACGCCATCCCCCTGCAGCTACACTACTGACACCGTGGATGCATCAGTATCCTGGTTCGGGACAAGGAGAAGCAGTTCCCTCAACATGAAATCATTTTCGCACATTTTAAAATCAATGGCTATTCTAACAAGTAACATCAAGAACACTTGAAAAAAATCTCTAGCACATTTTACAAAAAAAGGCGCTAGGGTCTAGATTATGCTAGAATTTGTCACAGATTCAGTGCTGAATGCCAGATTTGGCCCTAGAACATAAAGCAGCACATCTCAGAACATGCGCAGAGTGCCTTTTCCTAGCCACTGATAGTCAAACACTGCCAAACCTACAGGCCTGGATGTTAATGGAGCAGACAGTCAAACAGTGTTCAAACAGTGTGGCTGAAACCCTGACATCTCTTCACCAGTAAAAGACTCACCTTGCGGCCAAAGTGTTCTGTGTGGATTGTTATGAAATAGCAGGGATGCCTAATTCAACCCACACTGCAATGGCTGCCAGGGAAATCTTCCTGCACTGCTGGCTGGTGATGTGCTTTCCTCTTGGGCTTGACAGACACATACCTGGGCCTGGTTCACATGCTGGCCTCTCAAATCCAGGCCTGCAGAACAGAAGGCCCAAGGGCTGAGTGCAGCCCCCTCCCCACTCTCTGGGGCCTCCTGGGCAAATGCCAGGCTTTGTGCTTCCTTTCCCACTGCAAAGTGATTGGAAAGAATGGCAACCCTCCACTGAATCCAGGGAATGAAGCAACAGACATACACAAACACATCCCACCCACTCTCCCCACACCCGACTTGTGCACGACCACAGTCACATCTCCAAAAGGGGTAGCAAAGGAGGCCAAAAGCCCTGGAATTTGCCCAGGAGTCTACGGAGAGTGGGAGCTGCAGTCAGCCCTTGCTCTGTCTGTCCTACAGGCCTGGATTTGCTCAACCACTGTTGATAGGCCTATAGCCCAATCCTATGCCTGTCTACTCAGAAGTAAGTTCCATTAAGTTCAGTGGGACCTACTCCCAGGTAAGTGTTTCTAGGATTGTAGCTAGGGCTGGCTTTAAAAGCCAACTGGACAATTGCTCCCAATTGAGTCTCATGCCTAAGGGGGCTTCATGGGAGGGTAATCTAGTCTTGTACACAGTCTTGTGTTAAAATGTGCTTAGCCCATTAACTCACATGCACTTTTTAAATGCAAATTTTGATTGCTTTCCGTTCTTTCCATTTGATTGCTTTCCAGAGAGGCAGGGGTGTGTTTGTGTATGTGTGTTCCTGGATTCTGGTGCACCTTCCAGTGGAGGGTTGCCACTCTTTCCAATTCTACCATAGAGATATAAAGTCTATAATGAATGTTATTTATAGCTCAAAGATTCCACAGACCTTGGCTGTGAACTGGGGGTCCTGCAAAAAATGTTTCCAACTGGGCCCCACAGCTCCTAAGTCTGGCCCGGATTGCAGCCCCAAAGTCCAAGAATGAACACCATCAGAACCAGCGGCCAGCGGCACATCTTGGGCAGTGAGTTCCACAGGTTAATTACAGACCAAAGGCCTGTAGTCAAGTCTCACCTCTTCCACAAACTTGGGATGGTGGCCTGGGTCACACAGTTCTCTCTCTCCAGTTATCTCTCTCTCCAGTTATTGAAAAATGGACCTTAATGGTCAGTTCAGGCATTTCCAGGCAGGCAAAAATGATCGACGGAAAGGCAGCATCAGGTGATCAGATTTTAAAACAAGAGAGAGAGGAAAACTGCACATAGAAGCAGACCCCCCCCCCCTGCAAAGCAGGAGAGCTGGCACAAGTATAAGAGGAAAGGAACTCCCTCTGCCATTTGGGGGAAAGAATCAGGAGCCTCTTAATGTGTATAATTGAGAGAATAAGTGTCAGCCTCAGGAAGCCATAGGGGAGCAGGTGGACAAAGACTTTAGCATAAGGAAAGTGGACAGCTGGAGACAACAGCTGGCTGTGAGCTGACAAAGAAGAGCTGAAGCCATGAACTGCGGACAGGAGGCTTTGCGGGGGGGACGACGACGAGGGTAGAGGTTGGCCTGCCATGATGATTGAGGCTCTGCTCCTCCCTCCCTCCTTCGTGCCGACCTGCCCTACGCCAGGTTGACTGTGCTGCCACCAGGCGAAGGAGAGGCTGTCCTCACAAGCCTCCCTCCAAGGTGCATGGCGGATTCCCCCAAACTGATCCAATCACATCATGCAAGCCCAAGGCAGAGGAGGACCTTGCAAGGCTCTGGTTGAGGTCAGCCAGCTGTAGACAGGTGAAGAGTTAAAGCAGAAAAGGGGTTGGCTAAGATAAGTTGTGTTGGCATCCTTCAGTCTCGAAAGACCATGGTGTCACGCTCTGAATGGTGGTTCTGGAACAGAGTGTCCTCTCCAGTGCGCGAAGCCTGGGTAAAGTAGGTATGGAGGATAGGCTGTTACCCATGCAGCAAATCCCCCCTCTCCACGTCGCTGAATTGGTCCAATGGAAAGGCAGAGGCCAATACAGTTGGTTCCAGCGGCCTCGCAGGAGTTGCCAGAACGTGACTGTGTTCAGCCACGAACTGCCTCAGGGACTCCGGCTCCGGATTTTGCCTCGAGGTTGACTCCTGAAGCCTTTTCCATAACTGGATGTAGCCACAAGGCAGTGGAGGTTTGGGATCAGAGTTTTCCTTCACTCAGATGAGCTGCCTTCCCAGGCTGACGAGTCCCATCTACCCAGTGGCTGTTTAGTCGCCTCTTACGACAAGTACAGCCAAACTGAGGGCCTATTCTTATCCCCAGCCCCCAGGGGAAGCTAAGATAAGTGGGAAATAATAAAACAAGCAGCCACATGTGAGAGGCGCAGGAAGCGTGTGCTGGCCAGCCCACACCTGGGTTCAGTTGTCATGGCCATTTCGGAGGTTGTAAGAAGGGAGCCTCAGAGACTGAGTGGTCCTGCAGCACACTGGCACAAACTGGCTTGGATGCAGCAGGTGCCCAGAGACCTCTTTCGGACACGATGTGCTTACTCTGACAAAACAGGGCTGCACAACTCCCTCTCTAGCACCGCCTGTGCCTACAATTAATAGAGTTTTGCATCCAAATGTTAAGTTCTTCCTAATCCCTGAATCTGACCCATGAGTGCTTCTCCCTTTTTGGAGGGAGGGGTGTTCTGGTATAGCTCAGAGGTAATCTAAACATCTTGGCCTGATGGGAGCACAAGTCCACAGCAATCTTCCCAAGGAGGACCCAGCCCCCTGGCTACTGAATACTCAATGTTGCTACCTAGAGTTGCACACCCCCACCTCAATCATTATGGTCACACATCAGCATCTAAGAGAGTCCAGCCTTGCTGGATTAGGTAAAGGCAAGTTCATTTGGTGGTCATAAGAACAGCCCCACTGGATCAGGCCATAGGCCCATCTAGTCCAGCTTCCTGTATCTCACAGCGGCCCACCAAATGCCCCAGGGAGCACACCAAATAACAAGAAACCTCATCCTGGTGCCCTCCCTCGCATCTGGCATTCTGACATAGCCCATTTCTAAAATCAGGAGGTTGCGCATACACATCATGGCTTGTACCCCGTAATGGATTTTTCCTCCAGAAACTTGTCCAATCCCCTTTTAAAGGTGTCCAGGCCAGATGCCGGCACCACATCCTGCGGCAAGGAGTTCCACAGTCTGACCACATGCTGAGGAAAGAATTTTTTTTTTTTTTAATCTGTCCTAACCCTCCCAACACTCAATTTTAGTGGATGTCCCTGGTTCTGGTGTTATGCAAGACTGTAAAGAGCATCTCTCTATCTACTCTGTCCATCCCCTGCATGATTTTGTATGTCTCAATCACGTCCCCCCTCAGGCGCCTCTTTTCTAGGCTGAAGAGGCCCAAACGCAGTAGCCTTTCCTCATAAGGAAGGAGCCCCAGCCCCGTAATCATCTTAGTCGCTCTCTTTTGCACCTTTTCCATTTCCACCATGTCCACTATGTCAACCAGCTGCACCTGAAAACCCACAACACCCCTGCCTGCCTTTGCTCCCCTTCAGTTGGTGTTCAGGGGCAGACTGTGGCTATCCGAACTTGAAGGTAGCGTACAGCTGTCAGGACTAGTGCCACTGGTCTCCAAAGCACAGAACTCCTCCATCCTGTCCTGCCACAAAGATGAGCAGCCTGGATTGGGGGGGGGGGCTGCAGCAAGTATTTTTATGCCACTGTGGGACATCCTCAGAAGTGAGGCTTTGCATGCCTGGGATACCCCAGAGCCTGGAAGTCACCACCTCTGTTTCCCGCTGCATCTGAGACCCTGGCAGGTTGGTGAATTCTTACAGAAACTGCACTGCTCTCCTCTGCAGAGGCAGCCTTGAATTCGCCATTGGAAAGGAAGGTAAAGCAAGACCTTGACATAAGACACAAGAAGAGCTCTTCAGTGGCTCAAGTCCTATTCTACTCACACATTGCAAAGTATGAAAAATTGTGAGCAGATGATTAGCAATATTTAAATCAAACTCAGCTGCCTCTGCTCCCATCTGTAGTCCTCTGACCTCCATCTCCAAACTGCCATGTCTGCTGCCTCGTCATCATCTTTCCTACAGACTGAGCTGTGCAACTTCCCTTCTCAGATAATTCCCCCCCCCCCCCCCGCGCTGTGCCCTGCTGACCCTCCCTCCTACCCTTCTTGTCAAATGAAGCTGCTAGCCAGGCACAAGGTGAGACCAGCCCTGGGTGCATCCTGCAGCCAGGAAAAAAAAAACCTGAAAGTGAAAGAGGGAAGAGTGAGGCTGAAGAATGTGATGCATTTGCACAAGTTACCATGTCGAGGGTTCCGCTTCTTAACTGTGTGCAGGGAGTGTCGGTGGAAGGCAAAAGGAACACCAGAAGAAATGGGAGTAAAGCAAAGGCACGGAAATACTCCCAAACAAAACGAATTCTGCCCAAAACGAACATTTCAGTGAAAGGTTCAAATCTGAAATCTGGCATTTTAAGAACTGATTTGCAGGAAAATGCTTAATGAGATAAATCCTGCGAATTGGAATTTATGGCAATAATGTGAAACGGCTTGTGAGACCCTCAATCCAGCTGTCTCCATAACTGGAACTGTTTTAAGAAAAAGGTTTTAAAAACCCCGTTGCTGATAGGAGAATTTTGACGTGCTCTTGAGAACTGCTTTTCCAAGTTTCAGTTCTGATTTCCAGTAGTTATCTCCAGACTCATGAGGATGAGAAATTCCTTTTTAAAAAATAAAGCATAAGGAACACTTGCTGGATCAGGTCCAGGGCTCATGCTGTTCATCCAGCAGCCACAAGCAAGACTCCTCTCTCCTGCCATCGCTCTCTTGCTGCTGGTACTCAGAACTGAATGGGGGGGGGGCAGGGCATAGCCATCCAGACTTGTGGCCATGAGGAACTTGTGAATTTATCTACTCCCCTTTAAAAGCCATCTAAGCCAGTGGGCATCACCAAGACTTCTGTCAACGAATTCCACAATGATGTGCTGTGTGAAGAAATCCCTCCTCTTGTGTGTTGTGGCTCTCCTGCCAACCACCTCCTGTGGCAGTAGTGTCACTAGTGGGGTGTGAGGGGTGCAGCCCTCACCGGTGATGCGTACGGAGGGTGACGCACACTGGGGGGGGGTGTCACGTGCTGAAATCACGGTTTGTAGGAATAATACCATCATGTTATATATCATTCGATGTGTAATTTACAGCAGAATGCAATGAAAAAAACTGGAGTGACACATCTCCATTCTATCAAAAATTATGGCCAAAAAACCCAGAAAACAAAAATGCAACTGTCTTATGTAATAAAAAGTACATTTCTTTAATTCAAAACAGACCAATGATAGCATGGAGCCAGTAAGGTGCTAGTAAGGTGATACCCTTGGCAAGGGGGTGGGTTACACCACTAGAAACCAAAATTGCTAAAATTGTGGTTTGCAGGAATTACACCATCATACTATATACCATTTGATGCATAATTTACAGCAGAATGCAGTGAAACCACTTTGAAATATCTCTATTTTATCTAAAGGTATGGCCAAAAACCAGCAGGGGCTCTAAAAAGCACACCCCCCCCCCCACACACACACTCACACTGTTCCACATGGTGGCATTTTCCTTTGTGCACCTGGAGCAGCGCCCTCTACTGAAATGAAATGTACCAAAGTCCTGTGTATACCACAGAGCATGTTATGCCCCTGGAATGGGGCTACTCTCTCTAAATCTGGCATTCCCATAAGCTTCCGGGGGAGGGAAGAGGGGGACAGTGAGGGAGGGCATCCCCTTGGAGCGCATCAGGTCACTCTTTGGACCTGCCTCCTGCCGTCCTTGTCCTGCAATTCGTTCCCTCACGGCTGCCAAAAGTGTCCATTTCTCTCTTCACCCCCCACCACAAAAGCAATATTCAAGTAGAAATACGATAACAGCAAAGCAATTTCCATGTCCCTGACAGGACAGAGTGTTATGACAGAAGATGGTTTATCTGCTGCTCCTAATCTGCTGCACCAGGGTGTGCAGAAATGCTGTGACATTTATTCTTTAAACACCTTTTACATCTTGCCAGGCAAGTTTTATGCTGAACATATGTATGGAAAACAGCCCCAGTTTTAGACTACAGCGAGGAGCTGGTGCCAGGAGCACATCTCTGAAGGCAAAATGGGAGGTCATAGAGAGTTGGGGGAGGAGGTAGAATGGGGGAGAGGTGGTGGTGGCCGTGCCTGATGTTCTTTTGCTCTGCAGTCTGAAGTTGAGGGAGCCACAAAAGAACCCCCTTCTAACATGTTGGCTCTCTAACATGTGCCAGTAGCACTCCAAGGACACCATCAACACTACAAACGACACTACAAATGATTTGAGTCTTGATTCACTGCCAAGGAACCCCCCTGCCCCAAACTTAGTGCTGGAGGTGTGTAAGGGTGCAGTGAATTCTCAAAAGATATCTCCCTCCCCCCAGTAATTCCTGGGGTTCCTTCTGGGAGAGAAAAGTACAACAGTTTACTCAGTTTCATGTTAGAGAAGAGAGAGACTCCAAAGGACTGGTCTTCCCCACCACACGCACTCTGAGATGGTGTTGTGCAGTGGCTGTAGGATCAGTAGGCTTTCCTCACGTGATGCGCAGAGGAGCTACCCGGTCCACAGGAGGGTGCACCAGATGCACATCCCTTTGAGAACCCTTTTCACTTGCACTTCTTCTCAGGTGTCATGTGCATATAGCAGGAAAGTGGGGGGGGGGCAGTAGCAGTAGACCATACTCCAACCTACACATATTCATGAGAATGCCAAGGAGAGACCAGCACGTGCAGCTGTACGTGTGGAGGGCTCTAGCCAGACTTCTGCAGTGTTTCTGACTGCGTGGCTAGAGCTATGTGCACAAGGGAGCTCTCTGTTCAGATGGTCCAATGGACGTATGCAACCCTGTCGGGGCAGAGATTGCCAAGGCATCTCTGCCAGCCCCTCCCAAACACTCACAGCATCTAGAAAGAGCCTCCTTCTCTTGCCCTTTTCACTGCTGAGAAGAACGTCTCTGTCTGCCATACCCCAAGTGTGCCACTTTCATGTTGGCCTATTTGGACACTGGTTACTTGGGCAAGGCATGCCAAATGGGTTCTACATTCAAAAGGACTCATTTGCTCAAATGCTCAGGGAAACCAACAAGCCTGACAGGCCCAGGCTTCACTGCACATTCCCAGTTTCCCCAAAATGGAGGTTGTCACTCACATGCTGCCATTGGTCTATGATGAGTGGCCGGTACCTCAGGAAGAACTTGAGGGGGAAGGACTCCGGATCAGGCCACGAGGAAGGGTTCTGCCACGTCACCAGCAGTCTTCGGGCATTGTTGGGGATTGGCTTTGCCACCACGTTCTCCGGAGGGTCCGGCTTTACTGTTCATAAAACAGGACATCGGAGAGGAGAGAAAAAGTCTTGGTGAGAGAAGATTTCTCTGCCTCTCAAAGCTGAGAATCTGCACTGTTGGCAGGAACACAGCAAGACTCAAACACAACATGACAACTACAAGGATGCAGGGGGCCTAGGAAGCGATGTTTCTCAGGGATCTTGTGGCCCAGAATGCTGGAGGAATGTCTCCTAATTCCTCCTGATTTTGCCCAACTATTTCATGACCTCAAGGAAACGTCACAAGCAGATGCATAATGCAGCCTCCCCTTTGTACACACTGCATTAAAGCATCAGTATTGTCATTGGGTAAATTCAGCATTTTAAAAAAAAGTCAAGTACAACTAAACATCCTAAGTCTACCATCACATCTGAATAGGACGTGCACAAAAGCTGGTGTGGAGCAGGACAAGATGACCATTTCCAGAAGGACAATCTTCTGGTTGGAAGTCAGGAAGAAATTCTAGATGGCCAGGGTGGTTCGGCAGTGGGGCAGATTGCCGAGGGAGGTGGTGGACTCTCTCACTGGAGATCTTCAAGCAGAGGCTGGACAGGCACCTGCTGGAGATGTTCTAGGATAGGGGTGTCAAACGTAAGGCCCACGGGCCAAATGCAGCCCCTGGAAGCCATGTGTCTGCCCCCTTCATTATAATTGGGCTCTCCCAGCTTGATATTTGGGCTCTCTTATGTCTTGAAAATGTGAACAAGATTTGCACATTTTCTCTTCTGTCATTTGCAGCTCATGAGTTTCTAGGTGAGAACAAAGTACTTATTTCTGGCCATCATCTGCTTAATCGTGTCACATTTTGCTTAACGATGTCACTTTCAGCCCTCAGCAGGCAGCATGAATGCCCACTTCGGCCCTCTATATGAAACGAGTTTGACATTCCTGAACTAGGAGGATTTCCTGCTACAGGTGGGGAGTTGGACTAGATGACCTTGTGGGTCCCTTCCAACTCTATGAGTCTATGATACAAATCAAAGTGTAATGCACTGGTTTGTCAGATTCCATGGGGCCAACTAAAGCCATCGCCTCAGGCAGCAGGGTGGCAAAGGGCACCAACCTCTGTCCTCCTGCGTGCTTCTCCTAATCCACTCCCTGGACTGGAAAAGGGGACAGAGCAGAAGAGTGAAGTGGAGGGGAGGGGAGTGACGGGCTAGAGGCAGAGACCAGCACAGCACTAGGTAAGGGGGCAGCATCGGCACACTGCTTCAGGCACCAGGAGGCCTTGAGCCGGCCCTGGTCAGATAAGCTGTATAAAAAAACTTTATAGATTTCGGAAACAGGGCCTGGTGATGTCACAAGATGCCCAACACTTGAAAAATGGGGGGGACAGGACAGGACAGGGCGGGACCCAGAGATAAGGTGAAGCTAAGTGGCAATTCAAAAATGGCGGAGATTGACCATTGCTGCCTGTCCGCCTGAGGAAAAAAAGCAACCAATGGCTCTTCTGGGTCATGTAGTTCCCCCCGCAATGCAATATGGTAGACATGAGGGTCAGGCCACAGAATGCGCTTCCAACCAAAAGTACCATTTTCCTCCTTGAAAACCACCGGGGGAAGGGGGGGAAGAATCTCAATTGGGACCAGGGACACAGGAAGGGGGCAGTTCATCCCTTCCCCATGTCCACAAAGGAGATCTCCCTCCCCCCTTTTCTGCAGCACAAGCACCTTCCCCCATGGATTAAAGGGGACCAACAGCAAGACTGCACTCCAAAGGCGGGGACAAGGGTGAAGGAGAGCCTAAACGACTCCGCTCTGGAAGCGAGGATGGAGCTGGGATGGATTCTGGTGGGGAGGCGGGGGACATTCCTGCGCTGGCTGAGCAGGGGCATGCCAAGGAGAAGGTGGAGGCATCTTCTTGCCTTGAGATGCGCCTCTGTGGCCAGGTGTCCAGGATGCCCGGGCCCTGCAGGCACTGAAACGTGCCCTGGCATTTTCCACGAGAACCAGGGTGGCTGACCCAGGATCTGGACTGAGCATTTGGTGACCATCCATGAGCCACAATGGAAGAAAGAAAGATTCTAATTTCAGTTTATACCACCCTGAAGGAACAGGGCACTGGCAAACTGCACCAGGGAATCTGGTGCAGAGCAGGGAAGCTGGAAGCACGACACCACCTGCTCCTGAATTGGGCCAGGGGACCCTGTAGCTCAGGACTGCAGCTCTCCCAGACGTTGGGCAGAGAGAGGCTTGAGCCTGGCCCTCAGCAGGCAAAGGGAATCTTGCCTGGCACTTGAAAGAACACTGTGCTCCCTCCACCACCCCTTACCGGTGCTGGCAAACACAGACAGCTATATGGCAGGGGTGAAGGAAGAGACCAAGAGATAGCGACTGCCCTAGACCAAGTGACCCACTTTGCAGCTCTGTGCTGTCAGCTGGCTGGTGGAGGGGGGGGCTTTTCCTCTGGAGGTTGGAGCGAGGGCCTGTGCATGCCACTGAGCTCTGTGCATGGAATGCACAGAGCTTCGTCCTTCTGAGCCTGAGCACTGGTCTTGGTGACTCCCTATTGCCAGCTCAGGCTGGGCAGCAGATTCTTTTCCCAGTTCTGCTGCCCGAGATTCTTCTGCTGGAAACAGATCCTGTTGTGATGGTACCTGGACTAGATGCCTTTAAAAGGGGGTTCGACATATTGATGGAAGAAAAGTCCACTAGAGGTTACAAGCCATCATGGGCATGTGCAACCTCCTGGTTTTAGAGATAGGCTACCTCAGAAGGCCAGGTGCCAGGGAGTGGCAGCAGAAAGTTGGGATCTTGTCTGCTCCCTGGAGCATTTGGTGGGCCACTGTGAGATGCAGGAAGCTGGACCAGAGGGGCCATTGGCCTGATCCAGCAGGGCTCTTCAGGTGTCCTTATGACATACTGCATGCAAAACAGGGGATCTGCCACTGAGCTGTGGGGCAGGATGTGACCAATGAGCTGCTAGTCAGGTTCAGCCTGTCTATTGTGGGGGTTGTGACTTTCGGTGGGATTTTTGCTGTCTCTGCCTGACTTCCAGTCTGGCATTACCTCAGAATGCCAGGTGCAAGGGAGGGCACCAAGATGCAGGTTGTCTTGTGTGCTCCCTGAGGCATCTGGTGGGCTACTATGAGCTACACGAAGCTGGACTAGATGGGCCTTTGGCCTGATCCAGCAGGGCTCTTCTTACGTGCCAGTCACCCTGTTGAGACCACCTGGGGTGGGTGGCCCTCCAAGCCTCCTCCCACAGGTTAACTCTCACAGACCTCTCAGTTGCACAGGGTGCTGGTGGTCTAGCAAAGGGGCTTCTGCACTGCAGGTCCCCTTGCAATTGTCTTCTTTGCATCCCCCCCCCCCCCCCGGTAGCTCTGCTCAGAGGCCTTCCTTGGGGATTTGGGCTCCAGGGCTTCTCAGAGAACATCCATCCTGCCGAATGGAAAGCAATAAACTCCAAGCCACCCCCAGATGCCTCCCTCATCATCAGGCTCTGTGCCTGCCCCGCATGGCTTTTGATATGCAGAATAATTAGCACTGTCAGGATGTTACATTTTTAATGGTGTGTGTTCACTTTCCACAATTTGCCCAGGGCTCCCATCAGAAAAAGGAGGGATGAAGTGTGGGCTCCCCTCCTGCTGGCACAGTTGTTGTTTTCTCTCCTGTGCACTACGAATGCAAACACCATCTGTCAAGGCTGCTTTATCCATTATGGCTGTTAAAAAGCCACTCCGCATCCAGCATTGTGACTCTGTGCGGCTCAGACACACCCTCTGCTCCTCACAAAGCAGCCAAGACCTCCCTGGGCTGTTTGTGCAAAGCAGAACTGGTGCGAACCCACGTGTCCACTTTACACTAAGCCGACTCTTCCCCATGGACTTGGAACAGGGACCTGTCACAGGAAAGCTTCGGCTTGCCTGGCTCAGCGCACGGTTGCAAAATTCTCCGAGGGAGGACATTCACTTTTCACACTGGCTCTCCAAGAGGGCCTGTCAAGATGCTCAAAGAAAAGAAACATGAATGTAGACAGGGCTTGCCCTACACCCCAGGCCGTAGGTGCCTATGAGAACAGGTGGGGGAGGACAGGGTGCTAATCCCCACTCACCCCCAGTGCCAAGGCTTTCTGATTCACCTGCCTTGAGGTTTCCCAAGCAACATTCACTAGTAGTCACCATCTCCAAGGAAGTACAAGCCAGTCTGCAGGAGAGGAGGCTTTCCTGGAGAGCTGATTTAGCAGCAAACATTGCTTGGGGCAGCTCAGGGCAGGCGAACCAGAGTTGAGCAAAGGCCAAGAAAGCAGGTGAAGCCAAGACAGGAGGTGAGGCTTTGAAAGTGGCTGAACCAAGCAGAACTCCAGGAAAGGCCTCAGAGATGTTGCCAAAAGACTGGGGTGAATGGAACCAGTGCCTGCAGCTCACCCATTGGCTGCGTGGATATGGCAATGACGTCACTGCCAGGCACTGGTCAATATGCAGGACCCGTTGGAGGCTGGGGAAGCTCCAGCTGCTGCACGTTGACCTTGGGAGGGGCTCGATTATTGGAATCAGCCTTACAGGAGGCTGAGCCAGGACAGAAAGGGGTGGTGGAGCAGAGGGAAGGTGGACAGAAGGAGCTGGAAGAGGAGAGAAAAATGAAGGAAACAGAAAACAAAGGAAGCAGGGAGAAGAAAAGGGCCCAGGTGGCCAAGGCTGGGGGCTCTGGGAAGGAGAGCAACCAAGAAAGGACAAGCGGGGGGCGGGGGTGTCAGCCAGCTCATGGCAAGGCCAAGGTGAGGGGCCACCCACAATCAGCTTCAGAACCTGCAGGTGGGCTGGGGACTGGCTTCTCCATGGGGCTAGGAGGGTTCTGCCTGCAGGGATCCCGGCCTCCTGCTGAGCTGGAAGGTGGGCTGGGTTGGGCACTGTGAACTCTCTCCTGCCCACCCCCAAGGGCCTCCCTTTGAAGGCCTGGGGGAGCTGAGGAGCAAGAAGGCAAGCAGGGCATCACATGGGGGAGGTGACATGAGGGGAAGGAGCCCAGGGCACACGAGGACAGCCCACCTCTTTCCTACATGCCCTGCCCCCTTTTTTGATTGAACTCCAATAAAGATTGAGGAAAACACCCCCTTCACTCTGGCTCCCATTGGCCAAGACCAAGCTGATGGGGAGAAGGAGGAGGACCCCACTGTGGTCACCCAGGACTGTCTGACTGAAAGTCATCACCAAGAAAAGCTAATCTCTGTGAACTCCACACATGCTGTCCATCTGCACATTTCCCTCCTACTGCTCTGTTGGCAACCTTCAGTCTCGAGAGACTCTGGTATCGCGCTCTGAAAGGTGGTTCTGGCACAGCGTCTAGTGTGGCTGAAAAGGCCAATCCGGGAGTGACAATCCCTTCCACACCGGGAGCAAGTGCAGTCTGTCCCTGGTCTGTCTCCCTGGCTATGGGCCTTCCTTCTTTGCCTCTTTGCCTCAGTCTGTTGGTCAAGTGTGATTAAAGCCCCAATCCTGTTATGTAAAGTGTAAAATCCTTAATGGCAGCACAAAGGCCAGTCATTGCTACATGCTTCAAGGCCACTGCTGCACATGACAAGAGCGACTGCATTGCAGCAGTGGCTCTGCTGGCACAAATATGTTGGCCGCAAGGGCATGTCATAGGCAGGGGAGGGAGGGGATGGATCTCAGCGGTACCAGTGTGTGCCAGGATCCAGTCCCATCTTTTCTAACCTACACTGCCCCGTTTCTCTCCTCAAGCTTACACCAGCTATATTGCTGGCCTGGGCTTGAGGAGACCCATAGGCCAGCAGGAGGCCTGGGGAGAAGTCAGTAGAAAATATTTTTCACTTACCTAAGAGCACAAGAAGAGCCCTGCTGGGTCAGGCCAAGTGCCCACCTAGTCCACCTTTGTGTGTCTCACAGTGGCCCAGCAGATGTCTCAGGGAGCGCACAAGTGTACAAGACACCTGCGTCCTGTGGCATCTGTGGCACCACTGCATTTGGCATGCAGGTATGGCCTACTTCTAGGACCAGGAGGTTGCACATACCCATCAAGGCTTGTAACCTGTGATAGGCACCTCCTCCATTAGTCTGTCTAATCCCCTTTTAAAGGCATCTAGGCTATACACCATCACCACGTCCTATGGCAAGGAGTTCCATAGACTAATTACATGCTGGGTAAAGAAATATTTTCTTTTGTCTGTTCTAACTTCGTCCCACTCAGTTTTAGTGCACATTGGTCTTTGGAAGGTCTTCTGATGACCCAGAACTATTAGCTGCAGTGCGTGCTCTGACAATGGGGAGTAGGACTGGGCAGCATTTCTGCCACTTTGTATTAACTCATATTATCTGTTCTGCTTCTAGTGGTCAGGAGGGGAAGATTTCGCAAATTGCTGCAGGTCATCCACTCCCTCAAGCACGGGGAATCTTGTTCAGCCTTCCCTCTGTCTTCTGGCAGACTGCCAAGCTTGTCTGTGCATCCATAAGGGCTAGAAACTTTTAAAATGCAAGCTGCAATTCACAGAAACTTTGCACCCACGACCACCTTTGGCAGGCTTTTGGTGCTCATGCAAATTGTGGCAAGTGTGCCCTCCTATCTCCTTCTTAAAGGCTGCTTACCGCAAGATGGCTCAGACTGAAGGTTTGTGAAGGTTTCTAAGCAGGAAATATCTCAAGAACAGGGATGCTCAAACCCAGGCCCGCAGGCCACTTGCGGCCTGCGGGGGCTCCCCATCTGGCCCCCAGGGGGGCCCCCATCTCCAATGGGCACTTGGCCCTCATCGCAGCCCTCACTGGCCTGACACGCAAGCTCCAGGTCTGGCTTTCCCTCGCTGCCTTGAGCTTCGCACCTGCAGTGAAGGAAAGATGAGCCCAGCGTGTATGCAGGACCTTTTATAGTGGGAAGGTAACATGAGACTTGCAGGTGGGTACATGTGTGCTGGGCACGTCTTTCCCACGGGCAGCACACTTATGGAGACAGAGGGGGAAGATTGGGGAAAGCACAGGAGAGAGCCCATGCGAGGGAGAGCAGGCGGGCAGTGGCACAGGCTGCCCTAGTGAGTGAGTGAGGGAGGGTGGCTGGGTGGGCAGGCAGGCAGCTGAACAGGCACGTGGGTGGGTGGCCAGGCAGCACATGCCGCATGAAGGAGGGGGGGAGGACAGTTGAGTGGGCAGGCAGCCGAGCGGGTGGGTAGGCGGGTGGCCAGGCAGCAACACATGCTGCCGGAGCGAGGAAGGGAGGAGGAGGGAGCAGGTGAGCAGGTGTGTGTGTGTGTGTGTGAAAGTCTGGAAGATGCCCTCCCTTTGTGTGTGTGAATGTGTTTATGAACTGGTTTGAATTCATTCATTCATTTTCTTTCTCTAATATGTTCATTTATGTAAACTTATTCAAATTTGAAATGCAAATTAATTCTTTTTTTTTTTTTTCTGGCCCCCGACACAGGGTCAGAGAGACGGTGCGGCCCCCCTGCCAAAAAGTTCGTGCACTCCTGCTCAAGAACATGGGCAGTCTTGGACTGTTTTTACCCCCTTCTTTATCAAATGATGCAAAATGACCTCAACTGTGGTGGGACAGGAGGCAAGGAACTGCCATGGGGAATACTGATGGTTTTTAACAGCGTTTAGTTTTCCGCTTCCATCCGAGCCCCTCTTTCAGTGTTGACTGTTTGCGCAGCCGGCGTGGGAAGCCTCCCTTCATCTGCCCTGGTTCTCCTCCAAGCCAAGAACAAATGGCACTTGGCTCAGGAGCCCGCCTGGGCCCTTCCTGCTGCTCTGGCCAAGAGCCCACTCCAGCTATCTCTGCAGAAGGCATCATTAAGCCTGCGATTGTGCTGGGCTGGCTCTCCTGCTGCTGAGAGATGGGGCTGGTGACGTCAGAAAACACACATCTCTCAGCCACAATTTAAAATGGAAATGTGGCGCGACTCCGCGCAGCTGGCAGCTAATCACTGGTGGGATGCAGCTGCAGCACAGGATATGCAAAGAGGCCCCCCTCGTTTTCCCCTCCACTGGCACTCAGCAGCCCCCTCAGTGAGCGGAAAGGGCACTTTCAGGCAGGTCTTCCAAGCAGGGGCCTGGCAGGAGGGGTCATGTCAGCCTAGTGACCGCTCTCTTTGGAGGATCCTCCTCCCCAACTCCAGTACTGGGTGGTCTGGCAAGGAAATGCAAAGGCAGGACCCAGAGTGGTGCATTTCCCCACACTGACTGAGATCCTCCAGAACGTTGCCTCTGTGCCGGGGGTGTAGGGAGGGAGGGCGTGCCCCCGTGCTTATGGTCAGCGCAACAGGCAGTTACCCTACTCCATACCACTTCTCTTTAAACTGATCAGGAGCAGGGGATGCTGGGAGCCCAGTGTCACTGCAACCCAAAGCAGAGCAAAGCACAGAGGCCAGTCAAGGAGGGTGGGCAAAGGTAGGGGCCAGGCCCCATATTGCCCTGCTCTGCCTCGTTGGCGCCTTGCTGCTGCTGTGATTCTCTCCCGACTTGCTGTTAGCATTTGGAAAAGGACTGGAACTTCCAGTGCAGCAGCGAGCCATGGAGAGCAGTGGATAGCTGGGCTAAGGGCTTGTCCGCTCACCACCTCTGCACTGGGAAAGGCTTGCCAGGGAGAGGCTTTTTGCCCAGAACAAGACATTTCTGTATAGGTGCAGGAGGTTGTCTAGGAGAGGCTGAATTTGCACACTTTGGGCCCAATCCTATCCAGCTTTCCTGGGAGGATGCAGCCATGCCAATATTTTCAGGTATTTTTTTCACTCACAATTTCTCTTTGCTGAAAAGGGCCAGATTGTTCTGTGAGCATGAAATGTCCCCTGAGAAGAGACGGGTGGTCCTTGTCACCAGTAGCCACTGCCTCCCCATATCCCACCCCATCCCATCCCATCCATCCTTGCACCAGAGGCAAGGCCTGCTCCATCCCTTCGGGGGGGGGGATCCAGAGAATCCGCAGGTCGTTACTCTGGCCTCAGAGACCCAACCACAGGGAGGGAATGGGACCAGAGCTGCAGAAAGCCAGGCCTGCACCTCTGGCATGAAAGGTGGAGCCTCCCCCATCCCAGTATTTACCTATTGTAAATTCATCAAAGGAGGTGGAGGTGGAGCTGCTGCCCAAGGCGTTGGTGACCATTAACGTCACCTTGTACTTCTTGGAGGAGAAGAGGTGATGGTAGCGGATGTAACACCTGTTCTTGGGGGGTGCATCTTTTTCACACGCAATGTCCTTCGAATCGTGCCTGGAAACGCAAAGGGCAGAAATGGAGACATCAGCCAGCACTACAGAGAGCCCTTGTGGGGAGTCCATTTGGATGCCCAGAGGATGTCCAAAGTTCAGTGGGGGGGAGTCAGGCTTGGGGTGCAGAAGGCCCTTTCCCTCCCTGGCTGAAAGGGCCCCAGGTGGCTGAGATGGGAAAGACTCTGCAAGAGGGTCTGGCAAGCTGCTGTTAGTAAGGAGAGACACTGCGGGACAAGAGGAGGCAAGGGCAGGCTTAGTGGCTTGCATTTTCCTCTGCTCAGCAGCGTGGGTGGGGCAGGCCCCCAATTAATGCCCATGTTCCATGTCTAATTCCTAAACAGAACTACAGCAGTGCAAGCGATGCTTGAAATCCACCTCTGTGTGCCCTCCTCATAACGGCAATGGTCATTCTACAGTGAGCAAAAGATCCCCTGCACATGCTCAGAAGCATTTCCTCATATTATCGCTTGATGTGTTCCAGGGTCAAGGGCTGGTTCTAATTCAGGGCTACAGAAGCAGGACTGGCACCAGGAGGGTGCCAGTATATCTGAGGGGGGAAAGAAAGGACAAAAGATGTCCAGGAAGAGACAAGCTCATCTCATGCACCAAATCAGGTCTGCTTGTTGTGCTATCAGTTTTTTTCAAAATTGTGTAGCCTGAGGAGGTGGATGGTTCTGGGAAGTGGGAGGCTGTTATCTTGGCCTTACACTCCTGCCCACCTCAGCTAATGAGATATTTGTGTGTGTTTGTGGGGGGGGGGGATAGAGTCATAAATGTTTCTCTAGGGGAGGGAGCAGTGTCTTCCTGCCTTAAGATAGGGATGGGCCTCCCTCTCCTAAAGATTCTCTCCATTGATTCCATTGTGCTGGAGAATTAATGGCTGTCCATTTCTGGGTAAAGGAACTGAGACCTGCCTCCAGGGCTCTCTGGATGAAGCTTGGTGAGAGAGCAGGGAAATGGCAGGGGAGTACTTCTGGGCCCAGTGTTGCACCTGGATGCTCAGGGGACAGCAGAGGCCAGGGGTGCTTTCCTCCACGCTGGTGGATCAACCGCACCTTCTCATCATCCACCAAAAGCCTTGATGGTCTTGGACAGTCTTGTCAAGTCTGGGTAAAATAGCTCAGGCAGTCCTGCACCTTCCTGCTGCTCAGCTATGCTCAGAGAGTGTTTCAGTTGCTTTTGTCCAATACTTCCTTCACAAGCACTGTAGCCCAGCACACTACACAGCATAATTCCGATTTCTTATTC
This sequence comes from Tiliqua scincoides, assembly GCF_035046505.1. Lineage (NCBI taxonomy): Eukaryota > Metazoa > Chordata > Lepidosauria > Squamata > Scincidae > Tiliqua > Tiliqua scincoides. Next base: position 1,093,652 of record NC_089822.1, read on the forward strand.
CATCTGATCCTTCTGTTTACAACAGGATGGAAAAAAGCCTGCACTGCAAGGTCGAGACGGTTTCCAGAAAGCTTCCTTGTGCTTTTGTGTGTTTATCAGTAGCTGACAGAGCTCTGGCTTCGATTTCACTTTCTTCTCTCTGATCAGCATGCATTGCTTTGACACACTGGTCATTCAGCCACTCGCTACTTGCAGAGAATCCAACCCGCACGGCTGCTGCCAGCCCACCCTATGCGGGCACCCTCTGTGTCACCCTCCCAGTTTTTCTTTTTTTGTTCTCTGATTGGATCTGTGGCGTGTCTTCTAGTATAAAATGCAGCAGCAGGACTCGCTCGTCCAGGGTGAATGAGCAGCCTTCCACTCTGGTTTATAGAGTTCCAGAAACTTCAATGAGCAGGTTCCATCTGTGCCTCTTGTGGTTTCCAATTCACTGCTACTGGAACTCCTGGTGAATAACTGATGAATTACTCTTAATTGCCCTCAATTAGTCAGTTCCTGTTCCCTTTAGGTGGGCTGAGGAACTTTTAAGTATTCCTTTCCTTTAGCTATATTTCCTTCATAGAAAACAATAACAGGGCTAACAGAAGTTGTAAAGAGGAAACAAATTAAGGTCACGTTTTAATATCCAGCCCTGGACAATGTAATTTTCCCAAAGCGAATTCCAGAATAAAAATTCAATACAATCTAGAGAACAAAGAGAAGTAGGAAATTTTTTTAAATTGAAAACAAATTTGCATAAAACTCAGAATTTGAGTCAGCCTATAAATCAGCCATAAAATGCCTTGTGGAATAAAAGTGTAACACTGCAGGAGAGCTCTGGTGAGCAGGATTTCCTTGGGAGTAAGCCTGCTAGAACTTGGACACAGGGACACAGGGAAGGGCGATGCTGCTGGAAAACACACAGGACTATGCAAAGTGCTTGAGGCCCCCCCCCCCCATTTCAGGTCTGCTCCCAGCTGACTGCAGAAGAGCACTCGAGATCCTGGTGGGGAAGCCATCACGTTTTGCTCCCCTGGCCACTCAGACTTGATGTGCGTGCAGGCTTGATGCAGGTTTGAATTCTCTGTCCAAAGGCAACAAAGTGCCATCCTGTGGTTCACAAATGCAGGTTGGACTGGACCACATGGGGCTTGTGAAAGCCCCAAAACACATGTTCAAGTTAACTGGATTCACATGAGCCATTGCCCCCTCCTTGCTTCTAATATACCCCTCTCTTGTATTTCGTAGGAGGGCATGTACAGGAAGGTTCTTAATTACTGGTAGGGCGATCAGGCACAAGGGAAGACAGGACTCCAAAACTATCAACAACTGAGTGCAACAGAAGGGCAACATGTTCCCAGAGCAAAGCCCTCTGCTGGTGTCCCCCCCATGCACCTCCTCTCTTCTCCCTGCTCCCCAGCTCCACTTACGTCACAGTGATGTTGAAGGTGTCGGGAATGTAGGTTGGGCTGGTCAGGTGCCAACTGCAATAGAATCCGTTGGGATAGTTGTTGGAGCGGCACATCAAGACGGGCTCCTTTGGTGGCACTGTTGGGAGAGAGAAACAGAGGTCACTCTGCTCTGGGCTCTGCTGGCTGCCACCTTGCCTCTTGTACAGCTTGACAGCCTTCTCACTGCAAACCAAAGCTGCTCCTGCTGGCATGGACTTCTGGGAACCTTGGGAACGAGGAATCTCTGATGGGGGTCCCAACACTCTCTCCTGGCAACCATTCCCAGGGGCCAGTTTAGCCAGAGTCATGTAAATCTGCGTCTGCGCTTCCCGCAGCTGCTCTACCAGTGGCAGCTCTATTTTAGCAGAGTCGCACATCTGCCTGAGCAGCAGCATCTTTCCTCTTTCCATGCAATGTGAGAAACACCCACAAGCAACGCGGTCCAGAGTTAGCACCACTAGCCTGGGACTCCGTCGTACAAGCCATGGCAGGTCAGAAAACAGCTCCCTTTCTAGTGCAAGCACCCAAGCTTCCAGAAGCAATGGAGAAGAGAATGCGTGGCGATCCCAGTGCGGCACAGGTCTCACGCCTGCTCCCAGCCTCCCCCATTCATGGCTACAGCTAGATCTCCGCATGCAGCTGGGGATCCCAGTTCTGAATGCTGGCTCCATATGAGGAGTGCTCTAGAGGTAACAAACACGGAGGCAGGTGGGCCCTGAACCTTCTTCCACAGGTCTTAAGCTTGCTTGTTTTTTTTTAACCTGGAAGGGGAGGCTTAAAAACAAAAGCAAAAAGCAATGTTATGCCCTGCCTGCCATCTGAAGTGGCACAGTCCATGCTACACAGGCATGTGTGAATCAGGCTTTGCCCCTTCAGCACTGTACACGAGAGCAAAAGTGTATGCTCTCAAACAAGCACTCATTCTGCTTGGAGGATCTTGAAACAGTGGGAGGACAACAAAGGGGGTGGAACAGGTTGCTCTCTTTCCCCCCCCATTGGTTTGGGCTGGGCCTCTATATTAGATTTTATCTGCTAAAAGATCTGTCACCCAACTAAAAAAAATCCTAATTGATTGCAATCAGTCTCCTAAATCTACACACGAGGATACTTGAGGGCAGTGGTGTAACTAGAGGGGGTGCAAAGCACTATGTTTTGCAGGTGCCTGAACGCGCTGTGCAAGCAGCCCCTCCCGCTCCCCCTCCCAATCAGAGCCATTCCAGGTGGTGGGGGCAAAACAGAGGCATGCGCCTGGCTCTGAAGGGGAGAGGGAGGGGCTGCTTTCACAGCGCGTTCAGGCACCTGCAAAACTTAGTGCTTTGCACCCTCTCTAGCTACACCACTGCTTGGGGGGAAAAGTTCCTTAGCACACACCTTTGATGATGTGGGCCTGTTCCCCATCCTTTTTCCACTCAGAAGGGAGCAGCTCTTTCAAGACAGCTTTGCCACTTGCAGTCAGTAGACAGCCTGTTCAAGCAACCCACACCAGTGGTCACAACTGCACCTTACAACCTTACGGCAAGGAATTCGACAGACTGATTGCACACTTTTTGTGCAGGCACACCCCCCCCCCCCACCATGCGGAACTTCCTGCTTGAGATTGCAGAGTTGGGGGGGGGGGTGGTTGAGACTTAAAGATTGACAAGTTTGACCAGGATGGGAAGTGGGGTGGTGGTGGAATGACCTTACTTCCTACTTGTCACAGAGTCATTTTTTTTCCAGGCAAAGCCAAAGGTGAGGCTGGGCTTCTGAAAACTGAGAGGGGCAGCAAGTCGCCTTTGGGTCCCTGGGAAAATGAATGGGCTCATGAAAACAATATCTTACCAACAATAATTTCTTGAATCATGAAGCATTTTTGTAACACCTGCTTCAGGGCAAAGGCAAAATGCTCCTCTTATATTTAACAGGGGAGAACAACTGCCCCTCTTTATTATGAACAGTATTTCTATACCGCTTTTCAACAAAAAGTTCACAAAGCGGTTTACAGAGAAAAATCAAATAACTAAATGGCTCCCTGTCCCAAAAGGGCTCACAATCTAAAAAGATGCAAAAGAACACCAGCAGGTAGCCATTAGAAAAGACACTGCTGGGGGGAGGTGGGCCAGTTACTCTCCCCCTGCTAAAAAAAGAGGAGCACCCACTTGAAAAAGTGCCCCTTACTCAGTTAGCAGAGGTTACCCCAGCACATTGTCTTTTTCAGAAGCTATTGCTGATGCTTCCCCTGCCTTGCTTTAGACTGTGAGCATCTTGAGGGCAGGGAACCATTGGCTTAGCAATAGAAACCGTTTTGCAAACTTTGTTTTGTTGAAAAGCAATTGAGGAAGTCCCCAGTTTGCTGTGTTAAATAGTTTTGAAAAGGTTTGTCTGTCAATAATAATTCCACTGCAAATTTCATTACATGAAAAGCAAAAATCTTTTCAAAGGTTTGTATCTTACAATCTCATCTAATCTGAAAGTATTCAAACCACGGAGGACTGAAAATATTAATTCAACTTTCATATCACGATGTGTACATCAAAACTAGATAGATTTAGAGATCTTTATTGGCATTAATTCATGTTCCAACAAATGCATCATCCAGAAGTAAAACAAGAAGTAAAATAAAAAGAAATAAAGAATTAAAATACATCACAACTATATTAATCTTAGATTCTTATCCATATGCGAGAATCCCGTATTGTAAGAATCCTGTATTATAAAACGCTTTAATCTTTGTTCCTGTTGTGTATCAAGTCCAGAGTTATTTAAAACAGGTGGCAGCGGAGACCACTGAGGATTTAGTCTATCCCGGAATGTATTCCAAGCAGAAAACTGGGTAATAACAAATTACTATTAATTTTTGGAGGCCTTTCTAAGTTGCTCACCTGTAAGGAAGCCAAGAGAGAATCTGATGCTGAACCATTCGATTTCGGAGCCATTAAGCATTATTCAAAGTGTTTGTCAGTTCTAAGGCCCAACTTGTGCAATTAGCAGAGAGCAAGGACCGGTCTGAGCTCCTTCTGTCTTCCTGCAGAGGACTGCAGCATTGCCCAGAGGGAGGAACAGTGTGCAGTGTCTGCCTGGAGGGGGCTTGGTGATTTCAGCCTGTTCCGTAATGCGGGGATGCCCTGAGCCCTCTTGTTCCAGCTGCCCAAAGCGGGCCGGGGGAGGCAGGCCTGCCTCATCTGGACTGGGGAGCCAGATCTTGCAGCCAGGATCAAAGGAGGTGCTCATGGAGACTGGTTTGCCCACCCAAAGTGTCACTGCTTGCTTTGTGCTGCTCCCACCGCTTCAGACAGGTTGGCTGCAGCCCCTGCCCCAGGTGAGGCTCTCTACTGCTTGTAGCCCTTCCAGGCTTTCCTCCCTTCTCTGCTCTCAGCCCTGTCCCCACGGCACAGGACTCACAGCAGCATGCTCAATGGCTACACCTCCAGAGTAGAGTGTGGGATGCAGCCCATAGTGCAGTCCCTGCTCAGGCAGAGGCAACTCCTAGACCCCCTGCATAACCGATGGGTCCAGTCTTATGGCTGACCAATAGGGTGGTGGATCGAAATCCTACTGTCTGATTGGCCCTCTAGTTAGCCTGCCAATCAGGTGGTCTGTTTCAACAGTACCAATCGTGGGGAATCTGGGTAGAGCTAAGGAGTATAAAGCAAGGGGCGTTTGCCGTGTGTGTTCATTGCTAGCTTCTCTTCTAAAGATGGAATAAATGTGTTGAGCTGTTATCTCTTAGCCTTCATTCATTCACATGGATTCACTATTAACACCCCCCCCATGTGATATAACAACACTAAGGGCACAATCCTAACCTCTTTTGCCAGTACTTTCCAGCACTGGCATAGCGGTGCCAGTGGGACATGTGCTGCATCCTGCAGTTGGGTGTCACTCACGGAGGCCTCCTCAAAGTAAGGGAATGTTTGTTCCTTTACCTCAGAGCTGCATTGCCCTTATGTCAGTGCTGGAAAGCACTGACATAAGGGGTGAGGATTGTACCCTAAGCTGTTGAAGCCTCCAGGGCTGCTTCCTCAATACAGATTCTTCAGCACTCCTGACTGGCAACCTTCACATGCTCTCCGAAGGGAAAAAAATCTCCACAAGTCAAAAAACTCGCAGAGCAGGGAAGTAAAACAGTTCTGGCTCAGGGCACTCCCTGTCGGGCTACTTTCTGCAAACAGGCTTTCTTCATATGAAGTCACATTCCAAACATCTAGCCCACAATGACAGTGTTTGTTCAACCTGCTCTTGGCTTGATTCTGCAGTACGTGGAGGCTGGCCAAAGACCAGCACTGGATGGAGCAGCTGAGGCAGCCAAGGCTGGTTCTGCATCCAACCTGTCCATGGAAAGCTCCCAGAAATATCAGGAGGGTCCCCCAAACTCTGTGCTTGGCTCCGGTCTGTGTGCCTCTGAGTGAGTGCCAGATGCAGTGTGGGGTGCAAGACGTAGAATCCCGAAATGGACAACTTCAGTTTGTAAGACTTTTCAGGGGCCTGAAGCGCCAACATGGTGCAGGTTAATCCAAGCTGAAAATTGCAAATTTAATTGAAATTAATTTAATTTAAAGAAGGCAAAGACACCTCAAGCACACTCAAGGCCAGCCAAGGCCTGAAAGGCCTGAAGGCAACAGGTTCAAGTCCTCGGTCCCAGGCATTTGCAAGCCAGAATCTGAACTCTTGCCCAAGAGATAAGACTTGTGGAGACCTTAAAATCCGGCCCTCAGCTCCCCTATCTGGGGAGCTCCATTTGCAGGCATTTGCAAACTCTCTGGTAAGAAGAGTTACAAATAACTAGCAAGCTTGTGACTGAAGGCAGTCCTGCCCACGACAGCCGAGAACTCCAAACAAGCCTCGGAGTCTGCTTTATTCTATTATGGAGACTGACACAGATGTTAAATTCCTTAAAAAGACTCCAGGTCCTTTAATTAATTTAAAGCCCCAAACTAATGAACGGATTTACTTGCAAATTCCCAGAAAATCCATTTTGCATGCAAAGACTAAGTGCCGGGTGGGGAGGAGCAGACAGTCGGCACGTGACCAAGCGACTGAATTAAGTGCACGATAAAACTCAGCACTATCGACAGATCTGAGACTGCTGCCTCCACAGAAACCTGCATGGGATCGTTTAGCAGAGTCTTCCGATTCCTGGCAGGTAACCTGGGCTGAGCGAAGCCTGCCTCTGCCTCAACCAATTAGCACACTCTGAATGGATGCCAGGTGGAAAGCAGGTGACTGTTCCAGGCACACTTTGAGGAAATCATAAACACTTTTTCTTTTCTTCAGTAAGCAACAAGCAGAGGGTGTTGTGGTTGTTGTAAAAAAATAAAAATGCAGAGATGAAATATGATGTATTTGGCTGGATCAACAAAGAGTTATGTGAAAGGCAAAAGCTTGCAGAGTTTACATTATATGAGGCTTTCTTTATCTGTGTTTGCATCCTTGACAGTGAGATGAATAAGGATCTCTGGTTAACTTCTTTCTCCATGGGAGGAACCACACCAAGGCACAAAGGATTGGGCACGAGAGCCTGCTGTTTACAAGGCCTCAGCTACTTGTGCAGAGAGGCTGCACACTTAAATGCACTTAAAAGGGAGGAAGCCCAGCTGACCTCAGAGAAACCCACTTCTGAATAAGAAAGTGCCACAGTTGAGCTGCCAGGATAGAAGGCCGTGCAAGCAGAAGCTGGAGGAGCCGCCCGGCTCAGAATCCTCAGTCTACACAGGGGAAGGAAGGCTCAGTCCTCCTCTTGCACCTTTATCATTGCACTCCCTGCTCTGGTATGAAATGAGCACCTCTGCTAATGGCTTCTTTAGCCTTCAGACACCAGACGAAGGCCAGAGCCTGGATAATGAGTCTGAGGGAGAGATTATTCAAACAGGCCTGCAGTGCAACAGAAGGGGGGGGGGAGTGTGGGTGAGACAACTGCCAGGCTAAAAGGAGCTTCCCCTCCTTTCTCTCGCCTATTTACTGCCAAGGCACCTGCAACCTGCTAGGAGGGCAGGATAGACAGGCATCTGCTCAAGGACAGCTGTGTGTTTCCGAGAAGAGAGACTAATCTCCAGGGCTAACTTAACGCCCCCCCCCCCCATCTCCACCGCACCATGACCTGGGCTGATGCGGAAAGGAGGCTTGCCAGGTTCGGAAACCTGGTTTTTGCTTCACAGAGACCACATGATGGCAGCACTACACGGGGTTCAGTTCCATGAATAAGAGCACCAGCATCAGTGGTGAGCTCCAACTTTCTGTTTTCCAGTAGTGGTCAGCCAGATGTCCCACCAGCTCATAATCAGCAGGCAGAGTGGGTGCTTTCTAGGCTGAAAGCCCCAGGCAGTCACCCCCTTTTAGGCAGAGCATGTGGCAAGTGATGGAACCCACCTCAAGGAGAGCCAGCTCCATTCCATCCCTCAAGAGCTCTTGCCTGGCAGCCACATCCAGCCCCAGCAGCTTCTCTGTCACCCTCCGGTGCAGATCCAGCCTGCTTCCCACTTCCAGGGTAGAGCTGAACCAATCAATGTGTCTTCAAAAGGTCCCTCTGAAGTCCTTCAGTGCACCTTTGTGGTGCCCTTTGGCACGTTTCTATCCTCTAGCCCAGGGGCTTCCAGAGTTTTTGGCAGGAGGGCCACATCATCTCTCTGACACTGTGTCGGGGGCCAGGGAAAAAAAGAATTAATTTACATTTAAAATTTGAATAAATTTACATAAGTTTACATAAATGAATATATTAAAGATGAACTTATATGAATGAATGAAGGTCTTGCAATAGCTCAATGCCTATAAAAGGCCTTGCACAAAGCAAGGCTGGCCTTTCCTTTGCTTCCGCTGCTGCATCACAGACATGAAAAAACAAGCAGTGGAGGGAGTTCTCATCCCACAGCTCACGCAAGAGGTCAAACAGTCGCCCTCTTGCAGAGAGCAGTTGCGTCGGGCCAGTGTGGGCTCCAACAAATCTCCAGAGGCTCATTGGAGACTGGGGGCTCCCTGAGGGCCTCATTGAGAGGCCTCGAGGGCCGCAAGTGGCCCCGGGGCCGGGGTTTGAGCACCCCTGCTCTAGCCCCTCCAGCAGTAGTGGCATGATTAATATTAAATGAATGAGGACAATAAAACAAAATTTGTAACAAAAATATAGTACACACAGATACACTGCTAAGCACTTTTTGAAAAACAGGTGGTGGAGAGGGGGATCTTTGGAAGAAAAACTTCTGTACTGATAGACAAACCACTGCCTTGAAACAGAAGAGGGAATGGTGGTTTACAGTATTCAGGGATCCAGGGCCAAGGAAAAGACTCTCTGTACATGCTCAGGTTACTCATGTTTTTATCACAGGTTCACAGATTTAGTTCAGACACTAAAATTAGATACTTGGGCACAGCCCAGGCAATTATGGCTTAAACCAAGCCTGGCAGTTCCCCAAACATCAAGACTCCGGGATCAGGTCTGGTTTTCCATATTTGGCAGCACCCTCTGTTTCTGCAGTCCTTCCCCCAACCCAATTGGCCCCTCAGGCCCTCCCCCAGTGCAACCACATACAGTCTAAAAGCGTCACTTCCAGCACTGGGACAGCCTCCTTGTAGGCAGCAGACCTTTAATTGGCACATCTGAAGATGCTTTAATCTCCTTTGTGCTGTTAATTAGACCTGGCTATCAGCCATGTTTGTTAATTCCGACCCTGAGAAGGCTGGCATGAGACTCACAACTGCTTTTGTTCTGCTAGCACAACGGGGGCTGGGCTGCTGGAGATGCTTTGTCCTCTGCTGCTCAGTGCCTGAGTGTGACAAGGTCCCATAGCAGAGGCTCTGAGCAGCAGCCTGCTTTTAAGCGCATAAAATGTGCCCACTCCAGGGCAGCAAGAGGCTGACATTGCACCCAGCCTTCTTGGCCAACCAAGAACATAAGAACAGCCCCACTGGATCAGGCCATAGGCCCATCTAGTCCAGCTTCCCGTATCTCACAGCGGCCCACCAAATGCCCCAGGGAGCACACCAGATAACAAGAGACCTGCAAGGCCTCCTGGGAATTGCAGTTAAGAACATAAGAACAGCCCCACTGGACCAGGCCATAGGCCCATCTAGTCCAGCTTCCCGTATCTCACAGCGGCCCACCAAATGCTCCAGGGAGCACACCAGATAACAAGAGACCTGCAAGGCCTCCTGGGAATTGCAGTTAAGAACATAAGAACAGCCCCACTGGACCAGGCCATAGGCCCATCTAGTCCAGCTTCCTGTATCTCACAGCGGCCCACCAAATGCCCCAGGGAGCACACCAGATAACAAGAGACCTCATCCTGGTGCCCTCCCTTGCATCTGACATAGCCCATTTGTAAAATAAGGAGGTTGCACACACACATCATGGCTTCTAACCCGTAATGGATTTTTCCTCCAGAAACTTGTCCAATCCCCTTTTAAAGGCATCCAGGCCAGATGCCGTTACCACATCCTGCGGCAAGGAGTTCCACAGACCAACCACACACTGAGTAAAGAAATATTTTCTTTTGTCTGTCCTAACCCGCCCAACACTCAAGTTTAGTGGATGTCCCCTGGTTCTCGTATTATGTGAGAGTGTAAAGAGCATCTCCCTATCCACTCTGCCCATCCCCTGCATAATTTTGTATGTCTCAATCATGTCCCCCCTCAGGCGTCTCTTTTCTAGGCTGAAGAGGCCCAGACGCCGTAGCCTTTCCTCATAAGGAAGGTGCCCCAGCCCAGTAATCATCTGAGTCGCTCTCTTTTGCACCTTTTCCATCTCCACTATGTCTTTTTTGAGATGCGGCGACCAGAACTGGACACAATACTCCAGGTGTGGCCTTACCATCGATTTGTACAACGGCATTCTAATATTAGCCATTTTGTTCTCAATACCCTTCCTAATGATCCCAAGCATAGAATTGGCCTTCTTCACTGCCGCCGCACATTGGGTCGACACTCTCATCGACCTGTCCACCACCACCCCAAGATCTCTCTCCTGATCTGTCACAGACAGCTCAGAACCCATCAGCCTATATCTAAAGTTTTGATTTTTTGCCCCAATGTGCATGACTTTACACTTACTGACATTGAAGCGCATCTGCCATTTTGCTGCCCATTCTGCCAATCTGGAGAGATCCTTCTGGAGCTCCTCACAATCACTTCTGGTCTTCACCACTCAGTTTGGTGTCATCCGCAAACTTTGCCACCTCACTGCTCAACCCTGTCTCCAGGTCATTTATGAAGAGGTTGAAAAGCACCGGTCCCAGGACAGATCCTTGGGGCACACCACTTTTCACCTCTCTCCATTGTGAAAATTGCCTTGGGCCTTCGATGGCTGGATTTGTGCTCTGACTTGGCTGTGGACATTTGGCATGGCAGCAGGTGGGCCTCACAACCCCAGTCTCTCATTGGTGAACTAGGAATAACCTCACACATTTCTTAGGAGAGCAAGGCACAATCAAGACAGCAAATGACCTCGCAGACGGTATGCACAAACCAGCAGCAGCATCAGTCACATGCCAGCCCTTTCCAGAATCCTGCTTGCTGCAGCCTCCTCCTCTCCCACAATGCATCATCATTGCTGTACGCAAGGGGCAGGGAAACACTAAACTGTTTAAAGCACAGATAAACCTTTGCATCCATCTAAACCCCTCTTCGGATGCTTCATGAGTCAACTATTTATTTATTTAGAAGATTTCTACCCTGCCTTTCCTCTGCTGAAAGCAGATGCCCAAGGCGGCTTACAATTCATAGATTTTTTAAAAATCTAAACATACACAGTGGATGTGTGTATGATGTGTGTGTGTGGGGGGGGGGGTGCAGGTTTTACTGCACTCTTGTTCAAATATACCTCTCAAAGTGTGTGCAGGACTGCCCACCGCTGAAAATCCTGCTCTCTCAAGCCTTTGGGTAATGTGAAGCCGTACACATGCTTGCGTGCAAGTAGCCACATTGCAGGTACCTGATACAAGGTAAGTGACAGAGATGGCTTCCCCTGCTGCACACACATTCATTGCATGCACAGAGGATAGTGCTGAATGTGTGAGCTGACTCTGACTAGAAGCTTCCCACCACTCTTGCCCCTCAAACCCAGGACTTTAATTTTGGAAGTTGTTCAGAACCCATCATGGGGCAGAAAGGCTGATCACAATTGGGCACTCTCTCCCACTCCCCCCAGAACAGTCAGTAGGCTTTAAAAAGAAAGAAATAAAAACAGCAATAAAGCCACCCACATACACGTCAAGGCTGCTGACATTATGCTGCCTCTCTGCACATCTTGAGACATGATTGAGATATACAAAATCATGTAGGGGATGTAGTAGTAGTAGTAGTAGAAGTAACTTTATTGTCATTGTGCTACAGCACAATGAAATTTATGCACCTTTGAAATACAAGCATAAATATATACTACTCTTTTTCCTCTCACATAACACCGGAACCAGGGGACATCCATGAAAGTTGAGTGTTGGGAGAGTTAGGACAGACAGAAGAAAATACTTCTTTACCCAGTGTGTAATTAGTCTGTGGAACTCTTTGCCACAAGAAGTAGTGATGGCATCTTGCCTGGATGCCTTAAAGAGGGGATTGGACAAATTTCTGGAGAAAAAGTTCATTACGGGTTACAAGTCATGGTAGGTCTGTGCAAGCTCTTGGTTTTAGAGGCAGGCTGCCTCTGATTGCCAGATGGAGGGGAGGGCACCAGGACACAGGTTGTGTCTGTTGTCTTGTGTGCTCCCTGGGGCATTTGTGGGCCATTGTGAGATGCAGGAAGCTGGACTAGATGGGCCTTTGGCCTGATCCAGCGGGGCTCTTCTTATGTTCTTATCTCTGGTGCGGCCGCATTTGCAATCCTGTGTCCACTGCTGGCCACAGCACACCACAGAGTATATTATAGACCCAGATTTCCCCCTTTGCAAAGGTTCACCAGCAGCGTGCCTCTTATGTAGCAGCACAGAATCAACAGCACAGCTCACAACAGCTGCAGGATCTCTGGGGTGCAGCCTGGCAATCATATGGTGCAGGGACTTGAGCCGAGGGCCCCCAAATTAAGGCCAAAACATGGTCCCCTGGCACCCCTTGAGCCATTTTCTGGGCTGAGCAGCCCCTTCCTCCCTTAGTGGTTCCTGATCCTTCCTGCCGACTTGCCAAGTCTGTCACTTCCATACACTTTGTGACAATGAACCTCACACAACCGTTTGCTCAGAGCTATGGGTGCAACCAGGAGGTACTCGTGGCAGGGACCTTCCTCCTTTCCCCTTCTGCTCACATAACTGGGGACAAGAGCAGAGCTGGCAGCTCACATGGGGGGTCGTCTCGAGAGGGAAGTTAAAAATCAGCCTGTAAAGTTCAGACCCCTGAAGCCGCCTCCTCTGATATGCTGAAAACATCATGAACCCATCATGAAGCTCTGTATCCACACAAGCCCCTCAGGGACTCCTGCTCAAATTCTGCTTGGATAAGTGGAGGCGGCTGGGAGTAGCTGCACACAGCATCTCTTTTGGGCCTGACATCAGGTGCTGTTTTTGGCCAAAACATTCAGCTGTTCTGCTGTCCCGAGAGAGCAGGATGCTGGGGTGATATATGGCCCAGCCCAGCCCACTGCAATCACAAGGCTGAAAGGCACTCCGGGGCATGGCTTGGGCTTGGCTTCTGAGGCTGGGTTGAGGAGAAGTGCCAGGAGTTTGACGGGCAATGGCTGCTTCTTTCTGTCCCAGAAAGGGAGGCAGCTACCAGGATACCAAGAAAGCAGCTCCACATCCTGGAATGTTCTCAATCCGCCTCCTGCGGAATCTGACAGCCTGGGGAGCTCCAGAGGAAGGGAGACAGAAGACCCACTTTATGGCCACCTCAGCACCCGTTCTATTCAGGGGCAGCCTGCTGTCTTGCAGCACCAGCTAAACATCTGTCCTGCTCTGCAAGGGGCAGCTATACAATGACACGAAACTTCAGGACAGAGATGGTTGTTCTTCCCCGTGACACTGGATAGGAGGCCAGCAGGTGGGGCAGGTTTTCCAGGGCTTCTGGCAGGCAGAGCACGGGAAACAGCTTCCTTCCAAGCCTGCCCATTGCTCCATCCAGCTCAGTATTGTCTGCACTCACTGGCAGCAGCAGCTCTCCGGAGGTTCAGGCAAGAGACTCTCTTCCTCCGTGCCTGGAGATGCTGCCAAAACGAGGGGCTTCAGTTTCAAGGATTGCCAGCTGACTGGAAATAACACCAACCAAGCCTGCTCTTGTGTCTTTACCATCAGCCTGCTGTGCAACTATCAACAGGTGAAGCTTTCACAGTGTGGAGATAAACCTAATCAGATGCTGCAAATGTCTGTAGCTCCAGCCACTGCTGAAGGAACTGCTGCAGAGGCTGAGTGAGATGTTGGCAACTCAGCCTATGGGTAGTAGCCATCAGTAGACACAGGCCACACAAACACATCTAAAGTGCCACTTCTGCTCCATGCTGTGTCTGCACCGGGACCTAAATAGACATCGGAATTCCACACCAAGGAAAGATGAACTTGGGTGTTCAGGAGTTTTCATGTTTATGAAAAAGCAGGGCTGTCAATTGATCCAAAAAATGATCCTGGCCTGCTCTTGTGCAACTGCAGGAACCAGCAGGGGTCACTTTTCACTGGCATGGAGATAAACACTCTCACCCAGAAGAAGGCCCTGTTAAAAACACAGCACCAGAGCCTGGCTGGAAAGTTGCAACCCCAAAGCCAACTCCAGGCTCAGGAGGCTTCGCTAGGCCCCGACACAGAAAGCAACGGTGAAGAGGCTTCTGTGGCTCTGCAGGGTTGCACGGCAGGGGAGCGACTTCTGAACCAACCGGAGGGACCCCCGATTGCAGCAGAAATACCGTGTGAGCCGGCAGGCTCCGCCCAAGCGCGACAGGAGGCTTCCACGTCCCGCCAAACAGATGGTCGGCTAGAAAGGAGGAAGGGAACCAGAAAACCAAAATTGTCTTACAGCAAGCGTGAAGGCTATAGTGATTCTGAGATGGCCATGAGGAACAGGAGGCACAAGGCCCCGGTGTAACACCGGTAAAGAACAGGGATCGCTCCCCTTTGAAAGAAGCAGGCTCAGAAATGAGCTCTCCCGAACTGGAATGGCAAGGGAGGAAAAACCTCTACCAGGGGCACAAGATGTACCAAGGGAAGAAAGGGGGGAAAGGGAAACTGAGGAAAGGAATACTGTGAGACTGGCCGAGTTTTCACAGCCGCCGGAACCCCCACGTGCACCACAAGATACCCCTGAGCCGGCAGTGACTATTGACAGACCTCCCGCGAGTGAACTGGAACACGCTGACAACAGGGAGTCGGAAGACTTCGAGACGACGGATCAAGTGGACAAACCCGTACCCAATCCCAGGGACAAGGAGAGACTGATTGGATGGAGGCATCAGCTCAAAGGGCCACTTGAAGAGGTACACAGGTGGCTGCTGACCCCACTGTTTGATGATAATGACCTGGTGAGGATCTGGGCCTACGTGGAAGCCCATTTGAGCTGCCCAACCGGTCCTGTGACTAAGGACTTCAACAAATACGGACAACAAAAGTCTTTCCAGTTCCTCACAAAAGCAAAGGATCTCCTGGTGGGGGTTCTGAGAGAATCACCACCCGTCTTGCCTGCCGACGCCAGCTGGATGAAGGCCATGACTCTGGCCATGACGGAGAAGATTTTGTTGATGCGTAGACTTAAGAAGACAAAAACCCTGTACCCGGAGTGGGTGAAAGAAGATGGACTCATCAAACTGTTCCAAGGTGTTTTGAGACACTGGGAGGACAGACAAAAGGCACAAGCCTCATTGGGGGATGCTGCTAACTTACCAGCACCGCCCTTCTGGAAGGACGCCATGGATGAGAGCTCTCTCATGCCGATTGATGACTTTGTGGACTGGTTGGCTAAGCTCATCACATACCTGAAACAGAGGAGGAAACTGAGACAAGAGGAGGAACGACAGGACCGGGAGACCAGGTCCAGATCGACAGGTGGTAAGAGGAAATCTCGAGGCGCAACCAGACGCAAGACTGGCGACGAGAAGGTGGATGACAGTGACGGAGATGACGGCGACGGAGATGAGCGGAGGAGCCCTTTCAGCATCCAGGGGACCACCTCTACGGAGGTGTCCGTGCAAATGGGTGAGGAAGGTCGTATGGGAAAGCAACTGACCCCGGCAAAGGGAAAGGGGGGCAAAAGTGGCCCTCACACGATATTGCAGTGGGAGAAGGGAGGAGGGGACAGAGAATCTAAAATGATTAGTGTCAGCGCAACTTCAGATCCAGAGTCCCTGCCCCTCAACTGGGCGTCAGAGGCCGAGTTGAAGGAAGAAGAGGAGATGGAACAGGGAAAGGAGAAGGGAGGAGAAGCGGAAGAGATGGAACTGGAAAGGGTGGAGGAAGGGAAGAAGGTGGTGGAAAGGATGGAGGAGGCGGGGAGGGTGAAAGAGGTGGAAAAGGGGCTGAACCAAACCTCCAAAGGGCAGCATACTTTGGTCGTCTCTGTTGTACCTTCAACCTCCGAGGAAGCAGGACGCAAACCTGAGGAATTTAGTCGCGTTCCAGAGACACAGAAAGATGTTTCAGAGACACTGAAGGATAGAAATCCGTTGGTGAGACCAACACGTGTGTCTGAGAGCAGACAAACTGCTATAGGCAAGGACAATGTCGGAGCTGAGACCACAGGGGAGTCAGCTTGGACTACGGACCCAGGAGCCAGGAGAAAGCAACCTCGCCCTGAAGGCTCTGCTAACAGACTGAGAGATGCCGTGAGTAACTCTGACGCACCACACGTCGGGGTTCGTTCTCTTCCTGGCCCTAGCGACGGGGAGGGAAGAGAACCCCTCGAAAAGACAACAGACCAGCACAAGAGACCCGAAGGCTGGGGAGGTACCTCCTATGAGAAGGCCGCATCCGGAGGTATTTCCTACGCGAGGGTCGCATCCGGAGGGGCGGGCATGGGTACCGGACGTGGGAACGCCTCAAACAGAGGGGCCCACTGAGATGGAATTGTTTGAGGGTGATACGTTTTGGGAAAGATTTTACGAAACCATGCCGAGAAAAAAGACCCATGGCAGCGTTTTGTAGTCCGAATGCAATATAAAGGGCAGGAGGTGGAGCAGAAACTGTCTGGGGATTATGTAGAAATAGAGTTCTTGGAACGGTATTTGAATTTCCCAAAAGAAGAAATCCTGGCGATTATCAACCCACCAGGAATGAAGGAGATAGACCTTTGTTTTGTCTCTGAAAGGGCCTATCAGCTCTTCTGGGAGCTCTGCAGAGCCGCTTCGATGTGTGACGTGAGCTTTCTGCAAGAGTACAACGTCATTCCACTCTTCAGAGGAGAAACAAAGGTCTTAACGGTATTCTTTAGAACCACTGTTATCCCAGTGGAGGATCTCAACTGCTGGCTAAAACAGAGGTGCAGAGTGGTAATGTCACCAGAAAAGGAGACAACCGAGGGAATTGGACAGGGGAGTTTAGGGCGATTATTTCACTGGAGAGGGATCCGTATACGGGCCAAATCAGGCACCTCCCAAGATATTTCTTCATGGGAGCAGACAGGCACCACCAGGTATAGCAGCCAGCCCCCGGCATGCTTTCAATGTGGGGCCTTTGACCACATTAGGAAAAATTGCTTATCACAGCTATGCTCCAAATGTGGGGTGAGGGGACATAGGACCAGCATGTGCCATAAAGAGGTGACCTGCAGTCTATGCCTCGAGTCTGGACACGCTTACAGATACTGCCCGGAATCAGAGTTCAACAAACGATACCCGGAGTTTTTCCGAAGGGACATGGAGAGAGCGGCGGTAGTGAGGATCAAGGATGACTTGATGCGACAGGGACGGGAGGAGAAGGAGGAAGACAGAGAGCCCTTGGGAAGGGAGGAAAGGAGGGAGTCGGTGGCCGAGGGCTCGGGAGGAGTGGACGAAAGAGAGTCAGATGCCCAGAGACGAGAACGGTGGGAAACCGTAAATAGGAAGAAGAGAGGCGGTGTGAGATCTAGAATGCAGTGCCAAGAAACCCCGTCCCAGGCACCCATGGGGACCAACAGGTTCCAGGTACTCCAGACGCAAGAGGAGGAAGAGACAGAGGCGATGGAGGGAGAAGAGGGTCGACATGAAGGATCCAAGGAATGGAGGAAAGACCGCACAGGTGAACAAAAGAAGACCAGTAAAAGGCAAAATGAGAAAGACCATTGCCAATCCCCCAGGGAGACGGTGACCTGGGAGGAAGACCCTAAGCCTCAAAGACCAAAAAATCAGGAAAGAAAGAAGGTGAGAAGGAACTCCCCACCTCTGGAGGACACAAAACAGAAGATTCTTACAGATCTGTGGAAGGAGCGGGAGAGTAAATATAAGCATCTGGTTGAAACCAATAAATTCCTAAAGGTGTGGCAGGAGAACCTGAGAAAGAAACCCTCCACCGAAAATATCTTTGAGATTAAGAGGCTGGAAGTGGAAATAATGATCACTAACGCGCAGCTGGCACGGCTGGAAGAGGAGACCACAAGGCTGGAGGAGGAGATAAACAGGGGGACGGCATCCAAAAGACAGGTAGCCCGAAGGGAAACTCAGGGAGAAGCGGCACCCGGAAAGGAAACCAATGCGATGGTGCAGAAAGAGAAGAGCCCCCTGCCCTGTCCTCCTGATCCACAGACATATGGGGCGAACCAAACTGACTTTCCAGACCAGGAAGCAGAAGGCCGTGCTTCAGCTGAATGTATGGCTGCGCCTCAGGACTTGAATTCTGAGGAGGTAGAATTAATGGAGTTTCAAAGATCTGATCCGTCTGATGCACACCACACGGTGCAAAAGATGGAAACGGCACAGAGATAAGCAAACTGGACACATCAGATGTCGCTAGAGCCATAACAGTCAAATATTTGATTTGAGTAGGATTTTAAGTAGTAATTTTTCATTGGAATTCTGTTATTTTATTATATTTTATATTAATGGCTCAGTTAAAATTAAAAATATTAACAAGGAACGTGATGGATCTGAGACAACAAAAGAGGAGAGGAAATTCTTGATGCCGTGAATCGTCTGAACCACGACCTTGTGATTCTGCAGGAGCTAAATTTTAAGGGTGAAGAGGACAGGAGCAATGCTCAGAGGTTCTGGATGTGGGGTCCATCCATTTGGTCCTATAAGACCGAAGGAACGGGAGGAGTGGCTATTCTAGCGCGAAACCGAGATGACCTACAAATTCAGAGGTCGGTGGAAGTGGACCCAGGCCACCTGGTCGTCCTTGATTTTAACATCATTGGGATACAGAGGGACGGGAAGTAATATCAGAAGCACTATAGATTTGGTGCGATCTACGCCCCGATCCAGGCTGGACCTAGGAAGGAACTGTGGGCCAAACTCAAAGATTACACAATCACCAACAGGTCCCTCATAGTCACCGGAGACTTCAGTAACAGGCAGAGAATAGAAGACGGGTGTAATCTGAGAGATATGACGACGCTCGGCTAAAGATTGTCCTCTGACCCCAGAAGAAAGGAACCTAAACACCTTCTTGCTTAATTTAGATTTAGAAGATAAAGCGCTTTTAACTGATAACGGGTAAGATTTTTTTCCTTTAAGTTGCAGGAAGGTTTATATGAGTAATTTTCCACAGATGGCAGGCGGACATTTTACTTACTATCACCCGATGGTGGCCAGCAGAATAGACAGGGTGTGGGCAGAGAAGGACTGGATGGTGCAATCTTGCAGGCTAGGACTGACCCCTTGGTCAGATCACGGGTACCTTTCCATAGAGTTGTACGGCAATAGCCTGACCCTTCGTGGCAAACCAAGGTGGAGACTGCACCCTCTATGCTGCGTGAGCAGGAATATAAAGAACTAATAGAGAAGTGTATTATCACTTGGAGAGAATTAACTGAGGTCAGAAGGAACGACCTGATCAGATGGTGGGAGGAGCTAAAGAGGGAAATTAAGCAGAAGTGCATCGCGATGTCATCGTACGTGTACAGGAAAGAACTGGCCCAGTACCATAGAGGCCTTTTTGGCTTTCTGAAGGCCCATCAGAGGATCAACAAAGGACTGGCATGGAATAAGAAGAAATTAGAGAGGGATGGGAAGATTATCCAAGAATATCACCGGAGGAGGAGAGAGGCCAGATACAAAAGCAGAAATACAGATCAAAGGGGCAAATTGTGGAGCAGGAAGACTGAGAGAAGAAACGAAAGGGGGGTGGGTGGGAAGGACGATCAGGAACTTTGAAGGGCTTCGAAAGTCGGGAGGATAGGAGACAAAATACTCAACTGATGAGATGTTGAGCATCATGAATAATCACTACCAGGAAATGTACACTGAGAAAAAGATAGAAGAGCAAATCATGACTGACTTTTTGATGAAAATGCCTAGGGATGCTTATGACTCACCTAGTAAGGACTAAACCCATAACAGAAGATGGAGTGCTGTAGGTGATAAGAAAAGGAAGAGACGGTGTCGCTCCGGGTCCCGATGGACTAAATTACACCTTTTATAAGTTGTTTCAGAAAGAATTGGCCAAACCCCTAGCCATGGCTTTTAATAGAGACTTATGGGAGGAGAACAAATTTAGAGATAGTTTTTATGGAGGAATCTTAACCTTCATTTATAAAGAGGGAGACCCTACTCTGCCTAAAAACTGGAGGCCCATTATTCAGACAAACATTGACTATAGGATTTTAGCAAAGTTTTTGAATGACAGACTTTCCAAAATAGCCCCTAAGTTGATTATGAGGACCCAGACTAGTGCTGTCCGAGAGAGGAAGATGACCGATTCCTTAGTTCTGGTTAGAGAGCTCTTTCAGATGGTGGAGAAGGGAGAGTGGAAAGGGATACTTCTACAAATGGACCAATCTAAGGCCTTTGACAGAATAAACAGAAAGTATCGCTGGCAAACGCTGATGGCAAAGGGTGTCCCAGAGGTCTGCATAAACTATATAAAAACTCTGTATGAGCAGGCATCGGTTATGCCGCAGGTAAACGGATGGAAAGGAAAAATCATACCCATAGAATCAGGGATACGCCAAGGATGTACATTGAGCCCGCTCCTCTATGTTTTGGCATTAGACCCCTTGCTGGATATACTCCAGGCAGAGCCCAGAATAAAGGGAATCATCATGGGTGGGGAAGGGAATATTGCAGAGGCTGGGAATGCCATAAAAATGGTAGCCCACACAGATGATGCGTACGTTATGGTTAGCGACGTGGGTGAGATGGAGACATTGAAGGGAATAATAGATGAATATAGCAGGGCCTCGGGAGCGGTGATAAACGAGGATAAAACCAAATGTTATTCTCTTGAGTTGAGGGGGAAAAACATAGAGGTGAGGGCCATGGGGCCTGTTTTTGAAATGGATGAAAGGAAACAAGAGGTTCAATAGGTGGAATCTGTAAAAATTTTAGGTACAATTTTTGGACTGAAACAAAGAGGGTGGGAAGAGAACTGGAAATTGTGGGCCTCTAACTGTATTGGCAACCTTCAGTCTCAAAAGACTATGGTATCGCGCTCTGAAAGGTGGTTCTGGCACAGCGTCTAGTGTGGCTGAAAAGGCCAATCCGGGAGTGACAATCCCTTCCACACCGGGAGCAAGTGCAGTCTGTCCCTGGTCTGTCTCCCTGGCTATGGGCCTTCCTTCTTTGCCTCTTAGCCTCAGACTGTTGGCAAAGTGTCTCTTCAAACTGGGAAAGGCCATGCTGCACAGCCTGCCTCCAAGCGGGCCGCTCAGAGGCCAGGGTTTCCCACTTGTTGAGGTCCATCCCTAAGGCCTTCAGATCCCTCTTGCAGATGTCTTTGTATCGCAGCTGTGGTCTACCTGTAGGGCGCTTTCCTTGCACGAGTTCTCCATAGAGGAGATCCTTTGGGATCCGGCCATCATCCATTCTCACGACATGACCAAGTCAACGCAGGCGTCTCTGTTTCAGCAGTGAATACATGCTAGGGATTCCAGCACGTTCCAGGACTGTGTTGTTTGGAACTTTGTCCTGCCAGGTGATGCCGAGGATGCGTCGGAGGCAGCGCATGTGGAAAGCGCTCAGTTTCCTCTCCTGTTGTGAGCGAAGAGTCCATGACTCGCTGCAGTACAGAAGTGTACTCAGGACGCAAGCTCTGTAGACCTGGATCTTGGTATGTTCCGTCAGCTTCTTGTTGGACCAGACTCTCTTTGTGAGTCTGGAAAACGTGGTAGCTGCTTTACCGATGCGCTTGTTTAGCTCGGTATCGAGAGAATGAGTGTCGGAGATCGTTGAGCCAAGGTACACAAAGTCATGGACAACCTCCAGTTCATGCTCAGAGATTGTAATGCAGGGAGGTGAGTCCACATCCTGAACCATGACCTGTGTTTTCTTCAGGCTGATTGTCAGTCCAAAATCTTGGCAGGCCTTGCTAAAATGATCCATGAGCTGCTGGAGATCTTTGGCAGAGTGGGTAGTGACAGCTGCATCGTCGGCAAAGAGGAAGTCACGCAGACATTTCAGCTGGACTTTGGATTTTGCTCTCAGTCTGGAGAGGCTGAAGAGCTTTCCGTCTGATCTGGTCCGGAGATAGATGCCTTCTGTTGCAGTTCCAAAGGCCTGCTTCAGCAGGACAGCGAAGAAAATCCCAAACAAGGTTGGTGCAAGAACACAGCCCTGCTTCACTCCGCTTCGGATGTCAAAAGGGTCTGATGTGGAGCCATCGAAGACAACAGTGCCCTTCATGTCCTTGTGGAAAGATCTGATGATGCTGAGGAGCCTGGGTGGACATCCAATCTTGGGGAGAATCTTGAAGAGGCCGTCTCTGCTGACCAGGTCAAAAGCCTTTGTGAGATCTATGAAGGCTATAAAGAGTGGCTGTCGTTGTTCCCTGCATTTCTCCTGCAGTTGTCTAAGGGAGAATACCATATCAGTGGTGGACCTGTTGGCTCGGAATCCACACTGCGATTCTGGATAGACGCTCTCTGCAAGTACCTGGAGCCTCTTTAGTACAACTCGGGCAAACAGCTTTCCTACAACGCTAAGGAGAGAGATGCCGCGGTAGTTGTTGCAGTCACCCCTGTCACCTTTGTTCTTGTACAGCGTGATGATGTTTGCATCCCTCATGTCTTGAGGTACTCCACCTTCTCTCCAGCAGAGACAGAGGATTTCATGCAGCTCAGTGACGATGATCTCTTTGCAGCATTTTAGGACTTCAGCAGGGATGCTGTCTTTTCCAGGTGCCTTGCCAAAGGCAAGGGAGTCCAGGGCCACGTGAAGTTCTTCTAGGGTTGGTTCACTGTCAAGCTCTTCCAGCACAGGCAGGCACTCAATGTTGTTCAGTGCTTCTTCGGTGACTACATTTTCTCTGGAATATAGCTCAGAGTAGTGCTGCACCCAGCGTTCCATCTGCTGCGCCCGATCCTGGATGACCTCGCCTGTGGCAGACTTCAGAGGGGCAATTTTCTTCTATGTTGGACCTAGGGCCTGCTTGATACCATCATACATCCCCTTGATGTTGCCCGTGTCAGCTGCTATCTGTATCTCGGAACAGAGCTGGAGCCAGTAGTCGTTAGCACATCTCCTGGCAGTCTGTTGGACTTTGCTGCGAGCAGTTCGGAGGACCTGCAGGTTGCGCTCACTGGGACAGGCCTTGTATGCTGCTTGAGCTCTCCTCTTTTCCTCAATGACTGGTGTCAACTCCTCAGAGTGGGCTTCAAACCAGTCTGCCGCCTTGTTGGTCTTTTTGCCGAATATGGACAAGGCGGTGTTGTAAACGGTATTCTTGAAATGTTCCCATCTGTTGGATGCGTTTGCGTCGGCCGGGCCTGGAAGAGATTCCTCAAGCGCTTGTGCAAATTCCTCCACTTTTCTCTGATCCCGGGTCTTGCTGGTATCAATGCGAGGTCTTCCTTCCTTTTTCATGTGATACAGTCGCTTTGTTTGCAGTTTCACTCTGCTGCACACCAGGGAGTGGTCAGTGTCGCAGGCAGCACCATGATAACTGCGTGTGATCTTGATGCTGGGAAGGCTGGAGCGTCTGGTGAGGATCAGGTCGAGCTGGTGCCAGTGCTTTGATCTTGGATGTCTCCAAGAGACTCTATGTTGGGGCTTTGTGTTGAAGAACGTGTTGCTGACACAGAGACCGTGATGACAGCAAAACTCTAGCAGGCGTTGGCCATTTTCGTTCATCCTCCCAGTGCCAAACTGACCTAAGCAAGTGGGCCATGAACTGTTATCAGCACCAACTCTAGCATTGAAATCGCCGAGGATGAACAATGGCTCTTTTACAGGGATTTTCTTGACAGTGGTGGCCAGGTCATCATAGAATTTGTCTTTGGCTTCTGCTGGAGACGACAGAGTCGGTGCATAAGCACTGATGAGAGTGATAGGTCCTGCTGATGACTGGAGCTGCAGGGACAAAATTCTTTCACTTCCCACAGTAGGTGGGATGATGGATTTCAGCAGGGTATTTCTGACCGCAAAGCCAACGCCATGTTCCCTGGTTTCGTTTGGTGGTTTTCCCTGCCAGAAAAATGAGAAATTTCTCTCCTTGACAGATCTGGAATCTGGCAGCCTAGTCTCTTGAAGGGCGACAATGTCCATCTGCAGTCTGCTCAGCTCCATGTCGATGACAGCTGTTTTGCGTGCGTCGTCTATTTCTTGCAGGTCATCAGAGAAGCCAGGTGTCATTGTCCTAACGTTCCAGGTGCCCAGCTTTAGGGCAGTAGTTTTCTGTTTTCTGTTGCATGGTGCAGAGTTGTCGATCCGCTTGTCGTGTACCCTGGGGGCCGGGGGCTAAGAATAGGCCCTCAGTTTGGCTGTACTTGTCGTAAGAGGCGACTAAACAGCCACCGGGTAGATGGGACTCGTCAGCCTAGGAAGGCAGCTCATCTAAGAGAAGGAAACTCTGACCTCAAACCTCCACTGCCTTGTGGCTACATCCAGTTCTGGAAAAGGCTTCAGGAGTCAACCTCGAGGCAAAATCAGGAGCCGGAGTCCCTTAGGCAGTTCATGGCTGAACACAGTCACGTTCTGGCAACTCCTGCGACGCCGCTGGAACCAACCGTATTGGCTTCTGCCTTTCCATTGGACCATTCCAGCGACGTGGAGAGGGGGGATTTGCTGCATGGGTAACAGCCTATCCTCCATACCTTCTTTACCCAGGCTTCGCGCACTGGAGAGGACACTCCAACTTCGCCATACGGCGTCAGCACAACACGGGAAGCAGCAGTTTACCGGTTATAAGTCTTTGCTCGATTGGCGTAGAGCATGACGCCAGGGGCTGCTTCCGACGGTGGGAGAGATCATTGCATCTCATTGGGCAGCTACCGCCCGCCTTAAGCTGGGCAGTCCCCAGCCAGTAAGGTGTTGCCTCGCCACGGTCCGTTAACCTCATGGGGTGCGTGGGGTTTAGGGTGAAAACCGACAAGCGGGCCTCTAAGGTGGAGGAAAAACTGAAGAGGTGGAAAAAATGGAACTTGAACCTGTACCAGAGGGTAAGTTATGTCAACGTGTATTGTGTTCCGATAGCGTCCAATCTATCCCCCGCCGAAACGGGTGGTGGACAAGGTTATCCATCAGGTTTTTGTTTTCTTGTGGGGCACTGCCCTCTTCCCTCTTGCCCGAGCGATGGCATATAAGAAAGTGAAAGAAGGAGGACTAGGGGTTTGGGCTCTGGGATCTTTGTTCTTGGCGACCTTTGTCTCCTATAACTTTGGCAAATGGGTGAAATGGAGGCAGAGGCTGCAGGAGGGGGGAGCCTTTGCATCTGTATGGGCTCAATTCTGAGACACTTTGGAAAAGACGACCTGGGGACAGAAATTGTGGGCGAAAGAAGAGACAGGATACGTACTCATTCAGGCGATAAAATGATCTTTGCCAGAGTACATGAGGGAGGCGGTGACTCTGATGAAGGAGTTGGGGCTCTCGGACAAGCTGTATAAGACCAGTGGGCTGGAAGGGAAACAACTCAAGCGTTATGTGTATGAAACGACGCTACAGGAGTTTATCATGAGGCCTCACCAAGAGAAACAGCAAAGTAAGGTGCACCTTTCTGCGTACCTCTTGCAGGAGAAGGTGGCACACAGTGCCTTTAGCGAGAAGAGAATCCCCTTTAGTTTATGGGAATTAAAGTGGAGGGCTTTCCATCAGGTCCTCAGGGTGGGAGCGGCAAACCCACGGTTGCAAGAAGATCAGAAGAGGTGCAAGAGGCCGACCTGTTCGGGGTCGGGACCCTCTAGATCGGTAGGCACCCCGCTGCTGATAGAAACAGTCCAAGAGTGTATTTCGTCCAAGAGTGTATGCTGGTGAAGGAGTTGTGGAGGGGCATAGTGAGGGTCTTTAACTGGCCCAACAGGCCTGGGAGACTATCGTCTCTGAGAAGGAGCTGGCGGGAGGTATGAGGTGACCCGAGAGGACGAGTAATGCGGGACGACGGAGGGGAGGAGACGATAGGTGGGAGGTGCCGTGGTCTACGCCAAGATTGATAAATCTGTATGTCCTTTTTGCGCTGGGCATCCAAAGGGGCAAAGCAATAAAGGAGAAAAAGTCCA
The DNA here is from genome assembly GCF_035046505.1 of Tiliqua scincoides. Classification (NCBI taxonomy): domain Eukaryota; kingdom Metazoa; phylum Chordata; class Lepidosauria; order Squamata; family Scincidae; genus Tiliqua; species Tiliqua scincoides. Next base: position 1,119,511 of record NC_089822.1, read on the forward strand.
CCAGCAAGCAGAGATGGGTCTGCTTTGTGGTCTCCAGAGTATACAGTGTCGTGGCTTACGAAAGGGTGAGACAGGTGGAGAAAATGGTGGGAGTGGTTAGATGGGGTGAATCCACCTATGACGTGATGTCTCTGTGTTCTAGTTAAACAGTTGATGTAATGCGACTGTAGTTGAAAACGTAAAATGTGATTTCTTTCCTTTGTATTATTTATTGTAGTATGAAACTTTTAAAATAAAAATCTATATCCCCTCCCCCCCCCCAAAAAAAAAATAAAAATAAAAAATAAAATCTATATTTCCCAAAGCCAACTCAGCATTTCTCCTGACTGGAGTCTCACTACCTTTTCTTACCCTCCCCCGCCTTACCAATTTGAGTTTTGCATTAGGAAGGAAGGATCAAATAGCAAAGGCCAATCGATAAGGGGGGCAGCTTAATGCGGTTTTTGGAGACCTGCCAGACTACTCAGAAGGGAGAAGGACGAGGGAGAGAGATGAGTGGCCAGCGAGAAAGAGGAAAGGTGCTTCTCTGCTGGGAAGCCCAGGCGGCCTCCTCTCACTGAACCCTGAGCGGCTGACTCAGGCCACTGGCTCCATCTGCAGGGCCAGCCGAGCTGCGCAGAAGCTGAGCAGGGCAGAAGTGACCAGAGCCAATCTGCTGAAAGAGGACGGGCGGAGAGAGGCAGCCGCGTTTTCTGGTGTCCGGATCCTGCTGCTCACACGTCAGCTGCACCAGGTCTGGCTGCAGCAAGGAGCAAAGACACCCTTCCACATGCCTGCCTGGCAGGTGCCTGGCCAAGTCATTAAGACACAGGGAGCAGTTTTGGAGGTGACTCTGGGCAAGGCAGGCTCCCACCAAGGGCAGACAGCCTAGTCTTCCTGGCTCTGGAAGTTCAGGCACGAGAGAAGCTGTCAGGGAGGCAGCAGTGCCTGCCAAAGATGGAGGCTTCAGGCTGTCCTGCCACAAAATAGGAGAATCTGCAGATGATCCACTGGGTTCCCCTACCAGGCTGCAGCTGTGCAGCTGCCTTCCCCCCCTGCCAATAAGAGAGATGGGTGGTGCTTGTGCTGTGCACATTCCTCCCTCTGCAGGGTGAGCCCAAGCCCCACCTCCACCTGCTGCTGCCCAACTCTTTCTGGCCACACCCCCCCCTCTGCCCTGTTCCTTTGTGTCTGGTTCGTGCCACCCAGGCAGTGCTCCACTCCCTGTGGTGCCAGGGCTAGCCTCGCTTCTCAGGCTTTGCAGCAGAGGGTGCAAAGGCATGGGGGCACTGGCCACTGCCTCTGAACTCAAAGCAGCTGCTCTATCTGTCTCCTCAGTGGGCTGGACCTTCCCCTCTGTGCCAATCTAGTTTGGGCTACAGCACCACAGTGACTTCTGAGCCAGGACTCCTTTGGGCTCAGGCCGGGTTGCTGCTAGCTCAGGTCTGGAACCTGCTTACAGTGTCCTGGGCCAAGCCTAGAATATATCAATAACAAGGAAGAGTGCTTCTGAGCACGTACAGAGTACATTTCAGCCAACCACCTCTCCCCCATCCCATCCACTAGGTCAGCGACAGCCACCTGCAGGTTGGCTTGAGCCCTGCCACCTCTGCTTGTACACACTGTGCAACAGTGTTCAAATTATCACTGCCAAGGCAAGTACGGCACCATCCAGCTAAGGCAGACAGAGGCGGTCCAGGCGACAGCGCTTGGCTTTGCGCAGCTCCATCACCAATGACAGATGGCCCCAGCAGGCTCTGTCTGCTTTAAACCAATCATTAAACATGATCAACACTAACTTTCCGAGCCCTCCTGCCAGGTCATCAGGTAATGGCCAGGAAAATGGTGGCATCCATCTCCCAAGAAGGCTGTTTCAGGTCACGTTAAAGGGGTTTCTGAAACAGAGGAGGAGTTGCCTGCCTTGATGTACTGAGAGAGCCCAGATGAACTGCAAGGCAACAGCCAAGCGGCACCAGTCGTGTTCAAGGTGGGGGAGCTGCCTTTCCACTTTGTGTGACCTGCTCAGGGTGGAGAAGGTGACTGGGACCTCTCAGAGAAGGTGACCAGACCTCTCAGAGATGATCCAGCAGCAGTCACTCTGGAGGAAGTCCTGAGGAATCCTGAAGGCTTTCCTAGAAGCCCTGAGGCAAGCGCATGGGTGGCATCTCTGGTGTGAGGATTCAAAACAACTGGCTAAACCAAAGAATCACAGAATGACCTTCAGATGGTCAGCACACCTCAGGATTCCTTCTCCTTTCAGCAGGAGAGCAGCTGTTGCCTCCAGAGAACCACCTCCAAATCTTGAAGAAGCCCTGGATGGGTCAGGAGTTGCAACTCCATGGGAATGCATCTAAGCCACAAGCATTCCTGCTCCAGGTCATAATTCAGGGGGCCCGAGGAGCCCTTCTGCCCACATTGCTGCATGGTCAGGAGCCCCCGTTCGTATTAATGTGCAGCTCAGCCTTGCCTTGCACTTCAGCAAGCGGCGTGATTTATTCCCCTTGCTGTCCCAGCTGCCTTACCTTGCTCTGGCTCCCAAGGAGACCATCAATTCTCCCTGTCTCTCTGGATGGATATGACAAGGGGGAAATGGAAGGCATCATCAGACACCACAGGGGCCCATCAACTAGAGTCAGGTGTCCTCGGCAAAGCTGTCCCCCCAGAACTCCTGGAAGCAGGAGATTTATCTGGGGAGAGGGGGGTCTCTGGGGACACCAGCCTTGCTGTTTGTCATACCAAGAGCAGAAACACACTGCTGCCGTCAAGGATATATCTTCCGAACACTGTCCCTGTGGAGGCACGGGGAAGGCATGAGCTCTGCGCTTCCACCCCACCAAGGACACTTTGCCTCCCCCTCCCTCACAGATGGATTTCCAGATTTGCCTGTGTGAGTGTTAGATGGCATCCCTTTTGCTATTCCATCTGGGGTGAGGGGTCAATACGGGACAGTGATGAAGATGCCAATGTTTTGTTTTTCCCCCCAACCAGGACTCAGTTTCTAGGAAATGTTGTTGGCATCCTTCAGTCTCGGAAGACTATGGTGTCACACTCTGAATGATGGTTCTGGAACAGAGTGTCCTCTCCAGTGTGTGAAGCCTGGGTAAAGTACGTAGATATGGAGGATATTTTTCCCATGCAGCAAATCCCCCCTCTCCACGTTGCTGAAATGATCCAATGGAAAGGCAGAAGCCAATATGGTTGGTTCCAGCGGCATCACAGGAGTTGCCAGAACATGACTGTGTTCAGCCATGGACTGCCTCAGGGACTCCGGCTCCGGATTTTGCCTCGAGGTTGACTCCTGAAGCCTTTTCCATAACTGGATGTAGCCACAAGGCAGTGGAGGTTTGGGATCAGAGTTTTCCTTCTCTCAGATGAGCTGCCTTCCCAGGCTGACGAGTCCCATCTACCCGGTGGCTGTTTGGTCGCCTCTTACGACAAGTACAGCCAAACTGAGGGCCTATTCTTATCCCCAGCCCCCTAGGGGTTTCTAGGAAAGTGGGGGCCAGAAAGACATGATTTTAGAAATGGGTTATGTCAGAATGCCAGATGCAAGGGAGGGCACCAGGATGAGGTCTCTTGTTATCTGGTGTGCTCCCTGGGCGTTTGGTGGGCCGCTGTGAGATACAGGAAGCTGGACTAGATGGGCCTATGGCCTGATCCAGCAAGGCTGTTCTTATGTTCTTGCCATCCACCACTGAAGCAAGCCGCATCAGCCCACTTCATGACTGGGCTGGGCCAGCCCTGGCTTCTGCCACTGGATGTGTCCCCTCCTTCCTTCTGCAGCAAAAGTTAATCTTCCCGCCCAGCTACAGCCTCTTTTGAAAGCCTCCTCTCTTTCCCATTCAGGCAGAGAAAAAAGTCATGCAGCGGTGCCCTCCCCTAAATGGTTGGAAGAATGGGAGGAACTTCTCCAGCAGTCCCTGGGGTGGCCAGAGGTGCAGCAACTGGACAGCCAGGAAGCCTGCCAAGGATTCCAGATGTTTAATTAAAAACCCCTCCAACATCACCTCTGTTCACCTGCTCCCTGGAAAGGGAGCAGCAGCCGGGAGGGACCTGCTGCCAGGACACTGCTGGGCCCCTGGCCCGCCTGCTCCTTGGCCAGCAAGGCAGCTCTTCCCTTCCCACAGCTTCCACCTCACGGTGGGACTGGTCCTTGGGTGGGTGTGAGAATCTCGCCTCCCTTCAAGGAAGTCACCCATACCTCAGGCTGGGCTCAGAGGATCCCCTCCTTATTACCCCAGTCACCTCCCGGTCCAGAGCAAAGCGGGTTTGCAAATGCCTGCCTCTTCCAGCTGACCTCCTCCTCCTGCTTTGCTGCTGGCTCCCCTGGGCCAACTTGGGGCCAAGCACGGCTGATTCTGGCACAGTCCACACACAGCCATGTTGCTGTGACGTGTGAAGCCACGCTCCTGGTGCCCAGCGAGTGTCCTGGTTTGCCCTGGATTCCGCTGCCTCTGCAAGCTGGCAACTCTCCTTCTGCCTAATGATGGTGGAAGAACGGTCCTTTCACCCCACGCTCCCCAGGTGTGTTTCACTCTGGGTGTGTTTGCCTAGTGAAACTAAGAGCAACTTTGTGTGACTTGAGAACATGGTAGGGACAGAAGGAGAAGGAAGACTTCTTGGAATCAACTTGCAAAATAGCATTTTTGTTCACAAAACACACCTGGAGAGTCTCTCAGCTGTTGTGTGAATTGCTCACACAACAAATGCTTTCCACTGCACTCCAGGTCAGCATACCAGCCCTTGCCTGACCAGCCCTGCACTCTGAGAGCAACAGGTGCCCCAGTTGCTGCGGCAGAGTTTCTTGTCTCTGGATGTGGCATGAGGACGGGAGGAGCTTAATGCCTGGATAGCCCAGAGACCTGAGGCGGGGGGAGGGAGAGGGGGGATGACAATTCAGTGCTCTGCTCCCATTTGCCGAGGTGGTAGGAGAAGACAGTGCCTGAGGCAACACTTCAGAGAGGCCTGCCCAGTGGTGGGAGTTTGGGACTGGCTGATGGCTCTCTCCCATGTCAAGCAACGAAGGGATCTTCCCACCTGATCTCAGGAAGGGTGTCAAAATCCTGGAGCTTTGCCTGGAAGTTGCTGGGAACTCGATGAGGGTTAATGAGCTGAAACTAAATCTGGACAAAATGGAGCCCTCCCCAGTACGGAGAACCATGACTCAGGTCCTGCAGTGTCCCGACGGGGGTTGCACTCTCTCTGCAAGAGCTGGTTTGCAGCTTGGGGGTGCATCAGGGTTCTCCACTGCGCCTGGATTGCCAGCTGTCAGTGGTGGCCAGTGGGGGGCCTGTGCCCAGCAGAAGCTGGGGTACCGGCCGTGTCTGTCCTTGGGTTGGTCAGACCAGACCACGTCTTGGTAATGCCGAGACTCCACTGCCCTTGAAGACTCTGAAAACTGCAGTTAGAGCAGAACAGGGCGAACTGGTTGTCTGCGGGAGTTTGGTGACTGAACTGCCTCCGACTGATCTGACAGCTGCACCCACCGCTAATTTGTTCTGTGATCATTTTGACCCTTAAGGCCCTTCACAGCCTGGGACTGCAGCACCCATAAGAACTGGCTGGTTGCTTCAGGTCATTCAAGCCCCACCCCCCACCCCGTGGGTGCCACTCCATTGGAAGCCAGGCTGGTGGCAATGACGGACCACTTCTCTGTTGTGGTGTCAATCTCATGAAACTCCCTCCCAGTCAAATTAAGAACTATCCTCCCCCCCCCCCCAGAGGAGACCTCCTGGTGGGTGCTAAAACAATTCTGTCTTGGTTGGCCCTCCCTCCTTATTTTTAGTTGAGACATGGCCTGATCTGCTTTGGCTGGTTCTGTTTAGGTTAATTTACTTGGGTGGTTCTGCTGTTGTTTTAAAAATGCTTCTGTTGGTATTATTACTGCTGCATTTTCTGTATTTTAATGCTACTGTATGCGGCCTTTACTTTTTATTGTATTTTAATGAATAGGATAAGCTGCCCTGAGTGCCCCATTATTGGGGGGTGGGTGGGCAGCCTCTAACCATTTAAATGAATAAGTGAATAAGCATGTTCAAAGTGCTTCTTTTTTCCTCTTTAAGATCCTGGAGAACAGGGGCATGAAGGCTGGGCTACAGAGAGGACAGGTGCCGAGAGTTGGCATGGCGCCAGGCAACGGGGCGAGAAAAACAGAGCGAGTGCAGACTGCATGGGCTGGGCAGGCCGGAGGGGAGGCAGGGCTGGCAGGAGAAAGAAGATGAGCAAGTTCTGATGGGGAGGAAGCAAAGGGGACAAATCAGGGGGGTGGGGTGGGGGAAATAATTTTCTTTTCCAGAAAAAAAAACTAATTTTGGAGAATGGGGTGGGAAATGAACTTTTGGGAGAGAAAACTATTTGGGGATAAAGCTGTAAAGGAAATTAAGCTAAAAAGAAAGGAAGCATTTTTGGTCCATTCGGGTCAGAGGAACAGCCTGTTTATTGCTGAAGACAATGACTGCTGAAGCAGAACAAAGCTCTGAAACCCACAGCCTGTCTCTACGAGCAGCAGCAGGAGACTGCATGAAGGGGGTGGCCTGCCCTCCTCTGTTCATGTCACTTGGCACACACAGGAGGGCTGCATCTGAGCATGGCGGGTCCATCCAGCCAGCATGGCTAATGCTTGATCTCCTTGAATTTGCCTGAATCCCCCATTAAGTCAGGTGTCATTCAGAGGGCATTAGCCAGTGGGCATCACTGTGGCACGGAGGACTCACACATGTGCAGAAGAGCTTGGGGGTGGTTCCTTGCATTCATTGGACTTCACAAACATAGGGTGTTGGGGGAGAGGGAGGAAGAGAATGGAATGATACAGCAAACACACAGAGATAGATAGATAGAGCAAGAGCGAGAGCGAGAGAGAAGGTGGGAGGGAATCAGGGAGGGAGGGCTGGACATTTAAGTTCTGGAAAGGGAGATGATCTGGAGGAGGCTGGCCTCCATGCCAGCCTTTTCTTCAGTTTGTGGTTTTGGACTGGAGGGGAGCCCTTCTTGCTTTGCCTGCAGAAGGTCCTCCCAGGCTCAGTCCCTGGCAGCATCTCTGCACAGGCCCAAATCTGCCCCAAACCCGTCAGTGCCAGGAATACTGAGCTCTGGCTGGACCAGTGGACTGCCTGGATAGGAGGTGCTGCCTGGGTTGTTGAGGCACTGGTCTCAGCCAAGCCCTGTGCTCCATTTCCCACAGTGCCAGCCAGATGCTTTTGGGAGGCACACGGGTTGGCTGGGAGGACGAGCCCCTGGCACCCTGAGGGCCACAGGCTCTCACTTCACCTCCGGGATGGCAGCAGGCACTTCTGTGGACACAGCAGAGGGTAGGCGTGGTGGGCTTGGCAGACTGAGTGGAACAGGAGTAGCCCAGGTTGGGGCGAGGGGAGCCCCCCTTCCCTAGGGTGCTGCAGACAGAGCACCTTGTGCCCTCCTGCCAGCCCCTGGCTGGAACGGAGAGGACGGCAGGCACCACAGCCAGACCAGACACTTCCTTCCAGCTCTCTGAGGCTGCTGCAGCCCTTCATTACCATAATCCCTTTCCCAGCTGAGCTTTTTAGTCTCAGTGACAAGTTTATAGGGCTCAGGAACTTTGAGAAAAAACCCCGAAGCCTGCAAGATTTGGACACTCTTCAAGGGCTGGCAAGCGGCCAGCTGCTCATTGGCTCCGGGACAGGAGCTGGGAGATAAATACCTTAGAAAGGATTAGAGGAAGTGTAGTGTAGCTGTTGCGTCCCTTGCTAGCTCTGGTCGGAGATTCAAAAGACAGACACACACATGCACACCCTCCCCAGGCAGCAAAGGCGGCCCTGCTCCTCTCCTCCGTGATGGATGCTCGGGGTGTTTCTTCCCAGCCCAGGCAGGCCCCTGAAACAGCCTAATCCACGGTGCGGAGCCTGGAGGTTCCTGGCCCGGGTCACACACTCATCTTTCACGCTCCACAGAACAGGCGCAGGCCCCCTTCCAGGCGGCAGCAGCGGCCAAGAACCCTTGGCTGCCCCCTGGAGCAGGCAGGCCTGTTTCCCACCCCTCAGGACAAGCCCTTCACCTCCTCGCTGAGCACTTTGGGGGTGGGAAAAAAGACACATCTGGCTTGTGCTGATCTGCAGGTATGCGCCAGCTGTGATAACCAGCATCTGCACTCGCTGGGAGAAGGGGGGCAGCACTCATATCCCTCTCTCAGACCCAGAGGCTGCCCAGCTGAGTATCTGGCTTCCAGCTAAGGAGACCCCTGACAGATGCTTAGGAGCTAATGGAACAAACCTTCAGGCACCAATGGCCCAGTCCTTCCACCTTCCAAACCTTCTCTTTTCTTTTAAAAAGATGCTGTTTTTAGCCAGAAGATGCACTCTTAGTTTCTTTGTGACCCGAACACTGATTGTTTACCTTTACAATGCCCTTTCACAACTCTCAATTTGGTGATGGTGAATTCAGCTGGCGAGCGGCAGGCCAGCTAAGAACCAGTTGCCTAATTTGGACATGCAGAGACTTCGCAAGCAAAGCCTCCTGGTTAAATCCCTGGGACATTCAGCTCCAAGGGACGGACAAGATCCTGAGAAGCCGCTGCCCAACAGAAGAGACAATGCTGGGCTAGATGGGCTCCAAAGGAGGAGGGTCCAGAGGTCAGCTGAAGTTCCACCCTCAGCATGTCCAGTGGGAGTGAGTGGGACAACATGGGCTCCATGAGTGTGGAAGATGTTTCTCTGCTTGAGACCTCACAACGAGCTGCGGACAGGGAGAGACAGACACAGGGGAGCTTCGTCATACCTGCCCCCTGCCCTGCCTCCCAACCTCTCCTGTTCCAGTCCCAGATGCTCACTGCTGCCCAGCCCTGGAAGGCCAAGCGAGCTTCAGAGCTTCAGCAGGTTGTCATTGATTCGTTCAATTAGTCAGTCAGTTTTGATCCTACATTTCCTCCCTGCACCAACGAGGCACCTGAGGCAGCTACAAGCATAAAAACATACATGGCAATAAAGATAGTAAAGTGACACTATTAAAATAATGGCATTCCAGAAATATACCATTAGCAGCACAGTCAACCTCCCTGGAGAGCAGGAGAGCCCCACCCCCAACATGCAGAGAAAATCTCCACCAATGTCCATCAGAAGAGCATCCTCTTTAATAATAATAAACTAATAAACTTTATTTATATCCCGCCCTTCTCCCTAACGGGACCCAGGGCGGGATCCTCTTTACAGGCTTCAGTTTCCTCAAGAGAAGCAGCTGCAGTTTGGCCTGGGACCGCAGCGCAGAAGCAGGTAGGGGCATATTTGGGTGAGGGGCATTTTCCCCACGGAAAACCACTTCTGCCAAGCGACGGCTGAACCTGAACGTGTCCTAGTAGCAAATGGGGACCTGAGAGTCCACCCACCCAGAGAGGGCAGGGACACAGCACTGGTTCCTCTGCATGTCTCCACAACCCTCTTAGATGGTTTTGGTCAATAAGTGGATTATGCACATTCATACACAGAACCTCCTCTGTCCCAGATGTAGGCATATAAGGGCACAGAGATGATAAAATACATCAGTAGGTTAAAGTTGGCAACCTTCAGTCTTGAAAGACTATGGTAGAAGCCTACAGCACCCAGTATTCCCAGGCGGTCTCCCACCCAAGTACTAACCAGGCCTGACCCTGCTTAGCTTCTGAGATCAGACAAGATCGGGCATGTGCAGGGTAACAGTTGCTGTATACCTGTAGTTTACTCTGAAGTAAAAACGTATTCCAGCAATTTTGAGGTTAACACTTGGAGCTTTCGCCAGGACCTCATGTAGCTCCTTTTCCGCTCTCACTTCTATTCCATGTGCTCTTTGTCTACTTAACAGAAGCGCATGGATTCTCTTTCTCAGATCTTTGAGAATATGCAGCCGCAGAGGCCCTTCCTTGGATGCTCTCCCATGGGGTTCCCAGCCACTGTCTTCCTAGGCCGATGGGGACAATCCTAACATGTGCAAGGAGTGACGAAAGACATGGCCAGCTGCAATTCTAATGAATGAGAACATAAGAACATCAGAAGAGCCCTGCTGGATCAGGCCCAGGGCCCATCTAGTCCAGCCTCCTATATCTCACAATGGCCCACCAAACACCTCAGGGAGCACACAAGATACCTGCACCCAGGTATCATTAGGGTCATTAGGAAATAGATGAAGAACGGCCCAGCCCTATCCTGCACTGCTGCACAGGGTGCAGGGCTGTCGAGGCAGCACAGATAGCACTCAAAGGAGACTGGACTCATTCATGGAGGCCCAAAGGGCTGTCACCCATCATGGTGGCTACCAGAAGATCCAGCAGCAGCAGTAGACTATAGGAGAGGGGTCTGCCCTTCTTCCTGTATGTGGGCTTCCTAGAGGTGGCTGGTGGGTCACCATGGGCCATAGGAGGCTGGACTAGGTGGCCCATTTGGCCTAATCCAGTGGGCATTCCTTCTGTTTTCATCCAAAATACACAACTCAGGTTTGGGAAATGAAGCAAATTGTGGAACACAAACCATTCTGTGTAGCACAAACGGTACCATCAGGTTCCATCAGGTATCAACGTAAGGCTGGAGTTTTCTGAACATGCATGAAGTGCAACTCACTCACTCTTCGCGTGCTTGGGGAACCCCAGCATTGCACTCTGGATTTCAGAGGCAGCAATTTGGCTCTCAGTGGGGCTCCCTCTTTCACAGCGGAGGGCATCTGTAGGGGGAAGCAGCAAATGTGGCTTGCTCTCCACCAGCTCCCCTCAACTTCAGGAGGATTTCAGAAAGCTTTCTCTAAGCCTGCGGAGGGAGGGGAGAAGAAACCTGAACGGATTTAGGAGGCGGCATTAGCAGAGGCTCAAAAGGATTTTTCTGCACTCTCAGAAGGATTTCACAGGAAATTACAATTAGACGGTGGGGAGACCAGAGAGGGATGGGGGGAGAAAAGGTACATAATCTCCCCCGTCCCCCCCTTGACATTTAGCTGCAATCATTCTATGTTTGGGCATTGGCAGGGCCCATCTTGATGGGGGGGCGGGGGAACCACAGCCTTTCTGGACATGCAGGGTCCCCAGAATACTTTGTTTATGCTGACAGTTCCCAAGCTGCCCCATGGTACTAACAGAAAAAAGGCAGAAAAGTCTGGATGAATTGAAGGCTCTGCCCTTCTGGAAAGCCTGGAGCAGTCTTGGACAAAGGAGAAGATGAATGGGGAGAGTGCAAGCCCACCAGCCCGAGGGTTCAAGGCCAAGAAAAGCCTCTTCTTGCTGGTTCATCTTGAAGCAGCAAGCACATTTTCAGTGGCTCAAGGGTGGAGATACACAGAGCTTTTGTCTGTGGCAGCTTCCAGAACTGATTGGAACAGCAGTCCTAGATGGAGAAGGGTTTCTCCTGGTGTGGTGTCCTGACACCTCCAGTTCCTGCACCCTGGAAATAGCTCAGCAACTCTCAGAGCAGTGGTGGAATTGCGAGTGCCTTGCGTAGGTTGGTACATTCTGGGGGAGGGGTGCACATGATCAAGTACACTCAATCCTTTCTTTGGGTAATATATAACTTTCCCCCTTGGCTGGCCAAGGAACCAGCCCCCTTAAAGGCAGACGGGCCCATGCTAGGCTAAGCAGGCAGCCTATCTCAGATTCCATGGCTGAAGCACTTCCAGGCAGGACTGGGAAAGACCTGCCTCTGCCTGCAACCCTGGAGAGGTCCTGCCAGTCAGTGCTGCTTGACGGTCCGGTCAATGTCTGCTTTGGTGTGGCAGCTTTCTCTGCAAAGTGGGCCTTGGAGAAAGGAGCCACTGGCAGTCCATTCCGGATTGCACCCTCTCACAAATGCCATCAAGGAGTTCCTTGCTGCCTCCTAAAAAGGTGTCTGTCCTGTCCTGGACCTCCCTGCTTCAGGGTCAATTGGCCAATGGTCACTCTCTGCTGCACAAGTCCCTTTATGACATGGACTTTGCTGGGCCTGTCCTCAAACGGTCCTCTACCTGCCATCTAACTGCCTGTTCCTTGTCTCCACAGGGGCAGCTTTTCTCTTTCTTCCTACCTCACTGTCAGGGTCCTGCAGGGCTCTGTCCTTGGCCTGTTACTGTCCTCCCTTGACACTGCTTGGCTTTCCTTGATTTTCTCTTCCTTCTTGGGGGAACTAGCCTAACTCACAGCTTTCAGATATACACCGACACTCCCCAGCTCTTCCTCTCTGCCCCAGAACTTTCTCCCTTTCTCCAACCCCACTTCTTCCACTGCCTGCCTGGCATTCCGGTCTGGATGTGCATAATCGACTCAAGCTGCTCACCTCTCCCTGCCAGCCCTTCTCTCCTTGCGGATGCCCTCGGACCAGCACCAGTGACACCGTCCACTCTGCTGCACAGGCATAAGGTCTTGGCGTCATCTCCACTCCTTTGTCCTCCACATGCAGCTTGTCACCACATCAGATGGCTTCACAATATTACCAGGATCCAACCTTTCCTCTACCTCCTCGCAGAATCTTCTTCATCCCAAGCAGTACCCTCCCTTCTCATCTTCCACTGGCTTAACCCCCTGACCTTCCTCCCTCTGCCACCGATCTCAGTTACCTGGCTTGTCACACAGACCACACTGCTTGGCCCCATCTTCAGAGTTCAGTTCTCACTTTCCACCTTCTGCCGCCATGCCCGTCTTACGGCCATCTTGCCAGCTCCCTCAAGCTGCTTCCCCCGCTTACTGTCCCAAATGTTCGGCAGTGACTCCCTCCCAGAACAGATCTGCAAGTGCTTCCTCCCTCCCAGTTCCTGCTAGAGAAACAGGAGCTTTTACTCCCCTTCCCCCATGCCTTAGTCCCCACTCCTTATTGGCATTACATTAACCTTAAGCACATGTAGCTGAAATGTCATGAAGCCAAAGGCTTTTGTCAGCAATGTCACAGAAAGGCACCTCCCTCCTTCCTGATGCCTTTCCCCCAGAAAGGACAGGTCTTCGTGCAGAAGTCATGCAAAGAGCAGAGATGAGGCTGCAGTTCTCAGGGCCGTCTGCAGGGTCTGGACCAGAGCAGAGGCCCTGCAAGCAAGGCTGGGAGGTCGCTGCAGAATGGAAAGGGAGGTCAGAGTCACAGGACCCTGGACAGCGCCCAGACAGCCAGTCAAACTGAGAAGGTGCAAAGGGAGTCTGGGAGGCACACCAACTCCCCCCCCCCCTTGCTGGATTCCTCCCTCCTCCCTCCTTGTCCCTGATGGTGTGTGCAGGCACTGGGGAGCACAGGGATTCTGGCATGGGAGGGGCTGGTTCTTCAAGTGGTTTGGGGGCTTAGGTGCAAAGGATGCTGCTTTGGAGAGCTCCTGTTCCAAGGGCTTTTCTGGCTCTGGTCTGTTCCTGAGGTACTGGATCTGAGCACAGCTCAGAACGGGGCTCATGACAACAGCTGCATATGGCCTGAATGATACTGCTGGACCCTGGGGGCTTGGCCCCTTCCTCCTGAATGACAACTGCACAGTGGAGGTGATCAGGACTGCGCTATGGGGAACCTTAACCCTTTGCCCTCTGAAGGGCAGCTATTGGAATGGGGAGGGAAACTCCCACTGGCACCCATGTGCAGCCTCCAGGAACCCCTGATGCAACCACCCGAGGCATGGGAGTGGAAGCTGAGGAAGCCTTCGAGAAGCAGGCAAGAGCTCCGGAGCAGATGACCAATAGGCTGAGGCGGGATAAACCATACAGAAGCCCCCCCTCTTCAAGTCCCTGGTGCTAAGAGATGGTGGGGAACGCACCTTGACCACTGGTCTCCATGGGTTCAAAACCTTCTGCATTCTCACTAAAGGCCAGGCCAGCAAATCTGCATTCAGACTGTCAGGCACCTGCAATGCTTTTGTTTCAACCGTCTGGCCCCAAGTCAGTAGACCACTGCCATCACAGACACGTGGCCAACACTCGGCAACAAGTGGCAGAACCAAGTCTCCCCAGGCTGACCAGAGGCCACGTTCCCAGGGGCTGGGCCTTGTTTTGAGCATAATATTCAGAGGCAATACATGGGTGAGAAAGTGGACAAAGGGCTCTGAGCATGCCCTCGATGGACAGGATGCAAGCTTTAAAAGTATGTAAATAAAATGAACCACTACACAGCGAATCAAACAATTTGCAAAAGGATTTTTCCATCTTTCTGGCTTGGATCCTGTGAGGCCAGCGATGCACATTCCCTCTTCTGGGTGGACTGAAGGCCACTGGGCTCGATGGAATTCCTGGGGTGCTTCCTGGCCTCAGGATTCTAGGGGAAGGGCTCGATGGGTGGCTTCTGCAACCCAGGCAAAATTGGAGCATTTCTTCCAAATGCCCCCACCCCCACCTACGCTGGGCACGAAAGATGGAGATGCCACTTCCATATAACTGGAGACGTGCATCCATTTCCACTGGCTGTGAGGAATTTCCAGGGGTGGGGAGAGGAGAATGAAGCTACTCACCTTGGGTGATGTGTTCACCAACCACCCAAGCACAATCAACCCCACCCCCTGCAAAGCTGCTGCCAGAGTCTCCCCGCACTCTGAGCAGATGTTCAGGGGTCTGTTGCAGGGGACCATTTCCCCTCCTTGATTAATGGCTGGATGTGACTTCTGGAGCCTCTCAGCAAAGTGACCCCCTCCCAACCCTCTTTCCTATCTGCTTCTAGGGTCACTCTGCAGAAGCTCCCTTCCCTAATGACTCCCCACAGTGCACAGAGCCACATGGACCTGCATTCTCTCTCTCTCTCTCCACCACACCCCCGGCCTTCATTTCCTTCGTACTTTCCGTGCTCTGGGAAAGGGGTTTCTGTTCCAGTCCCTCCGCCTCTCCTTGCACATTTTCTTCAAGATTTATAACGTGTTGGTCCTAGCTGGAGTGGTCTCTCCTGCTCCATATCACGTACGTGCTATTAAAAGGAACTCCAACGATATATCCCATAAGCAAAGCCACACAGGAAAAAAACAAACCTCATACATAATGCGAACAGAGGAGTAGGGACGGGATCTGCCTTGAGCAGCCCCTTCTCCTGGGAATGTTCTGGGACAGTCCCAACAGCCTGCCTGAAGGATCCTCAGTACCGACAGCATTTGGCCACAAGGAAGACATAGACCCCTCGGCTTCACAGGCCTTCTGCCACCAAAGACCAGCTGCTGGGGCAAAAGAACCCAGGAGAAGAGTGCCTGAACTGGCTGGCCTCCATGGAGAGCAGAGTGCTGCGTGAGGGGCCCCCACCATCTGACCCAGCTCTGTATGCTCTTGTTCCGTATGTTCTTGGATCTTTAGCACCCAACGATTCATAGACACAGCCCAGTGGAAGAGAAGGAAGTGCTCATTCGGTACACGTAGGGGGGTGAAGAAACTTGCCTGCTCAAACCTCCCCTCTTCTGCAGTCTACTCACTAGTGGCCCTGGGCAAGGTTCAGTCCTTCCCCTCTGTAATATCAGATAAAATATGAAGGCTACCTTATGTTCTGTAACGGCCCAGGAATGTGAAGAGTTCTGCAGCCTCAGAGAGCAGGATACCAGTGCTGAGGGTCATGACTGGGATCTGCCTCTTGGGGCTCAAAGATGGCCCTTCGCCCTCCAAGGAGTGAGGTCTTCTCTTTCCCTAAACCCCGTGCTCCTGATACCATGCTGAGGAGAGCTCTAGGCTTCTCCTGATAAGGAAACCACCTCCGTTTGTGCCAGTCTCACATAGAACCAAGCAGGTGGAGTGGCAACCACAAGGTTCAAAGGCTGTCATGGAGCTCACCAGGCAGCATTCCAGGTGTCCTCTCCATGCCAGGTGAAGACCCTGACATTAGCCTGAGCCTTTCAGGAGGATGTCTGAGCGAGATGTAATCCAACCATTGTCTTGTGCCGGATTTGATCCCTTTTTCTTATTTCGTTCCACCTTAATTTTTATGGAGTCTGTTTCTGTTATTGTTGCTACTTACTGCCCCAGGAGTTGCTGCAGTTTATTTTTTTTTTTCAAATAAAGCGAATATTTCCCCCCACTATCTTTCTTCCTCCTGCTGCCAAGGAGGAAGACGCAGCTTACTACGAAAGCCGACTGTGATCGGAGGCAGTTGGAAGAGAGTTTCGTCTACAGCAAAGGTGGGAGGATCAGCCACAGATCTGCCAGGGAGATCCAGCCAGGGAAGCTTTAGAGCCTGGGCAGGTGGTGAAGCCCATTCAAATATCAGCTGGTCTCTGATGAATTGGCAGTTGCTGCAGAGAAGCCACCTGGCAGTGCCCATGGCTGCCAGGGCTGCCACCTGCCAGAAAGTGCTGAGCTTGGTGCCCGCGCCAACAGAGATCCACCAGAGTGGCTGCTGGCTTCAAGCCTAGGAGGAGGCCTGGAGGTCTGTTGATTCTGAACCATCTGTGTTGTCCTAGGTGGTGGCAGACAAAGGCAGACAAGTGTCCCCCCAAACACTGACAGTTGCTTCTTCTGTGTCTGATGAAGCGTCTGCCTGCCACCCTCAGAAGCAGGAAGAGCCTCGTTCCACTGGTCTTGTCCTTCCTGTGGCCTTCAGGCACCTGCCAAATATCTCCTGTCATGGAAGGAGAGAACTTGCAGGAGAGGCAAGGAACAGCCAAACAGACACCCTGGAGCAGGACTCTCTTGAAGCAAATCCGCCGTCATTTGGGAGACCTGCTTCGTGGTTTTGCTTATTTCTGAAGATGGTGATGGGCTCAGAGATGGGTGCTGGTGAGTTCTGACTGGCCCACCTGGCTGATCAATTCACCAAAAAGCCTATTGATTTGGAGTCAGGCCTCACTCAGTGGTGAGCTTGTCATGCCACAGGCACCAAGTCAGCCCTGAGCAGTGAAAGGCCTGGTTTTGGGAAGGAGGTCTGGGAAGGACCTGGCCCTGAAACCCCAAACTGCTGTTGCCGGGCAGAGTTGCGGTGGGCTAGACGAGCGGCTGGTCTGACTCAGCTTCCCACACTTGCCCTTCCTCCCAATTCTGCATCACTCAGTCAGGAATGTGGAACTTTCTTGGGTATAATTAATATGTAAGAAGTCGTTATCCAGAGACAGCCCTGAGCACCTTGCGTTTTGGCACAATTTCAAGCGCAACATCAAATGCAAGTGCAACTTTTATAAGGACAACAAAGATCAAGGCAGGCCAACAGGCAAGAAGGATCACAACACATCATATCACATCACATGTTCCAAAAGAGGCAACTGTCGATCTTGGTTGAATAAACAGAATATTTGCAAGAAAGACATGGGAGGATAATTCACAGGGAAGATGAGTGCTGCATTCACTTCCAAGGGGCTCCTGCCATCCCTCTGGAAAGGAAGCAACATGGTCCTTGCTCTTGGGAAGTCCTTCCACAGATGTCATGCTGAGCATGTCTTCCCAGAACCAGAGGACAGCAGCCCCAAATGGCCTCATCAGCAGTTGCTTGACGGGCTGGTTCTCCAAGTGCATTTTAAGGCAAAGCAAAAAGAAATTGTTGTAACAGACAGGATGACGCAGAAAACCCTGGAATGCACTGGGCTGGGAGTGGGGTCACCTTGACTCCCTCTAAAAATTCAGCCAGCAAAGGATTCAAATCCAAGGGTGATATGGAGAGGGGGGAGCAACCTCAGGGAACTCCCAGTCCTTCCAGAGTTGGCCGACATGACCTGCTCTGCCCTCCACAGCACTTGACACTTGGGGTGGATCCACACAAAGAGACCCAGTGTCACTGCCTGGCAAGGACTGCCTCACTTCAGAGTGCAGATGAAAGACCCGCTCGTTGAAACAGCATGTTGGAACCTCAGTGGGGTGGAGGGGGCTTGTGGTCAGATCATGTTCCACAGAGTTTGGCAGCGGGAGGCAATTGCCAATATGCAGTGGCGGAAACCACTGCCCTGAGCATACAGTTGCACTGCCCTGCCAACTTGGGTTATTAAAACACTGAATCAAAGTATTTAGAGCACATTCCCATCTCCTTGGACACTTGTAGGAACATTTAAGCTGCTTTTATCCATATTCTAACACTGCACTAGAACTCCATTTTAAAAATGATTTTTAAAAGCAAAAATGAAAAGGGGTGTGCACTTTGGGAGGAACAAACAGTAATGGTCAAACTGCTCTCATCTCATGCTTCAGGCTGAGTTTTCAACTGACACATGAAAGGCAGCAGGATCAGAAGCAGTGCTCATGTGTTGGCCAGTACTTCAGAGCAGGATGTATGCAAGTCAGATCTCAACTCACAGGTGAGAGCCTGCCAGGGCTCCCAATGTCATGTATGCTTGTTCGCACACAGAGCCTGTTCTTATGTTCCACCCCAAGAATGGACATTTAAGAGTGGGGCTAGTAGGCATGGCCGGAAGCTGCACTCCCACTTCTATCCATGTGCCAACTGAACTCATGAACTGGAATGAAAGAAGTGGGCCTCTGTGTTTCCGCCTGCAACTTCCCTTTCAGTGCTCAGTTTCCTCAGGTGATCCTCGGTTTGTAGCCAGAGCACCACAGTGGTGAAATGTTGGAGCCACAAGAGGGTCGCTTGGCACTCTGAACTATCTATTCCTTTCCATGCGGGAGAACTCATGAATATTAAATATTTGGATTTTCAGAAGGCATTCGACACGGTCCCTCACCAAAGGCTGCTGAGAAATAGTCAGGGAATTAGAGGGCAGGTCCTCTTATGGATTAAGAATTGGTTGCAGTCCAGGAAACAAGAGAGTGGGTGTCAGTGGGCAGTTTTCACAATGGAGAGAAGTGAAAGTGTGCCCCAAGGATCTGTCCTGGGACCGGTGCTTTTCAACCTCTTCATAAATAACCTGGAGACAGGGTTAAGCAGTGCAGTGGCCAAGTCTGCAATTGACACTAAACTTTTCCGAGTGGTAAAGACCAGAAGTGATTGTGAGGAGCTCCAGAAGGATCTCTCCAGACTGGCAGAATGGGCAGCAAAATGGCAGATGCGCTTCAATGTAAGTAAGTGTAAGTAATGCACACAGGGGCAAAAAATCCAAACTTCACAAACAGGCTAATGGGTTCTGAGCTGTCTGTGACAGATCAGGAGAGAGATCTTGGGGTGGTGGTGGACAGGTCGATGAAAGTGTCGACCCAATGTGCGGTGGCAGTGAAGAGGGCTAATTCCATGCTAGGGATCAATAAAAAGTGGATTGTGGGAAAAAAAACTGCTAATATTATAATGCCATTGTACAAATCAATGGTACGGCCACACCTGGAGTAATGGGTCTAGTTCTGGTCCCCACATCTTAAAAAGGATATAATGGAACTGAAAAAGGTGCAGAAGAGAGTGACCAAAATGATTGCTGGGCTGGGGCATCTCCCTTACCAGGAAAGGCTGCAGCGCTTGAGGCTCTTCAGTCTAGAAAAGAGGCACTTGAGGGGGGGCATGATTGAGACATACAATATTATGCACAGGATGGATCAAGAGATGCTCCTTTCCCTCTCACGTAACACCAGAACCAGGGGACATCCACTAAAACTGAGTGTCAGGAGAGTTAGGACAGACAAAAGAAAATATTTCTTTACTCAGAGTGTAATTTGTCTGTGGAACCCCTTGCCACAGGATGTGGTGATGGCGTCTGGCCTAGATGCCTTTAAAAGGGGATGGACAGATTTCTGGGGGGAAACTCCATTACAGGTTACAAGCCATGATGGGTATGTACAGTCTGAGATTAGCTGGTCACTCAGTATGAGGGCCAGGTAGGAATTGTGAATCCGAATTGGCTGTGGATGGCAGTTTTTTTGCCTACCCCAGACTGGCGAGGGAGGGAAGGTATATTTTGTAGGTTTCATGCCTTAAAAACTGGTCACGGTGTTTAATAAAGTAGCAGAAGTTCAACCTAATTGCAGTCTTTGCTGAGGGGTGTGAGTGTAAATAGAATGCTGGCTGCAGGGAGGTGGCAGTGAGATATACAAATGTCTTGTGGTCTTGTGTGTGCTCCCAGAGGCATCTGGTGGGCCGCTGTGAGATACAGGAAGCTGGACTAGATGGGCCTATGGCCTGATCCAGTGGGCTGTTCTTATGTTCTTATGACAAGAGATTCCTGTATATTTTCCCCAGTGAGACAAGTAGCAGCTTTGAGGAGGGGAGGTGATTTGAGTCTGGCAAAAGCCAGGACAGGCGAGGACAGGTGAAACCAGGAAAAAAAATACAGGGTGGGGCAGTGGGGCAGGGCCTGGGAACTCTGATGCTTCCGTGTGCTGCTTGCTCCTTAACGGTGGGACTTGCTTCCACTGGGGGTTCTGCTGAGCCTGAGTCAAGCCACCTGCATTAGCGATATGCAGGGTGCGCTCAGGCAATGCGTTCCATGTGGAAAGCAATGCTCCCCCCAAGCCTCCCCAAGTCACAGCAAGAGCAGCCACGGCCAGAGGGGTTAAGGCAGTGATGTGACCGCTACAAGTTGTGCTAGACAGTTTGGGTGGAAGAACATTTTCTACTGAGATTCTTAGCTTTTAAAAACATTGTTTATAAAGTTTTGATGAAAGTGCTTTTTTATTTACTTTAAGTGCTGCACAATAAACCTCACAAAATGATCTGAACTAGCAGAAAATAGTGAGGTCTAGCAGAAAAACAGCTGGCCGGGGCAGGCTTCAATCTGCAAACACGGCTCTTTGCAAAGCTCCCTCCCTCCCTCCCACAGCCTCCACGTGCAGGGCGACCCTAAGCAGGTGAATTACTCTGAGGAGCAAGGCAAGGTGTGCCAGGATATTGAACCATTATTCCATTTGCTTTCGTTGTGATAATATGAACTCATTTACGGCCCAATCCTATTAAGGGCCTGCACTGGCAGAACACGCATTCTGCCAGTGCATGCTGTCCCCAAAGCACCATCAAGGCCCAGGGCCCTCCTGCTGGGACTGGTGGTCACTGGGAGGCCGGCCAGTGCAGGTAGGTCCAGTGCAGGGGTGGGATGGGATGGGGGTTGAGCACGGTGAAGGGAGGATGGAATGGCAATGATGGGGGCTGGGTGGGCGGTGGCACAGGAGGAGTTCCGGATCAGTGGTGCCTATGTGTGCCATGTCCAACCCCCCCCCCCAGGCCTGGTCTATCTGCAAGGACTTGCACCAGGGATATCACCAGTACAGATCCAAGTTGACCCATTGCAACTGCTGGGGATTTACCTCAGGGTAAGGAGGAGACCGAATAGACCTCCAGTAGTTGAAATTCCCCCACGGGATGCAGCGGAGCTTGCTTTGGTGCTGCTTCATTGCTGCACGTAAATGTAGTTAGGCTTGAGCGGTCACCTAGGGGTGGGAAGAGCACACTCCATCCCAGGGAGGAGGAGGCCTGCGGTGAGGGTCTGGGACTGATACGAGAGGGACAGAGGCAGAGTGCGCACACTGGACAAGTCACAGACCACAAAGTCGGAAGTTACCTAGTAGGTCCTCTAGTCCAAACCCTGCCTGCAGCAGGAAAGCCTCCTCGAGCATCTCCAACAGGTGCTCGTTGAGCCTCTGCCTGAAGATCTCCGGTGAGGTGAGGGAGAGTCCACCACTTCCACTGGCAGTCTGTTCCACTGCCAAACCGACCTGACAGTCAGGAATTTTTTCCTGATATCCAATCAGAATCTCTTCTCTTGCCGTTTGCACCTGTTGGATCTCGTTCTTTCAGAGGCAGCTGAGAACAAACGTGTCCCTTTTTCTACTTGACAACCTTCAGGTATTTGAAGGGAGCTCTCACAGCCCCCTCAGCCTCCTCTTCTCCAGGCCGAACATACCAAGTTCCCTCAACCTTTCCGTGCAGGGCTTGTCCTCCAGCCCTCGTCGCCCTTCTCTGAGCCTGTCCCAGTTTGGCTGCAAATGAGGTGCCCAGAACTGAACACAGTACTCCAGTCTAACCAGTGCAGAGTAAAGCAGAACCATGACGGTTCCACTAATGCAGGCTGAAATGGCATTTGCCTTCCTTGCAGCTGCATCACACTGACTCATGTTCATCCTGTGATCCACTGCAACTCCAAGATCCCTCTCACATGTTGTGCTGCCATTTTATACCTGCGTCCTTGGTTATTTTTGCCTAAGTGCAGAACCTTGTATTTGTCCCTGTTGAACTTCATCTTACCCGTTTCAGCCCAATATTCCATTTTGCCTAGGTCTTCCTGTAGACTTCTACTGTCTTCTGTTGCGTTTGCTACTCCAGTTTGGTGTCATCTGCAAATATGATGAGTCTCCTTGTATCCCTTCACCCAAGTCATTGATGAAGATGCTAAAAGAACCAGACCCAAGACAGAGCCCTGGGACACCCCACTCAAAACCGTCTTCCAGGTTGATGTGAAGCCATTGACAAAGGTCCTCTGCGTGCAGCTGTCCAACCAGTCGCAAATCCCTTCATGTGCTGCTGCGAGACCTGGCTGCATGGGACTTCCAGGCTTCACAGCAACACCAGTAAGGACCAGTAAGGAGGGGAATGATCTGCTTCTTGCTCAGGGGAGCGGGGAGCAGATAATTATGGTTTGAACTGGCAGCAGTTGGGAGGGAGGCAGCAGCAGGCTTGGAGTGAAAGACACACCAAATCTGCCACCCATTCAGGCTCTACACAGTCTGCTACTGATGCAAATCTCATCAGATGGGCCAGCAGTGATTCTGCATGTAAACTCTGACTAATAGAGCCAGGCCAGGCTCCACTGGAAGCTCCCCGACATGGAGACAGACCTCCAGACTGTCTCACCCACTGTCAACAACTTTTGACTGGTAGTGACACTCCAAAGCCTCAGGCAGAGAGAGTTAGAGAGCGCAAGCAAGGGAGAGATCTTTCCCAGCCCTGTCACCTGCAAGCCTTTAAATGAGAGATGCAAAGGACTGAATCTGGGCAAGAGTTCTTCCACTGGGTTGTAGGCACTCCCTAGACAAGATCTGTCTGGGAGCAGAGAGGCTCTCTCTTCTCTTTCAGTTGGTCTCCTGTACTCTGTGCTATTTTTTTCCTTTGCATTTTTGCCCTAGAACAAATTCCCAGAGATTAGCTGCAGTCATGTCCCAGCATGAAGACTCTTGGAGGGATGTGAGATTAGACATGCTGTTTTAATGGGATCCTCATTCTTATCTGATCACCGACAGATGACAGCAACCGGAAAGCATCCCTACTGCAGCATCTACCTTGATGACTTGACAAGTGTGAGTTTTTCAAGGGGAGAAGAACAGAAGTGGCAGGGAGGTTTTTCCTAAGGTTGCCAACTGACCAGATTTGCTAATGTGCCTTTGCCAGCAGTTTGACTCACAGAAGTAAGTGAGGTTTTCAACAGTACCATGATAAACATGATCACTTGCTACTTCCTACAGATCTTGTGGCTGATAAAAGCACAGGAGTATTTAGCAATCCTAGGCATTCTTCAGTCAAATACAATGAAAGCAGAGCTCAGCTACACTGTGGTCAGACACTGCATTGATGCTGCTAAAAGAGCACCTCTTGGAAAACTGGAAGCCAGGGGGCAAGACCTTTGTCGTGAGACCAAAGGTCATTGAACCCAACTTCCTGCTGCAAGGCAGCACAAGTCACCCTTCCACCCTCATGGGTCAACTTGCACAACTTGTCCCAAACAGAGCACAGTTGCTTGCAAAGAGACCAGCTCTAGGTGACTCAACCCACAAACAAAGGCCAAAAAGAGGACTAGCACAAACAGGCCCTGGCTAGACAACTGGGACAGCAATGAAAGACAGAAGGATTCCCCTTCCCCTTTGCTGCCTGGCCACTTTGAGAAGTTTTAAGTCTGGGAACTTGTTCCCAGAACGGGACATGTTATTTTAGTTTCGACATACCACCTGCCCTGTCTAAAGAAGCTCAGGTCATGTAATAACCAAATATCAAAGAAATTCAGCAGTAGCAGCATTTAATGTGCACACAAAAATCACCTGACCTCTCAAGGTTTGCATGAATTAAGAAGTCTTATGAGCCTTGCAAGATCCGTAAGCCCAGACTCTAATGCACCTCAGGGAGGAGGAAAGGTCTGAACTTGGGGAGCAGCTCCCCAAAGCACCCCGTTGGTCTAACATGAATGTGGGAGGGGCAGCCCCTCTCCAGTTCGTTTGTTCCTCTCTCCCTCCCTTTGAGCACTCTGCACCCCCATCTTTTGCTGTCTTCTTAAGTCTCTTTCCTTTGTCAACATTGTGTTCCTGCGTTCATTTGGGCGAACCAGACAGGAGACAGACGGTGACCCAGAGAGGGCAGCCTGTTGTCAAGGTGCCTGCAGCAGGCGGAGAGAGAGAGAAAGGCAAGAAGAAAAGCAAGAGAGGGGGAAAGAGGGCGTGGGGGGGTGACAAAATAATGAGCACCATTCCCAGTCAGGAGACAGAGCTCTCCTGATCATCTGCTAATGAGGACACTGACCGAGGACTGTTCAGTGTGGTGCAGACACAAGGGATGCATCTTCAAAGGGCAGCTCCACAGAAACAGTGAGAGCCCTCCTTCCACCAGGCGATACTACCTGTGAAGTTGTCCCTGTTCATCATGCACTGTTACTGACAGAACCCTCTCCAGAACAGATCTCAACCAGACAACTCTTGGTGGAAGATATACATTCCCACATTAGACCTCAGATGCCTGCAGTCAGGGATGGGCAAATCCAGCATGGTTTAACTTGAGTCGGTTTGACAAGAGTCCCCACCCCCCATGACTCGACTCGAAAACAAGTCCTAAAGGGGGCACTTTACAGTCTCCTTTTTGCAACTCGAAAGGACTTGAGTCACGAGTCTTTTTGATACACGTGTCAGGTGCAGGGAAAAAAAAAACAGGGCTGCTGTAGGGTTGTGTGTGTGATTTCACTTTAAACACTCCCCTGCTGCCCCATCCCATCTGTAAATATGGTGGGAGGGGGTTGGACAGGCTGCCTGAGAGTGGGGACAGAAGAGGGTCATGTGCAGCAGCTGCGAGGCTTACCAAGATGACCTGATCCCTTGCAGCTGTACTAAGAAGTAATCCCACTGCAGCTGGTCATTCAATGGGCTTCCTCCCTCCTCAAGTAACAACAGAGCTCACAGTAGTCATGCAATTGGAAAACGTGATCTCTACGAACCTCCTTCCCCGCTTCCCTGTCTCCTTTTTCCCTGGACTTCTCCAGCCAATCCTAAGGCAAGAACCCCCTTGGGCCCCTCCTTCTGCCCTCCAAAGAAACAAACCAGACTGCCCATCCTTCATCCAATGACTATTGGTGCCTTCCTATCAGCGATGGGCCTGCCTTCCCCACTCCTGCTCGGATGCAAAAGCTGACTTTAACCCTTCCCTGACTCCTGGCTGGAACCTGCCTGCTACTTGCCTGGCCTGGGTGGTGGCCCCATGAGGTTTTTCACACTGTGAAAATAGTAAGCAAGCTCCCCCAGGCACAGACAGCCTCAAGTCTGAATGCATGGGGACAAGTACCGTGTCAAGGGGCCCTTGACTCGAGTGTTTTGCCGGGTCTTCCACACGTGTGACTCAAGTGTACGAGAGTCAGTGAAAAAAGATGATTTTTATGACTCGGGCTTGAGTCCCAAGGAAGGCTTGGGATTAGGGCTAAGGCTGGAATAAGAGACATGGCATATATAACCTGGGGTTTGTTGCCCAGCTATAGTTTGTGGTTGCCCAGTTATAGTAGGATGCAAATAACTGAGATGCAGAACAAAACCAAGCAGGATCTCCAAGTGCAACTGGTTGTGAGAACCAGAATGACCCAGTAAGGAAGGCTGGACCCCAGTTGAGCACAAACTGGCTCTAGTCTGCCTGCAGTTGTGGGCCTCCGAGAGTGGACTTGGCCAAATTTCCTCCAGTCCCAGCCAGTAAACTAAGTGGCAGGACTCCTTTCAGGACAAGCAGGATAAGGAAGGGCTCTTAAAGCGGTGATATAATTGATAAACAACACCTTTAAATGAGGAGGGATGATTTGAATCCCTTTATTCAACGGTCACCCTTTTTCTTTCCTTCCAGTGACCCATCACACGGCTGGGGGGGGGGATCAGGAGGCCTCTCCCAGAGCGAAGGTTTATTGAAGCTTCTTTATGAGCTCATTAATGACCTTGAAAGGGTTCAGTGGCATGTGATGATTAAATGAAACGCTCAGTTTCCTCCGCTTCCCAAAACCAACACCCCCACCACTAGCGCAGAGCTGGCACATGCAGCCCTCGTCCTGTGGCATCATCGCCCCCACTGGTGCCTGCGCCAACCCGGGCACTTGCAGCGACTTTGGCTCAAGGTGAAGCCCGCCTTTCCTACCAGGCAGCAAACACCTGTTTCCTTCCTGCACTTTGCAGCCCCCTTGCCTTCCGCTGCACAGGCAGCTCACCAGGTTCCAATCAGGAGATGTCAGCTGAAGACGCTGCACCCCAAGCAGAAGCAGCCCCACGAGAGCAGGGAGCGTATCACCCGCCTTCTCGGATGGTTTTCTCAAGCCCCAAAGGGTGAGACGCCCAGTTTTGTTCTCGGGGACTGGCGAATGACAACGGTCCACACAGCCGGGGCAGGGAAGCCTGCATGCCAGAGCCTGTCAAGGGACGTTTCCTCTCTTGCTCGCTCCAGGGCACCCTGGCAGAGGCGCTGGTGTTGGGCAACACCCCAGGTCACCCCATCCCGGTCCAAGGTTCAGGGAGTGAGGAGGTGGAGGGCAGCTGGGACCCTAAAATGCTGCAGCCCAGGGCTATGGCTGCCCTAATCAGTCAGCCACTGAACACACACATCAGGTGCCTGCCCCTCTCCTTCCGCCTCCCCCCTCCACCTCTTTGAGGGACTGGAGGAAATACCTGCTCAGAAGGACTTTCAGGATTTGGGGTTGAAATAAAGTAAGAATGTGCTCTGTGAAATTTCCCCCCTTCTCGGCAGGGATGGGAAGCTGGCAGAAGCCGGCTGGTCAGTAACAGCCCACCTGGTGCTCATAAGAACATAGGAACAGCCCCACTGGATCAGGCCAAAGGCCCATCTAGTCCAGCTTCCTGTATCTCACAGCGGCCCACCAAATGCCCCAGGGAGCACACCAGATAACAAGAGACCTCATCCTGGTGCCCTCCCTTGCATTGGCATTCTGACATAGCCCATTTCTAAAATCAGGAGGTTGCGCATACACATCATGGCTTGTACCCCGTAATGGATTTTTCCTCCAGAAACTTGTCCAATCCCCTTTTAAAGGCGCCCAGGCCAGTCGCCATCACCACATCCTGTGGCAAGGAGTTCCACAGACTGACCGCACGCTGAGTAAAGAAATATTTTCTTTTGTCTGTCCTAACTCTCCCAACACTCAATTTTAGTGCACGTCCCCTGGTTCTGGTGTTATGTGAGAGTGTAAAGAGCATCTCCCTATCCACTCTGTCCATCCCCTGCATAATTTTGTATGTCTCAATCATGTTCCCCTCAGGTGTCTCTTTTGTAGGCCGAAGAGGCCCAAACACCGTAGCCTTTCCTCATAAGGAAGATGCCCCAGCCTTGTAATCATCTTAGTCGCTCTCTTTTGCACCTTTTCCATTTCCACTATGTCTTTTTTGAGATGCTCCCTGCACTACAGACACCCAGCCACACGGCTCTTGAGCCCTGCCACGCGTGGAGAGCAGGGACGGCCACCTGCTGCGCTGGGGTGTGTGTGTGGGCACGCGCGCATGTGTGTCCTCATTCTTCAGAAGGAACTGGGGGGCTGGAATGCCATTTGAACCACACCCAGCTCTCCAGGGCTGCATCAGGCAGCAAATGGACTTGCTTGTGACTCTCTGTTCAGTGGGAATGCTGCTGCTCCTCCTGCCCCGCCCACTCCCAGCCGTGTGCCCAGCCGCTGGGCCCCACACAGACCCTGGACTCTGCCACCAAGGCAGAGGCTGCAGCCAGCATACCCGTGATGGTCTCATTAGGTTGTGTCCTCCAGCACTGGAGGAGGGGGTGGGAGTGGAAAGGTCATCTGGGGTGACCTGAGCGTGCCAAGCCCATCTCGGCCTGCCAGCTGCCAATGGCATCTCAATCTGTCCTTGGTTAAACAAGTCATATCAAGGCGGTAACAAGAGAGGCCGGGATGAGCTGCAGAGGAGGAATCCGAGCATCCCCAGGGATGGCCTAATTGGGGGAATTGGCTGGACCAGGAGCTCCGCCAGCCTCTGGCTCAGAGCCTGGGACAGCTCATTTCTGAGAAGTGGGATCAGCTGGCCTGAGGATGATGCGGCAAATTGCACTGGATGGGCAGAGAGTTGTTTAGAGAAGCAAAACTGGGAAAAGTGCCTCTTCGATGCTCCCTGATCCATTTTCCTGGTTTTGTTGGCCTTCTGTGGCATTCTCTGCAGGCCCTCTAGGCCTGTGCCAGGAGGAGCAAAGGCCTTGGTGGATGGTGGGCATGGGGAACCTGGCAGGGGCCACTGCTCAGAGCCAGAGCCCCACGCTGTGCCTGCCAAAGGTGTCATCTCCACCCCGGGCAATGACTCCAAATACAAGAGGGCAAGTCCCCTTTCTTGCCAAGACCCCAAGTGCTTCTGCCAGTTACACTAAACAGCATTGGGTGAGGTGGACAGATGGCCCACTTCACACTTGCTCCTGTGCCAAGGACGCCTGCTTCGTTGCTCTCCCTCCTGTCCCACAGCCAGTTCTGCTCCCAGGCTCTGTGCCCTCTCTTGCTCACCGTGGTGTGCCCAGACCTCATCACAGCACCACAGTCGGGATGGCAAGAAGTGCCAGGCCTTGAGCTTGATTCTGGTCCAGCTGCTAAAAATTTAAAGCTTTGTTATTGCTATTGTTGTTTCAAAACTAGACTGCCCGTAATTATAGGTATTCATTTGCGATCTTCTGGCCACAATCCTGCTGAGAAGTTCGCCTGCATCCAACTGAATGGGGCTTATGCAAGGCAGCCTCCCAAGGAATATGTGCCTTTGCTACTGTAGATGAGTTTTTTTAACTACACACAAACACACACGCACAGCCACACCTCAATTAAATTCAAGGCTTAAAATTTAAACCTAGAAGCACAGAGGGCAATGGGCCAAATATAAAGGTATACTGAAAATCATTACCTCTCATTGCATATGTTGCAAGGAGAAATTCCCTTCTCGTCTCAAAATATGACACAGGATGCAATCCTAACCCCTTATGTCAGTGCTTTCCAGCACTGGCATAGCGGCGCCAATGGGACATGTGCTGCATCCTGCAGTTGGGTGGCACTCATGGAGGCCTCCTCAAAGTAAGGGAATGTTTGTTCCCTTACCACAGAGCTGATTTGCCCTTGCGTCACTGCTGAAAAACACTGACATAAGGGGTCAGGATTGCTCCCACAGCCTCTCTGCTGACTCCCAACTTGGGGGAAAGTGGGATTTGCACCATGAGGGCAAGCTGGGGGCAACAGCTGTGACTGCGCCACTAAGCATGACACAGCAGTGATGCTGTCTGGCGATCTGCAAGAGGGCCCGATTGTAGGACACACACACAGAGGGCCAGCTACTGCCGCTCTCTCTTATGCATGGTGACTGCGGCCTGTTACCCACCCCTGGCAGCTTCGCTGGTGGAGATGGCATGCCTCAGAATAGCTGGTTGTGAGGGGGCAGGGCCAGCCACGGAACAACAAGAACCAGCGCAGAGGCTACGAAGGACGGCGGTGGCGACTCCACTTGGAGAAGCTGCAAGAAGGCTGGAGGGTGGGAAGGGTTAAGACACTGCTGGCAGAAAGGGGGTGTTGGAGGTCAGGGAGTTGTGGGTGGTGCAGCCAAAGAGGGCCGGGAGGGGCAGAATGCCACACACTCATCCCAACTCATCCGCCTGCATTTCTGGGCTGTTTTGTAGTTCCAGCATCCTGGGGCTGTGGTTGTTTTGTTTACGCGTTTGGTCTATTTCACATTTATGTTTCACATGCATGTCCTTTCTTAGGACAATCAGAAACTAATGAAGGGGGAACGGACGAGGCACAACACACACTCCTTTGGCAGCTTCTGCAGATGAACCCACACATGGAAGGGCGGGCGGAGGGTCTGGGCTGCCCTGGCTCAGCCAGATGTTTCCCCCTCTAGCAAGTGACCTCCTGCATGGCTCCCTGAGGTGCAGCTCCCTCCTGAGGTGCTTTTGCCCCCGTCCCCCCCACTAATCACATTAGCAGCACGGAGTGCAGAACTGCCTTTGGGCTCCTCTCCAGCTCCCCAGCCAGACCTCCTTGGAGTTCGGCGGGCTGTGCTCCTCTCCACAGCAGCCCAGAATAGTCTGAAGTGGGGCATGGAAAGGGAAGGGGCACCTGAGAACAGATTTCAACAGAAGCCAGGCTCCATAGCCTGGGTAGCCATTCCAGGTGGGGGGGGAGGCACATGCCTCCATTTTGCGTCTTACACCTGGAATGGCTCTGAAGGGGGGGAGGGGCTGCCCTGGCTCATAAGTGAACATAACAACATAAGAACATAAGAACAGCCCCACTGGATCAGGCCATAGGCCATAGGCACATCCTCCAGCTACGCTACTCTGCCTCCACATCCCCCTCGGAGTGAGGCCGCCTTGCTCTGTTGGCAGGCAATGCGGAAACCCCCAAGGGAGCTGGGTGAGAGAAAAGGGGCATGTGTTTAGAGCACTTCCACTCTGTTCCACTCTCCTGGGCTATTTCTATCTCTTCTTGTCAAAATTTATCAAGTGCGTAATTGTTTAAACAGCATTAGAGTGCCAGGAGCCATGGCGGCTGGGAATTGTCCTCCATCTGCCTGCGCTACTCATGCTGACAGCTCAGGGAGGGGGGTGAGGGGCCGCTGAGTCAAACCGGCAGGCCTTGGGGCGCAAGTGCGGAGGGGCCTGGGGAAAACGCTGCAGCACCCCTCCCCCTTTCACCTTCAGCTGTGCTGGGCGGCAGAAACTGCACATCTCCATGCTGCAAATGTCTTCTGGGATGATTGCTGGGTCAGGAAGCCACAGCTGATGGCTCTGCTGAAATACACAATGCTTTGAATTTCCTTCGGTTTATCCCCAGGACGAGTGCCTGCAGCTTTCCATGTGACGCTTGTGGCTGACGGGAGTAGCTTGGAGAAGGGGGATTGTCTGAGGTGAGAGCCCCTCAGTGACAAGTGGGCAAAAAAAGAGTCCAGAACTGGAGGTGGCATGAAGGAGACCGAGATGGATCTGGGGTTCCACGTGGCTTCATCAGAGGTGCCTGTCTGGGTGGGTCATTTGTGTGTTGATGCTGGGCCCAGCTTCCAGAGTGGAGAAGGAGAGCTGAGGTTCCCTTCCGGTTTACTGGGAAAAACGGCGACAGAACTTCAGAGAATCATCAGAGGCCTCCTTTGGTTTGTATTCTCTGCTAAAGAACCTTTTCCCGTCATGTCTGAACATCACCTGGATGAACACGTGCCTTAAGAGAAGGTGATCTTGCTTATCAGATTGCAGAACATTGGGAGGAGGAAGGAACTCAATCAATGAAAGCAAAAGATTTGACCACATTTGCAAAGGCCAACTCAAGGGAGCCTCTGCATCTATTATCCTGGGTTGCTTTTATGCTCACGGGAGGCACTTTTGTGCATGCACACTGGGAACACATGACTCTGAGCTGCTGCACACTTTGCAGTCTCCAAGGGACATTCCACAACTTTGGCTAAGCTCCCAGCTGACACATGGCAATGGGCATGTAGGTGTCTCCCACAAGCAGCGTTTGTTAGCATCTGTGCTGAAGCTCTTCTCAAGTCTCTCCATGTGTGATTTGCACTGGTTTTAATTTAGATTATGCTAGATGGTGTTTCTAAATGCTGACCAGCCAATGCTCTGAAACCTGCCTTACTTAAAACTGGGCCTGGCTAGAACCAAGTGAGTTTTCTTTCTTTCATTCATTCATTCCATTTGAAAAATGTACATCCAACATTTCCCATGCTGTAGCAAATGCTCCAGGCAGCTTGAAAAACTTCATAATAAAATGCACAATGTAAAACAACAATAAGTAAGATAACTAAAATAAATTAAAACTGAACAAAAAAGAGCTGGTCCAGCACCCTTGAGCACTGCAAGCCAAACGCAGCTGAACTGCTCTGTGATGATCTGCTTGCACGTGAATGTATGGGTTGTCTTAGAAAGGGATTCTAAGCAGCCTTCAACATGAAATGCTTAAAAACCCACACAATTTCCATACAGAGGGAAACCAATTAACAGTGAGGAATCTGGCATAAACACAAGCCCCCTTCCTATGTGAGACTGTCTTGGACGGTGAAGGGTCAGAATGAGCTTGTCCCAGGGGGTAGGCATGCCAGAGATTTGGCATCAGATATAGCATCACCAGCTGGGAAGCTGGCAGAAGTTAAAGCAACTGAGAGGGAGGGAGCCATAAGAGCCTGTGGCACTCCAGCGAAAAGCCACCACTTGGCCTCAAACCCAGCATCTCACCTCCCTCATCATCACAGAGGGGCACAACAGCCTATCGGCCCAACTGTTGTGGTCAGGACCTCCATCTCTGGCCAGGCAAAGGACCCCCCAGCAGAGCCCATGGTGGGCAGGGAGCTCCAGAGGTGCGCTCCAGGGAGCCTCCAAAGCCAGTCCCTTGGGGTATCATCCAGCACAGGTCCAAGTCCTCCTCTTGGTGATGCTGTCAGGGTCAGTGCCACTGGCACCTTTGATGAGGAAAGAGGAAGGGGAGGCGGGGAGAGTTGTGGACACAGTTGTTTGGATTCGACACCATCTGACGTGGTTTGTCACATTAACAAGGATAAAGACGTCTGCAGAAGACAACGCTGGGCTGCCGTCCTCTCCCGAGGCCAAGGCCTCGTCAACCACCAGGCAGGCAGGGTAGCTGGAGGCAAAGAGCCTGGAATATGCCAAAGCAAGCAACCGATCTGCCCCCCCCACCCCTCCTGCAATGCAAAGCGAGCCTCGGCCCCTCTCAGGCCCACCTTCGTGGTGTCTTAATGAACACAACAGGTAATGGCTGCACTGAGCTTGCCAGATTTAAGCAGACTGACACAGCTCTGCTCCTAGGCACGCTCTGCAGTTCATGCACAACCGAGAGTGGAGTGCACAAGACTCTCCCTACACCATTCCCATGACGTCCACTGACCTCCTTCCTCAGTGCAAACAGGTCGGGAGCTATCTGTAGACCCTCTTCAAGGCAAAAGCATCTGGCTCACTAGCACTAACCCCATTCACTGTCCATTTTCACAGCAACCTGTGAGTAAGTTCACACACACACTCATCACTTGATGATGGCAACATCAAACAGCCACAACATATACACTGCAAAAATAACTTCTTTTGCTTGGATAAACACAAAAGCCAGGTTTACCAGTTATCCACACTCTGGTTACACAAAAGTTAGATTCCTGTAATGCAACATATGTGGGACTGTCCTTGAAGACTGTCTGCAAACTCCAACTGCTCCAATGCAGATGCGACACTGAATGGAAAGCAGCTGTTCGGAACGCAGTTGTCTATCAAAGGACTAGAATAATGAATGCATTAGTCATAGATGGATAATCTTTCCTAGCCCTCCCCTCTGCCCACTGGTGTCTTCGGCAGCGACTTTCCAGCCTGCAGTTACACTGTTAAAAACATACTGGTAAACAACCAGATCAGCCTGACCCAGGACTGAAGGCCCAATCCTATCCCCTGTGCCACCCAACAATACAGCACTGCCAAAATGGCAACCACTGCATCCTATGGGGGACAGTCCAAGAGGACTCCTCTAGGTAAGAGAACAATTATTCCCTTACCCAGAGGTAAGCCTCCGCAGTGCGGGTGGGTCTACTTGGGCCTACGACAGCTACTTGCTGGTGCAGGTTTGTATTGACCTGTACTGCAGGATTGGGCCCAGGACTGGGGTAGAATATGTGGGCTGGGAGGGCCCCTTTTGCCATGATCCAGAAGGGCTCTCCAGACGTTCAGAACATCTCCTTGTGAGTGGTTCTTGGTCTTGAGTGCCTGTGCCCACTTACTCTCCTTGGACTTGCTTTGTGCCTGGCAACTACCAACACCTCCAGCTCCCATCTTTGAGGACAACAGTTTTCTCTTACTCCCAGTCAGGTCAGGTCAGGTCAGGTCAGGTCAGTCTCAAGCCCCTCCCTCCCACTTTGGGGTTCTAGTTCTAGCAGGTAGGATCAGTACAGCAGTAGCCAAAGCGACACTGATTGAACTGCTCTGCTCAAATCAAGCCAAGGCTGCTGTCCAGCCACTGCACTCTTTTCCAACAAGCAAGTTCTATGTTGCCCCTGAGAGATACTCCAGCCAACTCTGTGAAGGCCTTTGAACATGACCCTGAGTGGAGTTACCCCAATGATGGCGCTCTTGGGTAAAGGTGCTCTTGGGTGAACTTACAGGCCAAGTTGGGAAGGGGAGGAGGCCAGTCTTCCACCTGAGAGTCGACTTGCATTTCGGGCTCTTTTTTGCACACAAACTGCATACCCATCACCAACCTCCAATCCAGCTGAGTTCCTACTTATTGCGAGGAGTGGTATCACACATCTAGACCTCGACTATCTCTGAGTGACAGCAAGTCACCAAGCTCCCAGCCCCACAACCCATTCTGGAGGTGCCGAGGACTGCCCTGGGCCCTTGCACAGGTCAAGCAGAGGTCTGCCACTGCTATGGAGGGAGAAGAGGAAGAAGCACAAATCTCATATACGGAGAATGCTTGTGATGATTGATTCTTGAAGGGAAGACCCCCCCTCCCACTACTAGCCATTATGCACAGAACATTCTGCGGGGATTTACAAGGGAGAGCATCCAAAATGATTACTGGGCTGGGGCACCTTCCCCATGAGGAAAGGCCTCACTTGTCCAATCCCCTTTTAGACGCCAGCACCACATCCTGTGGCAAGGAGTTCCACAGACCGACCACATGCTGAGTAAAGAAATATTTTCTTTTGTCTATCCTAACCCGCCCAACACTCAATTTTAGTGGATGTCTTTTTTTAGTGGATGTCTTTTTTTAGTGGATTTTAGTGGCTGTCCCCTGCTTCTCGTATTATGTGAGAGTGTAAAGAGCATCTCCCTATCCCTATCCACTCTGTCCATCCCCTGCATAATTTTGTATGTCTCAATCATGTCCCCCCTCAGGCGTCTCTTTCCTAGGCTGAAGAGGCCCAAACGCCGTAGCCTTTCCTCATAAGGAAGGTGCCCCAGCCCCGTAATCATCTTAGTCGCTCTCTTTTGCACCTTTTCCATTTCCACTATGTCTTTTTTGAGATGTGGCGACCAGAACTGGACACAATACGCCAGGTGTGGCCTTACCATAGATTTGTACAATGGCATTATATTACTAGCCGTTTTGTTCTCAATACCCTTCCTAAAGATCCCAAGCATAGAATTGGCCTTCTTCACTGCCGCCGCACATTGGGTCGACACTTTCATCGACCTGTCCACCACCACCCCAAGATCTCTCTCCTGATCTGTCACAGACGGCTCAGAACCCATCAGCCTATATCTAAAGTTTTGATTTTTTGCCCCAATGTGCATGACTTTACACTTACTGACATTGAAGTGCATCTGCCATTTTGCTGCCCATTCTGCCAGTTTGGAGAGATCCTTCTGGAGCTCCTCACAATCACTTCTGGTCTTCACCCCTCGGAAAAGTTTGGTGTCATCTGCAAACTTAGCCACTTCACTGCTCAACCCTGTCTCCAGATCATTTATGAAGAGGTTGAAAAGCACCGGTCCCAGGACAGATCCTTGGGGCACATCGCTTTTCACCTCTCTCCATTGTGAAAATTGCCCATTGACACCCACTCACTGCTTCCTGGCCTCCAACTAGTTCTCAATCCATGAGAGGACCTGTCCTCTAATTCCCTGACTGTGGAGTTTTTTCAGTAGCCTTTGGTGAGGGACTGTGTCAAACGCCTTCTGAAACTCCAGATATATAATGTCCACGGGTTCTCCCGCATCCACATGCCTGTTGACCTTTTCAAAGAATTCTATAAGGTTCGTGAGGCAAGACTTACCCTTACAGAAGCCATGCTGACTCTCCCTCAGCAAGGCCTTTTCGTCTATGTGTTTTGAGATCCTATCTTTGATGAGGCATTCCACCATCTTACCCGGTATGGATGTTAGGCTGACCGGCCTATAGTTTTCCGGGTCCCCCCTCTTTCCCTTTTTAAAAATAGGCGTGACATTTGCTATCCTCCAATCTTCTGGCACCGTGGCCATTTTGAGGGACAAGTTGCATACCTTAGTCAAGAGATCTGCAACTTCATTCTTCGGGTGGATGCCATCAGGGCCCGGTGACTTATTGATCTTTAATTTATCAATGAGGTCTGAAACATCTTCCTGAAACATCAGGAAACATCAAGTGCTTCCTGATTTTTCTTGTAAGTGCTGTTTCAGCCTCCAGCAGGGTCACTCGTGTTCCCTCTCTGCTGATGGGAAACTGAGGCAGAGCACGGTATGCCCAAGGAAACGCAGGTGCAGGGGTATCGGAGGGTTGGAAACCTACACCCCGTGGCTTCACCTCCAACTTTCCAGCCATCGGTCCACAGTGGTCTTTTAAGAGTTTTGAGCCGCTCTGCGAGGAAGCATGAATCACCCTGGCAGTGCCATTAATCACGCATTGGGGGAGGGAGAGTGTTAAATTAAAATCCCACCAATTAAATTAATTACCCTAAAAGTACCTCACCTGATTAGCAGCATGCATACTTAATTGCATTAACGCCACCAGGCTGTCACTCGCTCCTGTCCTGAACATCCTCAGCACACTTGTTCTCGGTGCCTTCTCAAGTCCCAGCGCCACGTGCCCCTGGGAGGTTCTAGACAAAGCCTTTTCCTAACGTGTCCCAGCAGGATTCCAGCTTGCACAACATGTGCTGCTCTAGCTGGGGCTCAGCTCTGGAGCATCGGAGGTTCCCCGAGGGAGGCAGGGGCTTAGCACAGACACTGAGACGGAATTGGAAACACATAATCCCCACTGAGGAGCAGGTCTCTCCCTCCTTCCCTCGTCATGGACTTCCCTTGGCTTGCAAACTGGCCTGACTCACTGACAGCAGAACTGGAGAACTCCATTGGGCTCCTGCTTTCATCCCACCAGGGCTTAGGCTTGAATGCAATGTGAGCAGGAGATGAGTGCAAGACGTGAGGGGTGGGTTTCTTCCTTGATTCCCCCTTCCCACCCCACCCCTTGGCTTGGGCCAAGCACCTGATCACTCGTCCTTTGTAAAGTGCAATGGCCATGGATGGCACGCTATAAATAAGAAACAGAACTAATCTACCAAAGGCCAGGGGGATAATGTGAGTGCCAAGGAGGGGGGGGCACACCTGCAAAGAGGCCAATGGCACAGGTGTGTTAGAGGAAACTTTCCTGAGAAAGAACAGTAAAAGAGATGCACTCTGGGACAACAGTTCAGCACTTAGAAATGGTCCAAGCCCAGCCCTAGCACTGGACAGGGCTTGGATGCCTGAGCCCTGGGCACACTTCCCACGTCAGCTGCCCTGGGCTGCACATCTGGCTGAGAAGGCAAAACGTCATTTGCTGCTGCCGCCGCCGCCACCACTACACGTGCCAACTGCCTCCCCAGCTGCACACAGGAAGCTGCCTGGCCCCAAGTCAGCCCATTGGCTCAGCACAACCAGGTCTGTCTACATTGAGTGGCACAGCAGACCAAGCAGAGGAGGGCAGTTCCTAACCCCACCTTGAAAGCTTCTGCATGCAAGCCAGTGCCGAGCCACTGAGCCAGGGCCCCTCCTCAGTCAGGATCACCACTGCAGGATGGAGCTCTCTGGAGGTGCCAGGAGACCCAGCTGGAGTCTGCTCTGAAGTCAGAGGCCAAACTGTGCCGCTTCCGCCGCCTGCCCTTGTGGAGCTCCATCGCTCGGCATCAGTGGCTGCTGCCACTCTTCTAGGGGGAGGCCCTCACTGTGCCAGCGGCCCCGTGCAAGCCCAGGCAGCCTACGCAGTCATCTCTCTCCGCCACTAGATCACCTCCCACCTCTGAGAGAGAGAAAGTATTAGGTTTTTCAGAAAAGGTGGGACAGGAATGCCCAAAAAGAATCCCATGACAAAACAGACACCACTCACAACTCTGCACTGTACAAACTCACACAGTCAGACCCCCTGGGGGCAAGGACAAGAGCAGTGACCATCGCTGTGTACTCACTTCCTACTTTGAGGCTGACCCGGTGCTTGAGGTGCCAGGAGGACCCCTCGTAGCAGGAGTACTGGCCGCTGTGGGAGAGGTCCACGTTGTACAGGACGAGCCGCGAGCCATTGAGATGGGAGGCGTCGAGGTCGGTGCTGTTGACTGTCCAGGTGACTGCTGCGTCCCGGTCCACAGCCCCGCACTGTATCGTCACGTTGGTGCCCAGCTGGGCATACTGAACGTGGGACTCTGGGATTCAAAGAGATAAAATGCATTGATACTTGGCAAGGGGTGGGCATGCGAAAGAATTCAAAGGGAGAGAAACCAGAAGTGTGCAAAATCTGCCCCCTTGTATGTGCAGTTTTTCTGCCCCATGTCTTGGGTAACCTGCATCTGCAAATGGTGAGCAGAAGCGGAATCTCCACCCCATGCAGGGGCTCTCCATTGCTTTCAACTGACTTTTGGCTCAGACTCTGGGGCTGTAACCTTCTTGTGGGAAATCAAACCTGCCAAAGTGCTGCAACGTCCCTCAGAGGAGCTTCTGGGACGGTGCAAGCTGGCTAAACTGCCCGCAAGCCACCCTGAACCCACACCGCACACATCAAGGGTCGGGATCAGAGCTCTGTCAGGATGCAGCTGCGCGTGGAGGCACTTTGAAGGGCTGAGCTTCACAAACACACAGAGCCCCACATACGACTCTTCTTGATACTGAGCTGGACAACTGGGTCACCCACTTCAGGACAATCTAATTTCCCAGAAGCCCTCCTACCAGATCTCTCTCTCAATTGGAGACACTGGGAATTGAAGCTTTTCCAAGATCAGACCAAGCAAGCAAACACACAGGGCTTTGTGGTGTCCCAGGACTCTGCTGCGTGTGCTGCAACAAACAAACACGGGCCACTTTTCAAGAATTTGCAGCTCTATCGATTCAGCGAAAAATGCAAGAAACCCTTTCCAAAAAGGGGACAAAAAGAAAGAACAGCTGGACTACATTGTACAACCAAAGAACCCAACATCTGTACATGTCTCAAGTTCACGCTGTCCCCATTGGAGATTTTGCTGATCCAGTTTTCTTGATCCTATTTGTACTAGTTTTGTGGTCAGATCTTTTTTTCACAGAAGACAACAAAGTACTGCATACTCTCTTGCACTGTGAGAATGACAGAGCTGGAAATGCACAAACTACAAGACACTCAGGCATAACATAAATCTACATTAAATCTCCACGGTTGCTGACTGAGAACATTAGCTAAATGAGCCCCTGCAGCCCCTGAACTGCTTGTTTTACTTGGGCTGCTGGTCAGTAAGGAAAGATCTGCTTTTTGCTGGGACTGAGAGTCAAAAGGAGTTGAAGACTGATGGCCTCCTGTATGTACTTAAAGCGATGCATTCCTAAGAAGAAAAAGAGAAGGAGAATTTCATGTCTTCAAAGTTTTGGGGTTTAATGATAATGTTAGTGTTTAAATGCTCGGTTTAGATGTTTTTACTATTCATTGTTGTGATACACTGTACTTTTATTATGGAGCCTTGCAAGCTGCTTTGGGCATTTGCTTTGACACAGGAAAGGCAGGATAGAAATTTTTCAAATAAATAAAAAGAGGAGAGGACACTGTTCAGCATCCGCACCCACTGAGGACCAGAATCGACTGTCTCACCCTACAGGGAGACTGATATAGGTTAAACATTAGGGAGACTAACAGCATGATCCTATGCATACCTACTCAGAACTAAGTCTCACTGAATTCAGTGGGGCTTACTCCACGGTAAGCATGTGTAGGATTGAAGCTCGAGGGCAGTTCCAACAGTGAACCAGGAAGTCCATGGAGGATTTGGGCCTCCATCCTTGATGGTTTCTGCACAGACTACAGGCAGCCATGTGGTGGTTCGTTAAAAGGAACCTGGAGACTGAAGCACAACAGTCTTTTATTAGGACCAACTCAGAATCAAATAACAAAGAAGGATTTGTGCAGTGTCTTTTTTTTTAGTACATAGTTGAGAGCCAAATCCTACACTCACTGACCACTGTCAGTAAGTATTCTGCACTGGTGCTGACTGCATGCTACTCAGTGCACTGCCAGGAACGCCAGTGGGAAGGCTGGTGCTTTCCTGCCCGCGCCATCAGCTCTCCCGCTGCCTGCTGATAAGTCAGCAGGAGGGATGAGGAAAGGCACGGAGGGGGAAGAGAGGAGCAAAAGGGGACAGAGGGCAGGGGGTGGGCAGGTTGGGTCCAGGAAGGGGGCAACCCATTTCTGGGCCTGATCCTGTGGCGCAGGGCCATGCAACCTGAGCCAGCTATTTAGCTAGTGCAGTTTTTGAGTAAAGCCCCCTCCCCATGCAACAGAAGTTTAGCCACAGGAAAGGAAACAATTATTCCCTTGCCCAGAGGAGACCTCCACAACTGCCCTGTTGCCACAGGATGCAGCAGTTGTCATTTTGATGCCACTGCATCAGTGTGGGGGGGCAGGGTTGGGTTAGGATAGAATTGGGCCCTGAGCCATGTATTATCTTTAAAGGAACCTGTGCAACCACCACCCTGCAAGGGAAGCATCATTTATCTCTTCCATGCTCCACCCCATGGACACAGCCACTCACAGCATTTTTTCTGCTTATTTAACAGATGGGGAAGTCTGAGGCTGAGGGAAAGAAAACGGCTTGCCTAAGGTCTCTCAGTGAGTAGTTTCTAACAGAGGCCAGGCTCAGATCTGGGGAGGTTTCAGTCCACAGTCCTTCATTAGGCAGGATGCTGGGCATGAAGAACCAGCTGAGTTGGGTCCGAGGAGAGAAAAAGACGTCACATCGGGGCTGATGAAGAAGCTTCTCTGTGGCACTGCAGTGGGGCCACTCTGAAGACAGCAATGACTGGGCAGGGCTCTGACAGGGCGGGGGGAATGTCCTGATTCAGGGCAAGGGCTTGAGCCACAGTGACCTGGACAACCCGGCAGTTCCATGCAGACAGGAGCCGGGCGGCCTGCTCCTTCCGAACAGTCCTGCTCTACAGGAGGGACAGGCAGGGGCGTGTTGGAGGTGGGGTGGCCCTTTATGTTAAGGAAGGGATAGAATCCAGCACAGTAGAGATTGAAGGTGGGTCCGACTCCACCGTAGAATCTCTGTGGGTTAAATTACCAGGCTTGTGCAGCAATGTAATACTGGGGGCGTGCTATCGTCCTCCAGACCAGAAATCTGATGGGGACCTTGAAATGAGGAAACAGATCAGGGAGGTGACAAGGAGGGACAGGGTTGTAATCATGGGGGACTTCAATTATCCTCATATTGACTGGGTCAATTTGTGTTCTGGTCACGATAAGGAAACCGGATTTCTTGACGTGCTAAATGACTGTGGCTTAGATCAGCTAGTCACGGAGCCCACCAGAGGACAGGTGACTCTGGATTTAATTTTGTGCGGTACGCAGGACCTGGTTAGAGATGTAAACGTTACTGAGCCATTGGGGAACAGTGATCATGCTGCGATCCGTTTTGACGTGCACGTTGGGGGAAGAATACCAGGCAAATCTCTAACAAAAACCCTTGACTTCCGACGGGCGGACTTCCCTCAAATGAGGAGGCTGGTTAGGAGGAGGTTGAAAGGGAGGGTAAAAAGAGTCCAGTCTCTCCAGAGTGCATGGAGGCTGCTTAAAACAACAGTAATAGAGGCCCAGCAGAGGTGTATACCACAAAGAAAGAAGGGTTCCACTAAATCCAGGAGAGTGCCCGCATGGCTAACCAGCCAAGTTAGAGAGGCTGTGAAGGGCAAGGAAGCTTCCTTCCGTAAATGGAAGTCTTGCCCTAATGAAGAGAATAAAAAGGAACATAAACTGTGGCAAAAGAAATGTAAGAAGGTGATAGGGGAGGCCAAGCGAGACTATGAGGAACGCATGGCCAGCAACATTAAGGGGAATAATAAAAGCTTCTTCAAATATGTTAGAAGCAGGAAACCCGCCAGAGAAGCGGTTGGCCCTCTGG
Organism: Tiliqua scincoides; assembly: GCF_035046505.1. Classification (NCBI taxonomy): domain Eukaryota; kingdom Metazoa; phylum Chordata; class Lepidosauria; order Squamata; family Scincidae; genus Tiliqua; species Tiliqua scincoides. The sequence continues at coordinate 1,161,233 of NC_089822.1, forward strand.
ATGGTGAGGGAGGGAAAGGGGAGATAAAAGGAGACTTAGAGATGGCAGAGAAATTAAATGAGTTCTTTGCATCTGTCTTCACGGCAGAAGACCTCGGGCAGATACCGCTGCCCGAACGGCCCCTCCTAACCAAGGAGTTAAGTCAGATAGAGGTTAAAAGAGAAGATGTTTCAGACCTCATTGATAAATTAAAGATCAATAAGTCACCGGGCCCTGATGGCATACACCCAAGGGTTATTAAGGAATTGAAGAATGAAGTTGCAGATCTCTTGACTAAGGTATGCAACTTGTCCCTCAAAACAGCCACGGTACCAGAAGATTGGAGGATAGCAAATGTCACGCCTATTTTTAAAAAGGGAAAGAGGGGGGACCCGGGAAACTATAGGCCGGTCAGCCTAACATCCATACCGGGTAAGATGGTGGAATGCCTCATCAAAGATAGGATCTCAAAACACATAGACGAACAGGCCTTGCTGAGGGAGAGTCAGCATGGCTTCTGTAAGGGTAAGTCTTGCCTCACGAACCTTATAGAATTCTTTGAAAAGGTCAACAGGCATGTGGATGCGGGAGAACCCGTGGACATTATATATCTGGACTTTCAGAAGGCATTTGACACGGTCCCTCACCAAAGGCTACTGAAAAAACTCCACAGTCAGGGAATTAGAGGACAGGTCCTCTCGTGGATTGAGAACTGGTTGGAGGCCAGGAAGCAGAGAGTGGGTGTCAATGGGCAATTTTCACAATGGAGAGAGGTGAAAAGCGGTGTGCCCCAAGGATCTGTCCTGGGACCGGTGCTTTTCAACCTCTTCATAAATGACCTGGAGACAGGGTTGAGCAGTGAAGTGGCTAAGTTTGCAGACGACACCAAACTTTTCCGAGTGGTAAAGACCAGAAGTGATTGTGAGGAGCTCCAGAAGGATCTCTCCAGACTGGCAGAATGGGCAGCAAAATGGCAGATGCGCTTCAATGTCAGTAAGTGTAAAGTCATGCACATTGGGGCAAAAAATCAAAACTTTAGATATAGGCTGATGGGTTCTGAGCTGTCTGTGACAGATCAGGAGAGAGATCTTGGGGTGGTGGTGGACAGGTCGATGAAAGTGTCGACCCAATGTGCGGCGGCAGTGAAGAAGGCCAATTCTATGCTTGGGATCATTAGGAAGGGTATTGAGAACAAAACGGCTAATAATATAATGCCGTTGTACAAATCGATGGTAAGGCCACACCTGGAGTATTGTGTCCAGTTCTGGTCGCCGCATCTCAAAAAAGACATAGTGGAAATGGAGAAGGTGCAAAAGAGAGCGACTAAGCTGATTACGGGGCTGGGGCACCTTCCTTATGAGGAAAGGCTACGGCGTTTGGGCCTCTTCAGCCTAGAAAAGAGACGCTTGAGGGGGGACATGATTGAGACATACAAAATTATGCAGGGGATGGACAGAGTGGATAGGGAGATGCTCTTTACACTCTCACATAATACCAGAACCAGGGGACATCCACTAAAATTGAGTGTTGGGCGGGTTAGGACAGACAAAAGAAAATATTTCTTTACTCAGCGCGTGGTCAGTCTGTGGAACTCCTTGCCACAGGATGTGGTGCTGGCGTCTAGCCTAGACGCCTTTAAAAGGGGATTGGACGAGTTTCTGGAGGAAAAATCCATTATGGGGTACAAGCCATGATGTGTATGCGCAACCTCCTGATTTTAGGAATGGGTTAAGTCAGAATGCCAGATGTAGGGGAGAGCACCAGGACGAGGTCTCTTGTTATCTGGTGTGCTCCCTGGGGCATTTGGTGGGCCGCTGTGAGATACAGGAAGCTGGACTAGATGGGCCTATGGCCTGATCCAGTGGGGCTGTTCTTATGTTCTTATGTTCTTATGAGCGCTCCTCCTCGGGGGTGCAATGGGATTCCACCAGACTGGCGAGGCGCGACCTTTCTGTCCACAAAAGCTGTGTCGGCTCTGCCCTTGTTCTGCGTGTTTATCTACACAACTAATAAATCTGTATCCCTGCCTGTAGCCGCTGCCAATTTGTGGTTCCCTCCAGCTGTGAAGCTTCAGTGCCTTTCACTCCAGAGGAGCCCTGGCGAGACAGGAGCTGGAAGGAGGAAGGATGACTGGAGCACCCCCCCCCCAAGCCAGCTCAGGCAGGCCTGGGGCTTTTGTGTGGCCTGGAACTGAACCTGAAATGCACACTTGACCCCCCTTACTCGGGGCCAAACGAGACATTATTTTGGCAAACTTATGCTTCCAGCCCACTTTCGCCAAGAAAACAGAGAAATACAGGGGTGGGGGTGCTTAACCCCTTGACCGCCAGTTCTCTGCACCTATGGCAGGAAGCCTGCCATAGGCTTCCTCCCAGCTGGGCTTCGTTCCTGCTTTGCAGGTGGAAATTAAGAACTTCCCCCTCTCACTGGGTTGTCACTTTCATTGAGCAGCACCCATGAGCCCACCAGCACCCCAAGATCTCTCTTATGATCCATCACAGACAGCTCAGGATTATAAGCCCATTAGCTTATGTATGAAGTTTTGAGTTTTTGCCCTAGAGCGCATCTCCTTGCATTTACTCAGGGTGCACCCTCACACTTTCCTAGGCTGACTGACCCATACACAGTGCAGTGGGACAGCCCAAAGAGAACAAGAAGCCATAGCAGGTTCTCTGTGTTCACTCCGCTGAGGATGACAGAGGACTCCCTGGGAGGCTGCAGCCTTGACAAATGGTGGGACAGGAAGTGTCACAAAGGACCCTCACTCAGGCACCAACATGTCATCAGCTGGCAAAATGTCCCATTCCATTCCAGCCAGAGGGCTCCGGATTCCAGTCTCTCCAGTGTAGAGAGGGGTGACTGTTTGGGAGAGAGCACCTGATGTGCATGAAGAAGGCGCAAGGCTCAGCCCCCCACATCTCAGCAAAAGGAACTGTGAGCAGCATTCACTGGGGAAGAGCAAGCCCTCTGCCCCAACCCTGGGCCCCCACTACCAGCTAGAGGACAGTGCTGGGTGAAGTGGACCAGGGATCAGGACAAAGCGGCTTTCTAGTCCAAAGATGTTCTTCCTACAGGAGGGGCTTTCCTAGTCCTCCCCCTGCTTTTCCAAGTCTGGAAATTCCTTGGTCTTTTGTACTGATTGAGAGAAAACTCTGGTTCCAAAACATGCACGCCGTGGACAAACAACAGCACATCGCAGGCACGAGCCTGGAGCCAGCTGCCTAATGAGAACGCTGCACCCTGTCTCTTCCTCATGCATAATGGAGGACATGCTTGCAAAGTCACAGGTGTGGGGAAAGACTGACAGGCAGGCAGAGGCTTCGGCCCTGAGCCCCACAGCTTACAAAAGGAACATGATTCACAGAAGCAGCTGGAGACCACCAGCAGCCCCTCCAGGGCGTGGAAAGAGCCCCAGTCAGTACGTGGAGGGCCAGCTAGCAGACCAGGACTCTGGGTTTCCGATGACACTGAGATTCACCTCCTTCCCCCAAACCCCGACAACCCTCCTGGATCAGACCAGGGGTGGTCCAGCCTCCCATCGCCAGCAGTGGCCAAGAACCAGCTCTTGTTCCTCCCAACATGACATTGCGTTGACTCTAATTTCCTCAGAATTCTTCTTGCAGGGACTCTGCCCCAGAAGGATTCCACACACAGGCATCCATCAGGAACCTCTTCCTCTTCACCCTAACCAGGGAAGCAAGCACAATGCATTCCACACAGGTAAGGAAAAGGGGGCAGGAACTCCCCTGTGGCCACACATTGGAACTGCTTCTTTGCCTTGTATCTCTCCTCCCCCCCCCCCCCATTCTTCAGGATTGTCCAGTGACTTTGCTGGTCACAGTGTCACCTGACCAGCCTTTCCTTCTGCAAAGCTCAGAGCAGGGGATGTCTGCTCTCCCTTGATGAATGCCATGGACCCAGCCATTGGTACTGCTGGCCAAAACTGATCAGAATTCCTTTGGGCTTTTAGGACTGCACCATTGCCAGGTGTGGCTCAGTAGTCATCTTCCACAGAGTTCCACACTGCATGCACACTACAGCGGCAAAATTCTCCCTCACAAACACCAGTTGGGTATTTTCACCCAGAGAACGCGCTTAGAACCCAGAAGGTGACCAGGCCAAGTGGGTTGAACCAATCGGGAGGACCAGCCATGGCCAGGGGAATATAAAGGGAGAACCAGCGATGAAAAAGGGCTGGAGACTGGCTGGAAGGGAGGCTCTGGAACCCTGAGAGGCTGGAGAAGGCCTTGAGGCTGAGGAGTAGGGTGCTGTTAACCCCTTCCCTGCCTCTGCTTTGAAGCCTGGGGGGGGGGGAGGGCAACCCAGAGAGAAACCAGATGGACAAGACATTGCAACTGCCCTAATACAGGTGGGGAGCCAGATGATGGGCAGGAGCTCAAGGGTTCCCTCTCCTTGTTCCCCTCCCCCGACACTTCTTAAGGAGTATGCTGAGAACTGTGCTGTTAAGTCCCACTGAGGGAGTAAGGCAGCCAGGCCCTAGAAGACAAGGTCAGCTGGATGCCTCAGACAATCTTCATGCAAAGGTCAGGGAGACAAGGCAGGCTCTGGGCATGCTGAAAGTGTCTGGATCAAAGCAGTGGGCCAAGGGGGGGGGAGTCCTCCTGCTCCCCACCCTTCCCATGAAAATGTGAGTATGAGGCACCTGGGACCTCAGGTGCTTTCCTGATCTGTTGCAGAGATCCCCCCATCTCTCCCCCACCCACTGGGAAAAAAAGTTGCTTGTTACAAAGCAGAGTGTTTAGTTGCTCATTTCTGTTACTGGAGAAGCAAGAAGAAAGCATAATGCTTACTAAAAATGAACATGACAACCAGGCTGCCTGACGGCCCCACAAGGTGAGCTTTTCTGTGATCTGACGCTCCAGTCTGCTGCGACATTCTTTGTCGCTTCTCCTGTGCCGCTCTACTGAGGACGGAAGCCGTTTGATTCCACTCCCTTCTAAGGACTGAGCAGGCAGAATTTACAGGTTCCGCAAATAGCAATGAAAAACGGAGTTTGCCTGATGGGCTCAAGTGCGATTAGAACCTGCCAGCTGACAACATGACAATGTTTGAAAAGGCAAAACAGAAAGCTTGAACCTGAAAGATCCCAGAAGTCGTTTTTGGGGATCCAGACTCTCCTGATTAGATCCCAGATGACAACTGAGTCCAGAAACAGAAGGTCATAAGGACATAAGAGCAGCCCTGCTGGATCAGGCCATTGGCCCATCTAGTCCAGCTTCCTGTATCTCACAGCAGCCCCACCAAATGCCCCGGGGAGCATACCTGATAACAATAGACCTGCCTCCTGGTGCCCTCCCTTGCATCTGACATAGCCCATTTCTAAAATCAGAAGGTCGCACATACACATCATGGCTTGTAACCCATGATCGACCTTTCCTCCAGAAATCTGTCCAATCCCCTTTTAAAGGCGTCCAGGCCAGACGCCATCACCACATCCTGTGGCAAGGAGTTCCACAGACCAACTACACAGTGAGTAAAGAAATATCTTCTTTTGTCAGTTCTATCTCTCCCAACACTCAATTTTAGTGGATGTTCCCTGGTTTTGGTGTTGTGTGAGAGTGTAAAGAGTATCTCTCTATCCACTCTTTCCTTCCCCTGCATAATTTTGTATGTCTCAATCATGTCCCCCTCAGGTGCCCTTTTTCCAGACTGAAGAGGCCCAAATGCTGTAGCCTTTCCTCATAAGAAAGGTGTCCCAGGCCAGTAATCATTTTGGTTACTCGCTTCTGCACATTTTTCATTTCCACTATGTCCTTTTCCACTTTTCAGAGTGCGATACCATAGTCTCCCGAAACTGAAGGATGATAATGCCAATATGATCTTTGTGAGATGTGGCAACCAGAACTGGATGCAATGCTCCAGGTGGACCTTACCAGTGATTTGAACAAAGGCATTATAATATTAGCCGTTTTGTTCTCAATACCTTTTCTAATGATCCCAAGCGTAGAATTGGCCTTTTCAACTGCTGCCGCACATTGGGTCAACACTTTCATCAGTCTGTCCACCACCACCCCAAGATCCCTCTCCTGATCTGTCACAGACAGCTCAGAACCTATTAGTTTATATGTGAAGTTTTGATTTTTTGCCCTAATGTACATGACTTTACACTTTCATACATTGAAATGCATCTGCCATTTTGCTACCCATTCTGCCAGTTTGGAGAGATCCCTCTGGAGCTCCTCACAATCACTTCTGGTCTTCACCACTCGGAAAAGTTTGGTGTTGTCTGCAAACTTAGCCATCTCACTGCTCAACTTTTGTCTCCAGGTCATTTATGAAGAGCACCGGTCCCAGGACAGATCCTTGGGGCACACTGCTTTTCACCTCTCTCCACTGTGAAAACTGTCCATTGACACCCACTCTCTGTTTCCTGGTCTTCAACCAGTTCTCAATCCATGAGAGGACCTGCCCCCTAATTCCTTGACTGTGGAGTTTTCTCAGCAGCCTTTGGAGAGGACCATGTCAAATGTCTTCTGAAAGTCCAGATATATAATATCCAAGGCACTGCGCCATCATCCGTTCTGTGTTGGCATGGTGTCTGAATGGGACTGGGCTGTTAAGAAGGCAAAAATGCTGAAACATTGTTATGTATGCATTTGATCATGTCTATGCTGCATCATGTGGTCTGTTCTGCAGTGATTGTTATGAGGTTTCAATTGCAGGAAATGATTTAGACCAAAAAGCTAAATACTGCAAGCGTGTAGCAGAAGACCAATACGGAAGGCTCACACGGGTGCAAACTGCAGAAGCAGTTCAAACTTGGAGGGCTCCTTCCTGGGGTGATTTTGTGAGGATGTCAGGGGGATGGACCTTGCAGAAACTGCACCAGTTGCTGCAGCTGTGATTTAAAAGGACACCTTTTGCTGGGAGGAAACAGGTGTGATAAAGTGATGTCAATGTAGCCAGAGATATGGACCGTTCCAGCTTTAATTTGTTCATTAATGAAGAACTGTAAGTGAGCAAAGCCTCCATTTGTTTGCTGAAATCTCCAGAGTCAGCAGTCCTGTTCTCTTGACAAGGAAAAATAATTAGCAAGGAACTTTAATTAAGAGATAACAGATGAGTACTAAAGGACTTCCACTTAATCATTGCAAGACAGTTGGCGGCTCAGTTTCTATTTACTGTAGCAGCCAATCCAGCGTGGCCGCCTTCTTCAAAAGTTGGGTGCGCATTTCATGATGGAGCCAGGCAGCTATTTGTGGTCTTGTTTGCTGCTCAGTCCTAGAGAGGCTGGAAGCTTCCATAAACGACCCTTTTCCCATGGAGGCCAGCAAGCCCCTGACAAAGCCACTCTGCAGGTGTTTCCATGTTCTGGACCAGCGTTGCACTGCTGCAGGGAATTGGAAGGTCACCCCTCAGAGTAGCACTGTTGTCACTCAGCTGCATCTCAGGCACGAGCATCTTAGACTTGCTTCTCTGCATTATACTTTTCATCTTGAACTTTTGCTCATAAGTTTTTTCTATTGGAGGCTGAAGAAATGATAAAAAAATTGTTTTTTTTATCAAGTACTGAATTTGTGACAAATTATCCTTGACTTTTCTTTTTCTGTCTATAGAATTGCTTTTGCATCTGTGATGGGCGACTGTGCTGTGACGGCCTTTTTATGGACATGTCATTATGTTGACTGAAGTGTTAGTTTTGTTCTGTTTTTGATGCTTTGTTCTCCCTGATTTGAGCTCAGTTTCACTGGGAAAGTGGCATACAAATGTGATGTCAATTTTGATTGGATGCCCTATTTCCCTAGTCACCAATCAAACTGCTCTTTCTGTGAAAACAGGACAGAATATCTTCGCTAGAGCTCACATGTGGGTGAGCAGTTTCACAGGTCATGGAGTTATACCAGGCAGTGTTCCCATCATCAATATTAAGCAGAGCTATATATTGTCCTGGATACTGGTGCAGCATTCTATATCATTTAATTATTATTTTTATATTTTTCAGTTTTAAAAGGCTGAGCCATCTGAAAATCAAATTTTATCTCACTCTTTTTCACAGGCAATGCTACCTTCCCTCTTTCCTCAAGCAATGCCATTCCACAGAATCTTTTTCTTGATATATGTATATAATGTATGGGTAACTATGCAAAGGTAAATTTCACTTCCTCGCTATTAAAAAGGTACTGAAATTGACAAGATTCTACAGCAAGCCTTCAGTCGGATCCAGTTCTTCTAAGTCCAGTCCTAAAGCACTCTACGGCGCACAAGTATCTCATAATGCTTTTAAGGAACGTCAGTGCTATTATCCCAGTGTTACACTGGTGAGTTAGAGACAAGTGGCAGACTTAACCTTACCCATAAATTCATTGGGCGGATCGCTCTCCTAGCAACTATGTTATCCCAGCTCTTGGGTAAATGTTGAGAAAAACTGGAGTGGGTTTTCTCCATGCCCTTGTTCTTCCATCCTTGTGGCTCTGATTCAGCACTTGTGCAATGAAGCAGGTATTTGGAGAATTCCCACCATGATGTGTTTTCAGTGCAACTCTGTAAGCGAATGAAGGTAAAGCTACAGAACCAGCAGCCAAGTCAGGGTTAATGAGCTGCTGAGTCAGGAAAGAGATGAAAGCTTGTACAGCAAAAGTCATCTCCTCTGTGGCTGGGACAAAACAGGTATTTTACCTGTGCCCACAGGAGAGGGGAACACTAATAACAGCCTAAGCTTACACTGTTTCCCAGATGTTTACAGGGTAGATACTGTAGGATACAGGGAAATTTTCTTCCTTCTCTCACAATATACCATAGAAACAAGGATCATCTAATGAAACAGGATATGTCAGACAGGCAAAGAAGGGGCATCTTCACACAGTGAATTGTGAGTCTGTGGAATTCATTGCCACAAGATATTATGGTGGCCACTAGCTTGGATGACTTTCAAAGGGGGATGGACAAAGGCACAGTTCTCTCAATGGCTGTAAGTCAAGAAGCCCACGTACTACTTCCAAATTCAGTGCCAGCATGCCAGAGGAGCAGCAAAGCCTGCCCTTCTCTCTTGCTTATGGGCTTTCCAGAGGCAGCTGGTAGGCCACTGGATGCCAGGCTAGATGGGCCTTTGATCTGAGCCAGGAGGGCGGGTCTTATGGTCAGCTGTTCGTTAACTTCACTCTGACCCATCACTCTACAATGTGAATGTATAAATGCAGAGCAACCCTCAGTGGGACACTTCACTGCAAGAAATCCTAAGGAGATCATCTCACAGTCTGGTGCTTTTCAGATCAGTAAGAGAAGAAGAGGCAACATTTATGAGTGTGTGAAGAGGAAGAGGAAGTCAAGACCTCCGTTAAGATATCTGACTTTATTGGGGATAGCTTGGAATGGTTTCCTCTTGGATGGGAATATCATCAGAGACCCCCAGAAAACAAGCCCAATGCAGAGCAGTCAGAGATGGTGACAGAGAGTGGCTGAGAGACTGAGCTGCAAATCGGGAAGCCTGAGCAGTCACTGCTCAGGTCTGCCAACAGCTTAGTTGTAGCCTCAAGTATGCCCATCTCTCAAAACCTCAGGCCCCATCCCCAGAGATAGTGATGTGGACCTACCTTGCAGGATTGTTGTACACTGTAGAACAATGCATATTATCATTTATGTAGCACCATCAGTATGCAAGATGCTTTACACAGTGTGGAGGAAGATCCCTGCCTTGAGGGGCTTACAGTCAATATAGTGACAGGAGTGGGGTGAAGGCAGAGATAAAAAGGGAAACCTGCAATGGTCTCAGTTACACATGGAGCCAGGCACTTCCGAACCACTGCTGGAGAGACCATGGAGACCTTGCGCATGGCAGCAGGGACAGAAGTGGCAGCTGGGGATGAACAGGGAGGGGGAAGAAATGGGGGTGGATCTGACGGCAGCGGCACACACTGGACCCTTCTCCCTCCTTTTTGAAGGTGCTGCCGTTTTGGTCTCTGTGGACGTGTGCCAAGTGGTGGTGCATGTCTGAGGAAACCCATAGGTGGCCACCTCCTTACTTGGAGGTAAGTATAAATATACTTAGCTCCTTTTGCCCTTGGATTACCCCCCCCCCCCAATTGCTGGCTGCAGCACACACCTTTTTAGCGTGGCTGGTGGGGGTAGCACTGGGCTCTTAATTGCTTATTTCTTAATTTCTGTACGCCATCTTGAAAAGTCTCTTGTTGAATCTACCTGCCTTTGCACCAACTTCTCTTCAGTGTAAAGGCCAATGATTCTTCCAGTTGCCTCAAGCCGGCTTCCCTGCTTACCAGCCTCCCAACTTCCCCAACTGCCTTCCAGCAAACATGCCAGACTTAGGTCCATTTCCTCCAGAGTAAGCTTGGAGGCAGGCTGTGCAGCATGGCCTTTCCCAGTTTGAAGAGACACTTGGCCAACAGTCTGAGGCAAAGAGGCAAAGAAGGAAGGCCCATAGCCAGGGAGACAGGCCAGGGACAGACTGCACTTGCTCCCGGTGTGGAAGGGATTGTCACTCCCGAATTGGCCTTTTCAGCCACACTAGACGCTATTCCAGAACCACCTTTCAGAGCGCGATACCAGAGTCTTTCGAGACTGAAGGTTGCCAACACATAGACCACTGGCCATGGCCCTGGGTATGTGCTCACCTGGGTTGGGACACCTCTTGAACCAATCTTGGATATGGCTGGTGGTCCCCTTTGTTTCTAGATGCTGCATTCATAAGAATTGCAGCTGACCATGCCTGTTCTCACTCCATGCACATGTTAGGACTGTTCACATCTATGCCCCTCCTCAGGGATGTGCATGCACCAGTTTTTAAAAATATAACTTTATTGCTCTGGCCAGAGTGCAAGAGCCTGAACTTGACTGCACTCCCTTTCCTTCCTCCGAAACACTAACGAAGGCTACGAGACTCTTTGGGAGACTAAACACCCTCTGCGCTTTAATTTAATAGATCTCATGTGTCTCGTCGGTTTAAGCTGAGAGGCACAGAAGAGCTGCAGCGCGAGGAGGCGTCTCCTTGTCCCCTGGAGCTAGTCAGCTGGAAGAGGCGTGGGCTTGTTCTGTGAAAGTTAATGCAACATTTATGGGGGATTTGCTTGACAGAAAGGGACAATTGGGCGACCAGACAAATATGCCGTTGTCACAAGAGATAAGCTGCTCGCAAGACTCCCCCACGTGCCTGCCTGGCAGTTGGCACAGCTGCTGCAATTATTACAGCAGTTTAATCAGAGAGTTCCGTGTGGAGAACGTGTGTGTGTGTGTGTGGAGGGGGAGGAAATGGGGCTTGCAAGCCACGGAGAGTCCTGGTGAGTGTTAAAAATCAAGACAAATCAAGAACAAACCAGGACAAGCATGTTCTGAGCTTATTGGAGTGTGCACAGTGTGTTGACAGGGAAGCAAGGAAAGCTCCACTGGCGGTGAGGAATGCTGTAGAGAGCACTCGGTGCCCAGTTTCAAGGGCCACTACAAGTATGACCTTGACTTACCTCCCTGTGCTGCATTTCTCACATGAGAAGAACTGATGCTCAGGAAGTTAAGAACCCTATTGCAGAAGCCCTTCTCCCTAAACTCAGCTGGATGAGAAATGGGGCTGAGTTTACTCAGTACTATTTAAAAAAAAAAAAAAAGCAAACCCAAAACCACACTGTGCATGCTCAGAGGTGCATTGGCATGTGCTCTCTCTCTCTCTCTCTCTCTCAATATGCAATGCTTTAAGAACACAAGACTAGCTCCGCTGGATCAGGCCATAGGCCCATCTAGTCCAGCTTCCTGTATCTCACAGCAGCCCACCAAATGCCCCAGGGAGCACACCAGACAACAAGAGACCTCATCCTGGTGCCCTCCCTTGCATTGGCATTCTGTCATAGCCCATTTCTAAAATCAGGAGGTTGTACATACACATCATGGCTTGTAACCAGTAACGGACTTTTCCTCCAGAAATCTGTCCAATCCCCTTTTAAAGGCATCTAGGCCAGATGCCATCACCACATCCTGTGGCAAGGAGTTCCACAGACCAACCACATGCTGAGTAAAGAAATATTTTCTTTGGTCTGTTCTAAGTCTCCCAACACTCAATTTTAGTGGATGTCCCCGGGTTCTGGTGCTGTGTGAGAGGGTAAAGAGCATCTCACTCTATCCACTCTGTCAATCCCCTGCATAATTTTGTGTGCCTCAATCATGTTCCCCTCAGACGCTTCTCCACTACCTTTTGCTCTTCCCTCCCCTGTCCCTCTCTACTAATGGGGGGGGGGCCTCTCAGCTCATCACTCGTTCCTGGCTTGTCCATCTCATGTAGGTCACAACCATGGAGCCACACACAGCCAAAGTGCTCTCCCGCATCTGCAAGTAGTGAAGTGGACTCCACGTTTTCGGGATGAGTTGGGCACAGTCCATGCATTCGATAGACTAAAGGCCACAAGGCTGTTGATTGGTTTTGCTGTGGCCAACAAACATGGCCTCTCCCAGGGAAGTTTTTCTTTTCCAAAGAGAGGGGAGGGGTGAACCCAGCAGATGTTTAGAGCCTGATGATGAAACAGTTTTCCCTGACTGTGCTCCTCAGTGCTGGGGCCACCCAATGCAATCACTGAAATCTTCCCACAGTGCATCGCTGGCTGCCACAGGACCTGGGGTGGCCTCTGAACTGAATCCCTTCACGTAGGGATGGCTGCCAGCTACAATGGTGAGAACCACCCTTCAGGCTCAGAGACGGCATCGCTTTGGCACCAGCTGCTGGGCAGCCATTTCGAGAGGGGGCTGCTGCCCCCCATCCTGTTGGTGGCTTGCTGCTCTGCTTGGCTGACCACTGTGCGAACAGGATGCGGGCTGGTTGGCCCTTTTGTGCCCCCCCACCAGGCGAGGCTCCCCTTCCCTCTCCTCTGGCCAGTCCAGCCGAGGCTGGGAGGGGGCCTGTCTGCCTTTGACGCTGCACAGCCTCTCCAGGCCTGGGACGGAGGCAGCTGCCTCGCGCCTCTTTCCTCCAGAGCCCCGTATCAGAGTGGCTGAGAGCCCATTTCCCTTCCCAGCCAAGGGAAGCTGTAAAGCGAAGGAACATTAAGCAGACCAAAAGCGAGGGTTGCCTCTCCCCTTTGCCTTTCTTCACAAACACCTCGCGGTTCCTCGGGACGCTGTCCCCAGAGCGGCTGGGATTTTGGATGTGTTGACGGGGCCCCGGCGTCCAATTACTCCTCGGCTGTGAGTGAAGGACGGTGTTGGAAGAGATCTGGCTTGCAGTAGGAAATGGCAGTGAAACCTGCCCCAGCATTACCTAATCCATCCATTTCAGGGAGTGACCATACTCTGCAAGGGCCTCCAGGAACCATTTCATAAGACCCCAGTTGCCAAGACAAGGCCTGGGCCACGAGAAAGTTGGTGGGGGTGGGAGAGCTGGGATGACCCCACAGGGTGCACAAGTGGGCGATGGAGATCTCTCTGATGATCTTTCAGTGGACTCCTCTCTCCAAAGCTCAAAGTGGTTGGATCACTCAAATTTCACACATTTCAGGGCAACTAGAGAGATGCCCCTCATTAAATCAGTCAAGAGGCGTCAAGGTGTTTGCCATTATTTTTAATGACACTAATGAACCTGGCATACGGCCTGCCTGCCCCATCTTTCTTCCTTGCAGGAGGGATGCCTGGTTCCTAGGATCCTACTTGCTGTGACTCACACAGAAATCCTCTGTGCTTTTGTCTTTACAAGTCTGGGGTTTTCCTCATATCCAGCTGCATCAATCCACTGAAATTCATAGGCCTGTTTAAGATTCCTTAAGCCTTCCTTGTGGTCAATTTCTCCACCTGCAGTTATGGTGAAAGGGAATCCCCAAGTAGGTGCTGCTAGATCCCCTGTTGGCCCTTGCTGGTCTCTCAGAAGAGTGCAGCCTCCGGCCACAGCACCTTCACCGCTTCTGCCAGCACTCAAGCAACTGATGCAAACCCACCTCCTTGAGGCTGCTGTCAGCCCTTGGTGCAGACCTGCCTAGCCAGACTGGCCACAGCTCTTCAGGGTTTCAGGCAGAGAAAAGTTTTCTTTCTAGACCACCTGAAGATGCAGCCAGCGCCAGAACCCAGGGCCTTCTGCATGTCAAGCAAGGACCCTTCCACTGAGCTGTGGCCCTCATCTTGCAAGTGATGCTTCCAAAAGCACCACTGGAAGTGCTGCAAGAGTCAAGCTTGGGGCCATGGGCTTGGAGGGCCTTGGGATGGGTTGTGGTTAAGTGAGGCCACACTGCTGTCATGCAAGAAGAGCTGCTTTGCAAATCAGGTCCTCCCAGTTCGCATCTGGGCTCTGCCATGGATCCATGAGGCGGGCTCTAGGCAAGCCCCTCCCTCTCCACCTCAATTGCTTCCAGCTGCAGAATGAAGATAATCAAGCTTGCTCATCTTACAGGGGTGTTGTCTCAACACAATATATGTGAAAGCATGACACAGACCCAGAAAGCATGACACAAATGCTAAGTCATGAAGGAAGGGGCGTGCTGGCATCACAGGGGTCCACCCAAAGAAAGAGGAGGTCCCCCCAGCAGACCAAGTTTTTCTTGCCTCCCCCACTCCCAGATTCCTTGCTCCATCAAATCCTCTTACAGAGCCTGCCAAGCTCAACCCCATATGACAAGGGAGGGAGCCTTGTTGCTCAGGGAACAGCCCTGTACACACCACAGGGATAGCAGGGCAGCAGTGAGCGGGGGACATACAGTTGTCACAGAGCAGAAAGTGAACAGCAAAAAGGTTCACCAATGGCAGGCTGGTGTCTGCCCCACTGGTGATACCCCTCACTTCTCTCAATGGCTGCAGAGCCCCCCCTTGAGCTCTGCACAGCGTCAGGCAAACCCAGGTGCAAAAGAATCAGGAAGCAGCAGCAGCAACAGTTGCTGGGCAAAAGTTCCACTGCTGGGGATGAGAAATCCTTTTCTGTCATGAGAAGTTATTTTTGGTACATTGCGAATCTTGCTTATGCCCAACACAAGCAAATCTAACATGCCCAAATCTCAAATAAAACACCCCAAGGATTCAAAACAACCACAAGAATGGACAGCTTCCATTAGTGGAGGAGACCTAGAGAGGCAGGAGCTCAATTCTGGAACAGCTGCTTTTGTTTTTGGAATCAGAAGGTGAGTTCACACATTAGCTCATCTCCTGGTGACGGCAGCATCAAGCAGTGGCTTTCATGGGATGTGTGAATTAACCTTGAACAGATCTAACACCAGAGGCAAAACTTTTGTATCACCTCAAACACAATTCTTGTCAGTGGAGGCAGCTCATCTGTTCAGCTCTGGAGTCACCGTGTAATTGACAAGACAGCAAGAACAATCTCTGTGCATGCAAGAAGCAGCCCAGGCATAGCAACAAACTCCTATTTTAAAAGTGTGTTTTAATGTTGGTCTTCCCATCAGCCCCAAGAGGCAGTCTAAGCCTGAACACAACGCATGCCGGCATGCCCATTGCCAGGCCAGGGTCTCCACTTGTGCTGGTGGAGGATCACCCTGTCACCTGACATACCGTGCAAGAGAAAATGCAGGGACCTGTCCAGACAGTGCCCATCTACCCTGAAGACTGTGGAATCCAGCATGGCGTGACAGGGGGCTCTTCCAGATCCTGACGGCCCAATCTTAGCCAGGCCTTGTGCTGATGGAACCTGTGCTCTGTCCACACAAGGCCCAGGCTACTGGCACAACAGCCAGTGCAACTGGCCAGGTGACCCCTGGAGCCCCCACTGGAGCAGGTATGTCAGCGGAGGGAGAGTTCTAGGGGAGGACTGCGACAGGGAGAAGGTGTCAGGGTTAGGAACACAACCCCAGGAATTTGTCATTGGATAAGGCAGAGCCTCTGCTCTGTGAGCGTGCAAGTAACAGGTGAACAGACTTGCTAATTAGAAAGGTGCTGAGTCAGAATCAGGAGAGAGAGAGACACCACCCTGAGTGAATTCAAGCTTAGCACTTTAAAAGGGCTGCGAGAGCCCTCATATCCAGTCAGGCAGGGTCAGGCAGAATGAGGGGAAGGACGGAGAGTATGTAACTGCAGGGAAGGCTGATTTATTATTTGTATAGGGCAGAGTTATGCCGGATTTTCTGTTTGATGTTACTCTGAACTTATCTTCTGTCATCTTGTATTGCTGGCTGCACTAAAGTTTCTTTCTACTATTGAATGCACTTTGTGTGTGGACTGTTTTTGCGAACACCCACATTCCACTGCGAGCAAGCAGATAAGAAAACTGCTACCTAACCTCGACAGAAGGACTGGCCAGGGGCATATATCCTATGCCCTTGGCCCAGCCTTGACATTCCCCCTTGGACCCACTCAGATTTATGACAGATGCAGATCCAAGTAGGCCCATTGGGGACAAGAAAGAAGTGGAGTAAGCAAGTAAAAACGTTACTTCCTTCTCTCTCCATCACTGCCTGGTGCCTGGCTGGCCTACGGCCTGCAGCGGACATTGTCCCAGCACCAGTGCATGAACATAAGAACATAAGAACATAAGAACAGCCCCACTGGATCAGGCCATAGGCCCATCTAGTCCAGCTTCCTGTATCTCACAGCGGCCCACCAAATGCCCCAGGGAGCACACCAGATAACAAGAGACCTCATCCTGGTGCTCTCCCCTACATCTGGCATTCTGACTTAACCCATTCCTAAAATCAGGAGGTTGCGCATACATATCATGGCTTGTACCCCATAATGGATTTTTCCTCCAGAAACTCGTCCAATCCCCTTTTAAAGGCGTCTAGGCTAGACGCCAGCACCACATCCTGTGGCAAGGAGTTCCACAGACCGACCACACGCTGAGTAAAGAAATATTTTCTTTTGTCTGTCCTAACCCGCCCAACACTCAATTTTAGTGGATGTCCCCTGGTTCTGGTATTATGTGAGAGTGTAAAGAGCATCTCCCTATCCACTCTGTCCATCCCCTGCATAATTTTGTATGTCTCAATCATGTCCCCCCTCAAGCGTCTCTTTTCTAGGCTGAAGAGGCCCAAACGCTGTAGCCTTTCCTCATAAGGAAGGTGCCCCAGCCCCGTAATCATCTTAGTCGCTCTCTTTTGCACCTTTTCCATTTCCACTATGTCTTTTTTGAGATGCGGCGACCAGAACTGGACACAATACTCCAGGTGTGGCCTTACCATCGATTTGTACAACGGCATTATAATACTAGCCGTTTTGTTCTCAATACCCTTCCTAATGATCCCAAGCATAGAATTGGCCTTCTTCACTGCCGCCGCACATTGGGTCGACACTTTCATCGACCTGTCCACCACCACCCCAAGATCTCTCTCCTGATCTGTCACAGACAGCTCAGAACCCATCAGCCTATATCTAAAGTTTTGATTTTTTGCCCCAATGTGCATGACTTTACATTTACTGACATTGAAGCGCATCTGCCATTTTGCTGCCCATTCTGCCAGTCTGGAGAGATCCTTCTGGAGCTCCTCACAATCACTTCTGGTCTTTACCACTCGGAAAAGTTTGGTGTCGTCTGCAAACTTAGCCACTTCACTGCTCAACCCTGTCTCCAGGTCATTTATGAAGAGGTTGAAAAGCACCGGTCCCAGGACAGATCCTTGGGGCACACCGCTTTTCACCTCTCTCCATTGTGAAAATTGCCCATTGACACCCACTCACTGCTTCCTGGCCTCCAACCAGTTCTCAATCCACGAGAGGACCTGTCCTCTAATTCCCTGACTGTGGAGTTTTTTCAGTAGCCTTTGGTGAGGGACCGTGTCAAACGCCTTCTGAAAGTCCAGATATATAATGTCCACGGGTTCTCCCGCATCCACATGCCTGTTGACCTTTTCAAATAATTCTGTAAGGTTGGTGAGGCAAGACTTACCCTTACAGAAGCCATGCTGACTCTCCCTCAGCAAGGCCTGTTCGTCTATGTGTTTTGAGATCCTATCTTTGATGAGGCATTCCACCATCTTACCCGGTATAGATGTTAGGCTGACCGGCCTATAGTTTCCCGGGTCCCCCCTCTTTCCCTTTTTAAAAATAGGCGTGACATTTGCTATCCTCCAATCTTCTGGCACTGTGGCCGTTTTGAGGGACAAGTTGCATACCTTAGTCAAGAGATCTGCAACTTCATTCTTCAATTCCTTAATAACCCTTGGGTGTATGCCATCAGGGCCCGGTGACTTATTGATCTTTAATTTATCAATGAGGTCTGAAACATCTTCTCTTTTAACCTCTATCTGACTTAACTCCTTGGTTAGGAGGGGCCGTTCGGGTAGCGGTATCTGCCCGAGGTCTTCTGACGTGAAGACAGATGCAAAGAACTCATTTAATTTCTCTGGAAACTCATGCAAGCTGAGTACCAGCTCAGGACAGAACGTGGCTGCTAGAAGCATTGGTGATAAGGCCCAGTTGCCTGGGCTGGCGCCGTGAGACTTAGTGCAGAGGAAACTTCTTGGGCTTGAGGACACAGAGAAAAAGGATCCTGCTCCTTCTCCAAGTCAAGGAACCAGGAGGCCTCCAGGACTGGCTATTCTCCTACAAACCCATCTGCCACCCAAAGGTTTGGCCAGCAGCCACACTCTTTTGACTGGGTGTCAATGGCTTCTTCTATATCACTGCTGTGAAAGTGGCACTTCCAAGATGCTGCCCTTATTCTAGAAAAAACAAAATTGTACTGTCCTTTAACAGCACTTCCAGGGCAGTTTCCAAGAACAAAATATGCACAATAAAGTCGCTATAGCCCAAAAGTGTGAAACATGAATTAGAAAAACGAAAACAGCAGCTGAAAATGACAACCGCAGTGGAGGAGCCAGGCCAAGCCCCTAGCGGGGAGAGGATTCTACACCACTGAGAAGGCCCTGCACTCGCCTCACCTTGGATGGGGCAGGAACTAGAAGAGGTGGGAACAGGCTCTCTCTGGTCTCCTGGTCCTAAATTATGTCACTTGCTGTCTTTTTGTATAATTGCGCATGACAGTGTTGGGTTATTTCTTTGGATGGTGTTTTACTGATATTTTGTTAACTGCCTGGAGTCAGTAGCACAGCTAGAGGAGGGAGAGGCGGGCACCTGCATGTTGCCACTACTGCCCTCAATGGCAATTGGGAGGGGATACTTACACAGCGCATTGCAGTGCCTTCTGTGCCACCACCCTCTGGCTGCATTACTGCCTGGAGTGCTGATAGTGACAGAAAGGTCGTGTGTGTGTGTGTGTGTGTGTGTGTGTGTGTGTAAACACAGTTAGCTGCAGAGACCAGCGGAGCTGGACCTTCCCACAATCCTGCACAAAAGGGGCTTTGGTGGTGAAGAGGCTTGCCGGTTTGCACCATGAGGAAAGGGCCCCAGTGCACGCTTCCTGGGAAGCACTGCTCCTCCAGCCCTGAGGCCCTGCTTCCATTCTGCTAAGCACATCTTCCCCCAGCTCTGCGTTCCTCTCCTCCACCAGGGATAATGTGGGCTGTGCCTGCAATCTTCCTTCTCTCTCTCTCTCCTTTATGAGGACATTAAAATGAAACGCAAATAAAGAATCAGAGCATTAGTGAGAGTGTAAAAGATCTGCTGGGTCCCATCCAAAACACACTCTTCCCAGCCAAGCCAGGCCTGGCCCCTGCAGTGCTTTTGCCTCGGCATTGGCTGCTCTCGTTTTACATCCCGCTCCGCCTGTGCAGGGTCACATTATGACCGTCCTGCGAGTGCTGGAGCGCTCCGCTGGGGGGCTCTGGGGTGTGTGAAATCACCACCGTGACGTAGAATTAACATCCCCCCCCCTGCACATTTTTTCCTTGTTCACTTAATTGCTTTTGAAATTCCTCCCCCGGGTAGATTTGTGGCCTCCATGTTTCCCAGCTTTGCGCCTGGCGTTTTGTCACTTACTAAAGATCAGCGGTTCTTTTTGTTTTTTATTTGTAAAAAAAAAAATCAAAAAAAATCTCAACTAAGCTCAGAGTAAGAAAAGTAGGCTGGGAAAAGAAAATATTTATTTTTGAAGCGGTATTGAGAAAGCAAAAAGATAATCCCAGCCCATATAAACAGAGGGAGATGAGCTAATGCAAAAGGACAGACAGAGACATCCTCCCTCGCTGGATGAACAAGGGGAATCTTGGAGCTGCAACAAGGTTGAAGGGAGGAACGGCGTCCACACAGCCCACACTGCAGGATTTGCAAGCGCTGGGTCTGAGTCCCTGCTTAGCCGCAGGCTCCTCCCGAGATCCAGCTGGCCAGTGTGTCCCACCAGCCTTCTCCAGACCTGAAGGCACTCAGAGCTGCCTTAGACAGGGTCAAGGATCAAGGGAGGGGAGCCACAGGAGGACACAAAACCAAATGACCCTCACTAGAGGAAGAAAGGAACAGGAAACCGCAGCAATTCAGTAATGGTTTCTGTAAAAGGAAGCCCGCCATGCACTGCAGACGAAAACTCTCCACTGTTCCACTGACAGCCCAGTCCTATCACACAGGCCCCGTTGAGCCCGCGTGTTCCACTGGCAGAAGCACAGGATCCAGACAGAACTTACTTATATTTGTAACTCACTTTCCATGAAGGTCAAACAAAGTGGCTTAGAAAACCAAGCAATACACAGCGTGACAGTAAAAATCTGTTGAAATGATAAGCAGCCAGTGAAGAAACGTACAAAGCAGCCGAGAGAACAACCAGGTCCAAAGCCCTCGCAAAACAGAAATGTCTTCAGGTGCTTCTAGAACCAGCAAGAGGGAGCCAGTCAGATCTCCTTTGGGGTGGGAGGGCATTCCACAGCACTGGGGGGCTGCCACCGAGAAGCCCCTTCCTCTCCCTGAGCTCTACTGAGTTTCTGGCACTGGCAGGCCAGAGAGAAAGAGCCTCTTCAGGCAGCCTCAAGGCAGGGCTGGCCCATCTACGAGACCAACTGAAGTCAGTGTCTTGGACAGCACCTTGGCAGGAGGCATCCACCTCTGTCTCCCTCCCCTTGCCTCCACAGGGAGGAAAGGAGGCTAGTGTGTGACCTGGTAGAGCGGAGACAGCCTCTGACACATTGCCCCTGGTGCCAGGAGGACTTGGGCAGCCTTGTCTTAAGGAACAGGGAGGCTCCCATGGGAATGGGTGGCCCCCTGAAGTGAAGCAGGCCCCAGGTCATTTGGGGCTTCCGGAAGGTCCCAACTGGCAGGCTTGTCCAGAACAGAGCCAGACTACAGCTCCATTGGCCCCAGTGCCGTGGTGGCTGTGCTTGGAAGACCTTTGCAGGGTCTTGGGTGGGGAGAGAGCTGGCAGAGGCAGGGGGTCTTTTAAAAGCACCATCCTGCCATGTCAATTGGTAAGCACCACTTGACACCGTAAAGCAACAGGACAAGGAGGCAGCAGGTGGCTCCCAGGAGGCAGGACTTAAGGTCTCCCACAGTCTGATCCTCCCCCTGATGCAGCTGTGGCAACGAAGCATGTGGTATCCTGTGGGGAGGGGGAGAGTCCAGTTGGTTGGGAATGTCATTCCCTTACCTCAGGGCAAGCCCAACGGGTCTCCCCAGACCTGCGCCAGCTATTTTGCTGGCGCAAGTCTGAGGAGAGTAAGGGGAGCGAGAACAGGGTTAGGATCCAGACTCATGGTGGTGGCGCTGGGATCTGCCCCCTCTCCGCTGTCCCCCTCCTCACCCAGAAACTACCCCATTCTCCCCGTACCTGCCTTATCTTTGCGGCTGGAGGCGGCCGGCTGTGACAGCAGCCCCCAAACAGCACCATCGGGCAGCAACTGTCTTCCACTGTTGAAAAGGGCCAAGTAGCCCTAGATAGGTTTGGGCAGGCATGAAAACAAGCGCCCCAAACTGGGGCCTGAATACTTGCTGTGTTTTTCCTGCAACCAGCATGTGCTCTGCTGTGTTCACGTTCACAAGGACGTCCCCAAACTGCTCCTTGACCCTCCTCCCTGGCGGACAGCCAGGCTGGAATGTCACAGGGGTCGGTTTCTGGGCTCCTGATCTTGCCTGAGAACTCAAGATGGGCTCTCCTGCTATCCAGGCAGGATGCTCTCCCCGAGTTCACGGGATAGGTATCAGCCTTTCCCATTCTTTTCCCTGCACAATAAAAATAATAATCACAAAAAGCCTTTGATTCTCGCCCCTTTTCTTTGGGTTACTGGATTTAAAAGGGTTGTTTTCTATTGAAGCCCTCAGAAAAGGCACCTTCCCCCCTGAATGTGCATTTCTATGCTTCGGCGCATAGATTTGCATTGATTCGAAAGCCGGCAGAGGCTTCTCCGTGCAGCGCCTGCTTTTCTGCTTTGTGTCCGGAGCGGCTCTCTGAGAGCGGCAGCTCCCGCGGAGGTCTGTCCCCTTCATCTCACAAACCGTTTCCTTGCCTTGTTATTATTCATTACTTCATCCTCATTCTCCTGCTTCTAACGACCTTTACACAGCAGTCTCGGCTCAGGATCCCTCCCCCTGGTTACCAAAACCAAGCATCTCTCCCTCCTGACCCCCAACCCCATCACACTCAGCTTGGGAAACTAAATCTATATTATTTTTTAAAATTAATTACTTTGTGTTAAGGGGACTGGGGAAGACCAGGCAAGATGAGGGGAGGCTGTGTGAGGCAGCTGGAGTCTCGGTTCCGCACTGAAATGCTCCATTTGTTCTGGGACTTTCTCCCCCCACCCCCACCCCGAGCCTTTTCTTTTTCTGGTGTTTAATTTTAAAACATGTCACCAGAATTCCTACTTTTGCGTTTGGCTCTGTCTGAGCTCCAGCTAGAGTTGTACAGTTCCTCAAAGCAACCAGCCAAAGGCAAAGCAACGCACAACTCCCCAGCCATCCCCTTTTGGTCCTCCCCCACTTCAGCAACATGTCCAGAGGACTCTCAGATCAATGGTGTCAAAGCCCTGCTCAGCAGGCAGCAGTCGCTTCGGGGCTCTGAACACAGGCCTGGAGTTGAGGACACTATTTTTTTATCTGAAAAACCTGCCTATTCATTATTTTGAAAGCTCAGTTTTAATGGGCACTAGATTGAAAGTGATTTCCAAGATTCAATCTGCATGTAGAATGCTGTGGCCTCAGCAAGTCATCCAGCAGACACACCTCAATGACATATGCTCGCCAAACAGCTGGTGGGGCGACCCTGTGAATCCTCTCCACTGGGACGAAGTCCTCACGTGTGTTGCAGAGAAGGCACAAGGCAGCCCACAGGGCACCCACAGGACATTGTCCAGGAGGCAGCTGGCACAGAGGCTGCCAGTCTCAGACCTTTGCTCTGCCCTCTTTGTCCTGTAGAGTGTGTCCCTACCTGGCTTCTTCCTCGCCCTCTTTTCCTCATCCTCCAAGATGCAAGACCTCTCTCCCAGAGCTCTGACCAGCCACATGGAGTCCACCACGCCATGGGGTCTCACATATCTTGCAAAGGGAGTAGCTCTAGGATTCCCCACTCCAAAGTCTGGGACCTGCATTCCCAACAGAGATTCACACACTTGTGAACTGTGAGTGGAGTGGTGTTATCTGAATCCTCTTTATGGCCTCTTCTCCTGTTTTACTGCAGCCAGATAGTGTGGGTTGGTGGGAAGCAATTGGAAAAAGGGTTTTTCACTGTGTGACTCTGCTCCATGTAGCTGAAGCCTCCCATTCCTGCCACATCTCTTCTCTCTGAACATTTGGACATGTGCTCCAGGAAGGCATCTTCCAGGCTTTCCTTCCGGCTTCGCAGCCTGTAACAGACCCTCACAGCAATCTCACTGCTCCGTCCCTCTCCATCTATTTCTTGATAACAAAATACTATAAAATAACGCAAAAATACCAAGATAACATTTATGGCCCAACCTTAGAGAGGGCCAATGGAGGTGGATCTCCTGACCTGCTGCTGTAAGTCCTCTAATGGCAGTGTGACTGTTGTGCCACCACTGGCAGAAATGGCTGGAGGCTCCATGTGCAAGTGAGCCAAGCCATTCACTGTAGTGGAAGGAAGGCAGTACCACGAAAGGGCTTGACCCCACTAGCCTTGAAAAGGACACAGCTTTGGGGGGATCTGGGAGAGGCAGAAAAGATAAGAAGCCACTATAGCACTCTTGCTCCTGGACATGTGGCTTGATGAAATGCTGCACATAACTCAGGCTCTGGGGTGAATCTAGCTGGACTCTGTGTTACCCTGCACATGCCCAATCTCGGAAGCTAAGCAGGGTCAGGCCTGGTTAGTACTTGGATGGGAGACTGCCTGGGAATACCGGGTGCTGTAGGCTTATACCATAGTCTTTCAAGACTGAAGGTTGCCAGCCATTTCTGTGGACTCCTTTCCTCCTCCTGACTCTGTCCTGAAAGATAACTCTAGGAGAGAATTGAACAGCTCACCAATAATCCAGCCATACTCTGTCACACCTCACTGCCTACTTTGGCTATAGATCCATTCTTATTGCTCTAAGTGAAGGGCGATCAATGGTAATTAATTAAGAGCGAGAATCTGCCAGGCTTAGTCACATGGTGTAGCACTGCATTCTGCAAAAACTGAACCTGAGGAAGACTCACCAAGCTGTTTTTCTTCAGCAGCTTCTGTGGTTGGCCCTGATCAACACCTCACAACACACAAAAACCTAAGAGAGGAAGTGCACACAAACTGATATGAAGGCTCTCCTATATGGAGCCAGTCTAGAGGTCCAGCTAGCAGAGTTGTCTACACTGGCAGGGTCTCTCCTAGCCCTACCTGGTGATCCTGCCAAGGTGCCAGATTAGAAGCCCACCATATTTCCTAACATTGCAATAGGGACCTACTCAAATCAGGAGACAGGGTGTGCACTCACGCCTTCCAACTTGATGGATATGCTGTAGTTTCTGGTTGTGGTGACCCTCCTTCTGGGTTATGTGTAGATTTCAGGCTATGTGTAGATTTCAGGCTACAAATCTACGTGTAGATTTCAGGCTAGCAAGCAATGTGTTCATGTTCACATTGTGCTTGTACTTCTGATGCTTCAGAATAGCTCCAGGCCTGCTCCCCTACCCCCACCCCATCACCCAAGAAGATGCCCCTCCATGACTCTGATGCCTCTGTCTTTGCTCACTGCTCTCAACAAAGCAGCATCATTAGTTAGAACATAAGAACAGCCCCACTGGATCAGGCCATAGGCCCATCTAGTCCAGCTTCCTGTATCTCACAGCGGCCCACCAAATGCCCCAGGGAGCACACCAGATAACAAGAGACCTGCAAGGCCTCCTGGGAATTGTAGTTAAGAACATAAGAACAGCCCCACTGGATCAGGCCAAAGGCCCATCTAGTCCAGCTTCCTGTATCTCACAGCGGCCCACCAAATGCCCCAGGGAGCACACCAGATAACAAGAGACCTGCAAGGCCTCCTGGGAATTGTAGTTAAGAACATAAGAACAGCCCCACTGGATCAGGCCATAGGCCCGTCTAGTCCAGCTTCCTGTATCTCACAGCGGCCCACCAAATGCCCCAGGGACCACACCAGATAACAAGAGACCTGCAAGGCCTCCTGGGAATTGTAGTTTAAGAACATCAGAACAGCCCCGCTGGATCAGGCCATAGGCCCGTCTAGTCCAGCTTCCTGTATCTCACAGCAGCCCACCAAATGCCCCAGGGAGCACACCTGATAACAAGAGACCTGCAAGGCTTCCTGGGAATTGTAGTTAAGAACATAAGTACAGCCCCACTGGATCAGGCCATAGGCCCATCTAGTCCAGCTTCCTGTATCTCACAGCGGCCCACCAAATGCCCCGGGGAGCACACCAGATAACAAGAGAGCTCATCCTGGTGCCCTCCCTTCACTCTTTCTGTGTAGTGCTGTTGTGTAACCAAAGTATCCCATGTAGCTGTATTTCCAGTAAGCAACTCTTCTTGCTCACAGCAGTTTCCTGAGAACACAAGCCCCAAATCATTCCCAAGTTCAATGTATGCCCACAGAAACACCCAAGGTGTCAACTCACTGGAAGGTGAGTTTTTAGAATGTTGCCTGGTTAGTGGAAGAGAAGGCAGCAGGGACTCACTGTGGGTTCTCCACATCATAAGACTGCTAAGCTACAAGAAGGGCTCCTGCTGACCCGCGAAGTCTCAGACATTGGAAGGACCTGTTCTTCCCCCGCCCCATTCACAGACACAGTTGTGGGACCCGACAGCCCAGGGAAGAGCCCCCTGAACCTCTGCCCACCTTCCGCCTTTTTCCATGCACCCTTTGTTAGCAGAGATGGTTTCTTAGTTCCTAATCCTGTGCAATGCATGCAGGTTCAGAGGGGAAGCTCCACATGCAGTTTCCAGAAGGCAGCCAGGACCAGGCCACTTGCAACCTGAGTTTGCACACAGGGCTGCAAACAGGGAAGCCAGATGTGGGAGTTGGGGTGGTGACATCTGTCAGCAGCCCCAGAGTCTACACACTCAGAGGAGCATGGTCCAGAAGGAAGAAGCAGCCGTGTTCTGCATAGCGTGCGTTCCTGTTCCTGCCGGCAGGTGCAGAGGACTGTATGTGCAGTGGGTGTAAACTGGGTGTAAACACACCTCTGGAGAAAGTGTGAGGCCTGGTCTGGCCACCCTCCAACTTATCAGGGAGAATGAAAAGTGCCTGCATACCACAGAGGAGGCTCTTTGAAGTGCTGGAGAACCCCAGGCTTCCACAGAGAGCTGAAGGTTCTGCCAATGCCTTGGTCTTTCTCTGGAATGGGGAGGGGACCGAGTGGGAATGAGCACTTGCTAATGACTGTGGCGACTCACACAGTCCACCCCGCAGTGTGGTGTGCTTCGAAGCTGAGCCCGCTGAAGCTGTCAGGTCAACAGCTAGAGTGCAAAAGGTGAGCCTCTGGTGGCAAATCCCTCTGGAGGCAGGACAGAATCCATAGCAGGAAGGACTCTGGTAGAGATGGCAGGAAAGAAGGCAGCTTTCTCTTCCACCATCCTGCCTGCACACTGCTGCCTGAAGTGGCAAGGGGTCTACTGTGTCTGCACGAGGAAGACCATAGCCTGCACACCAATTTCCACTGCATTTTGCTGATGAAATCGCTTGTATCTACTCCAAGGCAGAATGTGAACTGAGAGCAACCCTGCGGTTATGAGGCAGGGCCTTCTCTGCAGTGATGCCACAGCTGACGAACACACAGCTGGAAGGGAAGGGTCCGTTCAGTGCCTCCAAGTGCCCCTTGAAGGCTTCTCTTTTCCACTCTGCTGTCAGCGAAGTGGCTCCAGGTTTCATTACTGCTGTTTTATGACTCTGCTTGTGGAATTTTAATTTACTGATGTTTTAGTTTTATTGATCTTTTTGAAATCATCGTATTCCTTGCTTTGTGCTTTTAATTATGTTCACCACTTTGTAAAAATGTTAAAACACACTAAAATCTAATAAATGAACAAATGTTTCACCCAAATTGGAAGATTCCCAAGATGATGAGCAAAGCAACTCAAGAGGAATCTCCTTGTTCCCCTGTTCCTCCCTTCTCAATCTCCTGCAGCTGAGAGAGAGAGAGAGAGAGAGAGAGAGAGAGAGAGAGAGAGCGCATGTGCTGTGATTCTCCAGGAGGGGAAAAAGAACAAATATGGCTTCTTTGGGTACTGGATTCAGTTTTCTGAGAATTTAAACTTTTATATGATTTTTTTTTAAAGCAAGTTTCTAACCCTTACAGTTCCAAAGGTATGCTCTGAAAGGACATGGGTCATGCTTGCTGAAGTTGCTGCAGCATAAAAAAAAAATAGGTGAACAAAGTTTTCTATCTGACAAGAAGGGGGAAACTTGGAAACCCCTTTGTGTTTGCAGGGTAAGGAAGGTGATACGTTTTCAATTTCTCCGAAGGCACTCCTTTCCAGGTAAGGCCTTCATTTACTCAGGGAGCAAAATATTACTGCAGATACCAAGTATTTTGAATCACATACATATAATCACAGTCTGTGCTAAAAGTGCATCATTCTGCCGTTGTGCTGCCTGAGGCAGGGCTCCCAATATCCTTTACTTGTGATATTCTACTATTGACCTGTGCGGGGCTCTGAGTTTTATGGGAATAAAGGAATCCCCAAGACATACAGTTGTTTTCTTCTTCCTGAGTTTTTTCCCCAGGATTTGGCAAATGCTAGTCTTGCAACAACCAATACATCCCGTGTGGATTCTTGACATTGTTCATCCTTTATCATTGCAACAAAATTAAAGCAAACTAATTAGACTACCTAACGGTTGAGCACGTCTAATACTTGATTGTTGGTTATTTTCCAAAATGTTTCACCACCACAACACGTGGTCAAAGTTACTTTAGAACCTGCAAATACAGAGAACATTTTTAGCAACGTCCGTGGTGCAACTTAGTGCCGCTGCTGCATAGCAATTTTAACAGTCTAGTCTTATGGTGAATCCTTTGGGAAATGAAGGTCCCTACCAGATAATGAGAAATTCTAAACCATTTAGGAAACCTCAAAAAACAAAAACATGCTGCTGGCATCCTGGGGAGAACCGCAGTTTCCACTGACGTGGCCCTTGCCAAGCAAAGGCCTATGGAAGCAGAATCCAGATGGCATGAGATGGCTCTGCTGCGTCCGGAAAAGCACTGGAGCTGCAAGAGGCCCCTGACTCCCATATATCTCTCCAGTGCAGGGCAAGCTTAGAAGTGCCACTGGGCAGTGGGCCCAGAGCGTCCCACTGTTAAAGGTGTAAAGACAGGCCTGAAAGGAGGCAGTGCCTCACACCAGCAACCTGGCCTCCAGCGTTGAGGAAGGAAGGAAGTTGCAGGGGCCAAGAAATGGCAAGCCCCTCTGCCGACACCTGGACTTCTTTGCAAGGAAACAGCAAGCACGAAAACCGAAGGTTCCCAAAACAGCATCAAGAGAAACTGGCCACATCTATTAGCATGGCTGTGCCCTCTCTGACCACAAGGTTGGCCTCCAGGGACTCACTCTGGTCATTGACTCTGCCTGTGTTGACAGGGAGACAGCAAAAGGTCAGAGCCTGGAGGGGGAGGGAGGCAGTCCCTATTATTGGACACAGAGACTTTCTAGGAGTGATGGCTATTTTTGCTGTGGATTTTGGCTATGCAAGCCAGAGAGCACAGTCTAGTTCTTGGTCTCCACAAGGTCTCACTCACTTCACTACTCCTCCGTGGGGGGTTATGCGGGACCAGCTAAATATTCTAAGTAGAACCCTTCCAGTCTGAATGGGGGGGGGGGAAAACACTTCCTGTTCTCACCACTACTGCTTGTCTTACTGCAACAGCAGCAGTGTCCCGTCCCCAGGCTGGAAGCTGCCATTGTCCTCCAGAATGCCTTTGAGAAGGATGCCAAATGATCACACGACTGGTGGCTGCTAGGGGAAGTACTGCTGTGCCCCAATAGGTCCCCTCTGTCCCCACGCCCAGCATTCCACATTCCTGAAAATTGCTGAATACCCCCTTCATTTTCACCACCTGCAGATGAGATGAAGAAAAGGGGGGGTGGGGTAAGCTCCGTGTTGATGCAGCTGATCTCATAAGGCCAGCTGATCAGAGCAGCTGGGAGTGGCCTTTTGGTATCACCCTGAAACACATACAGCGCAATCTCATACATGTCTAATCAGAAGGGAGACTCACTTTATTTAATGGGACCTTCTCCCAGGTAAGTGTGTAGAGGATTGCAGCCTCATTCTATCCTGTTCTCAAGACACACACCTAACTTAGTGGTGACAGCATCGTGCGCCTGGCCCACAAACCCTTGGACCACCATTCAGCTTGTAAATCATTCAGGTGCCACACATGACTCTTGGAGGGAAAAGCAGAACATGCTCAGAACTGGGGTCGCTGGGTAGGAAGTGGAGAAGAGAAACATGAAGGGAATGGAGTGCGGAGCGCTGGGGGGAAGTAAAGGAAGAGAGTATGGGGTGAATTGGGACAACACAACAGGCAAGGATGGGCAGGCATCACCATATTCAAGCAACACCCAGGTATCCGTCCTCCTTGTGCACTGGTGCAGTGGACTGCAGCTGACAGGTTGTACACAGATGCACCTCAGTCCAAGTTAAGAATGAGACCTGCAGCACACTTGTTCTCTGCGGATTTCAGGCCTCTGTGAGACACTGTGCACACAGCCAGAGTTTTTCTAGTGAGTGGACAATCACACTATAATTTCTCCTTACATAAATATACACAATCAAGGTGTCTTAGAACATTTTCACTTTGCCCTATTTCACTGTGTAAACCATTCTGAGGATAGTAGAAAGTGGTGTATTGAGACAGAGAGAATTTAATGGATTATTACAGTTTTATGAGCAATTACACCTTCCTTCCTCAGCTGACAACGGAGAGTTCTACTTTCACGTGTGTTCTGAGGTTTGTATAAGTAGCAGTTTTTCTTTGCTGCTTTCATATGGAGTTTGCATTTCTAATACATATTCATTTGACTAGCTGTGTACTAACATTTTAAATTATTGGTTCATGAATATGTTTTCCCAAGCTCTCTGTCATGTCATCCATTCTCTTTTGATCACTTGTTTTACTTTAGACCATAAAATTTGCACATTTTAATTGATTTTTATTGTCTTGTGAATGTGATCTATTACTAGCTTTATTGAACAACTTTATAGTGATCATTTATATACAGTTTCTTATTGCTTTGCAGTGCCCCTGAAGGCATCATTTACCAAAACAAGGTGGACACTTTGGATCCCCCCCCAAAAAAAATTCCACATTCATTGCATCTTTCTGAAGTAATGCATTTTAAAAGTTGACTTGCTTAAAAGACAACATTCTCCTGACCCTTCAGGGCACAGTCCCCACAAAACAGCTTCCAACAACAATTAAAAAAAACCAGGTCATTAAATTAAATACCCCTACAGTAACCAGATCAAACCAGAGTGAACATGCAGTTGCAAGTTAATGCCTTGTGCAACAGGAGTGCAACAGCGAAACAAGACTGGCAAGAGTCAGGATCTCAGGACACAGCAAAGGAGTCGGAGAATGAAATATGGGGGGAGAGAAAAGAGAGCAGGTGGAGTCAGCCCTACACAGGTGTTCTCTAGCGTTGTGGGAGGAAGAGCAATAAAGAATGAGCAAACATTTTTTTTAATCGCATGGGAGGATCAAGGGCTTCAGAAGTTCTGGCCCAGAGCTCCCCCCAAAGAGACCCCCAGCCCTGGGAGGTCAAAGGGTTTGAGCCTCATCTTTGGGATTCTGAGGGTCAAACTAGAAGTGACTGAGAATGTTCAGTGCCCTTCCCACTTTTTTGTTAAATAGCCCCAGACGAGTCAGTCTTGAAGAACATGCAGTTCTGACAGATTCCTGTACTTAAGCTTAGTTATGGTAGGAAAAAGGGACTGAGAACCAAACTATAAGTTAGGAGAAATGCATACTCTGCCCATGGGGGGCATCCAAAGTGGGGCAAAATCCTAGGGGAAATGAGGAGACTTTAGAGCTTTGCCTCTATCACAGTTCCACTTGCACCCTATTGTGTGCTACTTTTGGAAAGAAAGCTTCCATTCGAAGCCAGCTGGAAACGTTTCTACCTGATTAAAAAAGCAGGTTGGGACAATCAGACTCACAAAGTGCTAAGGTTCCACCACACCACATGATTTTGCCCCATTTTGGATTTAGGAAAAAAAATTCAGAAAAACAACCCGAGATTGTGGTTGATCCCAAACCGATTCCCACTTGGAAGTTCCAGAAACCATTTCATTTGCGTGTTTTCTCCAGCCTCTTCCAGAGCTAAAGGCAGTTTGTTCACTCATTCATCCCACATGGGATAAGCCACCAAGGCACTAAAGAGCTTAGCAGATATGAACAACCTCTGAGAAAACAAAATATACCATGAACTCAGACACAAAGGAAACATCAGCCACCAGGGCACTAAAGGCTTTTATGAACTCCAGAAAACAATAGCAGAGTGGCCAGCTTGATGACACTCATGCTGCTGAACAGGATTTCTAGTGTTAGCTCTGATACAAAGAAATGAGAGCTGACTCACACTAACACCTGATTGGTATTATGACACCTGCTGTGTCGTAACAACACCTCATTGGCTCTCGGAACAATCAGCCTCACTGGTCAGTTCTGAGTTATGAAAATCCACTTTTTGTTACATAAGGCAGTTGTGTTTTTTCCCTGTTATTTAGCTATAACTTCTGATAGAATACAAACAATTCAACACAGTTGAATACATTCCAAATTAAATTGTCTTTCTAATGATACACAACTTTATGATATTATTTATAAACATCCATTTTCCAAGAGGTCTCCACAATTTTGGCCACTAGTAGCATCACCCCCACCCCCGAGGGTGTCACCCAGTGCGCTGTGCACTCCCCCAGCAACACCACTGTGTTGAATTGTGCTGTAAAATTCCAACGTGTTCAGAGGACAGCACTGTTGGGAGGCAGCCATTTTCCTTCTTGCCTTGAAATCTGGTTTCCTGCCTTTGCCCCCGCAGGTCCACTTCCACGGATAGCTCCGGGACAAGCATTCCAAAAGCTGGAACTAACCAGCTCTCAGCCAGGTCTGCTGCAAGTCAGCTCCTCAGCGAGCAGAGGAAAGAAAGCCTGGGACAGACAGAATTCTCTGCAGGAGCTCAGCAACTCTGCAAGTTCACTGGAATACGTGGGAGTCAGGCGACCAAACAGGAAAAGGACAGATCATGGGATGAAAGAACACTCAGCCGGACTGTTCAGCTACACAAACGACTGCTACGAAGGGGATTGGATTTTTTGCCTTTTACTGTCCACTTTGAACCTACAAATCAACCCAAGTTTTCTTGGGTGAAGCTGCCAACTCTCCCCCCCCCCCCCCCGGCAGAGCTGCGGTCTTTTTGAGAGCCACATGAAGAGACAGACATTTAGCAGTTGCCGCTTTTTCCACATCACATATAAAGTCTATTCAAGGTTTTTTACTCCACAAACAGATGGCCAACATGGTTCATAACAAACAGAAAACACACACACACACACACACACACACACACACACACACACACACACACACAATGCAAGTCCAGCAGTCAAAGACAGCAAATAAACAACAACACCTGAGACATGCTTCCTGCCAGTCTCCAGCTTCCCAAAACTGGACAAGGAAAAATGGATTTTTAACTGGCACCTAAAACTATGTAGGTTCCAATGAATTTGGATGAAGAACAAGAAGGTATTCCAACGTCTGGCTGCCACCACAGAAAAGGCCCTGTCCCCAGTGACCACTCACTTTGCCTGCCTTGTTGAGGCATGGGGGGGGGGGGATATGAAGAAAGGTTGACGTGGCAGATGATGGTCTTCAGCCACTTCAGTTCCAGACTCTTATCTTGCTCACGAGTCACATTATTGGGACATCAGGCCCAATGTCTGAGTCTGGAGGTGCCAGGAATTAAATTTAGTACCTCCTTCCAGCAAAGTAGGGGCTCTCCTGCATAGCTGTCTCTCCCCCCCCCCCAATAGAAACCATCACACATTCAAGCTGGTCTTCCTTTTGTGCAGCAGTCAAAGGCACAGGAGCCCTGCTGCATGCTGACAGCACAACATTGTTCTCAGGTTTGCCCACCAGACGCCAACTAGTGGGGCCATGGAGGGAGGTTTCAAGAGCAGGGGAAGGGACTAGTTGGCACAACTTAGGATTTTCACGCTGGCCAATACAGGTGTTGGCACTGGGCAATCTGTCCCAGGTTTCTCCATGCCCACACAGTGAGTTCTCAAAGGCGGCTTCTGCCTTGGGACCTGCGGCCCTTCCCTGACTGCGAAGGGGATGAGCGGGGGAGGTTTTCTATTATTTAGTGTTTGTAAGATGCAAAGCGCATAAGGGCCTGAAGGTTCTTCTGTCCCTCTAAAATATGCATGTGTGTTTGTGTGCAAGCAGGTACTGGCCAGCCCTTGAAAACAAGCTGCGGTGACAGCTCTGGGATGGGGTGTGTGTGTGACTGGAGTCTCGCGCACTGGTGGGGCAGGGCTCCGAGTGGCGCTTGCCTTGGCAGCTGTTTGCAGCAAACCTGCCATGTCCAGGCAGATCGAAAGGATCACAGAGACCATCCAGGGTTCAGATACGGAGTGCTGCTGGCTTTGTTGTTTCAAGTGCTTATTAGGACATTTTGCAGATTATTCTATATTATTTATTGTAATTTGAATTATGTGCTGCTGTCAAGAACCACTTGGGCTGGAGCTTGCACCTGCCCCGTGAAGTGAGCTGCTGGAACTGCAGCTGGAGGCTCTGAACTGACCCCCCCACTTCCCAGGTTGGCAATTGGGCCTCTCTGGACAGGAAAGCCTAGAAAAGGCTTCCTGTCTGGACTGAAGCCTGGCCTAAGCAGCAAGTTGCCTCTGGCATGGCTTGCAGCCCCCTCCCAATAGGACTGTCCCACTCCATGATTTTGTCCAATCCACATTTCCTGCCATCCAAACCAGTGGCAATCACCTTGTCTTGTGGCAGTGAATTCCACAGACTAATCATTTCCTTGCTTTTTTCTCTCCATTGTTGGAATTTCCAGGCTTTTAATAAACTTCCATCATTTAGAGTTAGAATTAGAGCAGATAAAAGAAAATATTTCTTTACCCAGAGTGTAATTAGTCTGTGGAACTCCTTGCCACAGGATGTGGTATTGGTAGCCAGCCTGGATGCCTTTTAAAGGGGATTGGATAGATTTCTGGTGGGAAACTCCATTACAGGTTAGAAGCCATGATGGATACGTACAGTCTGAGATTAGATGGTTGCTCATCATGAGGGCCGGGTAGGAATTTTTTCTGTCATCTAAACTGGCCGTGGATGGCAGTTTTTTTGCCCACCCCAGACTGGCGAGGGAGGGAAGGTATATTTCATGCCTTAAAAATTAGACACTGTGTTTAATAAAGTAGCACAAGTTCAACCTAACTGCAGTCTGGTGTCTTTGCTGAGGGGTGTGAGTGTAAATAGAATGCTGGCTGCAGGGAGGTGGCAGTGAGATGCAAGTGTCTTGTGGTCTTGTGTGCTCCCTGAGGCATCTGGTGGGCCGCTGTGAGATACAGGAAGCTGGACTAGATGGGCCCTGGGCCTGATCCAGCAGGGCTCTTCTTATGTTCTACTATTTTGCCTACCTGATCTAGTATCCCTGGGAAGGGATTGGGCTCACCACATCATTTGGCCAGTCACAGTTCATTGCGCTTTGCTTTTAAGGAGACCCCCCCCCCACATCTGCTGCAGGTTCTCCACTAATCTGGGAGGGAACTTTCCTGAGACCACCTCCTTCTGCCTGGGCTTCCTGCCTTTGTTGGTATCAGCAAATAGCCTTTTCTCCATTCATTTCCTGTCTACCCAGTAAGAAGAATGAAACCACACGCAAAGGAGGAAGGTGCTGTCCATCATCGTAAGGATATACAGCATCCATGAGATGATGCTTTCTGTTGGTCAGACCATCAAGCCCTCCAGCCTAGAATGACCTTCTCTGACTGGCAGCAGTTCTTCAGGGTCTCAGGCAGAGAAGGGCATTTCCCATCATCTGCTCCTGGATCCCTTTAACCTGGGATTGAGCCTGGGATCCTCTGCGTGCCACACAAGCACTCTCCGACTGACTGATGTCCCCAGGGGCTCTTCCCCCTTTATAAGTACTCTCGCTATACAAATTTTCACTTATCCATACTGCACATATTAAGACCATCTCTCTCTATCCTTACCATGATTTTTGATTTAAGGTTCAAGAATGGTGGAACTTTAAGCTCCAGAGAAAGAGAAGGGATGAATTTGCTGCATGTGTCCAAGAAGGCATTTCAGGAAGTCAGACTGATTTTTGGTTTCTCCCCCAATAGAATAGAGGTTCAGAGGGCCGCCTTTCTTGGGTGTGTGCCTGAGGGCTTTAGGGGAAGAACTCCTCAGGACCCTCAGAGGACCAAGCATGGATGGGGAAGAGGCGCCCCCATCTGAGATGCACGGCCTGATGGGTAGCAGGTCCCTAGGCTTCCAAACATGTGCATTACACACTCCCTATTGCAATGCATCTGTTTATGTGCTGTGTTTTTTCAAATTACTGTGAATATGAGTCCTAAAAAACTAAAGAAGCTGGAAAAACCCAAGAGGAGGAAAAATATGGGTTTTTCCTTATGCTATTAGGCATCTAGGATGATTTTGGGGTGAACCTGGAGTGACTTTGGAATGAATTAGAATTTTTCTCAGTGCAATTAATGTCATAATTGTACTCATTACCTGGACTGATTGATTGATTGATTGATTGATTCATTCATTCATGAGATTTCCATACTGCCTTTCCCCAGGCAAGAAGCCTGGAGATTTTCACTATAAGGGTTGCTTTCAGGAGCTGACTCGGTACATATAAGGACGGAAAAGTGTGCTAGACCTTTTCCTGTCCTGTTCAGCTACGGAGCAGGCCAGGCCAGGCCAGGGACGGCACAGCTGACTGCTGACATCAGGGAGTCTGCCGGCAGCCCTTCACTTTGCAACCTGAGAAGCCAGCTTGCTCTTTAGATGTCATCCTATCCTCTGCCCTGCAGTGCAGCTGACTGTCCAAGAGGAGTACCAGCCCTAGAAGCCAGGAGAAGGAGAGAGGAGGCAGAGGGGAAAGTCAGATCTGGTTGAATGATGTTGGAGGCTAATTGCTTACTGCTGGTTACTAAGCTACGGGGTTTCAGCAGCTCGGACACCCGTCAATATATTAAGCTCAGCCTGCAGCCCGAACAAGCTCATTCATTTCCAAGGGTGTTTATCTCCCTTCTTGTCTACTCTCCAGGGAGAAAACATAATTATTATTTAACCGTAAGTTAATTCAGCCAAGGTGTTGATCAATAATGGAGAATTACTCTTTTAAAAATAGAGAAATCATGAGGCAGGGCAGGAAGCCTGCAAAGCTCTGGGAGAACTCAATTATGGACAAGGGCCCAGGAAGGGGAAGTCGGACCCAGGAGCCCACTCAGTTTTCTCGGGGAAAAAAGCACAACTTCTAGCCTTGGCAGAAGCTCAAGGCATTGCAGAATCACCTGGTAAATTAATAGATTCCACCTTAGATTTTAGGTTTCCCCCTGAGGGGCAGCATTTAGCAGACACTGATTAAGACATTTGGTATCATCATGCACAGTGGAGTAGCTAAAGGGGGTGCAAAGTACTAAGTCTTGCAGGGAGCCTCACTGCAGCATGCAAGGGACCCTTCCCCCTACTCCAGGTGGGGGAGCAAAATGGAAGCATATGCCTGGCTCCAAAGGGGAGGAGAGGTTCCCTGCAAAACTTTAGTGCTTTGCACCCCCTCTAGCTACGCAACTGACCATGCATATCAGCTCAAGAATATATGAGTAGAGGGCCTGGATCAGAATGCCAGACTGCCCTGCCTACCCAGAGGATCTGAAACAGATGACTCAATGTGATTCACACACTGGACGGTATCTGTGGGTCAGCACCTCAACTGTCAGCCAGGCCTTCAGCAATATGAGGCTCTTTATGCCCAAGAGCCCAGAACCTGGTCTGCATCACCAGGGGCCAGGGAAAACAAACCCCCCCCCTCCAAAAAAATTCACTAATTACAGTATACCTCTGGGTGGGTTTTAATTGTACACTGCAGTGGAAGACAATCTTGATTGACAAAGGTAATAGGAGTGAGTGGGGAATAAATATAATAAAAAAGAGAACAGGACGCAATGGAGAAATCCACCCTTCAGAAGCGGTAGTCAGCACTCTGCCATTCTGAAACATGGAGGTCGCATTTTAGGCTGTCATAACTGGATGCTGACAGTTTCACATTCTGGATTCATACTCTCTCTCTCTCTCTCTCTCTCTCTCTCTCTCACACACACACACACACACACACTCTTTCTCTCTCTCTCTCTCTCTCTCTCTCTCTCCCTCCCTCCCCCTTTTATGCTAGAAGTCATATACCACAATATCTTGTGGTAATGAGTTCCACAGGCTGAAAATAAGTTATGAAAGGAACTACTAACTATTGCTGGTTTGAAACTTGCTACTGGTTCAACTTACAGAAGAGCCCTGCTGGATCACACCAAGATCCCATCTAGTCCAGCATCTTGCTTCCTATGTACACATTCACATGCCTCACAGAGGTTCACAGGCACACAGCTGCAATAGCCCTCCATGCTCTTGTCTCCAGAATCACCTATTCAGAGATACACGTCCCCTGAACATGGAAGTTCCATTCAGTTGTCAAATACACGTACGGTACATGGAGGGCCCTGTGAGATCCTCTGAACTGGTCCTCCCTAGACAGTGAGGGCAGTGGCGTCACTAGGATTCGTGTCACCTGGTGTGGGAGGCCTGAGCGTCACCCCATGCAGTGGGCGGGGCAATGCCCCAGGTGGGCGTGGTGATGTACCATTCCCCCGCCCCCCTGGTTTTTTGGCTGTATCTTTTGTTAGAACACAGATATTTCAAGGTGGTTTGTTTCAATGCATTCTGTATGAAATTATGCATTGATTAATATATAACATGATGGGATTATTCCTCCAAACTCTGATTTTAGTGATTTTGAAAACGTGTAGAGTCACACCCCCCCCCGTCAACTTACTAACAACTTATTGCAGCAGTTCTCAAACTTTTAGCACTGGGACCCACTTTTTAGAATGACAATCTGTCCAGGACCCATTGGAAGTGATGTCATGGCCAGAAGTGACATCATCAAGCATATTAAAATAAATAATTATAAATAATTAAATTAAAATAAAATAATTAAATAAGGGGGAGCCAGTCCTGTTCCACCAAGTGAATCTAATAACAACAACAACAACAACAACAACAACAACAACAACAACAACAACAACAACAACAATAATAATAACAGGTATTTATATACCGCCTTTCTTGGTCTTTATTCAAGACTATTCAAGGCGGTTTACATAGGCAGGCTTTTATTTAAATTCCTTATTAAATAGGGATTTTTACAATTGAAAGAAGGTTCTTTGTTTCAAGAACCACTACATTCAAGGTGTTTCACTCTGATCTGGCTTCACATCCTGGCCTCCATCCTCCCACGCTCAGAGCAGATGGAAATAGCTCGTCTTCAGCTTGTCAGCTGCTTCAAGGTCGCACGGTGCCGGTGGCCTCGAACTGGCGACCTTGTGGATGTTATCTTCAGGCAGACGGAGGCTCTACCCTCTAGACCAGACCTCCTGCCCTGGTCTAGAGCAGGAGTACTCTGCTCTGAAGTACTGCTCTGAGTAGGAGTACTCTACTCTGAAGTAAATCCTATTGTGGTCAATGGGGCTTACTCTCAGGAAAGTGTGGGTAGAATCGCAGCCTGTGAGCCCAAGCCTATGCATGTCTACTATGAAGTAAGTCCCATAGTGGTCAATGGAGCTTACTCTGTCGTCTGCCTGCAATAACACCCCCCAAAAAGAATCAGTGAGATTTCCAGCCCTCCCAGTGCCCAGTTTAAAGTTCTTCCATTTCAAGCATATCAAGATAAAGACCCTCCTGGCTTCACAAGTGCAAAATAGAAAACTTTCTCCTTACCATTCAAGCCTCTTTTTGTCCTTTTTAGTGGGGGGAGGTTGCCTTCTGGAGCATCTCCAGCTCCATCTGATCGGGACCCTTTTGGTGTCCTCACATTTCCCTTTGCCTGGCCTGACCAGCAGCCAAGGCACGTCTGCCTACTCACGAGTAAACACGACCGTGAGGCTGCTTGGCTTTCCATAGGGCTCAATAGACTGCAGCTGGGAGGGAGGCAGGGACCTCCTCCCTTTTGTGTTTTTGGGGGCTGCATTCATTGGATCAGGACCGTTCTGACATCCTCGGAGTCCTCTCTGCCTGCCCTTTCTGATGGACTATGGCAAGTATGCCTACTCACGAGTAAACGCACGATATGGCTCACTTTCACTTTCCATAGGGCTCTATGCATTTTTCCTTCCGGTTTTTTGGCCATAACTTTTGAAGGAAAGGAGCTATTTTGATTCAATTTTCTGCACTGCACTCCACTGGCCATTCTGCATCAAAAAGGTGTATGGCATGACACGGTAGATCCTACTGCCATGAAGTTAGCGCATCCTCCCCCCAGGGTGCGTCACCCCCCCGGGTGCGTCACCCCCCCAGGCACGTCATCCGGTGCGGCCCGCACCCCCTGCACCTCCCTAGCAACGCCAGTGAGTGAGGGTCCAATCCTATCCCACTTTCCAGCATGGATGGAGCTGTGCCAGCAGGGCGTGTACTAAATCCCGTGGTGGAGGTGCAGTCAGAGAGGCCTCCTCAAGGTAAAGGAAAGTTTGTTCCTCCGCCTTAGGGCTGCATTGAAGCTGCAACGGTGATGGAAGTTGGAGAAGTTTGGGCCCTCAGTCTTTTTGGCAAGTTTTTTCTTTTTTTCTGCCCTGGTCTCTATTTGCTGGTCTCATCTGCTACTCACAGACGTCATTTCAGCCGCTCCATCAGAAAACCAGTAATACAGCACTGGAATATATCTTATCCTCTTCATGATGTATTTATACCCTACCCTTCTGTCTCCACAGGGGCCACTAGGGAAGCTCACAACAATTGTAAAACACAGTAAATAAAAACATCATATGAACGATATAAAGCAAGTTACAAATGAAATAAAACTAGGGATGCTGCAGTCAGTCAAAGCTCAATAAGCTGCCCCCACCCAGAAGAGAAAGTTTTTCAGCAGGTGTTTTGGATCCCAGGGGAAGAGTTTCTCAGCTTGGGTGCCACTGCCTGCTCCCTGCTCCCACCAGTGCACCCTTGCCTGGGGACAGGGCCTGGAGCAGAGCAGGACCCATGGAAGGGAGGCACTGGACAGGCCATTCCAGGTTCTTATACATTTGGCACAGGGAATTATTTTCCCCCAGTGGAGAATGAGAACAAGCCTGGCAGCTTTCAAAGTTCTCCAAGAAAATTTCACCAGCACTTAATGAGGATATGCTAAAAAAATAGGGAGCACTTAGGAGTTTGAGAAGGGGTGGGGGAAGGAACTGGCTGTCCCCATGGGGCAGAGAGGAATAGTGAGTGACAGGGAGTGGGGCAAACAGCCCCTGAAAGAGGTCACAGGGGGGCTGGAATGCCAGGATTTCATACACCACAGCATCAGGCTTGGCACGGGGATTGACCTGACAATTGTCAAGACATGTTTGCTGCTGTAAAAAGAAAAATACCCAATAACACCTCACCACAAGGGATGCACCTGACTTCTTGTACTTGACTAACAGCCAACTACATTTGCTGCTACAGAGCAGAACGGTGGCATGCCACGGGTGGATGGTGAGCC
This sequence comes from Tiliqua scincoides, assembly GCF_035046505.1. Classification (NCBI taxonomy): domain Eukaryota; kingdom Metazoa; phylum Chordata; class Lepidosauria; order Squamata; family Scincidae; genus Tiliqua; species Tiliqua scincoides. Next base: position 1,202,124 of record NC_089822.1, read on the forward strand.
GGGCACACAGCCAAGTGGTCACACAACCATGCCACCACCTGCTGAGATCTGCTGAGATCCAGGCCATCCACACTGCCACACATCGCTCTGGACAAGCGCACTGACCCAGAGAGGGATGACGCCTTGGCCATCCTGCCTCCAGGGAGCTTTCAGGGTGTTGGGGGGTGTGTGTGTGTGGAGCAGTGGTTACTTACCCTGCTGGCTATGCCTCTGAGCACAGACTACCACTGCTGAGACAAGCACCATGCAACACACGGAGGGAATGGGGTAAACCATCTGTGGAAGAAACACAACAGCACATGGTCAGTGGGGAAAGAACTGAAGCAAAGGAGAACAGCAAAGGAGCAAAGGAAAAGCAGCACATCTGGCAAGAAACGGGTTCCCAGCCACAACGGAGGAGTTTAGCACGAGAAGCCGATCCTGGAGGGGAGGTCTGCGGCAGGAAAGCCAACGCCACAAAGAAATGCCAGCTTTTCTTCTCTTTCCCATTTGGCCTAAAGATCTGTCTAGCCCCAGCAAGTTCGCAGTAAAGGCAGGATTTGAACGCAAGTCTTTGAGCCCTGCATTTCACACAGGGCACGCCTGCCCCTGAGCACCCAAACTGCAGTCTAACTCAGACAGGAATTGTTCCACTTGTCTGTCCCTTTTTACCAACTTTCACATCCCAGCACTGCTCATCACTAGACTCCTGTAACTACAGGCTACCTACTTCTTAAGATAAAAATGGCTGAGGCTGGGGGGAGATAAGACATCAAAGCCCAACCAAATTCAAAAAGAGAAGGGGGAGGGCTCCAGGATCAAAGGTGGGTCCATCCAGTCCAGGATCCTGCTTCCCACAGGGGCCAGCCTGGGTCCCACAGCAGGACGTCCCCTCCACTGTCAGCCAAAACATCTGGCGCAAACTCCCCCTGCAGGTGGACTCATCACGATGGAGTGCCTTTGCAGCCTGCAGTTTTTGCACTGCCCTCCTGATCTAGCTGGCACTTCCAGCTGCATCAAAATCCTAGCTGCTGCTCGCGTTTACGGTCCTAAAACTGCCACCCACATCTCTGCCAGTCCCACTTTCCACTGCCCTGCAGCACCAGCTGAATTTGCAGGCAGGAGAGCCAGCCAGGCCTCCTGATACAGGGGGTGGTGTGTTGTAAGAGGGGGCGCTCTCTTGTGTGCCAGAAATGATGATGAGCATTGGCAGAATGCAGAGGCCTTTAGGACAGCTGAAGAGCCCTGTGCCCCGTCTTGCCGAGAGAGGGGTCAGCTGCAGAGGGAAACAGCAGCTCTGCCTGGGGGAAACCGGGGAAACCAAATGGGGACAAGCACTGGTGGTGCCCATGGAATTAATGCAGAAACAGAAGAATGAGTCCCAGGAAGATGCAACAATGCAGAAGGTGAAGCCGAGTGAAGCCCTTGTGAACCCGCTGCCGTGCCCGGGGGGCCCAGCTGGCTGGGCTGACTCCTGAACCCACAGAAGCAGAGGCAGCACCCAGCGCACCACAGGGTCACCTGCCACAGGGAAGCTCCAGTCCAGAACTCTGCCCCAGGGCCCCCAGCAACTGGCACTGGCACTGAGCCTGAGCAAACGAACAAAGGAGGTCTTACAGCGAGACGGACCGCTGGCCCGTCCAGCTCTGGATCCCGGCCATTGCCTGGAGATGCTGCCAGGGACTGAGTCCTGACCACAGAGCTTTTCCACCAAGCTCGGGCCTCTCCCCTGGTCAGAGAAATGCACCTTCTCTACTGTGCCAAACCCCTCTGGTCTCCTTTGTCAAGCAGCTCTCAGTCACTGGCTGGTTCCTGGCACCTCTCCCCATCCCACCTTCTCTGTTTCATATGCACTGCAAACCCTTCTGCTTTAAGTACAGTAACGTCAGATCCAGGAGGCCTGGTGGAAAGTCCCAGTTCCAGACAGGCAGCAGAGGTGGCAAAGAGAGGAGTGGGACCTGTGAATGACAGCTGTCAGCAGCAGACACTCTCCGGATAAAACAGTGATATGTTTCAACCTGGGATGCTGAGAGTCACACTTCCATCTTGTTCTCTCAGTTAGCAGGTACCAGACTAAGCTGTGCTGTGGCACCATGTGGAAAGTTGCCATCTGAGATGCTAAGATGCAAATGTGCTGAACTGTACTGAGGGGTTGTCTCTAAAGCCCCCTAACGTGGAGAGTGAACTGTGCGGGACTGACGCCTGGGCAGGCTCAGAGTGCCTCAAACCAGCAGGGGGAAGTTAACTTTTCCAGGCATAGCTTTAGGATTTGACTTGCACCAGATTCCCCCCTGCTCTGCCCTGCCCCCAACCCCTCAGCAGGCTCTGGTTTCTGCCCAACTTGCAAGCTCAAGTTCTCTCAGAAGCCTTTCGTAGCTCAGATGGGCCACAGCTCTCCCCTCGGTCAATGCAAAGGTGGACAATTCAGGCTACAGTGACTGGAGTGGTGGTTGTGGTGACCACAGAAGGACAATGGCCGTGACTTGTTTCTATAGGAAAAGGCAGTCATGCATTCATATCTTAATCTATGCACATTTAAAATTCCACCACCGCAGGGGATTGTATGTTAGGTATTGTATTTAATCCCTGTACACATGAACACACCCCTTGAGGTGATTCAAAAGCTCACAGATGGAGACCAGCTCTGGTCTGGGGCAGGCCACAATTCCTTCCAGGTCTCCTCCCCCCCCCCCCACACACACACTTTGTAGTACTCCGACCCTGAAATCAACATTTTTGGAAAAAATGACGCCTTCTTGCTTTGACTGAAAATGTCACCTTGGTTTGGCTCAGAAGCTGAAATGAAACACCTCACGTCTAAATGTTTTACTTCTTGTCAATTCACGGCACTTTAAATTGCTTTTATGGTCTTGTTTTAAAAATAATCTTTACAACCTTATTCAGAATAAAGTGACTGTCACCACAATCAAAAGCACGGATGAAAGTCCCGTGGAAACAGATGGAGCCTGTTTCCAAGACACGCACAAGAGATGGGCGCAGCAGAAACCTGATAAAACACAACAGCAAGAACAGCTGAAACTGTTCCCTCCCCTGGAGAGACACAAAGCTCCCTGCTATAACCCCTCTCCCCTCACCTGACACCAGCAGTCAACAAAGCTGGGCAGCTGCCAGGACCCTGAGATACTGGAAGTCTCCTGTGGCCGGCAAGCCAAGCAACCAAGCCCTGTGGCAATGCAGTCCCTCATCCACCTTCTCCTAGGGTTTCAAAGACCAGCAGAGAGAACAGACCAAGGACCACAGAAGGATCGTGTTACGTAAGCCCTTCAAGGCCTCACACTCGCCTGGCCCCTCTGGCTGAGCAAATCTAATGATGCAAGCGGGCCCTGGGGAGGACCCCCTGGTTGATCTACGAAGCCCTTCCTTATGGCCAGCCCAGCTGCAGCTCCTACACAGAGAGGTTTGAGCTCCATGGGTGCTCTGCCCAATGTATAGCCTGCAGGGAAGAAGAGCTGCACACCCCTCCTCCATGCCAAGGAGTTCATGTTCAGAGCGGTGGAACAAGAGAGCCCCTGGCTGTTGCCCCAACAAGTCTCTCTTAATCGCCCCCCAGCCCCAGGTCCCTCCTAAGACCCTGTCAGCATGAAAGCCAGAGGAGAGGCAGGCCTTATGCATCGGAAGCCTCACCTGCAGGGTCAGCAGGACTGACTGACACTTGGAAGGACACTGAAAGTCTCGACTGTCAGCAGAACAGCTGGAGGAGGCCTGGAGGATCCAGCAATTACACAACGCAGAGGAAAGCAGCCAGGTGCTGTTTTTCTCTTTGCTCATTAATAACAATTCATTAGCAAGGGGGGACTGAAGGAGGCGGGTTGGCTAAGAGCCAAGTTGCCCAGAAGACACCGTGGTCAAGGAGGAAGCACTCGACATACATGCAGACTTTGAGTCCTGATTTGAAATAAAAAGTCACAACTTTAATTGCAGGTCTACAGTGGTGATGCTGCACGGGTGGGGGGTTTGGCTGCAATGGGTGACTGGCTTACATGGGGCAGCCATGAAACAGTGGCAAATAAATACAGCCAACTCTAGAGGAGCAGCCATGTTGACTTACTCTAGCAAGAAGGCAGAGTTCTGGGACATCTTCCATCACTCAGAGTCACTCTAACATGTGCTTGTATCCACAGGAGACAACTCACAGATCTGTGACGTGGTAGCACCATAACTGAGCCAGCGCAGGAGTTGTCACCACATTGACCGACAGCATCAACATGTATTTCATTTTTAAAACCATTTTTGTACTCCTGTAACAGGTCTGCCTATCCCCCTGTGCTGCTTTCACTCTCCACCAGGTACACGAGGTGGGTGGGGAGGCAGAGCCTCCCCCCCAGAATCCTTCAAAAAGCACTGCCACCGTGTGATGCACACAGCGCTCACAACCCACGTGCAAAAGCATGTGCTTGTGTGCCTCACACAACAGTGGCACTTTTCTGAAAGACTCCAGTGAGGAGGCTCTGCCTCTCCTGGCTCCCCACTGACTGCAGCTGTTCTCAGCAAGGGCAGCTCCTCCCCAAATGTGACTGGCTTGGTGGCTCTGGAGTATCAACTCCACAGCACTGATTTGCTGGGATCACTTCTGTCATGAATCCAGGAGGCCAGGCATTGCGCAGGGAAAATGCTGTAGGAGCAGAGGCATTTGGGCCTCTTCAGCCTAGAAAAGAGACGCCTGAGGGGGGACATGATTGAGACATACAAAATTATGCAGGGGATGGACAGAGTGGATAGGGAGATGCTCTTTACACTCTCACATAACACCAGAACCAGGGTGTTGGGAGGGTTATGACAGACAAAAGAAAATATTTCTTTACTCAGCGTGTGGTTGGTCTGTGGAACTCCTTGCAACAGGATGTGGTGATGGCGTCTGACTTAGATGCCTTTAAAAGGGGATTGGACAAGTTTCTGGAGGAAAAATCCAGTTACAAGCCATGATGCATATGTGCAACCTCCTGATTTTAGAAATGGGCTATGTCAGATGCAAGGGAGGGCACCAGGATGAGGTCTCTTGTTATCTGGTGTGCTCCCTGGGGCATTTGGTGGGCCGCTGTGAGATACAGGAAGCTGGACTAGATGGGCCTATGGCCTGATCCAGTGGGGCTGCTCTTATGTTCTTATGCTCCCTGGGGCATTTGGTGGGCCACTGTGAGATACAGGAAGCTGGACTAGATGGGCCTATGGCCTGATCCAGTGGGGCTGTTCTTATGTTCTTAAGAACAGGGAAACGTGAATATCGGCACACACTGGTTTCTTCCTCTCACAGGAATCTTTTTACCTCACCAGTAATTTCTGCTTTCTGGAAACTTGAGATAGTATTAAGCACAGCCATGGGGTCAAGACGTACACCTACACAGAGGAGAGACCAGCAACATTTATACCCAACGGAGTTAAAATGCCCACAACGCACAAGGGACACTGGCTGGTGTGTCACACATTTCTGGCAAGCGCAAAAGAAGAGGAGACCACTGTTCTGAGAGCAGCTTTGAGTAATACAAAAGTTACTAAGCCTCAGGATGGATGGCCAAAATGAAGTTAGAGGGCCAGGTAGGGCAATAATTTTCCCACTCAACTGGTCCCACCCATTCCAACACATGCACACTCACCTTGTGGCCTCTCCCGTTTGCTCAACTGAGGATCATGAACTGTGTGCATTTTGATAAACTGCCCCTCGAGGTGCACAGCTAAGAGCAGGGTAGATGAAAGCAGAGTTCAAATCATGCACACACATGCATACACGGTTTAGCAGGACACTTGGGATACTCAGTCAGGCAACAACTTGAGTGTGCTGTGAGTGTGCATGTCTCTAAACCCATGGGGACAAATGGAGGGGGAAAGTGCTCTCTAAACCAACCCTTGTTCTTCTCCCATCTAACTTCACCTCCATCTCCCAGCCCTTCCTCTGTCATCTGCCCTGTGTCATGTTTCACATTGTAAGCTCTTCTGGAGATCCACCTCTTATGCTTTGCCAAATACACTGATGAAGCAACCACAATTTTGACATTCGCTGCTGTTTAGTGCAGGGGTGGGCAAGCATTTTGGCAAGAGGGCCCACATCATCTCTCTGACATTGTGTTGGGGGCTGGAAAAAAGAATTAACTTACATTTCAAATTTGAATAAATTTACATAAATTTATGCATGGAACTTATATAAATGAATGCATCTTACTGAGCTTATTTATAATCCACATGAGAACTATAATACAGGCATGTAGAACCACATGAGAACTGTTTGCCACACAGCTCTTGCACAGTGAAAACATACACACCAAGTCAGAAACACAGGGAGTTATAAGTTGTTCAGAGGCAATGGGGGGGAGTGTAAAATAATGCCCAGGGAAAAGCAGAAAACACATGGAGACGATAAAAAGACTTGCTCTGACTTGGCCTGCAGCTCATGTCTGGCAGTGGCGACTGGCAGTCGTGGGCCACTGTGAGCTCCAACTGTCTCTGATGGGCCAGAGGCTCATTGGAGACTGGGGGCTCCCTGTGGGCAGGTTTGGGATCACTGAGGGCTGCAAATCGCCCCCAGGATGGGGTTTGCCTACACCTGGTTTAGTGAAACAAAATCAAATGTCAAACGTGCGTGTGTGTGTGTGTGTGTGTGTGTGTGTGTGTCTGTCTGTCTGTCTGTCTGTCTGACTCTGTGTGCTTAGGATATGGTTCCTTGAGAAATGGCCTCTCCTTGGGCAAATCTGGCTGCCCCCAAGATCATCTGAGGAGGCTCTGCTGCAGGTGCTGTCACCCTGAAGTGTGTGGACAGGGATAATGCACAACAGTTTCTTCTTGGTGTTGGCACCCAGACTACAGAACTCTCTCCTGGGCAAAGTGAGGACGACTTTCACTTTCTTAGTCTTTCAAAAGCATTTCAAAACTTTTGTCCTGGCAAAGATTTATTGATTGAGATCTCTGCTGTGTTGGTTCTGAACATTTTTTGCTGCACTGTTATACGGTGTTCAATTGCTTGATCTGTTTTGTTTTTATTGCTGCTTTGTTGTTGCCCAGATTGTAAGCCACTTTAGATGCTTTTATGGAGACAGATTGCAAGGTACATTTTTTAATAAATAAAAACTTTTGAAAATCTGCTGCAGCAGGTAGGTCTGCTCTGTTTCTATGTGTTGTGAACTTGCATTTTATTGTTGAGTGGTTGCATTGCCATTGCAAGTGGGGCCAGCCTCCAAGCCAGGAATGCCAGGTGGGGGAGGCGTCCCATTGGAAGTTTCTTGGTGATAGTGATGCAAACAGCTATAGCTGCTTAAGTGTGGGATTCTTCCAAAAACACATCTATGCTTGAATGTGCATTTTTATATCTTTATCTGGTTACTCAATCAAAAAGATCCCAAAGTGGCCAGAAACACCTATTAAAAATTCAATTTAGAACGATTTGTCTACAATTAAAACTCTTCATTTGAAAATGAAGCCTCCTAAACTGTGACCACTCCCCCCCCCCACAATAAAAGGAAACAGGAAGGATGATACAAACACAGAAAACCCCCACGTTTCAGTAAAATTGTTTTAAAAGAAACATCTGTGACCAAAGCTCCAGGTCACAGGCACGTGCCTTTCTGGAGGAGAAAGAAACTCCTTGGTCAGCTACTTAAGTCTGACTGCCACATCCTTTTCTTGCTCCGAGTTTACCGAAGTCCTGTAACGGATCACTTCCCCCTGCCTGGAATTCACTGACAAGAAAAAATAGCCAGTCTGTCCAGCTGCAAGGGGAGGGCAGCAATCCAAGCCCAATCATCTATTCTGGCATTGGCAGGAGCTGACGTGAGGGGCAGAATACTGATACTGAGGCCTGAGTGGCTGGCCTCTATAAGAGGCGCCTCAGCAGGACAAGGGGGCATGGAGGGCAGGCTGCCAAAGGGCAGGTGGGGGAATGAACTTGGTCAGTCAACAAATGTTTGTGGGTTGCTGGAGATGTGCCCCATGAGAACTGGTCCTTGAAAGGCGTCCAGAAACTCCACTGGTGCAAAGGCCACCACACACTGAACACAGGTCAGTGGGGTGGCAGGACTCCTTCCAACCCCATGAGCCAGGAATTGTACTCATATTCCATCTTCACTGCACTTTCCACATCCCCTGCCACCAACCTCCACAAGCACGCATGAGAATAAGCAAGTGGCCAAGTGGCTCAGAAACTCAGGGTCACCCAGGCAATGTCACCTCCCAAGACTCAAGCCAAAGCCAAGGCTGGAGTAGGACCAAGCCAAAGGCATCATTGGCTGACGAGCCCAGGAGGTTGTTCAAGCACAGGAAGGTCCCCTGTGCTTCTGCACCCAGCTGACTGCCTACAAACAAGCTCATGGCTGCAAACTCTTGTGCCTCTCAGGAGAAACAGGCACCAAAGTGACACACACAGCTTTAATCACATGAAAAAGGAATGAGAAATGGAAGCAGTCTGAGACAGAGGCTGTTTGTTTTTCTATTAGAAAATAGCCAGAAGTGACATTTCTAGCATGCCTCTAGCATACTAAAAGCAAACGACAAAACAGTGTTGAGTCATTAGACTCACACGTATGGAGGCCGCCATTTTCTACCATAATGTACGGAGGCTGCCATGCTTCTGCCATTAGAGATGAACTGCATGGAAGCCGCCATCTTTAATGGCTTCATGCTCGCCAGGCAATTTACTACCATGGCCGGTGTGCTGGAAGTAGAAAAACAAATGTGACCCCAGAATGCTACCAGGAGAAAAACAAACAGCTTTCTAGCTCTGCTAGCACAAGGCCTTGAAAAAAAATGCAGCCTTTGATGCTTCCACCATTTCATTTCTAAACCTCTTTCCTTGGAATGGTGGACTGAAAAAAAATATTTGCACCAAACTCAACCTATTCTGGAGTTTGCTTTGGAAAGTTCAGATGGTTAAATCTTTGAGTCTTGTTGATTCATACTGTTTCCCAGCTCTCGCTCTGAGATTCTCCCAGCTGACAATGGACACCTTCAAAATCTGTCAAAGGACTCAGTCTTTCTGCTATCATCGCCCACTTCACACCCAACCAAGGAACTGTGCCCTGACCGCTAAGAAGCAGCAGAGGGAACAGCTGGATCCAAAGAGCTTTGCACTGAAGCTGGTGTTTGAGAAGTACTATTGATTTAGTTACATTCATACTTTTCTCTCTGCTCAGGTGTGCTTGAGACAAAGCAGAAGCTGAACACTCAGACGCAGAAGGCAGCAGAATGCTGGAGCGAGTGAGGGCTTTTGCCCACCCAAACTGGAATTCAGCACCATTTGAGGATTTGAGTCCGAGATGCTGAACCCCTCCCTCCAGTGTCTACATTTCAATCCTAAGAAGCAATCGGAAGAAATCCAACCCATTAAGTCTGGGAAATAACATATTAAAGCAGTCGCCATTACGGGTTACAAGCCATGAAGTGTATGCGCAACCTCCTGATTTTAGAAATGGGCTATGTCAGAATGCCAGATGCAAGGGAGGGCACCAGGATGAGGTCTTTTGTTATCTGGTGTGCTCCCTGGGGCATTTGGTGGGGCCGCTGTGAGATATGGGAAGCTGGACTAGATGGGCCTGTGGCCTGATCCAGCAGGGATGCTCTTACGTTCTTATGCCAAACACGATACTTGAGTCCCTGCTTCCACGCCGCAGCCTGCACCTTCATCTTGTGTTTCTCAAAGGTGCAATTTGCTGGTGCAGCTCGCGGTGCCCATTTTCCTGGGAGCAGGTTCCATCCCTTTCACTAAGTACCATTTCAGTGTTCGGGAATAAACATTCCAGCAGCTTCAGATTCCCCACCACCTACCCAAGTGCTCTGCGGGTCTGCCATGAACCCTACCAGGCCCCAGGTTCTCCCCTCTCTTTCTTGGGGAAGTGAGTGCAAATGGAGGAAGCTGTCTTGCAGGGGAAGGGAGCCCTTTTCCTTTCATCAAGGACAGATGGTCCCTAGCAGACATCTCTCCTCCCCATCATCGTCATCATAGCCTCAGCAGACAGTAGTGCCTTGCAGTCTGTGCTGCCAACACCCCCCAGCTGTGCCTTTTGCCCCCGGCATCTGGACAGCATCACCTCTCAGCTAATAACTCTGCAGGCTTTAAAACCAGAGAGCCACATAATTCAGCTCTTGCCCTTGCCTGACCCCTGTCCCCTGCTGCAGCGGCACACCTTGGCCCCAGGCTCGTAAATGTGTTTGCTGTGGCTCCCTGAAGGCCCACCACCAAGACCCAGGACTCATTGCGGACTTCCCTGAAAGACTTTGAACTTACAGGAGTATGACTGAATGGGGGGAGGGGGAAGAGAAGGAAGGTAACAACTTGCAGTTCAGGAGAGGTAGGCAGGAGTTCTGCTGGGATTGCAGGAAGCACTGGCGTAGCTGGGGGGGCGGTGCACTAAGTTTTGCAGGGAGCCTCCCTGCAGCGTGCAAGCAGCCCCTCCCCTTGGGAGCCATTTGTGTACGTTTCCCCCCCCCCACCCAAATGGCTCCCAAGGAGTGCGGCCACTTGCATGCTACAGGGAGGCTCCCTGCAAAACTTAGTGCGCCACCCCCCCAGCTACGCCAGTGGCAGGAAGGCTTCCTGGGACAACCCATAAGATCTGCTGCTTGAGCTCAGTGGACCAAGTAGCACTTCCTGCCCACGAGACAGTTCTCACTGCTGGGGGGGGCACACGCTGGATTGTGTGTCTCTCAACAATTCTTACAGCACCACCAATGTGCCTGGCACTTTCCTAGGCAGAAGATGTCAAACTCCTGACCAGAGGGTCTGACAGTCATTTAACATAGGGGAGGACGAGGGAAATCCCACAGAACGGAAGTCCCCCCCCCCATATTCAGACTACTCAGGGAGCCAAGGGGCCTGGCACTCACTCTATGGGGTTGTGAGGGACGCAACCCACTAGAGCAGTGGTTCTCACACATTTAGAACCGGGACCCACTTTTTCAAACAAGTATCTTTCAGGACCCACTGAAAGTGATGTCATGACCAGAAGTGACATCATCAAGCAGGAAAATTTTTAACAATCCTAGACTGCAATCCTACCCGCATTTACCCAGGAGTAAGTTCCATTGACTATCATTGTTAGAAGAATACACATAGTAGCATGTTAAAAGTACAGATCTCTAGCATTTCATGGCATACCATGGCAGCATCGTCTAATCCAGGGGTGTCCAAACATTTTGGCAGGAGGGCCACATCATCTCTCTGACACTATGTTGGGGGCCGGGAAAAAATAATTTAATTTACATTTAAAATTTGAATAAATTTACATAAATTAATTTACTAGAGATGGAACTTATATGAATGATGGTCATGCAGTAGCTCAAGGCCTATAAAAGACCTTGCACAAAGCAAGGCCAGCCTTTCCTTCACTGCCACTGCTGCATCACAGATGTGAGACAGCAAGTAGTGGAGGGAGCCCTCGTCCCACAGCTCAGGTGAGAGGTAGAACAGTTGTCCTCATGCTGAGAGCAGTTGCATCGGGCCAGCACAGGCTCCAGCAAGTCTCATTGGAGACTAGGGGCTCCCCGAGGGCCGAATTGGGAGCCCCCAAGGGCTACAAGTGGTTTGGGCACCCCTGGTCTAATATATTAAAAATAAAATACTGACATTAATGGAGACCCACCTGACATTGGCTTGCGACCCACCTAGTGGGTCCCGACCCCAGTTTGAGAAAAACTGCACAAGGGGTCTTGGCAAAACGAGGTGCTTAAAGATAAAATCTGCACCAGGCCTTTGCTGAGTAAGCGCCCAGGCAACTCTTCCAGGAAAAGTCTTTGCTCACATAACAATTCAGTTCATAATTGTCTGAGCCAGTTGCATTATCATGTCTTATCACCATGTAATGGGCACTAGCTGTGATTGGCTAATAAAGTACGCCTGACTGAGACTAAAGGGGTCTTGGTTAAACCTCCAACAATAACCATCCTAGGATTTATTTTGCTACAACTCCTGAATGCCTGATCTCAAGTATGAATGCACTGAAATTTTGCTGGTGCCCTGCTTTACATTCAGCCTGGCCCTCTAGGAAGCTGCATGCCATTGTCCGCTTGTGTGCAAGATCATTTAATCACCATCATGCCATGGGCACAAGGTGGGCCCCTTCCCTCCGTCCTTCAAATGTCCCAGCCAACAAATCCTGACCAAAGCCATAAAGGCAGAGTCGTGTTTAGGGCAAATGGAAAACACAGATAAGAGAGCTGGCCAGGAACAGCTGGGCAGAAATCAAAAGGCAAACAGACTTCTGCTCACATTTGCAAAAGGGAATTTCTTTATCAAGGACACAGCACCATCTGTTTCAGTGGACTGTGACCTCATCCAGCCCCCAGCCCAAGAGTGCTGCTGTGAAGCAGGCCTTTTTGTGGGGAGCTCAGATTAACCATTGGGTAATGCGAACTAGCGTTGGAGAAATGCCTGTGCATCAAAGACTTTCTGAAGGTGGACCCATTCTGGCCTCTTCCCTGGGAGCTTTTGGGAGGACTTCCAAGGAGGTATGAGATGGGAAGCTATCCTTCCCATGGCACTTCTCAGGGCGAAACAATGCTCTCCTCCTTCTCTCCCTCTCCTGTCTTTTCCCCCATGATGGTTCAGGTTCTTATTTATTACTTCCGGAGCGCTGACAGGAACTGGGTGCTGTAAACATAAAACAAAATGATGGAGGCAGAGCTTAAACAAAGGTTTAAAACTATCAAACGGCACAGCCCTGTTCCCATGACATCCAGGGTCAGTTAATGCACACAGAGGGGCAAGCTGGGAGTCTTCAGATGAGTATCTGCTTGGCCAGTGTACAAATGTATGAATCTCTCCAGGCTGTTGAACCCTCGATCTTGAGTTCCAGATTGTGTAGCAAGAGCCCTACACATGAACAGTTATACTCAGTGTAGACATCTGCCTGGACACCCTCAGATGGGGGAAAGGGCTTGCCACTGTGATCTTGTCGTCTCCCTGAGGCCCTCCTGAAAGAATCCAACAGACACCAGGTGGCAATATGTAAGGCACAAAGTGGGAGAAAATGGGTGCATCCAAGGACTGAAGGGTGCAAGTTTGTTTCACACACCAATGAGGTTAGGAGGACAAGCATGCGCGAGGAGCACAGCGAGAGAGAGAGAGAGAGAGAGAACACGTAACAAAAGAAGAACCCAGCTGGATCAGGTTCAGGGCCCATCCAGTCCAGCCTCCTGTGTCTCAAGTGGCCCACACCCCTACATCTGGCATTCTATTCACACTCACGCCTCCCAACGGAGACACCAGACTGTATTTGGGTTTAACTTGGGCCACTTTATTAAACACAAGTGACTAATTTTTAATGCATGAAACCTACTGATCACATCACCTCTCCCTCACCAGTTCGGGGTAGGCAAAAAAAACCTGCCATTCACAGCCAATTCGGATGACAGAAAAGAATTCCTACCCATGAATTCCTCATTTCTACACATGATGAGCGACCAGCTAATCATAGACTGTACATACTCATCATGGCTTGTGACCTGTGATGAACTTTCCCTCCAGAAATTTGTCCAATCCCCTCTTAAATACATCTAGGCAAGACGCCATCACTACTTCCACAGTCTATTTACACGCTGAGTAAAGAAATATTTTCTTTTGTCTGTTCTAACTCTCCCAACACTCCATTTTAGTGGATGCCCCCTGGTTCTGGTGTTGTGTGAGAGTGTAAAGAGCATCTCCCTATCCACTCTGTCCATCCCCTGCATAATTTTGTATGTCTCAATCATGTCCCCCCTCAGGCGCCTCTTTTCTAGGCTGTAGAGGCCCAAACGCCGTAGCCTTTCCCTGTAAGCGAGGTGTCCCAGCCCTGTAATGATTTTGGTTGCTCTCTTCTGCACCTTTTCTAGTTTCACTATATCTTTTTTAAGACGGGCCCCAGCTGGAAGCAAGAGAGAGGAGGCATTTTAAAGCCCAGGGAAGTCGGCAGTATACTTGCTCACCTCCGCTTCCTCCCATTCTTGCCTCTCCCACCCTCTCCACTCCCTCGGATCTCTTCCGGTCAGGCTTGAGACTGGAACTTACTTGAGGCAGACATGCAGGTTTCTGCTCTATGATCTATATATGGTATTGATATACGGTGCTGTGGATTTCTGTGGTCGTTTATGCTAGATCGTCAGGCTATATTATTTGCTATACGATAATTATTGATTACATAAAGGGTTCCCCTCTGCCATTATGTCAAGTACCACATACATTAGCAGCGCTCTATAAATAACAGGCCCTTCAAAGCCTGGCTGATGCCTGCAGCCCTGCTGAGCTCCCTGGTGCCCCTGCACTCAGCCACGGAGCAGCACTTGCACCTTCCTCAAAAGTCATGCAGCCCAGTGGCCACCACCACGTCTTGGAGTGCAGAAACCCTAACATCACAACGTTTGGGAGTCTGAAGGAAATTCTGACCCCATGCCCGAGTTACCCAGTAGAATTCGGTTATTTCCCTCGCACAGGGCTTGTGGCCATGTATGCCAGAGGGCAAATATGGGTCAAGACCAGGCTTCCCCACGGCTGTCCATTCACATTACATGTCAGGTCCCCAGTGGGACCAGCAAGGCAAGTACTGCAGCGGTGCCCAAACAGCTCCTTCCAAGCAGACACCCATCTGGGCAACAGCCTGGCTCCTCTGTGGCTCCGCTGACTTAGGGTGCAATCCTAATGCGGGCCGGTGCAAGGCCAGGAGTGCCAGCGGTGCCAGCCCAGGAGGGTCACAAACATGCCATAAGGCCTCCTCAAGAGTCGGCTGGGCCGGCGCAGGGACGCGCGCTGGCCCACATAGGCCGAATCCAGCCTCTGTGCCAACTTCATGGAGGAGCCTTGCGTCAGCCAAGCTTGGCCACAACCTGCTCCGCTCTCCTTGGACTTATAATAATAAACTTTATTTTTATCCCGCCCTTCTCCCCAAAGGGATCTCCTGTGGTGGTGCAAGTCTGAGGAGAACCACTGAGGCTGCAGTGGCTTTCCCGGAGGTAAGGGGAAGAGTTTCCCCTTACCTCCAGTGGACTCACTTTGGGCACCTATCTTGCGCTGGATACAGCACAGGCCTCCTGGTCGGCCTGTTCCAGTAGGATAGGATTGCGCTGTATGTTGATTAACCTGAGCCAGGGAAGTGCAAGGAGCTTGATGCACAGGTGGTGTTGTCAGCAGGGCCCTTCGTGGGTGACCTGCCACCGACCATTAACATGTGTGCTGATTCAAAGGGTACAGGCTTCACTCTCCCTCTGGAAAAAGACGAAGAGGCCACACTGAATCCCTGAGGGTCATCAAGTATGAGCTCTAGCACTGAAGGACAGGCATATGAAGACAGTCTGTGTTCGTATGTGGCCGGCTCAGGCTAGAGGTCAGGCAACTCAGTCCGGAAACACCCTTGAAGATGTGAGCCGGGAAGGGGCTGGCAGGAAGCAGGGCTGGCTTCACACACTGCTGCCTGATCTGGAATTGTGGGCCACTGCAAAGAGCCCCGACCAAAGACTGCAGACAGTGAGTCTGATATGTTGACAATGCAGCCGGGTGGAAGCCGTCGCTGTGCATCGGCAGATGGGCTTGACGCAGCGAGACAGATGTTGGGAGGAGCCTCGGGCTGTGCACTGTCCTGCAAAGGTTCACGATCACAAAGTCTGACATGCCCCACGAAGGCCACATGGCACAGGAAAGCGAGCTGGAGCCCAGGCTGTCCCAGTGAGACCAGTCATCTCCAGCGCTTGCTGGAAGATGCAAAGATCACCCAATCCTAGGCATGCCTTCCTGGGAGTAAGCCCTGCTGAACACAGTTGGACTTACTTTTGAGTAAACATGTATAAGATTGTGCTGTAGGAGCAGCACCTCCCAGTCTGCTCTTCCTGCACAACCCAACTTGCTGCAACCCTCTTCTGGAACTTGGAATTTGGACCGAATGCAGCACTGGTTGGTGGCCAGTCACTGATGCACAAAGGGCGCCACATGTCAGACCTGACCATTTTGAACACCACCATGAGCTCTGATGCCTTCATGTTGCATTGTGGGCAACTCCCCTTTAACTCTATAGCATCCATGGACATGCCTGCCTTTCAAAAGTGGGGAGCTCACCCGAGGTGCCCAAGTTCTCAGATTCTCCTAGGAATGGCTTGAATGGCTTGAAAATGCCCCTGGGTGTTCCAGGGTCCAGCTCAGCCAGAGTCACTTTTCTTTTCCAAGGGGGCATCATGAAATGCTCAAATCTTCCTTATTTTGGGTAACAGAAAATAAGCTCCCTTTCTGCTTACTAAAGTAAAAGTTACATGTTTGCAGCTTCTAGAAAGTATCCTGAAATTGAAACATACAACATTTATTTTAAAATATTTATATCCTATCTCTCTCTCCTTAAAATAACAAACGGAGGTGGCCAACAATCAGAATTTTAAAACCATAAATAAAATCTATACAAAACCAACAACACCAAAAGCAACAAATGCAACCATTTTCAGACAGCAAATGCAACCCAAAATTTTCACAGGCCTTCAGCCCACAATGGGAGGCTAACAGGCAGTGGCGTAGCTAGAGGGGGTGCAAGGCACTAAGTTTGGCAGGGAGCGGCAGTGTGCTATCGGTCCCTCCCCCTTCCCTTTAGAGCCAGTCAGTGAATGGTGAATGGTTCGTTCTGCACCCTCGGAATGACTCTGAAGGGGAGGGGCCACTTGCAAAGCTTAGTGCTTTGCACCCCCTCTAGCTGTGCCACTGCTAATAGGGAGGCTCCAGTTCTTAATCCAACAGGGAAGGCGTTCCATGGTGCCACCAAGCAAAATACCCCTTTGGGAAATGCCTCAGTCCTGGCTCAAGTCTCCTATCAACGTTTTCAGATGAAAGCTTCATCCACCCAGACGCAGAAACAGCCCACAGCACTCAGGCCAGGTTTCGTTCAACTTCACCATCACTTGGGAATTCAGCAGCTTCCAGCAGGACAGGCCATTTCTCCTGTGGTTTTGACCCCACTGCCACAAACTCCACCACCACTACTTGTTTCACTGCCTCACCTGCACTCTGTTGGACCCACCAGCAGCCCCCCTGGCCTGGGGAGGGTCCTGGCTGCTGTCCTCCCACCTCCCTCCCTGCCTGTTCCCACTGCAAAGGGCTACATTCCGGCCTGGGCTGATCCCTCTGTCCTCCCCTCTGTCAGAAACAGGGGAGGGCAAAGGAGCCTTCCACTTGAAGGCAGAGCAGAGCCCCCTTCCCCAGCCTCCCCTTCCTGCGAAACCAAGAGATCAGGGCGCAGGGCTGGGCTGGGCTGGGCGGGTTTTTTGAGGTCCAGCCTTTTGCAATGCCCCCCCCCCGCTCCTTCCCTCTGCCCCCATTTTGTTTCCCTTCCTGCCTCACTTCAGATTTTGACAGCACCATTAGAAATCTATTCCCTCCGGCTCAGCCCTTTCAGACCATATTAGTCAGACAATCCATTAGAGCCAGGCTCATTCTTTCGCTAATACCCTTCTGCAAAATTAAAGGAGGGGGAAATATTCCATCAAAGTCACCCACATCCCCTTTGACGAGTTACTGTAACTGCACGTCTCGTCCAGCCAAGAAAAGGGGGGGGGCTGGGAGAGAGCAGAGGAAATGCAAGACTGACAAGGAGGGAGGCGGGGGGCGGGGAGGCAGGTACCAACTCTTCCACCACCACCAGCTGAGAATGGATACTCTCAGGGATAACTGGGGCCAGGGTGGTTGTCATGGGAGACCGGAGCCATGAGCCAAGCAGCTCCCATCTCTGCACACAGATCTGTGGCAAAGGAAGGGCAAGGAGGGGGCTACTCAAAATGCAGGTCGCAGGTGGGAGGGCACCGGGCCGCAAAGGGGCTATTTTTGCTCCTGCCGTTGATCGGATGAAGCTCACAAAGCACCACCATTGACTGCTGTGGCCCTGACAGTCACTCAGCGCATGAGCTGTTGCTGCCTACGGAGTCCAGGCCTTTATCCCTCAGGCCCAGCACCGTCTGCCCTGACTGGCAGCCCTGCCTCAGACGTGCCACGGGATCCTTCTCCGAATGGAGATGCAGCAGTGACTCAAGCAGGGGCCTTCAGCAGCAAAGTGGGCACTCTGCCCCCTGCCCCCAAGTTCAGGCCCTTGGGGAGGCATCACCCTGCTAGAGTAAGGGGGCACTTCAGAGCTGACAGGTGCCCAGAGTTGGGGAGGGGTGTAATGTGTAATATTCATCTTTGGTGACCTCTTGCTTCAGGGACTTGTGCAGCCCAACTCCAAGGAGAGGGAGACTTTGAGCTCCCTGACTCCCCACAGCCTCACCCCCTCGCATCCTCCAGTTCTCTCCCTCCTATTATGCAGTTTTGCTGCCATGTCTACAGAGGGCCAAACTGGGGCCGGACATCTGAAATCCAGGTGGTGCCATCAGCCCATTTGATGGCCCAGATTTGCCTCACAGCCTCAGGCTGCTGGAGCCACAGCCACCCTTAAAAGGCAGGTTACAAGCTCAGAGAGGATGTCCAAAGCCCGGCCAATGCAGGCACCAGGCCACTGTACTCAACTTTGTCTCTGCCTTTCGGAAGCTCTGGTCCACTCTGGGCTTTGCTGCCAAGACTGCCCTTCTCCACGAGGAGCAGCGCTTCTGGCACCTGACCTCCCCTGCATGCATAATTCATGTCCTCATCATCCCGCACAGTCCACTGTTTCCCTCCTGTACTGGAAGGAAAGGCATGTGCCGAGGCTAAAGGGTAGGTACACCACACTGTCAGCAAGGATGATCACAAGTGACGGGCCTTCCTTCGGTGGCGACTGCGCTGCCCACAGAAATGCAGGAGGGGCAGGAGAGCAGAGCAGCAGGAGGGCGGTTTGTGAATCTCTGCAAGGCTTCCAGAAAGAAGAAACAGAGGAGAAGTCCATCCGAGGAAGATCAAGAGGGAAGAAAAAGGGCAGAGCAAAGCAGACCAGGTGGGAGGTGTTTGGGGGAGACACCACAGCAGCTACACCACCACTCACGCCAGAGCCTCAGAATGGCCTGGATGGACCAGGCCAATTCGACCCTCCGCTTTCCAGACCAGCTCATCTGATGCCCGGGGGGGGGGGGGGGATGGCCTGCAGATAGCCCTGAGGAAGAGAAGAGTTGGGGGGCAGAACTAGATGTGGAAGCTCCATCTTCCCAAACACATATATGGGGGGCGTCATCCAATGAAAGAAATCTTGATTGACCAAAACTCAGCAGGATAATCAGTTCATTCACTGATCACCAGTGCACACATTTACCTGGAATCGAAAGGAAAGTTCTGCCAGCAAGCAAGCAAAAGTCTCCTCTGGTGGGAGTCAGGAGAGAGCATTTACCCCGCTCTGCCTCTCACACACGGAGCGGAGGTGCCTTCCTGCAACAGGTCTCGTTGCCTGCAGTTTTTATACGTGCTTGTATGAAAAAATAGTACTTTAAAAAAATCAGTTGTAGAATTTCATTAAGCCACTTTTTAGGAAATCAAAAGCTTTGAAATAAATCTAACCAATTAATTTCCAGCCCAATCCTATCCCCTGTCACCAACACCAATGCAGTTGTGCCAAAAATGTGTGCGTGTGGAGTGTCTGCCAATCTGCAGGAAGTACATTAAGTGAAAACATTTTGCACTTGCATCCTGGCAGGCTTCCGATCATCAATGGGTCTCCTCAGACACGCACCAGCTATTCTGGTGGCAGAAGTCCATGGGGAAGAAAGGCTCAGTGAGGATAAGATGACCCACCCCTCCGTGGGCTCCCACCCCTCGCTAACTCAGCAGCCTCGGAGGCTCCAGGGATGCTGCTGCTTGCAGTTTTCAACAGCAGTCTAGTCATGCACTGCAAGAGCTTGTATTTTGCAAGCTGTGAGTTGGGCTGCAGCACTGGACTGTGAGTTCCATGTTGTCAGTGTTGACACTAATATGTGTGACACTAATCAGTGCTGACTCCAAAATTATTGCGCCTAAGAACACAAGATGAAGAGGCATTAAAAGGCAGCCGAAGTCTGCAGTGAGCAAGACCTGTGAAAGCGTCACTTGCATCCACACTGCAGGCCGCCCCCTACCATCTCAGCTTGTATTCTGAAAGCCATCCAGGGGTTTTGGCAAGTTGTGGCCAGTTAAAATTCCCTGAGACAGTCAATTTGGGGCAATTTCATGATGTAAAGAAAGAAAACAGCCTTTGGGGCACGGAGAGAAGAGCTCCCAGTCAGGCCAACACTCTAAGCCCAGAGCCAGAAAAGCAGCAGAGGTGACAGGAAGAAGCGGGCAGGTTTGACACATTTTTTAAAGACAAGATTTGGAGTGCTGCAATAGGAAACCACAACTCCAGCTCCCCTTTATTTAGGACTTTGATGGGAAATTTAGCCTGGATACCTTACCAGTGCAAGACTGTTTGGGAAGTGTAGTGGGTGAGAGGCAGGTGAGGCACAGCCTCCCCACTGCGGTCCTTTGGAAAGCGCCGCCGCTGTGTGAGGTGCCCAAGCACTTACATTGTATTGTATTGGCAACCTTCAGTCTCGAAAGACTATGGTATCGCGCTCTGAAAGGTGGTTCTGGCACAGCGTCTAGTGTGGCTGAAAAGGCCAATCCGGGAGTGACAATCCCTTCCACACTGGGAGCAAGTGCAGTCTGTCCCTGGTCTGTCTCCCTGGCTATGGGCCTTCCTTCTTTGCCTCTTTGCCTCAGACTGTTGGCCAAGTGTCTCTTCAAACTGGGAAAGGCCAGGCTGCACAGCCTGCCTCCAAGCGGACCGCTCAGAGGCCAGGGTTTCCCACTTGTTGAGGTCCACTCCTAAGGCCTTCAGATCCCTCTTGCAGATGTCCTTGTATCGCAGCTGTGGTCTACCTGTAGGGCGCTTTCCTTGCACGAGTTCTCCATAGAGGAGATCCTTTGGGATCCGGCCATCATCCATTCTCACGACATGACCAAGACAACGCAGGCGTCTCTGTTTCAGCAGTGCATACATGCTAGGGATTCCAGCTTGTTCCAGGACTGTGTTGTTTGGAACTTTGTCCTGCCAGGTGATGCCGAGGATGCGTCGGAGGCAGCGCATGTGGAAAGCGCTCAGTTTCCTCTCCTTTTGGGTGCTTGGGTGCCTCACACAGCGGCAGCGCTTTTCAAAGGACTCTGGTAGGGAGGCTCTGCCTCACTGACCTTCCCACCCACCGCACATCCCTGAATCCTATGCCAAAATTGTGCCAACATCAGCACAACGTCAGTTTGATGTCCATCTGATCATAAGCCTGTCCAGCACAAGGGGGAGGAGGAACAAGAGTCCAGGCTACTCTGTGGGCTCAGCCTGCCCAGTAACTTCAAGAGTATCCATGGAAACCCCAATGCAGCCCACCGATCATGGGGTGGTGGTCTAACATCAGCCTGTCGTTGGCCCGACATGCAAGGAGCCAGTCACCTCAACCTACCTGTGGCCAGAGAAGGTGGCAGGCACAGATTTACTGAGCAGCCATTGCTAGGATAACACCCCCCCCCCATGTGGCCCCACAGTTCACCAGCTGGAAAGAACCTTTTGCCGGGGAGTCTGTGGATTAACACTGGGGGTTGTTGTGTCAGCACCAGAGGTGCAGCGATGCAGTCATTCATGGCGTGACAGTAGGTGGAACTGGGGCCGTGACTGCTGGACTGCTGTTGCACTGGTGTACCTGTCATTTGTGCAAGTGTCCAAGGGCACACAGCATGACTGTGCTGCTCAGACTGGCACATGAGAAGTCTAGGACTTTGTTGTCCAACAAGCAAGTAGCCAAAGGCCAGGAGTGGTATGGTCCCTCTGACTCACTCTGGCTTAGGAGATGCAAGGATTCTCACCAGCTCCTTGCTTGCTGAAGATCTACGGCCAAACACATGGGTGAGAACAGCATGTGGGAGGCAACTGGGGATCTGTTGCGTTTGCACACGCATGTCAAGGAGGCAGTAGCTGCTTATCTGGTTGTCCAGCGGAATGCAGCTTCAGGGACACAGCCCACAATGTAGAGTACACAGACACAAGGAAATCCATCGCCATTTCAGTCTGTATCTACAAATGCACAACAACAGCAACAGCATAGCAAAGCAAAGAGGAGAGGAGACAGCACTTTCGCAACACACATGACCACCAAAGACCCACACATGAGGGCTCCTGCAGTCTTTCTTATAAAGCTCTGTGCACGAATCAGGATGGGTGGTGTCTCCTCCTCCTGCCACACCCTGTCTCATGATGCACGACTCATCTCTTTCTAGTTCTCTCTACACCTGAGTCCTGGTGACTCAGCACTTCACATAAGAACATAAGAACAGCCCCACTGGATCAGGCCATAGGCCCATCTAGTCCAGCTTCCTGTATCTCACAGCGGCCCACCAAATGCCCCAGGGAGCACACCAGATAACAAGAGACCTCATCCTGGTGCTCTCCCCTACATCTGGCATTCTGACTTAACCCATTCCTAAAATCAGGAGGTTGCGCATACACATCATGGCTTGTAGCCCATAATGGATTTTTCCTCCAGAAACTCGCCTAATCCCCTTTTAAAGGCGTCTAGGCTAGACGCCAGCACCACATCCTGTGGCAAGGAGTTCCACAGACCGACCACGCGCTGAGTAAAGAAATATTTTCTTTTGTCTGTCCTAACCCACCCAACACTCAATTTTAGTGGATGTCCCCTGGTTCTGGTATTATGTGAGAGTGTAAAGAGCATCTCCCTATCCACTCTGTCCATCCCCTGCATAATTTTGTATGTCTCAATCATGTCCCCCCTCAAGCGTCTCTTTTCTAGGCTGAAGAGGCCCAAATGCCGTAGCCTTTCCTCATAAGGAAGGTGCCCCAGCCCCGTAATCATCTTAGTCGCTCTCTTTTGCACCTTTTCCATTTCCACTATGTCTTTTTTGAGATGCGGCGACCAGAACTGGACACAATACTCCAGGTGTGGCCTTACCATCGATTTGTACAACGGCATTATAATACTAACCGTTTTGTTCTCAATACCCTTCCTAATGATCCCAAGCATAGAATTGGCCTTCTTCA
This sequence comes from Tiliqua scincoides, assembly GCF_035046505.1. Classification (NCBI taxonomy): domain Eukaryota; kingdom Metazoa; phylum Chordata; class Lepidosauria; order Squamata; family Scincidae; genus Tiliqua; species Tiliqua scincoides. The sequence continues at coordinate 1,224,998 of NC_089822.1, forward strand.
CTGCCACCGCACATTGGGTCGACACTTTCATCGACCTGTCCACAACCACCCCAAGATCTCTCTCCTGATCTGTCACAGACAGCTCAGAACCCATCAGCCTATATCTAAAGTTTTGATTTTTTGCCCCAATGTGCATGACTTTACACTTACTTTACACATACATTTGGCCTGACCTTATTCAGGCCTGCCAATTTCACTTGGGTTGTGTCCTAACCCTGTTTGTATTGGCACCTTCAGTCTCGAAAGACTATGGTATCGCGCTCTGAAAGGTGGTTCTGGCACAGCGTCTAGTGTGGCTGAAAAGGCCAATCCGGGAGTGACAATCCCTTCCACACCAGGAGCAAGTACAGTCTGTCCCTGGTCTGTCTCCCTGGCTATGGGCCTTCCTTCTTTGCCTCTTAGCCTCAGACTGTTGGCAAAGTGTCTCTTCAAACTGGGAAAGGCCATGCTGCACAGCCTGCCTCCAAGCGGGCCGCTCAGAGGCCAGGGTTTCCCACTTGTTGAGGTCCATCCCTAAGGCCTTCAGATCCCTCTTGCAGATGTCCTTGTATCGCAGCTGTGGTCTACCTGTAGGGCGCTTTCCTTGCACGAGTTCTCCATAGAGGAGATCCTTTGGGATCCGGCCATCATCCATTCTCACGACATGACCAAGCCAACGCAGGCATCTCTGTTTCAGCAGTGAATACATGCTAGGGATTCCAGCACGTTCCAGGACTGTGTTGTTTGGAACTTTGTCCTGCCAGGTGATGCCGAGGATGCGTCGGAGGCAGCGCATGTGGAAAGCGCTCAGTTTCCTCTCCTGTTGTGAGCGAAGAGTCCATGACTCGCTGCAGTACAGAAGTGTACTCAGGACGCAAGCTCTGTAGACCTGGATCTTGGTTAGGGTGTCCTAACCCTGACACCCCTCCAATTTGCACCTGAATAAGGTTTACAGTCTCGTGTCAACACACGCCCCTCTTAATTCCACCTAAGGTTAGAAATAAAAAGGTGCTCTTGCCTAGTCATGAGTTCAGCTTCACGAGAGTCAAGCCACCCAGTCTCACTTGTGCAGTTCTGCAGCTACTCCAGCTGCTCTCCTTGTCCAAAGAATGCTCTTCCCAGAGGGCTCAGGCTGGCACGCTGCTGAATTATTCACCGCCGATAAAAAAAGCCCACTTCCAGAATGCTGAGTGTGTGCCCAGCTTGGTCAGCCCCACAGGGAGGAAGAGGCAGAGAAAGGAAGGAAGGCTCGATGTGTGACAGCTGATTAGCGGAGCTGCGGCAGAAGCAACTCACTCCTGGAAGTGCTGCTTCCGCTAAAGCTAGATGGGAAACAAGCAGAGAGAGCAAAGCAAATGCCCCACATTCCTCCCTATGAGACCAGACTCTCTTTGCAGCCAGGTCACAAACCCCGATCTTGAACTTCTCAGACGCAGGGCCGGGCTCAAGCCTAGTGCAGAGACTTGTTCAGGTTCTGTGTCTCTAACAGCCCCATCCTAACCTCTGCCAGTCCACATAATGCAGTGATACCAACCAAGTACGCACAGCATTTTGTGGTGGTGGTGGGGCAATCAGATGCCCGGCTGGTGAGAGATAAGTGAAATACATTAACTCCTGGTAGGCTGCCTGATCCTGGGACATGTGCCAGCGAAGGAAGAGGACAGGATAAGGGGGATAGGGTCCAGCAAGCACTGCAGCTGCCAAGATCCACCCTGGTTCATCCCCAGAATTGCCCATGACCCACCCCTGCCGCCACCTTGCCTGGTCCAGTGTGGCCTGGGTGGGCCGCTGGTGGGAGCCTGGAGTCTCCAGACATTCATGCTGCTGACTCTAAAGCATCTGACAGTGGCACAACTTTCACGTTGCTGTGAGTGGACTCATGGCAGCAGATTGTGAGATCCGCTGCCATAGGCCTAGGATAGCATTCAAGAAGTGCAATTGTGTCCTTCAGAATAATCTGACACTATGATTTATGGAGAAATATCCACTTACACGTGAAAGGCAAATGGTATAACTATTGTTGGGAGGGCAGGGAACTCATGTGACACCCATGCACACAGGCACGCCTCAAATATCTGTCATTTTCCACACCACAGGCGAAAACTGTACATTTGTTGTTGTGGAAAAGTGTCCTGAGCAGGCCAGAAGTGTGACTCATCAACACTGAATTGGTGAAGTCTTAATCATGCAAGCTGTTTCACAGTTGGATCAATACCTATGCATGCATGCTGTGTGGAACATTGATACAAATATGGGTTCATTTATCCTGCTCTGCCTGCTTCTGAAGGAGGGAACATGAAACACATGTAAGCAAAAAGTCCTGTGTCCCAAACATGAGGTGTCCGCATGTGGGAAGGCAGAAATGCTGATACAAATGAAAGTAACTCTCCAAAACCAAACCAGACAATTAGCTGTCAGATTCTAGTCATTCAGTGAGAGTGAAACACACACCCTTCCTCTACCATTGTCTTGAAAAGCAGTATATGTGTTGATAAATAACAACATCATGCTGAAGCTACTGCACAGGGAAGCCTGTCGCCCAGCTGAGTTCAGAGGAGTGTGCCTGCGGGTTATGAGCGACCAGCAAACAAGAGTTATGGCCCAACCCTCCCTTGGCGTGGCGCTGCTGGAACTCGAGCTCTGGCAGCGCAAGTCCCTTTGCACTCCCCTTAGCAAGTCCCTGGCACAACAGCCAGGATGCCGCCATGTGCTTCAGGCCAGATGTGTGGCATGTGGCCTGAAGCACATGGCCAGATGCGTGGCATGTGGTAAGTTGGTGGAGGGGTGAGGAGGGGGAGGTTCAAAGGTTCTGGGGGGGGGGAATTGGTGGAAAGGAGTGGATCTCCGTGGCAAAGGCACATACCGGAGCATTCCCCTGATTTTCTAGCTTGTCCTGCCCACATATGCAGCTGCATGCTATGGACTGGCGGGGGATAGGAGTGGGCTGTCAGTTGCCTGCAGAATGCAAACACCGGGAAAGAACGCTGCGTGTTAAACCTGCCCCTGGCGTTACTTACAAGTCGGCCTGCAATGAAATCTGAAAAGTGGAGACGGATGTGTTGATGCTTTTCAGTGCATATTGATTGTCTGTGATTTTAAAAACACCATTCCATCTTTCTCTGGAAAGCTTTGGTTACCACAGTCACGGCAACCCACCGTGACAGCATGTCCTCACAGCCCAGTGCACCATCACTCACGATGAGATTAAGGGGGCCTAGCACTGCTGTAGAAAGAGACAGTGGCATCCTACGAGAGCTGAGTGGAGAGGGCGAGGGGGCATCTTGAAAAGCTGCTCTCTGAGAACACAAGGCTCACTGCAAGGACACTTGCTAGCATCTCAGGGAGGCCAGCTTTGGTGCTAGTTTTCTATTTAGAGGAAGGTTTTTCCACACACACAAGAGCATTTAAAATGTGACCTCACCGTCCCCCCATTCTGTTGCACACGTAAACCTCAGGAGGCTACCTTGGCCCAAGTTGAACCATCAGTCCATCTAGCCCAGCTTTATCTGTACTGATTGGCAGTGGGGCTCCAGGTTTCAAAGGGGGAGGAGTCTTTTCCCAGCCCTTCTTGGAAACACTGGCAGGGATGAACTTTCTACAAATGATGCAGAAATGCTGCTCTCTCTCTCTCTCTCTCTCTCTCTCTCTGAGCAACAGCCACTCCCCTTTGCCCATGGCTGTGTCATCCAGCCAAGGGGTTGATAAAAGACAGCAGCAGTCGATGCAGTGAGTGCAGGAGTGGCGGCAGAGCCAGGGCTGGGGCCCTGAGGACACTGACCCTGAGAAGCATCACCGCAGTAATCTTCACACGGTTCTGCTCAAAGTTGGTGCCAAAACATTCTTGTTGACCCCCCATACGCTGGAAACTAGGTGATCTTTCTTACAGCCCAAACCTAATCCACTCCCCATGCAATGATGCAGTGGCATTCTCTGTATTCTGCAGGCCTCCTAGGGCTAAGGGAACATTTGTTACACCATGGCAGCCTGCCAAGCCTACTCGGACCCTCGCCAGCGACATTGATGGCCAAGTCCATGTGGACTCAGAAAGGTGGATCGAGTCCAGGAAGGTGGGGGTTGGATTTGGTGGACACCGTTGCCACTGAACCTGTCCCTTTCCTGGTCCCAATCTGCCCATCCCTGTTGCCACCCTTTTCCACCCACCCCAGTCCGTTCTCCCCCTGCCTCCTTCCCATCCTCTAGGCTTAGTTACCTGGGCATCCAGAAGCCACTGGTGCCTGAAGCTGGTTGCTCACCATTTGTGGTGGCAGCCAGACCACAGGCTCCAGCATGTCACCTTTTGCAACTGCCGGAAAGCACCTTAAGAACAGGGTCATTAGCCAGAATACTCGCCTTCTGAACTAAATGACAAGTGCAAAGACTGGCCACTGGCATGTGGTCTTCTCCTGGAGCCATCCCTGCTAGCCTTTCAGCCACCGGTGCTCAGGGGCTTGTTGGAACAGTTGTTGAACCAACATTGTTTAACAGACTGCCGTTAATGGCATTGTGGTAGTTAAGAGACATGCTTTGCTCTCAGAGCGGCACATAAAGTTTGATGACTGAGCAGCTATAAATGTTACTGAAGTCTGACAACTTAAGGAGGAAGAGGAGGTCCGTGGTGCAGGGGGCCTGGGCCGACCAACAAGACTTGCACTCTCATAAAACCCTTTTTATACTGGGAGTGTGAATGCACACGCCACACAAGGAGGCCTGTTTATTGGGCTTGGTGTGATGCTGCGAAAATGTAGTTAAACCTCTGCAAGTCTTCCTGGGAGCAGCACTGAGGTGACTATAAATCAAAACCACAGCTCTGTTGCAAAGTATTTACTAAATAAATAGGCTTCTTTTTTGGCCACTCTTGCTTTTTTTCAAAGCAATGTTCAGAGCGCGATGAGTGTTCAAGGGAAGAGCTGCCTCAGGCCTCCATGTCCAGGGCACTGGTGTGGCTCCCACAGGTAGAGGAGAAGGCCTTGCCTTGGCCAAGCCTCAATACCTCGCTTCAGTCTCTAGGGGAGGCCCTCCCCAGTCTCCTCCCAGTGCCAAGTTTTTGACACGCAGGGAAATGTTTGACATAAAGAGACACTTGATGACTGTGTGAATCCCCCTCGCCCACAGCCAGAACCAGGCTGATCATCTCAGTGAGATGGAGATTCTGAACAGCAGGACAAATGGCCAAGAAAGGCAACAGGTTCTGCCAGTGTCATTTTGATGCAAAGCTCAAATGTGTACCAGAGACACACAATGACCATTCACAACAGCAGCAGCAGCACTCAGAGATAACAGGGACTTCCTGGCTTTGCTGAGCTAATGACCTCCTTTGGGGGGGGAGGCGAGACCACAGTTCAAGACCTGTGGAGAAAGGTCTTCCAGTTCAAGACCACATGGAGAAAATCCACACTTCCCTGGAGCACCTCCATTGAAGATGGTTGACTCAGCCATGACAGTGGTGCACTCTTGGATGTGCGCCGCCAGTCTCACATCAATGATTGTTTAGAGCAGGGGTGCTCAATAGGTGGATCGTGATCTACCAGTAGATCGCGAGGCAAAATGAGTAGATCGCGGAGTGCCGACCCCCCCCTTCAGGTGCCTCTAGGAGGAAACGCCAGGAGTAAGGCCCATTGTACTCAATGGGGCTTACTCCCAGGTAAGTGTGGCTAGGATTGCAGCCTCACAGCCTAATCCTAGGCATGTCTACTCAGGAGTAAGTCCTGTTATACTCAGTGGGGCTCAAGGTACACCAACATACATTGTACACATAAATGTTATATGTTATGATGGCGCGAACATTGTAAAAAAAACTCTGGTAGATCTCCGGGCCTTGCTGGGTTTCAAAGTAGCTCTCGAGCCAAAAAAGTGTGAGCACCCCTAGTTTAGAGTCACTAACTGTGCTAGAAGACACCATAGTGTTTTGCGGTTGTTTTCCTGGCACACTTGGATCACAGAGCATGTGGATCAAAAGTGTTGGGCATAAGAAATCGGAAGAGCCCTGCTGGATCAGGCCAGAGGCCCATCTATTCAGCTTCCTGTATCTCACAGTGGCCCACCAAATGCCCCTGGGAACATACAAGACATCAAGAGACCTGCATCCCAGTGCCCTCCCTGCATCTGGCATTCTGACATAGCCCATTTCTAAAATCAGGAGGTTGCACACACACGTCATGGCCTGTAACCTATGATGGATTTTTCCTCCAGAAATTGGTCCAATCTCTTTTTAAAGGCATCTAGGCCAGATGCCATCACCACATCCTGTGGCAAGGAGTTCCACAGACTAACTACATGCTGAGTAAAGAAATTTTTTCTTTTATCTGTCCTAAACAGCTTTGTCCTGCCATGTGGACTCCCCTGTCCAGCACAAGTGCCTTCTGTGCTGACTTATGGAAAGTCAACAGGTAGGAACTTGACAGGAGAGCAAAAAGGGACTGCTGTCTGAAAAGCCACTTCAAACACATTATATGCTTGCTAAACAACACCATCAGCATCTGCAAAGCACACATTGAAAAGAAAGAGGCTGCATGAGCCAGAATAATCAGCATGGTTTTGATTGATCCCAGTGTTCCAGGGGGCAGGAGTTAAGTGTTCTGCAAATAGACAGTCAGCCACAATCCAAAGCTAGCCCACAATCATCTCCAAGCACGAGCCACAGATTCCTTCCGCGAGCAACACTGAGAACCAGGAGGTCAGCATGAAGGGCAAGAGTAAAAACCCTGCTGAAGCCCTGCTATGCACCACTAGCAGCTCTGACTCAGGGAAGGCCTGCGAAAAAGGTTGCTCCAAGGTCATGCTGGATCCTCTTGATTGTCGGCTCTAATGTTAGCACCAGCATCACTTTATCAGATCCCAGACGAAGGCTCCTCACTCTGCCCTTGATGGGGTCCTCTGCAGGGGAAGGACGTGTGCAAAAACCCAGGCAAAGAGCTGAGAATCAAAGCCTTGGAAAAAAGTCAGAGAGCGCCTTCATACCAAATATAAGCTGGGTTCTCAGCCAAGCTTTCCAGGCTTTGATTGTTGTTTATTACCCCCCCCCTGCTTTCTACTTGAATATTCAAAGAAACAAACAAACACAAACAACTGCGCGCACAAAAGCCACCCAGGGCATCAGACCTCAAGTGCAAGCCAGGCAATGCTGGCTGATAATGAGTTTTTGTATGTGATAGGGACGCTGTGACTTGGGTACCAATTTCTTCAAAGCATCTCTTAAAATTCTGACACTAATCTGTTTATGACCACCACTCCTGCCGTCATTGTAAGCTTGTATCTTTAGTAATATTTTCTTTCCCTGTAGCTCAGTAGTTACCAAACTGTGAGCTGTGGCTCCCCAGGGACCAGCCAGGGGCGCCAAGAAATCCTTGTCAAAAAACCTAATGGGGAGCCAAGGTCATGGTCCATTAGGTCAAAGGAGCCACCAGTTGAAAAGGTTTGGGAACCGCTGCGGTAGCTTATTACAAGAATATATCCCTGCTGTGTGACAGAACATGGAACTTCCTTTCATTATGAGCTCCTCAAATCCAAAGTTTAGATGGTGAAGTCCACCTGCAGCTTCAAGGCACATTTTCTACTCTCATATACCCCCCCCCCCGGCAAGTACTTGTGCAAAGCCTGTTTCACAAGCTCCAAGAATGGATGTGGCAGAAACGTGAACACAGATATTCTGTGAATGAATTTGGTAACCAGTTTGATTGTAAGCCTGCCTATGGATCGAGAAGGGGCTATCTGAACCACAATAGACTCATCCCCAACAGGACATTCAAACAACAGCCACCTATCCTGAGCCACTACTAATAGTAGTAATAGTAGTAGTAGCAGTAGTAGTAGTAGTAACTTTATTGTCATTGTGCTACAGCACAACAAAATTTATGCACCTTCGAGATACAAGCATAAATATATACTACAGTTCCAACAATCACACTCTACACACATTCTATATGACACGCATCATAATATAAAAACAGTATAACAGACCATAATGTCCAGGAGCCTGGTAACAACTATATCGCCTTATTCAACATAATTATGGCTGTGGGATAAAAACTGTTCAGGAATTGTATGGTGCTGCTCTAACAGTTCTGTATCGTCTACCCAAAGGCAACAGCCTACCCTTATAATGAAATCGGAGCTTTCCTGTCATCATCTTGCACCAACCTCCTTAGAGATACAGGCCAATTTTGTTCACTTTGTGATTCACGAAGCATTCCTGTTTCAGGCTCCCTTCTCCAGACAGATGCCACACTGACAGGGGGACTGGGACTTAACAGACCAGAGATCATTCCTTTGCCAAAGGGGATTGTGACATCTGCATCAAAAGTCTTCTTCCTTTGGAAGGGCACCCAGCTTAAGATGCAGCACACGTGCGGTCTTGAACCATGAACGGCTTGCTCACATAGGGTTTTCCACCTAGGGCATTTCTCACGTCTGCAGGATCAATGGCAGATGATCTTGTGAGAAATTAGTGCAGTTTCTCAAGACTGACTGCTCTTTGTCTTCTTTTCAATTTGCACAGATGGTGCAACAAGACATTGAATATACACACACACACAGACAGGTGGGGTCTCAGTATCTGTGCAGGACCCATTTTTGGACCCCCTATGTAATTGAAAATCGTGGATAATCAAATCCGGAATTTTTGACCCCATAAGTCCTCTGAAGGGGACCAGAAAGAGATGCACTTCATGTGAGAAAGTCCTTTGGGAGCTGAAAGGCCCAACCATGAACACAGAACTCCAGCTCTTTCTCACCTCTAGTAAGGGAACATTAAACTTTATGCTAAATACTCTCCCAAAACCTGAGACACATCTTAGACACACTGTTTTAACCACGGCCTAGGCATAATTAGCTCAGGATTTCTCAAAAGGAAATGCATCACTGAAATTTGTGCACAACTTGTTTCAATTATGCTTGTGCAGGAGAAGCTACCAGTAGATTCTGTTTTTTGGGTTTCTCCTTCCGTTGCCTCATCTGCTGCAAGGAGAGGAGAGAAGGAGACACAATATTCCTTTGAATGTTTTCCAACATTGAAGCATCTGCAAAGCTGATCTGGAAACTTTCTGGTAATGAATGGTCCCCACAGACTTCTGATGCTTCCTCCCTATCTGAATTGCATCTGGAAACTCTGCAAACCCAGAAACCCACCTGAGCCACGGAACCAGAGGGTTTCCCCAAGGCTGTGACTGCGCATTCAGACTGGGGGTGCAAGCTTAGGCCAGTTCCCTTGGCCCTCTACTACAGCTGTGTAGTTTCATCTCAGGTGGCTTCCTAGCACATCTGTCTTTCTACCATCTGCAGAGAACACCATTTTTCCTAATGTGACTCTCTTTACCCATAGACAGAAGAATACGTGTAGCCCCAAATGTGCCATAAATCAGATGTTCTCTAAGTAAAGATCAGGAAACTCCTTGAGATCCTAAACACCAGCTCATAAAACTGACCAAGTTCCTAGCCTCAAGTCACAGGGGTGAGACTATAAAATCTTACAGTTTACTCTTGGTTTATTTTCATGGTACAGTTTAACATGAGCTAAACTGAGGCAACAGGAGCCTTCGATGCACAGAATCAACCAAGTCCAAAGACTCCTGATGGCTTCCTGGTGGTACAAGGTTGGAGGTTCACCGATTCCTGCTTGAGCTTGAACAACTGTGTCCCACCAGGTGACAAGCTCAGCTCCTCAAGAACCACCTCGTTGAGTCTAGCAGAAGGCAGCCAGGCTCCTGTGGGGTGCCCCCAAGTCAAGTGTGAAAGTGAACTGCCAGTCCCTACCTGCTGCTGGCCCCTGGCATTCAGGGCCATGCTGACTCCTGTTTTCACACTGGCTTCAATCCTATCTGTATGAGCTTACTTATTTTTTCATATTATTGTGTATTTCTCAATTATGTTACAAACTGCCGTTGAGTTCCATAAGTAAACCAAGCAAACAGCACAATATATATGTGGCAATGCACACATCCAATGAATAGCTCTGTTTAGCAGTTACAGCCACTGGCCATCAATAGAGCTCTCCTGTTCTAGGAATTTATCTAATTCTTTTTCAAGCCATTTAAGACACTGAGCAAACACCAAGTGGTGGCGGGTTCTAGAAGTTAGTTTGGTATTGCGCTAAAAGGATTAAGAGAAGATTTCTCTCCCCAAATGTTCTTCTTTTCAACTTCCACTGGTTGAGTCTCAGATTCAACAAGCAGTCTGCTTTGTGCCTAGAAAGGTCGCATTAATCATTCTGAGGCCCAAGGAGCATCGTTTTATATACAGTGGTGCCTCGCAATACGAAATTAATTCGTTCCGCAACTCCTTTTGTATTGCGAAAATTTCGTCTTGCGAAGCGCGGTTTCCCATAGGAATGCACTGAAATTTAATTAATGTGTTCCTATGGGCAAAAAAAGTCAGAACAAAGTCAAATTTGGTTTACAAAGTGTTTATTAAGTGCTCTTTAAAGGCATACATACTGTACAGAGGATTTCAAAAATTTCAAGCACAAAACTTCAACTTTTTAATTTTAAAAATTCGTCTTGCAAAGCACAGCCATAGAAAAAATTCGTCTTACGAAGCACAGCATAGAAAAATTCATCTTGCAAGTCACCAGAAAAAATCGCAAAAACGCTTTTGTCTTGCGAGTTTTTCGGTGTGCGAGGCATTCGTCTTGCGAGGCACCACTGTATATTGCGCGCGCGCACAGAGAGAGAGAGAGAGAGAGAGACACACACACACACACACACACACACACACACACTATGTCAGTAATAACAACAACAATAATAACAGTTCACAAACTGGTTCATGCAGCAAAATAAATGAACACAGCAGTTTCCTGGTCCCAAAGGAGCTTGGAATCTGCCAGGGGGACACTAGCCAATGGCCACTGGAAAGGCACTTCCCTGCAATGAGCAGGCACCATTGCTCTTCTCTCACAAAACACAAGCTCCAGCCCTCCAACTCAGCTCCTGGTTTCAGTCCCAACTTTCCAGCCTGTGGCTCCCAGCTCCTGAGCTGATCACAGCTCCTGCCAGCTCCATACATCAGCTGGGCTCCCTACCCTAAACTTGGGAGTGGCGGGCTCTCTCTCCCTCCACTGGTAGGTCCCAGCAACTAGCCCAAGTTGTGTATGAGTAGGGGGCTGACAAAGATGCGCAAAGGGCCACAGTGGGCTTGGGGGGCTGCGTGGCTGTCATCCCACAAGCCCTGAACTCCACTCTTTCCATGTGCACAGACAGATGTGTGCACAGGCTCTTGGGCTGAAGAGCCAGATTTCTCAGTTGGCAGAAACATGCACACCTCTGGTGGGGAATAGTTTTCTTTCCCCCTGGCCTTTCGTTTCTTCATACAATGGAGAAAGGCAGCCCGTTTTCTTCCTCCTGACTCTACTGACAAATGACTCTTCATCTGGGTTGGCCAAGAGCTTGGGCCATTTCTCACGCTCTTGCAAACCGACATGTCCGAGTCCTGGTCACCTGTGAGACTGGAGATCTGCAACTGATTGCCTTTCCTTTAACAGTCACTGCTGAAAGCCAAGAAAAAGCAGAGAGGGGGGAAAGGATTGGATAGGGATGCGGAGATCCATGGAATTCTATGGAAGGCCGGAAGCCACGGGAGAGTTTTCAGGAGCAGTTCATCCTTCACCCCTCCAACTCCTGCAGCAGCCATGAATCACAGCGTCCAGTTACGGACAAAAGTAATTTCATCAACAATATTAATTCAGCTCTTGCTCCTCTCACCACCAGCTTTTTAATCAATTCTCATTTCCCAAATTATTCATTTTTATCAAAATTTACAGAATCAATTTCAATCTAAAAGGTTTTTTTTTTTAAATCCATTTAAAACTGAGAAGGGTCTCTCTGGGCTGATTCATGCCTGGCCTTGCAAATTCAAAAATGGCTTTGCCTCTCTTGCAATTCTCCACTCTCCACTCTCTTCCATCAAGATTTCAAGTGCAGAACAGAAACTGGCCAAGTTGAACCTGCCAAATCAGAGTGTACTCCAGGAGGGATGAGTTAGAGAGGAGGAGAGACTGGAATTCTTTGGAGATAAAGTGGCGGTGGGAGCAACGGAAGACGCAAAAGTAAGATTGGCGGCTTAGCTTCGGTGTCTGGAGGTGACATGTGAATCAGCTCATGTTAACAAGCCCAAATCAAGAAGGGGACATTCCCAAAACATTTTTTCCAGCAACTATGGCAATGAAATCCCATTAGTGACAAAAACAGTCACGGGGTGCAGGTCTCCAACAGGGATCTTGTGCAATGGCAACCACTTCAAAGAGTAACTGATGCCACAGATTCTTGCTGGAGCAAGGCCTTTTCAAGCTGATACTGACAGATCACAAGCAGCCTCCAGCCTGCTTGGTTTGCAGATTGGATGTTAGTGGGTGGGTTGTGAAACCGACAAGTTGACACCCAACAAGGAAAATTTACAGAGCCCTATGGAAAGCAAAACTGGAACACGTCTGCATTTACTCATGAGTAGGCAAACGTGCCTCAGTCGTTTGCAACGGGAAATGCAAGACCACTGGAAAGGTCCCAATTTGATAAACATGCAGCTCAACAAATGCTCCAGAAAGAGCCTCCCCCAAGGATAAAAACAGAGGCTTGAGCGGCTGGTAAAGATGCCTTTTTTAAAAAGTCTCATACAGCTAAGTGGCACCCAACTGAGTGTCATTTAAAAAATTGGGCCCAAACGCCAAATGTTTGGGAACCGCTAGGTTAACACGTTTCAGCAGCCCTGAATACAATGGTCTGAATACAAGCCCTGAATACAAGCCACAGGTGCCTGGTCACTCCCCTTTTGCCACAAGTTCGAGACAGCAGACTGAAGGTCACGACAATCGGGACTGAGTTAAGGAGACCAAGAAGGGGCTCTCCAGGAGCCAAAGCAGACGTCACAGAGAGAACACAGGAGGGGGCTCTGGACCTTAAAAACAAATAAAAAAACTTTAAAAGTGGCTGCAAGGGGCTCCAAACGTGACCCAAAGCAATTGGGTGGGGGGGGGGGAGGTGAAGGCTTAACCTACTAATAGGGGATCTATGATATGCCTTTCAAAGGTGTCATGCCACAACATTTCGGGGACACACCAGGATTCGCCAACATCCGACAACCACTGAGTTTGCTTTACTGGTATTTCATTTTTGTAATTATTTGATGTTTCTTTCTATAATATATAGTATCACATGTGAGTTGACTGTATTACCACTTTTAAAATAAATGAATATGTAAATAACTGTTTCTCTTTTGTTCGGGGGGGGGGGAACCTGCCTGCAGAGCCAAGTTAGGCGTTTTCCGAATGTTTGACACAACGGCCTGGAAGGTAGCCATCACTGGCTTAACCCTTTCCATTTGTCCACTGTTGCCTGGAGATGCACAGCAGGAAACAAATGTTCAAAATGAAAAGTGAAACAAATCCTTTGCTGAGCAGCTCTCTCCGTGCAGGGTGGGAAAAGGGCAGCAAAATGGCTTGAGGGCTTGAACTGCTGCACCAAACAGGCTGGAGGGGTTTGGTACCCACGCACATGCAAACTAGTGCTCCAGTGCCTTGAATACCTCTCAGGGGTCCATATGAGTTCTTTAATAAGCCAGGGGACCCTCCCCCATCTCTCATCTAGCCTGGGCAACAGGGAGGTTATAACTTGGCAGAACCAGAATGGAAGAAACGGGAGCATTTGAGAGCCTGTCCTGTCACCCCGGGGCTGGATGGCACTGTTGAGGGCCACACCGCTCTGTCCTGTGTGGCTCTAACTAGTCCCATCAACCTGTCCAGGAGCCACTAAGTAAGAATCCACTGGGGAGGGAGTTACCGGAGGCAAGTCGGAGAAGATGTTTTGTGCAGAACTAAATAATAATAATAATAATAATAATAATAATAATAATAATAATAACAGGTATTTATATACTGCCTTTTCTTGGTCAACTAAGACTGATGAGGAGAATTAGAATTAGAATGAGGGAATTAGAGGACAGGTCCTCTCGTGGATTGAGAACTGGTTGGAGGCCAGGAAGCAGAGAGTGGGTGTCAATGGGCAATTTTCACAATGGAGAGAGGTGAAAAGCGGTGTGCCCCAAGGATCTGTCCTGGGACCGGTGCTTTTCAACCTCTTCATAAATGACCTGGAGACAGGGTTGAGCAGTGAAGTGGCTAAGTTTGCAGATGACACCAAACTTTTCCGAGTGGTGAAGACCAGAAGTGATTGTGAGGAGTTCCAGAAGGATCTCTCCAGACTGGCAGAATGGGCAGCAAAATGGCAGATGCGCTTCAATGTCAGTAAGTGTAAAGTCATGCACATTGGGGCAAAAAATCAAAACTTTAGATATAGGCTGATGGGTTCTGAGCTGTCTGTGACAGATCAGGAGATAGATCTTGGGGTGGTGGTGGACAGGTCGATGAAAGTGTCGACCCCATGTGCGGCGGCAGTAAAGAAGGCCAATTCTATGCTTGGGATCATTAGGAAGGGTATTGAGAACAAAACGGCTAGTATTATAATGCCGTTGTACAAATCTATGGTAAGGCCACACCTGGAGTATTGTTGTTATCTGGTGTGCTCCCTGGGGCATTTGGTGGGCCGCTGTGAGATACAGGAAGCTGGACTAGATGGGCCTATGGCCTGATCCAGTGGGGCTGTTCTTATGTTCTTAGGAGATGGACGAGCCAAACCGAAACAGGCGGACAAACGAGTCTCTTGGGGAAACTTCACCCAGAACTCTTGCATCAGAACGGCCTTCCCCAGGTGTGTGACCTCTCTCTTGGCAAGCCAGGCAAAAGTCCCTCTCAAGTTGAGCGATAAGGGAAAGCGAGTCAGGTCAGGAGGACAGCTTCTTCTCAGGTGGCAGCTGACAGATCACTCACCTGAACAGTCCCCTCCCTCCCCCGGTCAGCACACCCTGAAGAAACCAGGCAGGCAACTGTGGCAGTGACATTGCTGCCTTGTGCAATTCTCCTCCCCAGGTTCAATGGTGATCCTGGTGTCATGTCGCGCTTGGAGGAGGATCCTGACTGAAAGAATGTTCATAATAATAATAATAATAATAATAATAATAATAATAATAATAATAATAATAATAATAATACTTTATTTTTATCCCGCCCTTCTCCCTAACGGGACCCAGGGCAGCTAACAACATATTAAAAAACAGATTTTAAAAGCATTAATACAAACAGATAAAAACATTTAAAAAACACACTACAGAGGCCATAAAAACAGTAGTCAGATTAAAAGAGTAAAAGAGCAGATCACCGAGGAATCAAGCCTGTAAAACTAAAAGATGTATAAAAAAGTTAAGAAGGCCAGAAATCAGAAGGCTTGTTTAAACACTAGAGATGTGTCCCTGTGGCTCCCCACATCTCTGCATATGCCCAGAAGTACACCCACTCTCATTCCTATGCTGCAGGTGGAGCCAGAAAGGTCCCCTGCTTGGAAAAGGCCATGCTGGAGTGGGCCAAAGCCTCCCAAGTCCAACAGCCCACCTCTGAAGCAAGCCAGCTGAACGCCACCCAAGCTGGATGCCACTCACAAGCAGAGCACTCAAAGACAGCAGCCTTCTGCCGTTCAGTCCCAGCACCCAGGGCTCAAAGGCAGGCAGGCTTCCTCTAAGAATGCAACACAGTCGTTGACAATTGTGGCCAACTGCTGCAGACGCCCAGCCACCCAAGACCTGTAAGGCCTCCATCTCTGCGACTGTCACTGTGCCCTGTGGCACCCAGTGGCAGTGAAATCAGGGGTGCATCATGTGCAAGAGCATCCTGCTTCATCTGGCCTGATCCTACTGCTGGCCTACTCTATGTTCTTTTTTGTTGTTTGGGGAGGCGTCTTTGAGGGAGGGAGAGAAAAGGTGGTGACTGAGTGGAAACACAAAAGATTAAAAAAATTATGGCACATTTGGAGAGAAATTAAATGCCCCTTTTAAAAATCATGTTTCACAGCAATGAGTAAAGCAAAGGATCAATTACCAAGTACAACTGCTGAATGCCACAGAGTGGGGGGAGGGGATTTGATGTTCTTGCTTGAGGGAGGCCCAGGATGACATGCCCTCCAGGAAGGGGCCCCCCACCCTGATTCAGCAGCACTGAGTGACAGAACCTCATAGCCTGCTGAGTGCTGATGGCTCCTACACAAAGTCACAGGAAGAAGAACTTCTGGGGCAAACACTGAGCAGCTCATGGCACATTTGGACTTTGCAAACAGACAACGGCATGGAGGAAATCCAGCCACTGCAGACTCAGGTGCCACCAGGTGTTCTTTTTTTGTGGCAGGCAGCAGGCCAGCCTTGCCTGTTTGGCGTCCATTATCCAGCTATGAGCTTTGTCTCTACTAAGCAAAAGAAAACAAGTTTAAACCACAGTCAGGTGGACTCAGTGACATTGTTCAGAGGCCCCCCCACTTCTAACTTTTTTGAGGGACCCCCTGTTGTTTCAAGAGAACTGCTCCAGACCCACAGCAACAGCAACAGCCAGCTGCGTGCTTCACATCCGTCCTCCCGCCATAGGAGGAGTCATGGACCATTGCAGGTGAGTCAATGTGCTGGACCCTGATGGAAGATGCTGCAAGCAGAAGCGCCCAGAGGGGCCCCCCCCACTTCCTCACACTTTGCAATCTGTCTTGCAGCAGAGGTCTCAGCGGCAGGAACCCCAGTGGGGCTCACTGGATTCCCGCAACGACACACTCCTACTCTCTTAGGCCAGCAATTTTCAACCTTTTCATCTTACAACACACTGACAAGTTCTAAAATTGTCAAGGCACACCAACAGTTTTTTTACCACTGACAAGGCAAAAAACATGCTGCCAGTGAGGGGCGCACATCCCCCGATGGCCCTACTAATAAAAAAACCCTCCCCCAAACTCCTGAGGCACACCTGCGGACTGTGCTGCGGCTCAGCGGTTGAAAATCGCTGTCCTAGGCCAAAAGGAACATGGAGCGCTCAGCTGCTCTCCTGCAGCAAAGGGGCAAACAGGCCTGGGCCTTGCTCCTTCCAGCAAAACCAGTGCTTGCTCAGTTATCAGCTGGGTCTTGGGTGCCTGCTTTTGAATGGGACCTGGAGGGCTGCCAAGCCCGGCGAAACAGATTTGGGTCAGGCAGGCACTTTCTTCTAGAGCAGCACTGCCTTGGGAAAGAGGGCGCTTGGACGACGGGATCAGAGCTCTGGGTCAAGCAGGAGGGCGGTGCTGTTCCAGGGCCTTTCCTGCATTGGCAGCTCTTCAGACTTCTTTTTGTTGGGTTTTTGTCCTTGGCTCAGCATCCTCTCACTGACGGGCATGCAAAAGTAAACATGTATCGTATTCTGCCCAAGGGCTCAGGACAAAGTTGCCTCGCTTCTACCGTTCAGTGTTCTGTCCAATGACTGCAAACATTCTGGGATGAGCGACTAGCATGCGGTGCTTATTAACATTTCATGTACGCTGTTCAAGGTGTTCTCTAATTTAAAGGTTCCAGCCTAGCTGCATTTTGACTTTTGCGGCTTTGCCTGGGCTCCCCGCGGTCTCCCCCAGTTCACTCACAGAGCAGGTGGCTACGTCACTGCAGCAGACGTCAAGGACGAACAGCTTGGTTTCCATGGAGGTAAGTTCCCTCCAGGTTCAGTGAGGCTTCTTTGCAAGCAGGTGTGCAGGGGTTTGCCGCCTTAAAGTCTCTGATTCAGTGACAGACCAGCCCATCGGTTGGCTGATTGGTGCACAGCTTGGGGTGCAGGCAAACAGCTACAAAGATTTCCCTGAGCTGCAGTTCGTGACAGGGAAAGGGAGAAGGGCTCACTGGGCAGCCCCACCTGGGCAAGGGTGCGCCCTCACACCACCCAGACTTCCCCACCCATATCGTCCTGCAGGCTGGACACTCCAAAGGGCTCTGCGGCAGCCACTGCCAAGCCAGCAAGAGCGAAGCCTCTTTGAAACAAGCAGCAAAGGCACAGCACACCTTCCCTGCAGCCAGATTGCAAGCAGATGTGAGCGTCAATTACCTGCACGCAATAACACTCAGCATTGTTTGAGGAGCAAGCTGTGATGTTGCCTGAAAGGGGACGTGTTGCGCAGAGGGCGAGAAGGAAGGAGCGAAATGTCACTGGTGTAGAAAAGAGACAAGGCTTCCGGTGAGGATTTTCACCTCCCAGAGAGGGAATAAATCACACACAAGCTGCTGCTGCCGCCGCCTCCTCCACCCACCCCCAAGGAAAACTCCCCCCATCTTTGGGGAGGGGGACTGTGCTACGCTCAAGGCTGAGTTTCACAAGAAACCTGTTTTGCTTCAGCTGTGGAGTTGGCGTTATGGAATGTGAGATCTCTCAAGTTTCAAGTCCTGAAGCAAGCCGGGTTGTCTCTGGCTGCCTGGTGCTTGTTCAGTCGGGGGGGGGGGGCTCTCTGAGGAGGGGCTGTGCTCATTCAAGTCCTGGCCTCAGGAGAGTTGTCAGGCACCTGACAAGTCAGACTGACCACTTGGCACCCTTGCCTCCAAAGCCTCTGGGGGAGGGAGGAGGCTCCTGCCTTGGTTATCTCCTGTACTCCACAACTCACCCAATTTAAAGGAGTAAGTTCCCCGTTCTTCCCTTTCACTAAAAAGCCCCTCCCACAAGCCACTCCACAGCTTTTCCCCAGTGACTCTACCTGCCATCCCGGAGACAAGCCAGAGGGAAGGAAGGAGCCACAGCTGACCGATCTGGCCAAGCACTCTGCTTTCCACAGCATCCAGCCCGGTGCTTCCAGAAAGCTGACAAGGGAGCAGCTCAGGAGACACACCCACCCCTAAGTGCCAGCACTTGGTTTTCAAAAGCAGGTTGCCTCTGCACTTGGTGGCTCTCTGCTCATTAAGGCTAGCAGCTACTGACTGATCTCTGTGCTCCATTCATCCATCCTTGTTTCTTTTTTTAAGTCAAAACTGGTGTCTATCATCACATCCATTCCACCAGTTAACTCCGTGCTGCAAAACGTCTTCCAAAACGGAGACATGGGGGCCCCCTTTGACCTTGATAATGGGGCCACAAAGTTTTCCACCTCTATCCTAGCTGAGTATGACTGCAGTCAGTGCTGAGACAAACATCCTCACCAAGGAACTTTGGGTTCACATTTGGGATGTGCAGGCCTTGGGAAGGAGATAGTCTTCTCCACACACTGATGCCTCTCACTTCCCCTCCACTCCCTCCCACTGAAGCTGCTGCATAAGGATGCAGAGTCATTCTTGGGGCATTATGTGGGAGAGAAATCACGGCAAAGAGTGCAGCTGGTTGGCAAGAGAAGGTTTCACTATTGTTAGTTCAACTGCCTCTACAGAGATGGTAAAACAAACACGTGCGCACACACAGTTTTAAAAGGAAAAAAGAGAAAGGTCAGCCAGTGCCAACAAGGGATCAGATCTCCACCTGCGAACTTGCCAGAATGACCGCTCCATTTTCACAACCGCAACAGCAGGTGAAAAGGGGTGGATTGAATCATCTTGCCCTGTTTCAGGGGTACATCCTCCATTCTCAGTGAGTCATCCATACCAACGGGGGCACATGGGGGCAAGGTCAAAATTCTGTGGTGCTCCCAGTACGGCAGATGTCCCTAAAATTGTACCACCAGGTCAACCACCAAGAATGGCTATATACTGAGACAGCCTTACAAGAAGGCTCAGCTTAGTTTTGAGAGCCACTTTTGGCCATTTGTTTGGGTGTGACACTTTAGAAATGCAGACATGCAAGCCAAAAACAAACAGATCACTCACACAAGTGACCTAAGCTACAAGCAGACAAGGAAAGGCCATCGAGCCACCTGAGCATGACCTTGCAAAAACTGTCTGAGGAGGAAGAGACTTTTCACACTGAGTGCACAATCCTAAGCAGGTCTACTCAGAAGTAAGTCCTATTTTGTTCAGTGGGGCTTACTCTCAGGAAAGTGTAGTTAGGATTGCAGCCTCAGAAGAACAAATGCTTTCTATGAAAAAGGGAATATATGTGAACAGGCAGGTACCTGGCTTCTCTGTGGAGGAGCAAAATTATTCCTCACCTGGAAGTTTGTGGTCAGACAAGCTCTAACTGCATGTAGTTTTCCCCTCTCAGAGAGTCAACTCCAGTCTCCCGCTTTTCTAGGGCAAAAGGTAATCTCAGGACTTAAATTCAGTGGCAGCACCTATAAATCCTCACAGGCACCTTCCTCCACAGGGAGGTCATATTTGCAAAGGTTCCTGCCCCAAGAGTGGCAAGGTCAGTGGGCCATTTCACAAGAGACAGGGCAAGTTAAAATGAGCTCCACAGCTCCTGGCTGGCTATCAGTGACCGTGACACTCTCAAACACCTGCCACTTGTCCCCTGGGGTGTAAACTTTGCAGAAACCTAGCAAAGGACTGTTTGTCATCTGCTGATAAGCCAAGCAAAACACTTGCATGACAGAAGATAAGCAGCAACCCACAAGCCCCCTAAGGAGGGAGGGTTCAGGCTGCCTGAGAGGTCACATTCTTCCACACTTGTCTGTCATCCCCAGCATGGCTTGCTAAAGCAGGGTCCTCTCAAGGATGCTCCCCGTGTATCTCCTTGCCTCAAGGGGCTCACTAGGCTTGCTTGATCTCAGTTGGCAATTCAGCAGGCTGGTCAAGACTTAAAAAAAAAAAAAAATTAAATGCTTCTGAAAGAAAGAGTGAGCTAATGGTCTCTATGCTGCTGCAGTTATACAGAGGTGGGTCTTTGGTCCAAGTGTTTTCACTGCTGCTCCTTTACCAGACTTTTTTTAGCCCAATTCTATCCTCCCCCACCCCCGCTCGTGGAACCATGCCAAAAAAAAGGCATTCTGGGGGGATTGGCAGGCTTAGAAGGGGATTTAAATCCCCTTACTCCTGTGTAAGCCTCCTGCCCAGCAATGAGTCTCCTTGAATCTACACTGCATAAGAACATAAGAACAGCCCCACTGGATCAGGCCATAGGCCCATCTAGTCCAGCTTCCTGTATCTCACAGCGGCCCACCAAATGCCCCAGGGAGCACACCAGATAACAAGAGACCTCATCCTGGTGCCCTCCCTTGCACCTGGCCTTCTTCACGACTGCAAGTCTGAGGAAAGAAAGGGGGGTGGGGAGGTTGCACCGACATAAGGGCAATGCAGCTCTGAGGTAAGGGAAGAAACATTCCCTTACTTTGAGGAGGCCTCCATGAGTGACACCCAACTGCAGGATGCAGCACACGCCCCATTGGCACTGCTATGCCAGTGCTGGAAAGAACTGAGATAAGGGGTTAGGCTTGCACCCAGACACACACTCGTTTCGCTGGCTCACCATATCAAGTGCATTTTCTGTTTCTGAGATTTTATCCTTGCCCTAGATTCCAAAGGCTTAGAAAGCCCACACAGCACAGCCCGCCAGAAAGTCCCACACAAAAACTAGAAGGGGCCGCAATAGAGCAGCTCTGAATATTTAGAGAGGATTCAAGATTTATTCAGAGGACAAACCAGGCTGATGCTGGCCCCCGAATCAGTGCCTGTCCTCTCAGACTCGTCCTGCACCCCTCGGAGTGCCAGAAAAGAATGGAGCCAGGAAGGCCAAGCCTGGCAAGGCAGAGAGACCCCCGCTCTCCTTAGCCCTTCGCTTTCCAGGGCTGCAAACACAGTCCGTGGGGGCTGCAGGTCCCTTCTCCAACACTCCTTGGAGCTTCCAAATGAGAGGGGCGGGGAGAATCTCCCAGCTGGAGGTTTTATTCCAACTCCACCTCAGAAAGGAGCGCTCTTCGGTTCCCTTGTGCATTGTTGTCGCTGTACCCTTTTCATTCAGTGACGGGATCTGGCAGGAGCCCTGAATTCCTGTCTTAGGAATTCCCTTCTTAGCAAAGATGGGTTTGGGAGTAGCAGATGCATTACAGGGAGCCCAACTACTCCCTTTTCTTTCCCAAAGACCAAGCTGCAGCCTCTGGGTGAAGCATGACTCAGGGGCACAAAGCAAACAAGGGCCCTTCCCTTTCCTGGAGGGATGGATGACCACATGCTCTGCAGACCCCCTTTCCAGGCTGATCTCTCCCAAGACCCAGCTCAGAATTTTCCTTTGGCCAGCCTCGGTTTAAGTAGCGGAAAGTGCAGGGATTTAACAAGACCAAACTGACTCCTTGAGGGTAGCCAGAGGTCAGAGCCAAGCCGGTCTGTGAGCAGAACTGAGGCTTCGATGGAGGAAAGAGGTCGTTTTGCAAAGCTTCAGAAATTAGGAGATGGAAAACTTCTGCCTCGCCTTCCCAAGGGCCCCTGCAAGAAGCGCTTCCTTGCTTTCTCATGTCTTGCCCAGTTCAGGGGTCTGTAAAAGTTGTACATCTTGCTTTGGAAAATGCCGTGTGTCAAATAAAACTTTGGCTGTTCTGGTGAGAGTTTGCTGCAAGGGCCTATTTTGTTCCAGAGTCAAATGTGCTTGCAGTTTGGCCTGTGAGATACAGGAGGCTGCCTGGGCAAGAGACTCCACAGCTCCAGCCCATCCAAAGAAAGCTCAGATCAGCAGAAACCCAAGCCAGCATGGAGAGGAGGGGAGGGGAGGTTGTTTGTGTCGTTTACAAATTAAATGCTTTTATTTGAAGCCAATGACGAGCTGCAATCAGACTGTAACATGCTTCCTTGCTCTCCATAACTGGGCAGACAGCGCACAACAATTTGTGCTGTGCATATGGTTGCCCAATTCTTCACAGCACAATTTGCCAGTTGCACCCTATCATGGTCTTTTGGCCCAAACCTAAGGGCACCACTGGAACAAGCATTTCACAGGCACTAGGTGCTTTCCAGCTGTCGCAAAAGGACTGACTCTGTGTGTCTGCAGCCACCAGACACCTGCCATCATAGCTAAGTGTTGCAGAGGGAAGGAGGGAGGCAGGGGCGGAAGGAACAGGGTGAGCAGTATGGGATGGCAATGGGGGTGCATCAAGACCCGGAAGGGGCAGTTGCGGGCCTGCCATTAAGTCCAATGGGGCAAATGCCCCAGGCACAAGCCTCTAGGAATCCGCGGAAGTTTTTTTGAGGCTCCCGACAGGGTCGGAAACTGTGCTTCCGGTTTCCTGGAAGCATCGGAGAACCTCAGAGAGGCTTTCCCAACACAGCCCTGGGTTGTAGGAGGCTCCATGAGCCTCAGGTGAGTACGGGGAGTGAATTTTCATGAGGAGGCGGCAACAGCCAGCGGGAGGCACCATTGCAGACCTTGGGCCTGGGGTGCAAGGCTGGGGAGGTCTGCCGCTGGGAAGGGGGCAGGTCTGGAATAGCAGCCTCCACCAAACACTAACCCCCTTCCTGATTTGAATCCCCTGACCCAGTCCATGTGGACTTGCAACAGCAATATTGCGGGCGCAGATCTGAGTAGACCTGATGGCCTGACATGGGCTTACCCCTGGGCCATGGAATAAATGTTTCCTTACCCCAAGGAGGCTTCTGGAGGCTAAAACGTCCTGGCGGGATACAGGGTCCAGAGTCCAACCTTGCCCTGGGGAGCTTACAATGCAAATTTTAGCTGCATGGGAGACATTGATTGGGAGAGTTGGGGGGGGGGAGAAGCAAAGGTGACAAGAAAGAAATGAAAGTAAAGGCAACAACATGTAGGGTTGGTTTGGATGACACTCCTATCGCCTGGCCAACCTCACACATTAACAGATGTGTGCACACATTGGGGGGGGGGCATGTTCTGGTCCCTCTCCGTAAAGCTGGAAGAACAGGAGCTATTTTCCTTAATAGTGTGGGGGACAGTTCAGATGAACCATCCTCCCCCATGCAGTTAAGGAGCCCCAATGCCATCTCACCCAGGAAAAGGAGGGGAGAGGGACAGCACAAGCACTCATGTCTCTGAACATGTCGGACTGGTGGGCAAGGGAAGCATCTCAGGAAGCAGCAGCTTCTGCTTTGCCTTAGCTGGGGGGCAAAGACTATGGGAGTACAGTCACTGAAAGTCCTCACCGGGAAGATGGGCATAAAAGTGGGTTTGGAGAAGGAGAAACAAGCCTGGGTTTCCGTCATCTCAATGTGAAGGTCGTAATTCTCCCCAGCAGTTTGTGAAATGGAGGACATCTGGCCTGCATTCCGCCCCAGCACAGATGAGGAGCAAAGACAGTTCCCATCTCTGAGCTGCGGCAGAGGAAGACTCAGTGTCACATATTATCAATGCAGTATTTGCAATGTAAGTGTTTCCATCTGCACGCTGGGATCAAACGCAAAGGAAGAGGGACCTGACGCCAACGGAAGGCGGCTTCGAATGGCTGCTTCCAACTCCAGAAGGCCTTTTCCCCCTCCATGTATCCGAGAAGCACCACCACAAATACTTCAGAAAAGCCTCTTGGGGGGAACATACAGAGGGAAGTTTATGGGGAAAATATTGGGCATATGTTTTCAAACTGACAGTATGCACTAATTTCTAAGCAACCCAACTTAAAATAATGTCATAGTGCTATATTACCCCAGTGAGAATACACAGGTTCTGTGCAGAGCGTTCTCCCAGATGTTGGAGAGGTCGTGGATAAGTGGGCTTGTCCTATCACAGAAAGCGGAAACGCCCCTGAGTGCACAATGTGTGGACCACGGCACTTGCAAAATGTGGAGACGTTGCAAACTGCAATACCCAAGATCCAGAATGGGCTCTTGTGTACCCTTAGAACTAGGCAGTTTGGTTCACGTCCCTAAAGTTGCTGTTTGGTTCTGGCAGGTAGAGCTATATGGACAAGAAAGTGGAAGAGCTCAGCTCCCCTTACTGAGACTGGATTAATCAAGCAGGAAGAATCATCACCAGGGCCAAACTCACTTCTCAGATTTGTGAAGAGCGAAGACCTAGGACCTTCTCTGCAGGCATCTGGCTGGCTAGACTGAAGCTGATCTTGTGATCTTATTGATTGTTCTGATTAGGGGAAAGGAGGCTGGATTTTTTATTTAAGGTTGTAATGCTCCGTGCTATTTTTATACATGAACCAGATGGCAAACTTTTCCAAACAACAGTTGAGAAAGAGAAGGAAGACCCATGACCAGGATCTGGTCATTTTGAACTTAATATTTACGGTCACATGCAGCAGGTTGGAAAAACAAAACAAAACCCATTACTTCCCCCCCACACAAAAAAAAAGCAGATCAGAGACCTCAGGCTTTTGTGCACATCGGTTTCTGTTTGGAACACCAATATCACCTTGATGTGCATGGTGGAGCAGTGGTACTCCTACCACTGGTGGTACCTGAGTTGGTGTCTGGTGGTATGCACAGGACCCCCAGACCCCTGCCACCTGGCAGCGAGACCAGCAATGCAACAAGCAGCAGGAGGAGGCACAGCTTGGCGGGCAGAACTCCTGTGTGCGCTTTTCATGCTTTTCAACCCTGAGCCTCTTCCTAGAATTCGTCACGTTGCATCTGGCCTCCCAATCCAGTTACTTCCAGTGGCACTTCCAACAGGTGGACCATGTGAAGTGGTGCAGCGGGGGACAACGCTGAGAAACGCTTTGGCAGAGGACAAAGGCACTTGTCCTGCCCTCCACCACAGAAATACTGTGGCAGCCCCAAAAGGGTGCCTGACTTGGAGTGTGTTGCAACCTGCCTCTGAATCCTTCCCAGGATTGCCACTACTGCACCAGAGAACATCAGCAGGCTATTGATCAGCCTGTTGAATTGATCCCTAAAACTGAATTGGTCATATGCGCTGCAGCATCACCTTGCTGGCTCTTTCAGGATGCAACCCTTAATAGCTCTCCAGGTAATCTCTGAAGAGTTTCAGTCTGATCAATTCATCTCCTCCATCTTATACTTGCTATTACACACGGGGGGGGGGGGGACCCTAATCCTTCACAGTTGTCTTTAATTAATTTCACGCCGCACTCTGTGCCCAGCTCCCCAGTTTATTGCTTAGACCAGGGGTGCTCACACTTTTTTGGCTCGAGAGCTACTTTGAAACCCAGCAAGGCCCGGAGATCTACCAGAGTTTTTTTTGCAATGTTCGCGCCATCATAACATATAACATTTATGTGTACAATGTATGTTGGTGTACCTTGAGCCCCACTGAGTATAACAGGACTTACTCCTGAGTAGACATGCCTAGGATTAGGCTGTGAGGCTGCAATCCTAGCCACACTTACCTGGGAGTAAGCCCCATTGAGTACAATGGGCCTTACTCCCGGCGTTTCTTCCCAGAGGCACCTGAAGGGGGGGTCAGCACTCCGCGATCTACTATTTTGCCTCGCGATCTACCGGTAGATCGCGATCCACCTATTGAGCACCCCTGGCTTAGACCATCCTTAACTACATTATTTGCTAGTTTGCACTGTGTACCTTCTGGCTGATCCTCTTCACTGAAACAGAAGAGTTATACCTCCACAAAGCGAAAAAGGAGACACAAATTTCCTTGGTATTTCATAAAAATTGGAAGGAAAAAAAGCACATCACACGGTACACTGCAAACGGGAGATGTGGCAACACACTAAGACATTTCCTATGCTGCAAGGCTGAAACTCGGGCTCAGCTGAGTTTGCAAACATGGGTCTGCCCTGTGTGTTTCAGATACAAGCATCTGGAAATAGGACAAGGCAAAGAGGAGGCGGCAAATTCTCTAGCATTGAGACATAAGAACATAAGAACAGTCCCACTGGATCAGCCATAGGCCCATCTAGTCCAGCTTCCTGTATCTTACAGCATTACAATATTAGCTGTCTTATTCTCAATGCCTTTCCTAATGATCCCAAGCATGGAATTAGCCTTCTTCACTGCTGCCACGCATTGGGTCGACACTTTCATCAAGCTGTCTGCCGGCATGCCAAGATCTCTCTCCTGATCTGTCACAGACAGCTCAGAACCCATTAACCTATATGTGAAGTTTGGATTCTTTGCCCCAATGTGCATGACTTTACACTTACTTTGCACTTCCTAGTGGCACAGCTACATTGGCGGTGTGTGTGTGTGTGTGTGTGTGTGTGTGTGTGTGTGTGTGCAAAAGGAAGTTTACATAGAACTGGAGTGTTAGTCATGGATGTAATTAGTCATGTCTGGTCCAGCACAGAGCTAGAGTCCCACCTTCATTGTTAAAAAGATGTGGAACCAGAACTATTCTAGGATCAAATGAAGGAAGATCATGAGGGAAACAGGCTCTTTCTTTCCTTCCCTCTTCATTTTTCCTCTGCTGAACATTTAAACCATTCCTGCTGTTTAAGTCCTGAACACCAATCCCTGGACTTCCATCACTCTGTTCTTTCAGCATCTCCAGTTATAACCATATTTCAAATTTCAACCATGTGCTTTCCTTTTTCATCTGATTTCATTCAACCCTCGCAATTTTCATCAACTTTCTGACAGTTATTTTTTCTTTTATTTCTGTTTATTAGGTTCAGCCAGCGTTTGTGTATGTTATACACTTAGGACACAATCCTACCACGACCTTGGGCCAGCGCAAGTGTCTTGCGCCAGCCCAGGAGGGTTGCAAATGTGCCATAAGGCACGTTTGCACCTCCTCGAGAGTTGGCTGGGCCGGCACAGAGATGCGCACTGCCCCATGGAGGCTGAATCAAGCCCCCAAACCGAGTGCAGCCGGGAGGATTGTGTCGGCTGAGCTCGGCCAACGCAAGGCTCTGGGAGAGTGGGGAGGAGGCAAGAAGAAGGCGGGAGTGAGGTGTTCCGGGGTGGGGGAGGGCAGGCGGGCGGCAGTCCTGGGGGCAGGCCGGGAGTGGGAGGCAGGGTTGAGACCCAGCAGTTATGCCAGATCCCAACCCCTGTTTCTGAGCAACGCGGAGCAACTGCGCTCCGCCCTCCTCAAACTTATTGCACCTCTGGGGGAGATGCAAGTCTGAGGAGACCCATTGGGGCTACAGTGGCTGACCTGGGGATAGGAGGAAGAGTTTCCTCTTACCTCCGGCTGAGCCACTTTAAGGGTGCTGGATACAGTGCAGGCGTCCTGGCCTGCCTGTTCCAGCGCAAGATAGGATTGCTCTGTTAGAGTCCAATCCTATGTATCTTTACGCAGAAGTAAGTTCCATCATAGCTAATGGGCCTTACTCCCAGGTAAGTGTGGATAGGATTGCAGCCGGGCAGCCCAAGCCTGAGCTGCCCGGTGCAAGGGGCTGCAGTGGCACAAAAAATGGCTGTTGCTGCATCCAGTGTGCCCAGGCAGCCACAGCCGCCTCCTTGGGAGAATGGGACTTTGGTCCCCTTCCCCTGGGTAAGGCGAGTAGCCCCACAATGGAGCTACTCAGTTCTATGCTGACCCAAGGGATGGTGTAGAATTTACAGGCTCCAAGTTGGGCAGACGGCCTGACACAGAGACTCAGGATGCAGTGGAGCGAAGCTCCATCGGTCCCACCTCCCTCCTGCCCCACTTCCTCCCCCCAGCATACCTCCTCCCCCCACACCTCCACCTACCTCTCCGGAGTGATGGCGCTCCGGTGCTCCACTGGCACTAGCCCAGTGCTGGCCAGAGCTGGGCTAGCACTGGCACTCCACCAATGCCAGGGCCCGCATATGGGTCTCACAGCACATTTGGGACAGGTGGTAAGCCGCATGCACTCTTTAGGATTGGGCCCTTCCTTACTTATGTGGTGTGCTGGCCAAAATAGATTTGCCTGCTAAATCAGGCTCTGTTTTGACATTCATCCAAATTGTTCACTTTTTCCCTTGCTCGGTTCCTCATCAGACAAAAAGCGCAAAGGGTTGTGGTGCGTCTAAGAGCACAACCTGACCGGAGGCAAAGGCCTCCCCAAAATACACCCCTGGGAGCCCTCACCCTCAGGTCATGCAGCTCCCAGGCCTACAGCCAGTTTCCGCCCTCTGTGTCCACTCTGGATGGTGGGGAGGGCAGCTTGTTTGGGAATTTATATGCACCAGATAACCTTGTCCTTCCCTTCTCACAGCCACCATTCCAAACCAGGGTGCACTCAGCCTCCCCCGCAAATGCAAAGCAGGCTCTCTCCAGTCCCAGAACAAGCTGTCTTGAACAGCCTTGATTTGCAAAATAAAGCCCTCCTTGAAGGCCACCTGTAATAATGTTGGCAGGGAAAATTCACATTCCTCTTGCTTCCCACCAGCACCAGTGCTGTTTGTTTGTGAATTAATAAATGTGAAGCTCTGTCAACTTATTGATCGCTTTCCACACAATGGGAAAATGCAAAATAAATTAATGAGCAGATGATAGCAGAGCTCTAATGAACTTGCACAGACTCCAGCGGTCGATTGCAGGGATCGGAGAGGACGTTTGAGGGAGGAGACATTCATGGACATGATGTAGGAGTCTGGAGCCATCTGTGCGAGACCTTCAGGAGCCCGATAAATGCAAGCTGCAAGGTGTGTGGAAATGAAGCTCCCTGACTGGGGGGGGGGGAGAGAAGAGTCCTTTACTCTTATCCTCAAAGGAGCTGCTCCTCAGCACACCACAGCCAGGTCGTTCTCCTTTCAATCCTGCCTTGCCTGGGCATTCCCTCTCGTGGTCTCAGTGCACCCCCTCAGACTACTGGGGTGGCAAGTTTCACCTACTGCACAGAGCTGTTGCAAAGACTCCAAGTGTGATATGGATAAAATTCTAGATGTCCTGACTGTGAGAATTCTCTGTAAACCTCAGATGCGTACTAGAGGAGCACAACAACAACTCACAACAGGCTATGACTTGGCAAAGGTAGGAAGACTGAGTAAATGAACGACTGTCGCAGGTGAGGAGTTCTTGGAGCCTGAGCAACAGAGTCAAACTGCAGCTCTACTTCGAGGTCAGCAGTTTCGGGCTGTAGATCCCCCTTTACCTCCCACTCTCACTGCTCCTGACCAGAGCTTTTCCCCCAGAGGACAGGGGTGTCATGCTGGGAGATGGCCAGATAGCCCTGCTGGACCAGGCCAAGGCAGCCCAGTTGGGTCCAGCAACCTGCCTCCTTCAGCAGTGGACAGAAAGAGGCCTCAGTGGGATGCCACCAGCAGGCTTTGTCCAAGGCGTCAGCAGCCTTCCCCCGCTATGAAGCAGCTCAGGGGCACAGACCTCTCCTCCTCATCCCCTTTACAGCCCAATTCCCCTTCACTGCCACCTAAGCCAGTGGCCATCACCACGTCTTGAGAGTCCCACAAGTAATTCTGCACTCCCTGATCCGCCCTGCGTCTCCAGCAGTCCGTATCGCGAGACAAGCAGCGCCCAGCTGAAGCGGCCAAAAAGGACTTTTCTGCTCTCCAGTGATTTGCACACCTTGGGGGACCAGGGGTCAGATCTCCTGGCTGAGTCTGCTCAAATAAGCCCTTCAACATCCCAGAAAGTAATAACGATAGTGGTAACTGATGTTTCCGTCGAGAATACTTATATACCGCTTTTCAACAGGAGTAGTTCACAAAGCAGTGTACACAGTAAAATAAGCCAAGAAATGGCTCCCTGTCTCCAAATGTAAAAATATTCAGAAAAGAAGAAAGCAAACTGCAAGAGCTGCCTGGCCACAGATATGCCTCTCACGGACCACCTCTGACTCTCTGAAAAGCGAGTCTTGGTGCACAAGATAGTGCACCAGGGTCGTGGGTGGGGAGGCAGGAGAGGCAGCGCCTCCTCACTGGAGTCCTTTGAAAAGTACTTCACACGGGCGGTGGCACTTTTTGAAGGACTTCGGTGGAGAGGCTCTACCTCACCTCCCTCCCCACCCACCACATGTCCCTGGAGTGCACTGAACCCTGGGCAACTCTGGACAACCTGGGAGGAAACCTATCTCCACTCAGCCACTGATGTCCAGAAGCCTGAGAGAAGGATGAGTTTACTTTCCCAGAGTCAAAAAACTGAAGCAGGTTCTAAATTAGCATAAGTATAGAATGAGAGGAGAGCGAGAGCGAGAGAGAAACTGAGCTCATGCAATGACAGGTTCTCGCAGTGCCCTCTATCGTGCTTTGAAAGGCCTCCCTGGGTTCCCCAAACAGGTCTGCAACGTATATTCCCAGCAAATATTTCTCTCCTCCAGTTGCCCTTTTCATCTTATTCACATTTCATATCTGCTAGGAGATTTCCTCTGCCCCTCTTGCAGAATCATTCAGGTTAAGATACACTAATGCTATGCAAAGCAGGAATGCCTTTCCTGGGAATTGCAGCTCCCCCACAGCAATCAAACTTAAACAGGCCATTACCAGGACCGGCTGAAGAGCTCTCAGGCCGCTATCTAGAACTTGGCTGTTAACGCCAAACTGCTAATTTGCTGTGTGCCGGTTTTCTGCCAGAGAGGCTGTAATTATTCTGCCCCAAACAATCCCAAATTCTCTGATTGCAATAAATTATGTGAATTTGGCACAGAGACCTGCTTCGTTGGAATTTTTTTTTTTTTAAGAAGAGAAAGGGTGGGTGGAGGGTGTAACAGTTGTGGAGGGATGGGGGGGGAGAAAGTGCCTAGAAACCATATGGTCTGCAACACCGTGGAACCAAAACCCTGCTGCCAAGGGACTCAAAGGCCATGCCGCCTAGCTTCGGTCAACCCCAGGCAGGCTACTGCAGAAAATTCTTGGAGGCACTAAGAGCCCAGCCCTGACCCTTGCCATTCCACAATAGGCAGCCATGCTGATAGAGAGTGCACTCCATGCGATGGGGGGGGGGAGAATCAGCTGGCCAGCAAGAGGTAAGTAAAACACTCATTTCCCAGGGCAACACCTGACTACCTACGGGCCTCCTCAGAGCCAGGCCAGTTATTTTGCTGACGTAAGTCTGAGGAGAGGAAGGGGGAGAGTGGTTTGGAGAATCAGGGACAGGATCTCGTGTATGCTTTTGCTGCTGAGATTCACCCCTTCAGCCTAATTCCCACCCCTGCCCTCCCCTGTCCCCACCAACAGCACCTCCACTGTCTTACCTATTTTGGCTATTTGTTTCAGCGGCTCTGAAGCACCTGACCCTGGTGCAGCATTTATGGCGCCGCCACTGCATTTACGACAGCAGAACACAAGTTCCTCTATCGTAAATCAACCACAAGATTGGGCCCTAAGATTCCCATATGTTGAACTGCCCTTGAATTAATTCTTCACCCCAGGGAAATTCCCCTCCAGCCTCAGGATGAAAAAGGATTCTCAAGGAACAGGAATCTTGACTGCTGAGAATGTACTTTGGGGGTTTATTATCTAAGGCATTTTCTTTCCTTGCACAAAACAAGCCTAGTTCTTCAGTGTTACTAAAACAGCAACAATGAAAAACAAACTGATACTCCAAAATGCAAACAGGTATTCAGTCAATTCCTAAAACTAAAAGGCCACCTGGAGCTTTGTGAGCCTGCCACGTGGCTAGCAGTAATACGTTGACGTGACGTTTAGCACACACAAAAATACTCTTCTAAGTTGAGATTTTGAGATCCACAGTTCAAACCTCCCTCCCTCTGCACCAAAGTAGCCACACTGGTGGAGCATGTGCTGCATCCAGCGATGGGGGGGGGGCACCTGCCAAAGGGAAGTAAATATTTTTTACTTTGTGTAGGCCTCCTGGTGGCCTATGGGTAACCTCGGATTCACATCAGCTATATAGTGGACATACATCTGAGGAAAGGGGGAGGGCTGGGCCAAAAGGGGGAGGATAGGATCTGGCATGCACATCTGCCACCAAGATCTTCCCCCTTCGTCCCGCTCCCTGCCGTCGCTTCCCCCTGGAAAGCCCCTGAACTTCCCTTTTCCCGCTCCCATCATCAACTTACCTCTTACTGTTTGTGGCGGTGGCCCAGCAGTGAGACAGCAGCCTGGCTTTCACGCTGCCATGAATGGCCTTCCACTGTCAGAAAGCTATTCTGGCCACAATGGGATTGGAATCAAAATCTTTTGTACTCCACACAGCCTGGGTTTATTTTAGCAAGGAGCGCAGCTGGACATTCCATTCGTGGGCTGATGCTCAGGCATCTTAGATGATATATCTTAGCCCAAACCCAAGTCGCATTCTCCAGGAGAATGTAGTCATTCTCCAGGAGTCACCTCCTTTTGTAACTTGTTGTACAGGTGAACACGACAACACCTCACTCTATGTCCATGGCAGATGGTGTGCCAATGTTTTACACATGTATGCACACAGATCATGCTCCTCTCCCCCACAGCTCCTGCTTCACACTACAGAAATGCTGCTATGAAAAAGTGATCTGAGAAGTGCAGTCATTCCAGTCTAAATCTGGCACCTCCTTTTCTAGCTCAGACACTGTAAAATTCACCAAGCTGCATTTTCTCCTGCTACTCCTCCAAACTCAGTGGGACAATCCACAAACTGCACGTGCACAAAAGCTCATGCAGTCGCCTTATACAGAAGCAAAACATTGGTCCATTGCGCTCAGGGGGGTCTACTGGACACTCCAAGGGGCTGTGAAGCAGAGGGAGGGTCTTTCAATCACCTGCCACCTAATATTTGCAACTGGAGATGCTGCGAGGGACTGGGTCCTTCCGCACTTGCTCCATCACTAAGCGACAGCCCCCTTGGCCAAAGGTCCACCAGCCCAGCCCTGTAAGTGTCTGTAAGTGTCTGCCATAAAGTGTCTACCCCTTTAGGTGCCACACAACTATTGGGGGGGGGGGGGCAGCATGTTTGCCTTGAGGGGAAAAAAGCCTTCCCTAGTTCTGGGCTTCTGAGTGAAGAAGGAAAGGAGATGCAACCTCAGGTTGTTCTCCAGAGTCACCAGTTGTTGAGAGTTTCCCCCGGTGTGAAACACTGAAGTTGCAAAATAAATCCTGTCCTGCCATCAATAACCGCACCATGGAAGCAAACCACAAAATCCTTTCGGAGAAAGAAACATAAAAATTACCTCAGGCCCCATTAATAAGCGATATTGATTGGTGTAAGTGCAGGTCTATGGGCAGGCATAAATTACACACAAAAACCAATCAAGTTTTACGCTTTTTCTATTGAATTGCATTATTAAAAAATCCCTCTGAAATGATAACTACTTGACCAAGAACACCCTCGACAATTGATAGAGACAATACGTCATATTCCTGATTGTGTAAATGTAAATTTACACAATTTACATTTGTAAATTGTGCATGTGTGTAAATCTGTGACAAGAGAGTACGAACCTTAAAACACGTTAACAAAGACAGTACACAAAGAAACAAATCCTTCAACTAAGATCAAGACTATTGAGCATCACTGAACATGTACTGCGTCCCTTGTGGGGCTGAGAAAGAACACAGTGGGCCAGGAGCTTCACCTGCACACCCCTCAGGGATGACTGTGCCAGGCGAGCTCCACTTAGCTGCAGTGGGGTCATCATGTTAGTCATCCCTGAGCTTCACTGAAGAAGGGAAGTATAAGGCCCCTGCTAAAAGAGGCAGGATCTGACACTTTTTGCTCAATGAGCCCAGAACAAAGGATGGAGGGAGTTGTGGTCGACTGCACACCATGCACTGACTCCCATAACTTATACAAGGTGGAATTCTGGCCTCCATTCCCCCACTGACAGAACGCCTGACATGAAGCAAAACAGTGGTCATCTTCGGCGGATGTGTTCCGCCGCTGTACAACAGCTGTTCAACAGCGCTGTTCAACAATGTCAGGGAACCCTGTCTGGGAACAGAGGCAGGATGCTGAGCTGGCACCCAGGATCTGAAGACCTGAGGGCCACCTGCTTCAAACAACAGGGCGCTGAGGAAGCTTCCAGGAGAGTTCAGACTGCTGAAGAAACCCCAGGCTACACAAGCCCTGAAACAAAGGAACAAACAAGGGAGGCCTTTTCTCTACCTTAAAGGAAATGTCTCCAGTTAAGGAACAAAACAAGTGGACCAAAGTCCAAGAGAGAAGACAGGGTCTCGTCTTCCAGTTTTTGCTTTCCCATATGCTTTCGCTCTCCTCAGATTGTTTTCTTTGCAAGTTCTGCTAAGGAGGTCTTTGCTTCTTCCTCGTTTCCCTGGATGAAGGGAAACTTCCTTCCAGTGGCTGCACTGCACATCAGATGGGCATTTGGCTGGGTCTTCAGGAAGCTGAGGCCCTGCTTGAAATGCTGGCACTTCTCCAAGTAGGAGGGCAGGAGGAAGCACAGGAAAGGAGGAAGAGTATGTAGAGAGGGGGAGAACTGGGAGGTGAATTTAATGGCTTGCCCTTCGGAATAATTTGAGGGTAAGAACTGCCCTGTGCTCTCATGCAGGCAACTGATGTGTGGGCTCCTGCATGTTTTTTATGTCAAGCCATTTCATCAGCCTGAAAAAGTTTGTCCGTTTGATTAAGGTGTTAGCTTCCTTCCAATTTTTCATCCACCAGCATTTGAGCCGCAACAAGCTGCTTTTGATTTACCTAGTAAGACTCTCTTGCCCACCTCCTCGCTCCTGTCACTGTTCCTTCTTGGGTGCGGATTTCGTCAACTGTGGCAATGACTCCCTTTTCACCCTCTTCAATGAACTTGCTGAACTTGAGACAATGGAGCGCACACATGGGGTGGGACTGCGGGTGCACCACTATCAGCACAGGGCTTTAGGAGTGTCCAAGGTCTGTCACATACTTTATCAGGAGGAGTTGGAGCAACAGTAACAATAACTACTATTTATTAATACTGTGCCTGAAAAATACATAATTTAATTACCATTTTGAAGAGGGTGGGACAAACAGGTCCCAAAGGGCCCCCTCTCAATCAACAGAAGAGTAGAGACCAAGAAGGGGTGCCCCCAAGGAGTATGAAGGGGGCACCAGAGAAGCAGGAAAGGACAGAGGAGAGGTTGCGCACCCAGGGAATGGTGTTGTCCCAACAAGCAGCTTCCTTGAGAAGAAGAGCAAACTCCTGGGGCCCCTTTGGAAGGGTGAAGCCTCTTCCCATGCACACTCCAAATGGCACAGGAACTCCATTTTAAAGGAACCAGGAAGCCACCTGTGTGGCACGAATGACAGGTGGCTGGGAGATGTTCTTGGACAAAGCTTTGAGGCTTGTATTCCCTTCTCCTTGCTGACCCCCCTCGATACCATCCCTCAGGGACTGCTGTAAATTAAAAAAAAACCTAGAAGTGCAATCTTTTGGACTGTGCATATTATTTTAGGCACAGTTAGAAAGACCAGATGTTGTTCCCTAGTCCCTACGAAGTGGACCTACCCCCTTGGGATGAGGCAGTTGGGGCGGGGAGGGAGGAACGCTGCACCTACCTCACCAGGATGTTGTAAGGAGAAAACGTGATAAGAATGGCAAAGATAAAATTGTTGGCTAGTGCTCAACAAACTCCACATGAAACAACCTCCTGCTGCAGCAAAAAAAAAGTTCAAAATATTTTCAGAAAGTCACTGCAAAACCTGACCGCCTTCCCATCACTTTATCCCCTTTGCAAGTATTGGAGACCCCCATTCTAAATGCCCCCAAATGAAACACAGGTTGCTCTTCTAAAGCACTTGCCTCCCTCCAGCCATCAAGAGCTGTGTCAGAAGGTCTCCAAATTGCTTGTGATCTCATCATCTGAGTGCATGAGGAGCCTCCGTTGGATGGCGAAAGGTGGGACACAAATATTTTAAACAGATCCGTCTCTGGATGCTTTTCCAGGAAGGTTCAATGTGTCGGGGAAAAAACAAAAACAAATTGGGGCAGTTAAAAAGATGCCTCCGGCTGCTTCATGCTACAGAGGTGTGTTCACCACAGGCCTGATCTCAGTTTGCCTGGCAGTCATGGCCACACACAACTCTCCTTCGTTTCAATGCGACTCCAGCAGAAGAACTTTCCATCTCAATGGGGGGGGGGGGGCTTGTGTGGATTCTTGTTATTACACTTATGGATCAAGCCTGAGAACCTTCTCATCATGGCTGGGAAATCCTCCCGCCAATCAATCAGGGAGCGATTACGGAAGCTCTCCTGCCAAGCGCTGAGCACAGCAAATCTCTCCTCCAACAATTCCTATTAACACAACAAATGGCTTTGCCAAGGCCTGGGAGACAATCCCACCCCAGTCCCTTTCCTTAGATTTAGACAAAACAGACCAGGACACATTCATGCCACCCCAGAGTGCTCTGTGAGAGGAGGGACTCCCTTTGTCACAGTTCCAACCACTGCCTCAATCCCTTCCAGTCTTTTCTTGTCTCTGCCCCAAAAGATGCAACAAGTGCTGGCCTGGGGCAGCAACTCCAGAGGGCTCTTCAGCAGTAGCAGCTGCAAAGGGGAGTGTTGCAGTGGGGGGCCACTTTCTGCTTGGCCCAGTCTTGGCACATGGATAGGGCAATGTCCCTGGTTGAGATGGGTCTCCAAAGTGTTCCTGTGGCTAAAGTCTCAAACTGGGTAAGGTCTCCACTCTGCCACAACACTCGCGGGATGAACAGGGGTCAGCTGCCAAGGAACTAGCATGGCAACTGCTTCCATGGGGAGCACCCCTCTCCCTTGTCTCTGCCTTTGCACAGGACCTCCAAAGGTCAACAGGACCTCAGAGCTCCAGCCTTCCTCTCCCCTAAGCCTGGAACTCAGGGAAGTAGTGGGTCTCATCTCTCTCTCCAAAGCACAGCAGTGCAGTATCAGACAGGCCAACCTCCTCACCTTGCCCCACAACCACTGTGCAAGCCAAAAGATTCCAGGGAGAGGTCATAGCTGGTTGATGACAGCCTGTATGATCCAAGACACTTCAGAAGAGCAGCAGCTTGGAAGTCAAGCAGTGAGGGAAGGCCGTGCCCTGTTGGACACAGGAGAGTGGAACAGGCAGACCCACCTCTGTCTGATCTAGGACTGTGGCCCAACTGAAGCATGCTCAGAAGCCTCCAACCACTGGAGAACACAATGCCCCTGCGTCCAAGTCAACAAGGTAGCCGAGATTCCACAGCAAGAGTCCCTTGACTGGTGACCCTATGAGCCAACTGCACTGCTGCCCATTTTCACCCTTCCATTCAAATGAAGATCTGCTTTGTTTGGCAGCTCCAGATGGATGTCTCTTATTGCAAGGGGATAGCGGTGACAGGGGAACCCAGAAAAATCTCAAGGTGGTCAGCACTTGTGGAAAGAAAAAGCAGAGATGGAACAAACAAAACAGGAAGTTTCAGAGAAGCACAGTTGCAGGGCTCTGCTGTCTGA
The DNA here is from genome assembly GCF_035046505.1 of Tiliqua scincoides. Lineage (NCBI taxonomy): Eukaryota > Metazoa > Chordata > Lepidosauria > Squamata > Scincidae > Tiliqua > Tiliqua scincoides. Next base: position 1,262,764 of record NC_089822.1, read on the forward strand.
ACTCCTTTGCGACAAGTTGTAAAGTTAAAGTAAAATAAGTGAATTGAATCCATACACCTTTGCCCAGTAACTATTCAGAAATCAGGCAGCTGGAAACCAGGGCTGGACAACATGGTCTGGTGGACGAGGTGTCCAGTTTGGAATGGGGAGGCATGAGCTCTGGTCGGGATGGGCCACCCCCCACTCTTTGGCATGACTGTCCCCTTGCTTGGCTCAGCTCCATGTGCTGCTCTGCCTCCACCTCCCTTCTGGTTTCACTTGTGGGCTTTCCAAAACTAAAACTATACCTGCCTAAATTCCTTCTTATCTTCACTATTATTCAAGTGTACAGGACTCCTAAGAACGTCAGAAGAGCCCCACTGGATGAGGCCAAAGGCCCACCTAGTCCAGCTTCCTGTATCTTGCAGTGACCCACCAGATGCCCCAGGGTTCATACAAGACCACAAGAGACCTGCATCCTGGAGCCCTGCCTTGCATCTGGCATTCAGAGATAGGCTACTTTGAGAACCAGGAGGTTGCACATACCCATCATAGTTTGTCACCTGTGATGGACTAACACAAGGCTCTTCCTCCATCGATCTGTCCAATCCCCTTTGAGGGGCATCCAGGCCACGCTCCTGTGAAACTGGTCTCATGCGCAAAGTGGGGCGGGCTGCCATCTCATGCCTTTTCAAGCAGACCTAAAAACTGCCCCAGCTGACAAAGCAGAGGCTGACAGTGATAGACACACCGGCATCCCTCTTCCAGTGCTGATTTCTGGTCACCCACTCAGTGCATCACTTGAACAGAAGGTGCTTCAATGGAGGAAAACCATGAAGCCCATGTGTGGGTCAAAACACCTGCGATGCCGATACAAACATTTTGCACTGCGTGTGCAGAGCTTGAGGTTGTGGGTCCTGCTCTCTGCTGTTTCCTCTCCTGCTTTCTGATACGAGATCCCTCAAGGGGCAGCAGCAGAGACAGTGTGGGGGGCCCTTGACAGTGTCGCACTATGTCATCAATGCATCCACTGAGGACCTGGAAACTGAGTGGCTCCCGGCAGGCTGGGACAACTGTGCTCAAACCACACTCACACATGTTCATAGGCAGATCAGATGCTGTTAATGGCATGGAACACAAGTGAAGGCTCAGCTCCAGTAAAGAGCTGTGATAGGGCCAGAGATGAGATGGTGAGCTGGAGTAAGTGTTCACCAGAGACCCTGTTTTCTGTGCAGTGCTTGCCCAGGAAAAGCCTCTCCCTCCCAGAACCATGGCCTGTTCCTCTCCACGTTCCAGGCCTTCCCAGGGCTGACGTCCGCAGGCTGCCCTTGGAGCTTATGCGGCCAAAGCATCCTCCCTAGGAAAGGGACATGGCCCTCCAGCCAGCCCTGGCCTCTCAGCAACAATGCAGAGCAGGTCCAAGTGATTGCGCAAGAGAGCTTGGGGGGGGAGGGCAGGCCCATCTCGGCAGCCAGTGCTCTCTGGCTGTTTGCTTTCATGGGAGAGGTGGATGGTGTGTTCTTGGGAGGCTGCGAGGGGTGTGTGGGAAAGCTGCTGAACACATAAGTTCACCCCTCAGTGACACTTTCAGCTCCACAGCTCAATGGTATCACTTAGACTTGTGCTCACTGACGGAGGCGGGAAGATTCCTGGTCCAACCCACATAGGAGGACTCCCAGCAGACCTGCAACCATCATCACATGACTAGCAAGACACCCACAAATGGAGGGAATACATAGCTTGGCCAGGGCAGCAAGTGCCAGTGGAGCAGGCTGCCAAGTGCCAATCCCACCTGCCTTCCCCCAGCTTTTCTTTCCTCGCAGCTGCTCTCTCTCCCTTCTCTATGCCTTGCGACCCTCACCCTGCAAGTCAAAGTCCTGCAGGACCCTATTTATCCTTTTGTTTTCAGGCTTATTTGGCGCTATGGCATGTCCCCCACCCCCCATATGATGCATGTCATAAATGCAAATAGGACTCAGATGAGAATGAGGACTGGAGTAAGCCTGCTGGTGATACAAAGACATTCAGGCCTCCCTTAAAACCGGGGGGTGGGGGGGGTGCCATTTGCAGTTTTGTTTGTTGAGGTGGCAGCCACAATATGCTGTGGCTGATATTGATCCTCATATTTTTAAAATGTTCTTATTGGGAGCCACCCTGAATCTTTGGAGATGGGGGCGCATTATGTTTACAATTAAAATTATCAACTGAGAAATATAAATGTTTCCTGTGTAGCTCCAGACAAAGTAGCCCAGGGGGTGGGGTGGGATTGTCTCTCCCAGGGGGAAGATCCACCAATGCCTTGCTGATTCTCCCCTGGAGTTGCTCATCAGTCTCTCTGGCACCTACACCAGCCAAGCCGAGGAGGAGGAGGGGGTGACTCGTTCATGGGAGGCACAGACATTGCTCTGCAGGACTCATCCACAAGAGACAGGTGCTTGTGCTCCGTTCAGCCTCAAGGGTAGCAAACAACAAATGTGCAAGCTGAATTGATTTCTCCTCCTCCCAGGCACAAACCCAGTCAGCGATAGCGACTCCGGCGCCAAAGAGCAAAGGGGGGAAGTCCACCCTCTCTTTACCCTTCAGCCTCTCCAACCACTGGTTGGCGCAAGCACATTCCCACGGCACACAGGCAGATCCTCAAGGAGTGAGCCACATCTGTGAGCAGAGCACCACAGACTTCACACGGAGAGAGGAAGGTCCGACTACTGCACAACTAGGCTCTTCCGTGCAGTTGCTTCCTAGACATATCAGCTGCCGCCAGTCTCTTCCTCCATCCGAGGGGTGCACAAGGGCTCTTGGCCATCAGAAGCTTCTTCCACAACTTTCAGACCACCAATAGGGGTAAAAATGGCAGCAATCGTTCTGCAGTTGCAAGAAAACTTCCCAGTTTTCTTGCAACTTCCCAGTAACTTCCCAGATACTCAAACCCCCATTTGGTGCGAGAGGCCGAGTTCCAGCAGGAAATATTCAGCCCAAGACTGGGGGCAGTCGCTCTCCTTCCCTCCCGCTCCCAGCCCGTCTCACCCTCGGCAACTGTAGGCTGAATAAGAATGCAATCCGGCAAGAGGGAAGCAACCTTTAACCTGGGACAGGAATGGTCCTGGAGGCTGGCTCAGCGAGAAGGGAGAAGGGAGGGCGAACTCCAGCACCTGCTGGTCTGAACTCTGACGCTGACCTGCGAGGAGACCACGCAAGGGAGAGGATTCCAGAGCATTCTTGGCAGGGCTCGGTGTCCAGTGTTCTCTCGATGGCTCCTCTGGGTCCTGCGAGAAGCTCAGCGCATGAGATCAGCACGTGCAACGTGCAAGGCGTGGATGCTGTCATGTATGTTTCTGTGCATGTCTTCTGCTGTTCCCCGAGGCCCACACCGACAAGCAGAGAAAACAGGACTGCAAGGACAGGCTCCACAAAATAAATTTTTTTTAAAGACTGAGACCGTTTTCAAGGGGTGGTTTGGGGGCAAGGGAAACTAGCAGCAAAGGAAGTTGTGTTCCACCTCTGGAATCAGCACAGTTAAAAGCAGCAAGATTTACTTTCTTGCACTGCGATAGGACACCTACCTGCTTTGCAGGGAATAACCTTCTAGGCCAGGGGTGCCCAAACCCCAGCCCTGGGGCCACATGCGGCCCTCGAGCCCTCTCAATGTGGCCCTCAGGAAGCCCCCAGTCTCCAATGAGCTTCTGGCCCTCCAGAGATTTGTTGGAGCCCGCACTGGCCCGACACAACTGCTCGCAGCGTGAGGGCGACTGTTTGACCTCTCACATGAGTTGTGGGATGAAGGCTCCCTTCACTTCTTGCTGTTTCACGTCTGTGATCCGTAGTGGCAGCAAAGGAAAGGTCAGCCTTGCTTTGTGCAAGGCCTATTATAGTCCTTGAGCTATTGCAAGACCTTCATTCATTCATATAAGTTTGTCTTTAATATATTCATTTATGTAAACTTATGTAAATTTATTCAAATTTTAAATGTAAATAAATTCTTCCCCCCCCCCGGCCTCCGACACAGTGGCAGAGAGCTGATGTGGCCCTCCTGCCAAAAACTTTGGACACCCCTGTTCTAGGCTGAGGGTGTCACCAACAAGGAACATCGCCAGGCATTCTGTTCTGCCACAGAAGAGAACACCCCAAAGAGCACTGTCTTAGCCCCCCCACAAACACTCTTGCCAAAGGTTCTCCTGTGCTGTGCTGCATGGAGCTGCCTCTCTCGAGCTGATTTAAAAGCATTTTAAATCAGTAAGAGTAAAGAACAAGGAGGACATTCGCTCTTTCAGTAACAAGCGAGAAAAACACACACCTCTCCATAACGGACTGTCAACCGTGCAACGTGAAGCGCACCAGCAAAGCATGTAAATCAGCAGGCAAGGCACAGCTTTGTGCCCTGGAGTTACTGTGCGTTCATTGCCAAGCATCTGCATGGAAGACCCCACGTTGCACACACCCACCCCTTGCCCATTTCAAAGTCTTGGCTTCCAGAGACCCAGGAGAAGCCACACAAGACTCAAAGCCGGCCTCAACTTCAGAATCCCAAAGAGGAGTAAAGCGGAAAGACTCGTTCACCAGAGAACAGACTCAGAAAACAGGGATTGCTCCTAGTGCGCAGGACCAGGTGAAGCTTATGGGGCTCTGGGTGTGTCCCTGCATCAACCAGCAACACTCTGAGTATGCATATGTTTGAGTGCAACCTTCCCTCCACTCTGTGTAGGGCAGAGAGTGCCAAGTCAGTCCCAGGATGGACATGACTGCAGGCTTCTATTGGGCATTAATTTCCAGTGACTAAAGCAGAACAGTGTGGAGGGCACAGACTGAAAGCCAAACCAGGCAACTGCAGCAGAGAGGGAAGCAGCATCTTCTACCACTGTAGGGAGTCTTCCATCCCACCTGTCTCCCAAGATAGGAAGGATTAAGTCTTTTAGGCCGCAATCCTAACCAACTTTCCAGCACTGACATAAGCAACTCCAAAGTAAGGGAACAAACATTGGCCTACCTTGAGGAGGCTTCCAGGACTGCCCCCCAACTGCAGGATGCAGCACATACCCCCTGGCACAGCTATGCCAGTGCTGGCAAGTCGATTAGGATTGCATCCCTAGACTCACAAGAAGTCTCTAGCAGCATCTGAGTCAACACCTGAATGGCACCAGTTTGCAGGGCTTGAGTTCCACCGATTGCCCTGTGGAGCAACAAAGCCCCAGCGCAGAACTACATTATCTCATTTTTCTTTCCTTAAATCTCCCTCCAAATTCTCAAAAGCAAACTCACAGCTATTTCATTTACTTCAAAGTGGTGCACAATAAAATCTGGTCAACTGCCACTAAAAGTCTAACGTTTCAAAGCAAACTGATACTTAAAAGCAGTAGCAACATCAGCACATGAGACAAATCGTCCAACAGATGAAACAAAACCTGCTGTGCCTAAACAGGCTCAGACAACTCAGCCTGCCCCCCAACGCAGAGGCAGTGCCAAACACGCCTTCATCGGGAGGGGGGATCCATAAGTGCGGTGCCACCATGGAAAAGGCCCTCTCTCCAGTCGCTGCCCATCTCACCTAAGAAAGTCAAGAGAGGCCCCTGAAGGCTGCCTATGTGCTCAGGCATGTTCGCATGGCCTCGCAGTGCCATTTAAGCAGGACAGGGTCAATGCTGCAGGTCAATGGGAGTCACAGGCTGGAGACCTGACTGCAGGATCCAACTAGTCAAGAGCCTCTTTTCACTTTCAAAGAAGAACAGCACAACAGTCCTTGTGAGGCTGTGTCTGGGGTATCTGGGAAGACCTCCAAAGCCAGAGGAGTCGTGGAATGAGATTTCCAATAACTGGAAAACAGGGTTTAAGAAAGCAGCCTTCCATCGCTATCCCTGCCCGTGGCAAGCAGAAGGAAACTGTGCAGGAACAGGAAGCATTGCAACACACTCCTCCCCCATCTCACAGACTCAGCCAGGCTCCACTCTCATTCTCCCTATCCTGAGACTCCTCCTCTATGAAACGAGGAGAAAGATACCAGCATTGTGCTCCTTTCATGGCAAAGCGGGCATTTCCTAAATATTACCAAGTCTGTTTCTGAAGACAAGTCAACAAGCTTCCTTCTCTTGCTTCCTGCCAGTTTCCAAACCACTCCAACCCCGGCAGTCCTCAATTTTGGACTGTGCTCACGTCAATCTGATTGTTGCACCACAGGTATTTCTTGCCGGGAAGCTGCTGCCAACAGCAAGAACACCTGGCAGGACCAGTTCATATCCTACTGAACGTCACTGGCAAGTCCTGCAGCACAACACCCGTAGTTGGCTGCAGAGTCTCACACGCAGGGTCTCACACACAGTGCACCAGGACATGCATGTGTTCCGGAATTCACATCACAACAGAACAACTTTACCAGCAGCTTCCAGTATCCTTAGCAGGGAAAAGCACAACCTCTCGGTCTTGAAAAGCTTTCCAACGGAGAAATCAACCAGTCCTGGGACATTGCAGGAAGAGTGGGAGGCTTCTTGACATACAGTCTGAACGTCCAGGCCCCGGCCTGCATCTAGTTGAGGTGGTGACTTCCTCATATGACGATCAACTGCTCCAAACATCTTTGTACAGAAGGATAATACTTCAACTGAGGAATCCAAACAGACTTGGAGGAGAAACATCGTTCCATTTTAAACCTTCCACTACAAGTCTGCCTCCTCTCCTCCTCCTGTGTGTGCAGCACAGCACTGCCACCTTGGCTCCCAGGGTCTGGCTTTCCAGGGTCCAGCTTAAGCAAAGCTGCTGGGGACCTTTCAGACCTCCAAGGCTGCCTGAGTAGTTTGTGTCCCACTGATAATTAATAAGAACATAAGAACAGCCCTGCTGGATCTGGCCAAGGGCCCATCTAGTCCAGCTCTCTGTATCTCACAGCGGCCCACCAAATGCCCCAGGGAGTGCACCAGATAACAAGAGACCTCATCCTGGTGCCCTCCCTTGCACCTGGCATTCTGACATAGCCCACTTCTAAAATCAGGAGGTTGCGCATGCACATCACAGCTTGTAACCCATGATGGATTTTTCCTCCAGAAACTTGTCCAATCCCCTTTTAAAGGCGCCCAGGCCAGATGCCATCACCACATCCTGTGGCAAGGAGTTCCACGCTGCATGGTGAGGTGGTGCCCAGTGCCCACTCCGCCAAACCCACCATGCAGCTCGCCCTCAAGCTGCAAATTGTGTTTTTATTACAGAAAGATCTACTGCACCACATTCAGTTTGAGTTTGGCCAACTTCAATGGAGCTCAGCTATTTGCAGCTCCGTCAAACCTACAACAAACATGGGAAACGGAGCGGAATCCACCAAGTCATCTTTGCTACATTGTTGCTAGGTAACTGTTGTCTATGCTAATTAATTAATTGTTGTCTAGAGGCCAATTAAGAAATCAACCACATTTTTAAAAAACTGAGCGGGAATACGAAGCAGTAACTGAAATTGGAGTCTTTCTGTAGAGAAAACAGGATGCCTGGTTTTTAACGTACGCTGCACGAATGGTCACCTAGGTAGTTAATGCATAAGGTCATTACTCAGAATCCACTGGGAAGTTCTCCTGCACAAGCTCCACTGAAATGAACAGGAGCTACAAAAGAGCTCTTGTCCTGCTGCCTCTCGTTTTGGTGGAGCTTGTGCAGGAGAACTTCCCAGTGGATGGGGCCCAGATAGTCCGAAAGAACACATTTTATAGGAAGCAAACAGAACTTCCACTCTGTAGTATGCCATATGATCTCACAACTGACGGGAAAAGGCCAAGGATCAGCAGAAATATTTTGACGGTATTTGTTCCAAAAACCCACAAATATATTCCACTTCTGTGCACACATGACATTTCTCTCCCCCTTGCTGTGCATTTACCGTTGGCAAAGTGCTGCTCCATACTCTGCACAGCCAGCAGTCCACCGGATGGAGCATTAAGTTCCCAGCACCTGCGGGTTGCAATTTCTGAAGTTCTGAATGGGGACAAGTGCCACCTCCCCCGCCCCCTCTGCTGCATGTTCATTCAGGCTCCAGCCCCACCAGGTTCAGCAAAGGTCTGCCCGGCTATGTCCGGCTCTGCAGCCTCAAATGATTTCTGGAGCTCCTGAATTGAGGAGCCCGCTGCAGGAGTGGGGCCCACGTTGACTGACTCCAAGCAGGAGATGCACCTGGATCCAGGCAGGACGTCAGTGAGGCTGGCATCTGCTCAGCACAGAGCTGAGGGTTCACAGAGGACACAGGAAATCACTCCCCCTCCATTGTGGCCACCTGCTGCCAACAACACACTTCAGGGGGAGTGTTTTGGCAGGAAAACAGCACCAGGGGAAATGTCAAAGTTGCTGTCACCATCATCTGCAGACATGAGCCTGAATCATCTGCACACGAGCCTGAATCACCCCGCCACACACACTTGCGGGGGGCATCAGGGCACTTCTGGAATGGCTGCCAAGGCCAGTCAGAAATGAAGAATCTGAACTATGTTACCAACTACCTCCACTTTGGGGGGGGGGGGAATGGAGCCAGGTGAGAGTGGCAGCAGCTACTTCCTTGCTCTCCTTTTCAATCAGATGTGTGGCTAAAGCCCAGCTCAATGGCCCCCAATTCTTCTCCTCTCTTTTTGTACAGGGCTCCGTGTTCCAGAACAAATAACCCTTCTCACTGTTCGCGGCAATCAAAGCAGGTTTCTTCTTTGCCGTGGGGCCAAACAAAACTAAGCCAAAAACTGAATGGAACAAGGAAGTCTACAAACTCACTTACGTGGGAGTAAGCCCCACTGAACTGAACAGAATGTACATCTGAGTAGATAGGAACAGGCCCCTGCTACAAGAGTGCATAAGAGAACGGCCTGAGATTTAACTCCTTAATGCCCTTGTCACAACATATGTTATATCGGGGAATTGCTTTAATATAACTTTTATTATCTCATAAGCCACATTAACAGTGGGAAAGTCTTCTAAATATTTAAATTTAGATTTAAATTAAATTTAAATATTAAATATATTTAATCAATTATTGAAAAAATTATTTTAAACATCTGTCTGATTATTTGGGGTACCTTTCTAACTAAAGGTTTATTTTTGCTGGCTAAGAAATCTCTGCTGAAACCCACCCACAAGACATCCCCCCCAGGCCCTGATCCCCACCCCAATCTGCACCCCCCCCCCTCGTGGCTTAATGGCTCCAGCAGGCGAGCCAGCACAAGCAAAATGGCTGCCACTGTTTCTCTGTCACCCTCCCTGCCCTGTTCTGCACTCAGCTACAGCAGCTTTCACCATTCGACTCCTCCAGCTTGTTACAGCGCCAGAGACCAAGGTCAGAGGTGACACGTGGTTCCCCAGGAGAAGTCTTGGCCTGCTGGGGAACATGCTGCCTCTGGAGCGATCCTCTCTCCCTCTCCACAATTCCCACCACCAGGTCCGCCTGCTCAGTGTGAATTTTCTCCACATTTCAACTTACCTGGTCTGTGGATGAGGCTGGAGCAAAGCTTTTGACCCAGCCTGTCTCAATTTCCAGCAAGCAGGGGCAGGCTGAGCCAATGCTGTCTCAGAAGACTGTGGGCACGATCCTAACCCACTTTCCAGCACTGACATAAGGGCAATGCAGCTCTGAGGTAAGGAAACAAACATTCCCTTACTTTGAGGAGGCCTCATGAGTGCCACCCAACTGCAGGATGCAGCACGCGTCCCATTGGCACCGCTACGCCAGTGCTGGAAAACCGGTTAGGATTTGGTCCTGATGCCTGATGCCTGATGCATAACAAAGGAAAGATTTATTGCACCGAGTTCCACCTGGGCCAGATGCCAGATTGGCACTTCTTGGTGGTACTACTCCCACCATCAACACCCAGGCAGCGGCTCGGATGGGTGGAAAGAGACAGAGGTTCTATTCCAGAGCCCCAGAGCTGGCTGCTTGCAATTAACTCCTTTTGACACTGCAAGGAGACAAATGACTGTAATTTACAAATAGATTTTATCTGAAAACGAGCGCCTTGCCTGACACCTATTGATTTGCACCCCCCCTTCTTGAGGAGTTAGTCTGCAATTAAATTGTCACATCCTTAATACCCAAGGAAAAAGTCAACGGATACCACATCGGCTGCGTGCTGGATTACAAAAACCCATTTGCCAGGTTCGTTTTTATTCCAAAGTCAGCAAGGGATCAGATTTATCCGATAGAAAGCGGGGCTTTTATCCACCTTACCAAGACTGCCAAGCCAAAAGGCCGAGGCAGCTCAAATTATGCCTCTGAACCTTGGAGCTCCAGTCCGTTAGCTTGGATGGGCCCCGCTTGTCTGGAGGTGGAAATATATTTGTGGGCGAGTGGAGCAGCAGGGGGTGGACTGCACTGCTGGCGTCACTGGCTTCAGGGTCAGTGCAGTGACTGAAGTCAACAGACCTGCCAACTCCTGAAAATCCAGAAGAGAGATATTGATTCTTGTCTCCCTGATGACCACTATGGGAGCCCTGGCACAAGCAAAACCAGTGGGCACAGGAGCTGCCCCCTTTGGCCTCTTTTCTTAATTTGCAAAGACCTTTTTATGCATTATAGCCATTTATGGATGTCCCCATGCCCAGAATTTTCACTGCCTGGGAACTAGATATGAGATGAATCACACACACACAGAGTCAATTGTGCGGGGCGAGGGCCAGGCTGATGGTCCCCACTCCACCACAGACCATGGACTTCTACATCATAGACCAAGCAAGTCAGGGACAGAGGAGAAAAGCCAACATGTGAAATTTAAGCTGCTTTTCTGCAAGCAAACGTCACAGGAGACCGAGCAACAGAGGATTAGGCTGGGATAGCGAAGGCTTAGCAGACATTCAGGGGGTCCAGGCATAATTGCATGCCAAAGGGCCCAGGAGATAAGCATGTGGTTGAAGCAGAATCACTGATAGCAAGGAAAACTTTGGCCATCTTTATTGCTCAAACAAGTTTCTCTGTTACAAGGCTTCAAACCAGGTCCGTGCCTCCCCCACTGCTGTTCCGAGGAAGGAAGCAAGAGGAGGAGGCAGGAGAGCTCAGACTCTTTGAAAGCAGCTTCCGTGGCATCCTCAAGCCAGCAACTGTGCTGCCTGCTTTCCCCAGCCAAGAAGCACATCAACAAGGATGCAACTAGCCCTCTGTAGGGCACGGCTCGCAACTGCCACACCAGTGGTTTAGGCAGAACGGAATCAAACAACTGACAGATTTGCTCTGGGAAATGTTCTGCTTCTGAATTCTGGTAACAATAAAATCAGTCATGCAAATGCATAAGAATGGTCAGCATCACGGTGTGCAGCATTAAGCAATTTTAAAAACAGCAGAGATCAAGCACCAAATAAAAGCGTATTGGAATAAAAATAACGAGCAAGAAGGGAGCAAGAAGCAACCTGTCAGATCTCAGAGTGTCGATGCCTACACATGCGGCACCCTCACCAAAAAGGCCCTGGAACCCACCAATCAGATGTCCAGTAAAAGCAGGCCACCGATCAGGGTCTCTTGAGCAGATTCACCCACACAGTTGCTTTTTCCTGGTAGGAAACCAGCATACTGAGGCCACATCATCTCCCATTCTTGTGAGAATTGGCAAACACTGATGCACATCTGCTGACTCCCTTTGGTGCAGCTTTATATTCTCTCTGCTACTTGTTGTGATTCTTTTAGCCACCTTGCAAGCAACTGTTTCTTCTGAAACACCAGGCCATGTTTCTTGGCTCGGGTAAATGTACACAACTGTATCAGCAATCCCTTCAGGAAGTCTGACATCCCACATCCTGCACACCATTCCACACTTCCCCCCTTAAGCTGGAGCTGATTGTGATTTCCCAAAGTGTCGTAAGAACGCAAGAGTCTCATATGGGGACCAGTGGTGCAACCAAGTCACATCTTCTCCCCCTCCAGAACAGGCTTTAAAACTTTCTTTCTACTCAGGAAAGGTTGTGTGTGTGAAGGAGGAGAAGCAGGAGGCCGGGTGCAAGAAGATGCCATGCAGGAGAAGGGGAGAGCAGCAAGCAGGATGACTACTTTGTCTTATGATAGGAAAAAGGCGGACAAGAGGGGGGCTCAGAGCCCCGAGCAGCCCAAGAAACCGATGCGGAGGTCAGGCATTCTAATCCCGCCCCACCACCTTCTTTATTCTCACGTCCACAGCAATTAGCAGTATTAATAAAGTTTTAATTGAGCAATTGTTGCTTGGCCAGAATTCACCATTTTTTCCCACCCGTTTGCATTATAACTTCTTTAGCGCTTTCCCCGAGCACAACTACAGTACAGTATTTCAAACTCCATCTTTCAGGCACCCACAACAGCCTTGCGAGGGAGATTTTGAGCAGGATTAAGCTTTCATAAGGAGAAACCGTGGGAGGCCACTCAAGCCTCCCGGGTCCCTGCCCCCAGCTGCACTGGCTCTTCAGGGATGAGCAAAAGGCGCTTTGCGGATGCTCAGGGCAAAGCATCGGTTTTTCCACCTCTAGTATTCCTTGGCTGTGGCCTGGCACTGAAAATAACTTCCAAGGTAATGCAAAAAGCCTCGTGGCTGAACAGAGATTTGGATCTGGGACTCCCACCTCCAACATTTGATCCAATTCCAGCCCACAATGAGATCACGCCAAACGTTCTTCACAAGGTTGACTGAATGGGAAAGATGAAAAGATAAGCTGTGAAATGTTTTCTCAGGAAAATGCTGCATAACAATGAAAACTGGTGCAAAAAAGGGTGAATTCTGCTATTAAGTGCTTTCTATTACTCTAAGAGCATTCTGCTGCCCTCCAAGTTTGTTGATGAAAGGAGGCCCAGCACTTCTTCCCTCACTTCATGGACAGTCTAGCAGCACGCTGAAACAGCACCCAGTGTTGCAGCAGACATTGGGGAAGGCCTGTAGTTCTGCCTACTCGAGCGGTTTCAAGTCCAGTCCCTGCTGTCATCTGCAGGTAGACCTGGGAAAGACACACCTTGCCGCCAGTCAATAGTAGGGACCTTAGTGAGCTGGGAAGAGTTAGGGTCTGACTCAGCAGAATGCATCCACCTCTGCAAAGCGGGAAACCTGCAGTTACCAACTTGATCTAGAACCATTAATGTACATAGAGCAAAAGCAATGTCTCTGCCCCAAGGAGCTTACTGTCTGAATGTCAACAATGATGGAGACAACAGTGGGAGAAGATTGAAGCAGGGAGGCAAAAGCACTACAGGGAGCCAGAGGAGCCACACATTAGAACAGCCCCGCTGGATCATCTAGTCCAGCTTCCTGTATCTCACGGCCCCACCAAATGCCCCAGGGAGCACACCAGATAACAAGAGATCTGCATCCCAGTGCCCTCCCCTGCATCTGACCATTTACCCCATTTCTAAAATCAGGACGTTGCACATACACATCATGGCTTATAACCTGTGATGGATTTTTCCTCCAGAAACTTGTCCAATCCCCTTTTAAAGGCGTCCAGGCCAGATGCTGTCACCACATCCTGTGGCAAGGAGTTCCACAGACCAACCACATGCTAAATAAAGAAATATTTTCTTTTGTCTGTCCTAAATCTCCCAACACTCAATCTGAATGGATGTCCCCTGGTTCTGGTGTTACGTGAGAGGTTAAAGAGCATCTCTCTATCCACTTTATCCTTCCCATGCATAATTTTGTATGTCTCAATCATGTCCCCCCTCAGGCGCCTCTTTTCTAGGCTGAAGAGGCCGAAACGCCGCAGCCTTTCCTCATAAGGAAGGTGCCCCAGCCCCGTAATCATCTTAGTCGCTCTCTTTTGCACCTTTTCCATTTCCACTATGTCTTTTTTTCAAATGTTCAAATTTGAAAAAATGTCTTTTTTTCAAATGTGACCAGAACTGGACACAATACTCCAGGTGTGGCCTTACCATCCATTTGTACAACAGCATTATAATATAAGCCGTTTTGTTTTGTGTGACATTTGCTATCCTCCAATCCTCTGGCACCGTGGCTGTTTTTAGGGACAAGCTGCATATTTTAGTCAAGAGAGCAGCAACTTCATTCCTCAATTCAAATTTCTGGATTCTGGACAAGTTTCTGAAGAAAAAAGCCATAACGAGTTACAAGCCATGATGTGTATGTGCAACTTCCTGATTTTAGAAATGGGTTATGTCAGATGCAAGGGAGGGCACCAGCATGCAGGTCTCTTGTCTTCAGGTGTGCTCCCTGGGGCATTTGGTGGGCCGCTGTGAGATACAGGAAGCTGGACTAGATGGGCCTATGGCCTGATCCAGCGGGGCTCTTCTTATGTTCCTATAATTCCTTAATAACTCTTGGGTGGATGCCATCAGGGCCCTGTGACTTATTGATTTTTAATTAGTCAATTTGGCAATCTTTTCACCTCTATCCGACTTAACTCCTCGGTTAGGAGGGGCCGTTCGGGCAGCGGTATCTGCCCGAGGTCTTCTGCCGTGAAGACAGATGCAAAGAACTCATTTAATTTCTCTGCCATCTCTCAGTCTCCTTTTATCTCCCCTTTCCCTCCCTCACCATCCAGAGGGCCAACCGCTTCTCTGGCGGGTTTCCTGATTCTAACATATTTGAAGAAGTTTTTATTATTCCCCTTAATGTTGCTGGCCATGCGTTCCTCATAGTCTCGCTTGGCCTCCCGTATCACCTTCTTACATTTCTTTTGCCAAAGTTTATGTTCCTTTTCATTCTCCTCATTAGGGCAAGACTTCCATTTACGGAAGGAAGCTTTCTTGCCCTTTATGGCCTCTCTAACTTGGCTCGTTAGCCACGCGGGGATCTCCTGGACTTAGGTGAGCCCTTCTTCCTTTGCGGTAGACACTTCTGCTGGGCCTCTACTACTGTTGTTGCACATCTTTTGCTTTCTGTGACCCATGGACCTCTGAGATGCCATGCGCAACTTGGAGGGGCTTCCAGGGCTCTTGTCAAGAGGCAACGTCATTGCTGGGCATCATGAGGATGGCCGAAGTCCTGCTGAGTGGAGTAGAAGGGGATGATCAGGAACTGCAAAGGGGAAGGAGGCATGAAGAAGGAAAGGAGGGGATAGAGGAGGGAGGGAGGGAGGGAGGGAGAGGGAGGTGGCAAGCAAGCAAGATGAGTCAGGCAAGAGAAACAGATGGATGAAACGAGGACCCCAAGGATGAGACGGTAAGGGGGCAGGGGGAGAAGAGCAGGGAATGCAGTGGAAAGAGGAAGGAGGAGGTGCAGCAGAAAGAGGGAGAAGCTGGAGGAGGAGGACAGTGAAAGAAGAAGTGCTGTGGAGAGGAAGGGAAAAGAGACAGAAGCAGCCCAGGCAGGCCCTCGCACTCTGGGCCAGCCCACCTCCCAAGACCTATCCCTCCAAGGCCAGGAGCAGACTGTGGGGAGGGGTAACAGTCCACTCCAGCATCTCTCCCCACCCAAAGCATAGGAAGACCCAAGCCCAAAGCATCAGACCCCCAACAGCTCATCTCTGGCCTACCCTGTTCCTCAAGCAAAAGTGCCCTGATAATACATCCACTTCCCAGCAACACTCCCCTGCCTCCCTGCCTTCTCCATGTCACTCTCCTCCCACTGTGATGTGGAACTCCCCCACCCCCGGGATGGGGCAGAAGGAGGAGGGGCTCAGGGCCCCCACAGCTGCATTCCAGATGATCAAGGTCCTCCTGACTCACCTGGGAAAGGGCACTCCCAACCAGCCGCCCTCCCTTCCAAACAGAGTCTGCTCTTTTGTTTGTTACAAAGGTCCTCGTTGCTCTAGGGTTCCAATTACTGCACACTGCTTTCAGCGCCCGGTGCTGCACAAGGCAGGACAGAGTATTTTAAAATGGGCAATATCAGTTTATGCCCATGATGGGGCTCAGTGCAGAAAAGGTTTGACAGGGAGAGGAGGAGGCACTGCTGCTCAAGCCAGATCCTGCCACAGTGCCCCCCTGCCTCAAGTCCCGCACGGATGTCAGAATGATGGGTGACCCTTTCGTGCCAGTTCCACTCAAGACAGAACTAACAGAGATTCACAGTGACACACACATATCCCCCTCCTTGAAAAGAGAGGCCGAAAATAACTCAATTTATGCTGCCAAAAAAGATGCATTTTAAAGGCCACTTTCTTTCCTTCGGGGGGGGGGGCAGAACAGAACAGATGTGGATTTGAGCAGACACTGAAGACAGGGATGGACGGAGCAGCACATCTCTCCCCAGGGAGGAGGGGCTGGAATCTGGTGCCATCGCGGAGAAGGCGCTGGTCTCGGACTCCCCAAGCAGCCTCAACAGGGAGGGACTACCTCTAAAGAACACAGTCAATGGGCAGGGCCATGTGAGAACAAGCACAGGTGATAAGCAACACCTTGAACTGCACCAGGAAAAGCGGAGATCCTGCAACCAGACGGGGCAGCCCATTCCCAACAAGAGCATATATTAAGGTGGGAGAAGGATGTTCTCTGGTGGTTCCAGGAGCCAACTAGTGGTGGAGTAGTCAGTCAGGTGGCTGTGAGGAAGCCTAGACTGATGGGGGGCACAAGCGAAGCCAAGCATGCAGGGGCCAAAGAGTTGAGTGGGAAAGGAAACCTCACAGGCTCTCCTTTGTGAACACGCTGGGCTTTCCTGAATGGTTCCATCTACGTGCAGTGAGCATCCAGGAGATCTGCCCCCAGAAGTTTGCCTTCCTTGACAAGGCAGCCTCCCCACACCCAGCAAAGTCTCCCAGCCCAGTCTGCCTCCCTACTGCCTTTGCAGTGTGGACTCTCCAAGACCTCAGCACCTCAACTCCCAGCCATCTGCAATGAAGCCCACTCTTCATCCCATCCTAGAGTCACCATCAATGGCCACAGTGATTCTCAGACTTGTACACCACAGTTTCATCTCATTCTCCACACCGGGTCTTGACCCGATGCTCACTGCCAAAGCATCACTGGGAGCAACTGGAGACCACTTCCGGGTTGCACTGGGCCCACAACCCACTCCATTGGCCTCTGGGGGCCACAGAATGACTTGTGAAAATAAACCGGAAGTTGCAGGCACAAACCGGAAGTCTGTTTTGGTCCCAAGGTGTTCTGGGGACTGGAGAGGCCAACGGAGTGGGTTGCACGCTTGGCACAAACTGGAAGCAGCCTCTGGTTGCTCCCAGTAACGCTTTGCAGCACAAGAGCAAGCATTGGGTCATGACCCACCATGCATTGGGTCACAACCTACTAATGGCTTGTGACCCACAATTTGAGAAACTCTTTGGTTGGCCACAAACAGACAGGCACACACCTTGCAGCGCATTTCCCAAATCTTTCCGAGTTCCACAGACCATCCTTTGTGAGAACCAGGTGCCACTGCAAGGATGAGCTTCACCAGAAAAAAATTAAAATGAGATGGAGCAAAGGCCTCCTCCATTCACTGTGCCAAGGGTGGCCTCCTTGTGCATAACAGACTCCCAGGCTCCAGAGGTGACTTTTGCTGAACTTGACAGTTGCTCAGAACTTCCTCTGAGGCTCCCATGTCAGAGCTGCAGGTGGGCTGCATATGTGGGGGAGCCGGGAAAGAAAGCAGCTGTCTGCTGATGTACCTGCTGTGGAGACTCAGCTGCTGCAGAGCCAGCCAGAGAAGGCAGCAGGTAGGCAGGCTGTAGTTTCCCCAGCTGAAAGGCTGTCACACTGCAGAAGAAAGAGACTCCGCTCTGCTTGGCACCGAGGCTCACACACAGCAGGAGCCTGCCTCCTACACACCGGAGAGGGAGTGACTCATGGCACCACACACAGGCACAGCAGCACTTCTTCTGGCAGCCAGCTGGGAAAGACTTGCCTGTGCCCAGTAGTGCCCTTTTCCCCCACGAGACTCAACAGCCCCTGGCGACACCGTCCAGGCCCTTGCAAATCCTCACCCTCAGGCCATGTGTCCAGGAGCGCTGGCTGCCCTTGGGACACGCACCTCACACAAAGCCAGCTTCTGCTGCATCAGAGCATCGGGCCACCCTACTCAGCACTGCCTGAAGCCCTCCAGAGTCTCTCAGTACCAAATGGAAATGATGGCAGGAACTGAATCGGGGGGCTGGAGCCCCTCTGCATGAAAAGCAGGACCTCTCTGAGACTTTTCACTCCATCCCCATGTCCCCAGTCCCTCTGGCTTCTTGTCAGCCTGACATGCAAGATGGGGGCAGCCTTGAAGCACCAAAGGGCCCAGTGTGGCTTGGCTCCCCGCTGGTCCAGCACATGCTCTGGCTGTCCACCATGCACCTCTCCAGATAGCAGAGGGGTTGCCCATAGCGTTCTTCCTGTGCACATTGCCTAAACAAGGAACACTTGTCCAGAACAGATCCCTGTAGTCAGTCAGCCTTTCTACAGGGTGGGCATCAAGAATCTACCAAAGCAGTCTCCAGGGCAACCATCCCCCCAGCTCTGGTGGGCTCCTGCTTCCTCCTCGAGCAAATGATGCAGAGGAAGGCTCTGCACTCTTCAGTGGTTTCTATCTACCTGACGCTTTGCCAACTGGGATGGTTCTTTAAGTGACAGGCAATACTAGGAGGATGCAGCTAGTATTGCCAGCACTCGCTGCTATCCCGAGTTCATCATCACCACTCACATCTTGCACATGCTTAAGCTCAATGCAAGACCAGGCCTCTCTCACGGCCACTTGCTTGTGACTCAGCCATAGCCATTTCACTCCATCTACATGTGTGTGCACACACACCTACTGAGCTGCTCTCCAAACAAGCCTTCAACATGCCGCAGACCACTTGGCTGCATCTGCTGCTACAGACTCACACTGATGACGCTTCTGGAAGGCCTAGCCAAATGGTTTTCCTTCCTTCCGAATGTATTGCTGGCAGGGAGAAAAGACTCTCCTGCTGGTTGCTGAACTCTCATTTGCTGTTGCTCTCCTCTCTCATGTGGTCAGTCCAAGGCAGGATAGCCTCCCTGCCCATCATACCTCCATCCGGGCTACTGACAGGGAAGCAGCCCACAAAGCTCAGCCCCCCTCCCCCCATTTCAAAGAACAGAGGACACGTGGGGAAGAGGAATTGGATCCTCCAGGCTCCCACAGATGAGAGTCAGAAGCCCCCCTCCATTCCGCTGCATCTCGTTAGGGCTGATTTATCACAGCTGACATGGCTGCTGACCTCTCCTGCATTGCCCACCACCTGGGGGGTACTTCTTGGCCTGCTTGGGATTGTACAATTACAGATGAGGAGGGACGCCAATTAGTCTGGTCTTGCTTGTTAATGCCACTCGGTTTGGAACAGGGAAAGGCTCAGTTGGAGAACAAGAGGGAGAAAACACACCCCAATGAAATGCCCCTTTCTTAGGGCAAGCGAGCAACACAGAGGCTGGTCAAACCAGGCTGCAGTTCACATGCCGGGCTTGGGGACACTTCTGACTCTGAAGGATGACGATGAGGGTGACAGGAGCCCTGCAGGACTCCACCAAAGTGGGTCCATCCAGCCCAGTGGCCAACCAGAGACCTCGAACATGAAGTCGAGTCATTATAGCAAATGCCAACAGACAGACCCCTTCGCCATCAACTGATCTAATCTGCTCTTAAAGCCATCCAGAGACCACACGATGTCACCTTACTCAGGTAACTAGCTGGAGATCTACTTTAAAGGACATAGTGACCCCAAGTAGCTTGATCCTGATTGGGACTACGTTGGTGTCATTACGCTTTCCTGCCTCAAGTCTCCCCACGGCAGCTATGGGCCTTCCATTTATTTCACAGTTAGTGCCACGCCTAGTTTGACCCTGAGCTAGCGCCAGTAGGCACTTCTGATGGCAGAACAGACATGTGCCCAAATCCAAAAGCTCCAAAGTGCAGACATCCCACTGAACCTGCAAACTGATGCAGCCTGAAGTGACCAAGAGACAAGAGAAATAAAATCTTGGGAGCAGGGAAGAGCAATGTTGTGAAGAGCAGCAGACCTTGCCAGAAGGGTTACCCAGAAGGGTCACAGCCTGCTGCTCTCCTGCAGCAAACACATCCAAGTGCCTCTCAGCAACTGACAGACTACCCCACTTGACGTCAGCAGAAGTGTCTGGCAACTGCAGCGACCCACTTCCTCAATGCATGAAATGGAACCCTTGGCAAACAGACACACCTGGCTCTCTGGCAGACAAGTGGGCACTGCCAAGTTTGTGCCCAGGACAGAACCCTCCTCTCCAAGTACAAGGCAGTGGGCGTAAATAGCGCTTTTTAATTTCCCTTCCCCAAATGCAATTACAGGGCCGTGCAGATCTTCTTGGAGAGCCGCCCGTGTGGGAGACTGTGCTGGGTGTCTGGAGGGGGCTCTGTTTTCAACAGCTCTTCTGTGTTCAGGCAGGGCCCCGGGGCAGTTGTTTTGAAGCGCTGTTTACACGCCTTTGATCAGACTTGTTTAACTTTTCAGCCGCATGACAGCAGCAAAACAACTCTGATACGTGACTAATGAGACACATTTCCTCTGAGAGTCTTAACAAGGCCTTGCACATCCCTGCTATGCTGGGGGGTGGAGGGAGGATGAAGGCGCAGGACAAGGGAATGTAACAAACGCAGCTTGGGAGGCAAAACAACAACACTGGCGGCAGCAGCAAGAAACACACAGAACAACAAAAGCTGCCCCCCATCCAACTCGGGAGCCGCAGCATCTCAAACCAATTTTCTCTTCTGCCTTTGATCTGACATGGACCAGAGAGCCAGGCAAAATCCCCGCTCCTTTCTTCTGGGGGGCTTGTCAGGCCAGAACAGGAAGAGGCTTCACACTCTGTCCTCAGACCACTTACGAAAAAAGTGCTCACACCCCTGGGCAGGATTTGACACGCCAGGCACTTGAAACACTGCAGCAGCTATGAGCACAGGAACATTCACACAGGACTCCAGCAGGAGGGCACTGGGCACCACATGCAGCTCCCTGGGAAACTGCTTTAAACACACACACACACACACCCTCGTTCTCAGGGCTACAGACAGGTTCCAACACAGGAGTGCACAATGGAACAGTCGTATTTGCAGAGTTCAGAGAAACTCAAGAGGTCAGTAGAGCTTCCCCATATCTAGAGAAGCAACAGAACTCATGCAGCATGGTGAGGGCAACCTGCACCTTTACTTGATTTGTGTGATCTGTGCAGCCCAGAGAATTCCAGCTTTCTGGGTGCAGGACACTGAGTTGACTTAGAGCCCAGTCCTATCCAATTGTCCAGTGCCGGTGTAGCATGCCAGTGGAGCATGCGCTGCATCCTGTGGTGGGGAGGTAGTCACAGAGGCCTCCTCAAGGTATGTCAGAATGCCAGGTGCAAGGGAGGGCACCAGGATGAGGTCTCTTGTTCTGGTGTGCTCCCTGGGGCATCTGGTGGGCTGCTGTGAGATACAGGAAGCTGGACTAGATGGGCCTATGGCCTGATCCAGTGGGGCTGTTCTTATGTATGGGTACATTTGTTCCCTTACCTCGGGGCTGCATTGTGGTTACACCAGAGCTGTAAAGTTGGATAGTATTGGGGTCGCAGTTATTTTCAGTACAGTATGGAAACAGCCCTGGCTCCAGCTAGACTCTGGTGGGTCACAGGGCTGAAGAACCGGTGGAAACTGGAGGGGAGAGGCTCAGGCAACTCCACTCCCACAGGACTCCACTGGACAAGATTCCTTTGGTCAGTAAGATCCCCGTCTTTGGTTAGCTGCACATTGAATACAGGGATTTAATTGCTATACTCTCCTTTGAGCAAGGCACACCGTCCATTCTAAGGCTTCTCCTCCCACCCCATTTTAAATGGTAATGGTAACATGCTGCTTAATGCAATGCAGAGTTCTCAGGTTACCATTTTTTCCTGAGATCACAAAAGAGATATCCATTTTTTACTATAAAAGCCTCACATTTACAATCAGCCAGAGGCGTTACAAGCAGTGGTGTAACTAAGTTTTGCAGGGAGCCTCACCATGGTGTGCAAGCAACCTCCATTTTGCTACCCCCACCCAGAATGGCTCCAAAGGGGAGGAGCCACTTGCATGCCATGCTATGCCACTGCAATTAACCCAACCCGTGTAGAATTCTAGTCAACTCTCTAGAAAGCATGAAGATCACAGACCACCAACCCAGCTCTGAGAGGGCTGAACAGAATTCTCTAGCTAGCACCATTGCTGCCGTGATGTTACGTGGCAGACAGACAGCCCAGACCCACTCCATGTTTCTAGTGCACATCATCAAAATGGAAAACTCTTTGGTCTACATTTAAAGTTTAATTAGGAAAAGACAAGACACTGCTGTGTCAAAACTGTTCTGGCAGCCTGAGCCTCGCAAGCAGGGTGAGCAAAGAAGTTTGGGTTGCCTGCCAAGGAGACCTGCTTGCAAGACTGTCACTCCGAAAGCTGAAATGCATCACATTCAATCTTACAAACAGAGCAAATTAATCTACTTTTCTGACCTCAGCATAGAGCAAAAGTATGCTTTGCTTTCACTGGCTCAGATAAATGTGGAACTAATGCAAATGGCGAACAATGTTTTTTGGCCTTGAGTTTCCTCTCGGGTCAAGTTGTGGCAGCAAGAAGAACTTGCTGTGACAGGAGAGGAAGAGCCAGAGAGAGAGCTCTCTCTTTGGCATTATCAAAGTTTAGAATTGAAACACAGAGCCTATATCGGCCCTAAGCACAAAGGTACTAGGAAGCCAAGGGTGCAATGCCATAACTTCCAACCCCCCCCCCCAGCATCCCCACATGGCTGTTGCCCTAACTGATCTCAATATGCCCAGCTCACAATATGGAAATATCCCAAGATGCCCAGTTCACCCATAAGGCTCTTCTCTGACCAAAAGCCAGCATCTAAAATCCCTCTTAGAGAACAAGCTAGCTGTGTTATGGGTTCACAAGGGTAAGACAGAAAGTCATAAATAAGAGCCATAAACAAATAAAAGGGATGCATAGAGTACCAGATCCTTTGTAATGGATATCTCTGTAAACAAATTGCATGCGTATCGAATTGCCCTCCTGAACATCCTGAGGATCAAGATGTTGATCTGATAACAAAGCCAAACGTTTGTGGGCCTGTTGGTCTGTTATTCCCATGCTTGCCATGGATGTGTTCTGCTCTCTTTGTGTGCTCTTTTGTCCCCCCTCCCCTACCTAGACTACCCTATAAAACCTGGATCATTGTAATCCTTCGGGGTCCCTCCACGTGTGTGTGTTTGTGGGGGGTCCCGTTTGCAAACGAGAGTAAACGTAAGAAGTCCTTTGAATTCTCCTGTCGCCTGTTTGTTTGCCTCTCCAAAATTCCAAAGAATCGTGTGTGTGTTCATTCGGGAACATAGCCTCAGCCTGAACACTTGGAAGGAGCCAACCCCTGAAAGGGTCACCCTGTCACCCACCAAACAAGGCAACTCAGCGCTTCTTGGTGGACCCACAAGAGAGGTCCCCAAGGACCCAGGTCTACAGACTTTACTGGGGTACATGTGTCACAGCCCACGACTTTCTGAAGTCAAGCAATGGGCTCGGCTTTTGTCAAAACAGTTTGAAAACAGTCGGCACTGTGGAGCAGGATAAAAACAGCCCCCTTCCAAATGGCCGATCCAATCGCTTCTTCTGCAACTGACCTGGAACTTCTCCAAGAAACAAACTCCCAATGGGCTGAGGGATGGTGCAGATTGGAAGTGGAAACTCAGAGAAGCCAAGGGAAGAAAGCAGGCCTTAAAATCACTGGGGAGGAAAAATGGCTTGTACTAAGTGAAATTTTTTTATAATTCCTTCCTTAATTTCCTTTTCATTTAACATCTTTAACGTTTAAGTCTTTCTTTTTTTTAAATAAAAGGATTTTTTTCTGGCCTTACCTCTTTAAAATCTATGTGGTTAAAGCGGCCCTATTAAAACTCCAGCATTTGCCAAGTAAATCCTCCCCCAGTAAAACAGCATTAAAGATTGAGGAAATTAGCTGAGAACTGGGATTGATCCCAACCTCCCATAAACGGGAGTGCCTCGGCCCATTAATCAAGCCTGGCCTCCGCTTCAGAGGATGATAGCCTCCCGGCAAGATCGTCCACCACTAAAAGCATGTTAAATATTTATTGGAGCTGAGCACTAGAGCTCTCCTCTCGGGCCAGAGGGAACCAGTTGCCTCCTTGAGTATTCTCCCCTCACCCCTGGCCACCCGCACAAACAGGACACAAAGAGCAGGAAGGGCAAACACCAGAGGCCCCTCACGCCTGAACGGGCGATAAAAGTTCCAAAGTTCTCAGAACCTTTCCTTGCAGGCCACACAGGTCAAGGGGAAAAATACATCCCATGAAATTGGTCACTCAAAGTCAAAAATTAGAGCCACCTGGAAGCAGGTCGTCCAACTCCTTTGAAAAATGGTTCAGAGACTTGAAGTCTGGACCCCATTCCCTACCTTGACTTGTCCTCCCAGCATAAGCTGCCCCCCCACCCATTTAAAGTAAGGATTTAAAAACCTATCTGCATTTTATATCCTTTGCACTAGACATCATGTGAGTGAAAAGCATTCCCACCAAACTTTGGAGCCAGTCACATTGTTGCTCCTTTCTGGTCTCTTTCCTATTGTCCATCCCAAACCTGCGGTTTTTTTGTTTGTATGTTAACATGCCTGTGTATAATATGGTCCATACTACACAACTGAGACTTGGAATGGCAGCTCTTTTGAAGCTTTAGAAGCTCTTCTGAATGCTTCTCTCAGCTCAGTCCTCCTTTTGCCACAGGAGGTCTAATGCAATGTTCTGACACTAGGTGTCACTATTGCAATTTGTAGGTCTGATGCTGGGCTCTATATTGCTGACCGATGTCTACACATTTAACTGTGCATTTAAAATCAAAGCTGACCCATAACTGCTCCTGAAATTAGATAACTGAACCCAGAATATTAGTTGAGCACATGGATTGTGTAAATCAGCCTTGATCTCTTAACTTTCATCTACTGTTCCTAAAAGAAGAAGATTGCTTGCTTTTGCTTGCCATGGGTGTCCCATCTTGATTCTCAAATCTCCAGTGGTGGACAAAGCAGGCTTCTTCTAACAGTTGGCCCTTTCAGGAGCATCACAGAAGCACGCTGCACTCTTGGAACAGGGCAAAAGCTTATCACCCAAAAAGAATTGCTCTTCTAACCATGCTGCTTGCAAAACAAGGCACATAATAATAATAATAATAATAATAATAATAATAATAATAATAATAAGAAACTTAGATCAAAGATTAAGACTGAAAAAGAAGTTTACTTACAAACTGATGCAAGTTCATACAGACATTCACATCAAGGTTCTTAATACTGAAAGACCAGGAGCCCGAAATAGCTGCTCCTGGATGCATGCAGGTATAATAAAAGCAATAACTAAAACCAGAGACTAAGGTACACTCATCTGTATTGCAAGAGTCAGCAAACAGGAAGCTATAAATACACAAAGAGGAAATCAGCAAAGAAACACACCCTTTACAATGACCATTAAAGGGACCACATACAATTTCACTTCAAAGAACTAAATGCTCCCTCAACTGATGAATCCTACTCAGTGCTGCTATTCCCCAACATCCACCCCCCCAATAAGAAGGATCAGACCAAAAGCCCATCTAGTCCAACTTCCCATATCTCACAGTGGCCACCAAGTGCCTCAGAAAGTACTCAAGATAACAAGATGCCCATATCATATCCTGTTGCCACTCCTTGCACCTGGCATTCAAGGCCCCCCTCCAAAGCCTTTGTTTTTTCTCTAAAACTTCCATACACCATCTTTAATGTGGCTAAATCCTCTGGCGGCATTTCACTTTAATGAGAATTCTGAGCTCTTCATTATGTGGTCTATATATACACTGGGGGTAGTAAAGGCCCTCAATGACATCCTGGCCACCTGTGATGCAGACACTAGCAGGAGAATGAAAAACAAGACAAATAAAGTACCTGAAGGAGGGAGACTGAGTGGGGGAGTGGAGGAAGAGAAGGCGACGGTGGGAGGCGAAAGAAAGAAAGACGGTGTATCTGTGTGCTGCAGGGAGAGCTGCAGGGATCCCCACTGAGCCACTTAGTTTTGATCAAATGTCTCTGTGAATGCTGGAAAAAATGCTAGATTCTTCATCAGAGTTTCATGGGATGCCACAACAGGAGGGCAGAGACATCGGCCACTTCTGGCACCCTGCCAGCTGGCAAATGCATCATTGCCAATTGACGCAGAGATCCTTTTTGTCACAGCAGTTAGAGACTACATGGAATGACTGCTCTTGCAAGGGGTAAAAGCCCTCCAGCTCTGTTGTTATAGCGCCACCTATAACATAAGAGACAGGAGGACAAGAGACAAGAGGCCAGAATCCTCCCTCCAAGGGACTCAATTTAGCAACATAACACAAGGGAGGCAGATGACAGAGGAAGGGCACTGGACTGGGGGCAAGAATATGCAATTACTTTATGTGCATAGGCTTAATTGCTGTAGGTTGTAGGTGTTAGGGCAGTGCTATTCAAACTGGGGCATCATGACACCCCAGCCTGAGGGCCCTGGTCTCTGCCCCTTAAGGGGCGGGGGCAGCCTAGAGGCGGGGGGAAGCAGCGGCACGATCCCCAGGATCGCACCGCTCAGGGGGCTGCAGGGAATTGGGTGCATTTACCCAAGCCTCCTGCAGCCTCCCCGGGGTGTGGGGAGCCTGGCGTGACTTCTGGCAGGGCTTCCCGCAGCAGGGAAAGAGGATGCGGAGCGATCGAGCTCCACTTCTGCTTTAGCGATCCTGGGGATCGTGCCGCTGCCTTCCCCCTGCCCCCGCTGCCTCCTCCCCCCGCCCCTGCAAAGACTTACTGGCTCTCAAACTCTCTCCCAGTGAGAACCACTGTGTTAGGGGATTGCACCAAAGGCTTCATTGAAAAGGTGGGTTTTGAAGGAAGCCAGAAAGGAAGTCCCCTGCTGGAGAGCTGGGAGGAAGTTTAAGGCAGAAGGGACAGCAAAGGAGAGGGGGCAGGAACATCCGAAGGGGCAGGGGGTCTTTGCTCCTGGTGATGGAGTGAAGGGTGCCAGCAGGAGTGCAACTCCTCAGGTTTCTCTCCCAAACACCCTGGAGGTCACCACAGACCAAAGAAGCCTCTCCTGAGCCCAACGCGGTGTATCCCAACTGGGTCTGTACAGAATCCAGAAGGAGGCATACCAAGTCCCACTGTGCTCAAGAGCAGCCAAGTAGCTTTGCTGAGGCCAGGAAGTTGGGGCTTGATTCCTGCAGACAAGGTGTGAAATCTCCTGCAACAGCCTTTGGAGACCAGCTTCCTGAAGCACAGGCTAGTCTCAAGTGCTGGGACACCCCCCCCATTTCTCGGCAGCACTGGAGAGAGGCCCTGACAAACATCCTCTCCACTTCCCATTTGTTTCCACCAAGTAATGAACCCCAAGTCCCATAATGCACTCCTGCTCACACGCACAGCAGCCAGACCGGCTTTTTTCTGCAGCCTGTCCAGACATCTCATTTCCTCCTCCTCCAAACCGACTGATCTCACAGCAATTGTCTCCTCACGACTGCAAACAGAAAGGCAGACCCATCAGTACCAATTAACCTGCACACCGTCAGCGGCAACCGCCAAGCCACGACTGCCCCTCACAGAACCGACTGCCACAAACAGCTTGTCCAATTACAAGGTGCTCTACCAGACCTTTGTCTGCCTTGACGGTGGGAAGCCCCGCAAGTGTGGGGTCCAACGACGCCCCTCTTACTCACCCAGCCAGGCTGCCCGCAGGAAAAAGCTGAAGGGGTTTGATGCCTCTGAGCACAAAAGAGAGTTCATGAGGTCTCAAGGGAGGAGGAGGAGGACCCTCAGGGGACGGCCAGCCAAATGGCTGCTCAGCACATGCTGGTGCCATGCTGTGGACCTTGTCAGCAGTGCCACCTCCCCTCCACCAGCTTCCATGCCTGACTGTTGCATGGCACAGTCACTGAAGGCATCTAGAAATAGTCTTTGCTGTGACGCAAACAACGCACAAGAATAATAGCAGGTCAGCCATCACTATCTCACTTTATTCTTTGGATGCCTTCTGAGTTCTCTTCCTCCGTCTTAAAATCACCATCAGAGATGACAACATTTCCACAGGATCACAATCCTTTGGGGGCCTGGCATCACCACCCGCAGTAATTTGGGGGAAAAATTCATTCCTCTTAAATGTTGTACAACCCAAGTCTAACGATTCCCCCCCCCAACAATGCAACTGTGCCAACAGAGCATGTGCTACATCCTGGGGGGGGGTGCACAATCCAGGAGGACAGCTCAAGGTAAGGTAACATTTGTTCCCTTACCTCAGGGCAAACTGCTGCTGTCCCAATGGGTCTGCTCAGATTTGCATCAGCCATTTTGCTGGTGCAAGTCAGAGGAGAATAAGGAAGGGAGAGGGAAGGAGAGGGACAGGATAAGAACTTGGTGCATGCTGGTGCCACTAGGATCCACCCCTCCCTCCCTGATCCACCCACCCTCCCAACCCAGACACTCCTCTGTTCCTGCCCCTCCCCACTCCTTTCCTCCCACTGTGCCAGTTTACCTGTGTTCCTGCCAGTAGCTGGCAGTGGGCTTCTGACACTGCCCCCTTTTGCAGTGGCTGTTCTGGAATGTTCCACTGCCACAAAATCCAGGGGTTCTGCTGTTGTCAAGCTCAGTATGCCTGGACCACAATCTCCTGCAGAGGCTTGCTGCCTGCACCTACCTGCCCCCTCTTTTAGGACCAAGCCCTCCAGCTCCCCCATCTCGGATTGCAGGCTTCTGGTCTTGGCAGACAGGCATGCGCTATACCCCACTCCAAACACCTTTGGCGCATGCTGTGCTGATCTCCTTTAAAGCTGTTGTCACATCCTTCCCCAGTTTGACCTTCCCTCAAGTGTTTGACCCGTCACCCTACAGGAACATATGGCCCCTACCCAAGCTGGAAGCTCCTCACCACTAATGCTGGCTTCCCACCTGGAGTCCATGTATTGTAATTTTGTTTTTTTCTTTTTCAATTCTCACCCCCCTTTCCCAAGTAACTCAAAAGTGAAGAACAAAGTCAATATTAACATCGAGATCAAAACACAGTCAAGCACCTACAACAGGGGCACAGCAGAATGCAGTGCTCAAGCAGCAGCATGGCCATCCAAAGCCAACACAGTTGATACCTACCAACCCCCCCCCCCCCCAGGAACAGCCAGGCAGTAAAAGGGCCAGGCAGGCGTCCTCCTCTCTTATGGCCACTCACTGAACTTCAGCCAATGGGGCTACTGAGCAATGCCACAGGAATACAAGAATGCATGGGGGGGGGGGGGAGAGACATGAGAGAAGGCGGTTCTTCAAGCCCCACAGACTTCCCTGGTAAGGCTCATCGGGGTGCAAAAGCACTCCAGGCAGAAAGACCAGGTTGCCCAGGAGAAAGCTGGCTCCTCCCTCCCTGCTTATGTTGATTGTGACTCTTAAGCTACCTGCTTCCTTTGGTCACCTGCAAAGTTCCTTCTACAAGGGAATCCAAGCCTGCACATATCCTGGCATCACAGGGCAGCTGCTGCCCCACATGTCCTGCTTAAGCAGCAATCTCCCCACGAAGCTGACGGAGTAAAAACACCGGTTCCTCTCCTGGTGCTGACGGCAGCATCCATCCCGCCCCACAAGGACCCTTCTTCTCCGTCAAGTGTCCCAGATCGGGGAGCAGAGGGCTGAGGGAAGCAGAAACAAATAAACCTGACACGAGCCAGAAAGTTTGATGGAGGGAGCCTGTTGGTGACTCGAAGAGGGCTATTAATGGAGAGCTCCTTCTAATTGCTTTTGTGTAATTGGCGGCTGCAAGGCGGAACTGGGTAATAAATGAAATCCAATTACATTTTCTCTCCGTATTTATTTTATTAAGTAGAATTCATCAAGTGAACAAAGGGCTCCCTTCAAGGTAATGGCTCGTGACTGAGAGGGAGACAGTCTTTATTTCTGTGCCTGGCAAAGCACACACACCCAGCCTGATCCCACACTGCACCCAGGAAAGAAAATAATAATAATAATAATAATGACTAGGTATCTATATACCGCCTTTCTGGTCATCGGATTACTCCTCTGGCATTATTCAAGGTGGTTTACATAGGCAGGCGTTTCTAAATCCCTCAAGGGGACTTTTACAATCATAGAGGTTCTCTCTTTCAAAAACCAACAACATTTCAGAATAGATCTGAACAAAACACCCCCAAATGCCCTTGCACCCAAGAAAGGGGACCAAGAGAGATGCTGGTGGCCTCTTTCAGGGACCTCTTGCCAGGAGTCAGTGGCATGGGCTAGCAGAGACCACCAGCAGAGAGAGGTTTCCATGTGCAGCATCCAGGAAATGCTGTGGGGGTTACCTGGAAGTCACCCCTCTTTAGATCTGGTTGTCAGTGCCACAATGCAGCAAAAAAGACTGACTGCAAGTCATTTGTCAGAGAGATCAGACACCATCACTGGAATGCTGGGAATAAATTTCCTTTCCTCCAGACTCCAGGGTGGCGGTTGAGGGCCTGGAGCACTGTCTGGAAGCAGTGAGGATCTGGATGGGGGCTAACAAGCTGAAATTAAATCCGGATAAGACAGAGGCTCTCCTGGTTCGGAAATCCTCGATGCAGGTGCTGGATTATCGGCTTGCTCTGAATGGGGTTGCATCCCTCTGAAGGAGCAGGTCCGCAGCTTGGGGGTCCACCTGGACTCGCAGCTGCTCTTGGATTCCCAGGTGGCGGCTGTGGCTAGGGGGGCCTTTGCTCAGCTTCGGCTGGTGCGCCAGCTGCGTCCGTACTTGGATCGTGCAGACCTGGCCACGGTGATCCATGCTACGGTGACATCGAGGTTAGATTATTGTAACGCGCTTTATGTGGGGCTGCCCCTGAAGACGGTTTGGAAACTGCAATTAGTGCAGAATGCGGCGGCCCGTGTGGTCACTGGAGCTAGGCGGTTTGACTCTGTCAGTCCGCTTCTCCGGGGACTACATTGGCTGCCCATTCGTTTCCAGGCCCAATTCAAGGTGCTGGTTTTGACCTTTAAAGCCCTATACTGCTCTGGGCCAGGTTATCTTAGAGATCGCCTACTTCCGCACAATCCAGCTCGTCCTCTCAGGTCATCAGAGAAGGCCTTTTTACAAGTGCCGCCGCCCAAGGAGGTTCGTGGGGCGGCGGCAAGAAATAGGGCCTTCTCAGTAGTGGCACCAACGTTATGGAACTCCCTTCCCCTTGACTTGAGAATGGCTCCCTCTCTTGAGACCTTTTGGCGAGGCCTGAAGACCTTGTTGTTTAACCAAGCCTTCTGACCTTATGGCCTTTTTAAGATCTTTTATACATCTTTTAGTTGCTTTTTTACAGGCCCGATTCCTCTAAGAACTGCTGTTTTATGCTCTTTTATTCTGACTTTTATCTGACTACTGTTTTTATGAGTTCTGCTAATGTGTTTTTTAATATGTTTTTATCTGTTGTGAAATTATGTTTTAATCTGTTTTATATGTTGTTAGCCGCCCTGGGTCCCTTTGGGGAGAAGGGCGGGATAAAAATAAAGTTTTATTATTATTATTATTATTATTATTATTATTATTATTATTATTATTATTATTATTATTATTATTATTATAAATCCATACTGACCCATAAACGCACAGGGCAATCTCAGGCATGAGCAGTTCTGTGCTGAACTTCTGGATGACAACCCTGTGAGTGACACAACACACAGTGGAAGGCTTCACTGCTCTGGAACCTGCAAGCCAGGGGCCTGCTGACTGGAGGCAAGACACATCCCACAACCTCTGGGGCAACTCTAGCAAGCAGGAAACGTTGCCAGAACTGAAACAATCTTCAGCATCTCAGGGCCCAATCCTGAACAGTGCGTGCCGGCTTACTGCCGTAAGGCACATTTGCTGGCCCGAGCACCAGGCAAGCACCGGTGGTAGCCCAGCTCTGGCTGGCACTGGGGTACCGCCGGTCGACCACCAAAGCTCCACCACTCAGCAGTTGCGTGGGCCGCCGAGCAGCAGAGAGGTAAGTGGGGTTGTGGGGGGGGAGGCAGGGAGGAGGCGTTCCGGGAAGTAGGAGGCAGAAGGGAGAGGGCGGGGAGAAGGTGTTCTGGGGGAGGGAGAGGGGCAGGAGGGAGGCGGGACCAGTGGAGCAAAGCTCTATCCAGAGCCTCTGTGTTGCACTCGCCGCCCTACATAGAGATTCTTGATTCACCACCGACCTTTAGGTTGACGGTGAAGCGAGTAGCCCCATTGCACAGCTACTTGCTTTACCCAGGGGAAGGGGATGAATGTCCCCTTTTGCCAAGGAGCTGCCGGCGGCTGCCTGGAGCACACAGGATGCGACGGCAGCCATTTTCAGCATCGCTGCAGCCCTGCGCCCTGGGCAGAACAGGGTTGGGCTGCCCCTCCCTCGTCACACAGCCAGCCACGTGAACAGACCACTCTGTGAATGGAGAAGGCAGGCCTGCACGTCAGCGCAGGCGGAGCTCTGGGCTTCAGTTTCCCACCTGTGAACAGCAAATGTTAATGCGCTGCCCCACAGCAGGGCTTTGGTAAGAAATCAGTGAATGATAGGAGGACTGAAAATGGCTTTCAAAGTAAAAAGGGCAAGAGGGGCTGTTCTTTCTCAGGACAATCTCCAGCCTTTACTTGAGTTCAGGGAAAACATGAATTGACCCAACAGTCTGAGGAGCCAACACAAAGCCCCACAGACAGCACTGATCTGGAGCACCAGAGCCGCATATGGGGTAGGCTGCAGCTTCTCTGCTAGCCCATCCTGCAAGGCTGCCTGCAAAGAGAGGCAAGAGAGACCACTTGGCAACTTGCCCCAAACTCCCAGCACAGGGTAGGGCCAAATGATCATATTTTCTGCTCTGATTTAATCAGCTGAGTCACTGCCAGGTCACTCCTCCCCCCACCTGCATTTGGCCAGTATAGGAATGGGGGGAAAAGCAGCCAGGTCAGCATCCCCCCCCCCCCCAAGCATTGCTAGGAGCAAAGTGTAGCAGCTAAAGTGCAGTCACCTTTCACCACCAGACTTGAGCATCCTGGTGTCTTGTCTGCAAGTGAGCAGAAGCATCTCTGGTCTCCCCCCCCCCCCCCAGTAACAGGATCTCTGAACAGCTAACTCAGCCAAAGGCTTCCAGGGCCACTTTGCCAGTGAGTTGGAAGAAACACAGACAGCAAGCATTCTTCCCTGCTTCTTCCGCGCTGCTGGGGTGAGGGAGAAGCAAGAACAGAGCTGACAACACCAAAGCCTGGATGAGCTCCATGGCTGGCACAGGCCTGCCCTCTGGAGAAGGAGCGCACCTGGGTGCGAGTGGCACAAGGGTGCCATATCCTCAGAGGAGAGACACACGTCCAGTGGAGAGAGACACTGATGTTTGTATGAGACAAGACTGTAGGCTGCAAGTATGGTGCACTTTCATCCACTTTAATTTGACTTGAAAACAAGGGGGGAGAATTCCACATTGCTGAGCACCAGAAACCAGCTTCTGAGGCTGATGTGCAGAGTGGTGCCCAGTGTGTTAAGAGGCAAAGCCCAGAGCAGACACCGGCACCTGCCAGCTAACCGAGGACAGGGTGGACTCTCAAACAGGTGACATTTCTGTAGACACGGCCTTAGTGTACAAATCAACCCTTTCTTACTTCTCTTTAATTAACGCCTATGCCATGTCCTTATAAATGCCAACTTAAATGTTACTGTCGGGTAACTAAAGCACCAGCTTTATGCGTGAAATGGATGCCAGACTGGCATGATGAGCTGCTTCACCCAGAACGCATACACAGAAAATGGACACCAGGTCACTGCCTTTTGGAGCCTCAGCCAAGGTCTTGGAGGTTTCTGGTCAAGCCTCTAACTGCACTGCTGCTTTTAGTCACATCCTGGAAGGAAGAAGATAATCCAGCTGGTGTGACCTCCTGTTGCCACAGAATGTCATCCCGCAGACATTCTGCCTACAGAGGCACCTCCTGTCTGTATTGTCCCCACTGAATGCAATGCTTTCTTTCCCTGTATCACCACCACCCCCGCTTGCATTGGCATCTTCCCCCTCTGTGCCATCTCTGTCTTTTGCCTATAAAGCTGAATCAAAACATCTGCACGTTATCTGCTTAAATGCCACAATGTTACCTCCTGCTTGTACCTGCCTTTACTATGCTGAAACCCTATTCCCCCCCCCCCAGATTCCCCTGGGAGTATTTGCATTTTAGCCATTTCCAGTATCCAGCCCTGGGCAACATCTCATGTCCTTCCACATTCTGACTGGAAGGATTTCCCTTGACTGTGTGCCAGGAACAGCACATCAGCCCTCATCCCAAACTCATTCAGTCACCAACTCACACATCTGCACATGAAAACAGAGTAATCCAGACCCCATTCTCCCCCCATAGCATAGTTATTTAGCTTATCCCCAGAGCTGCCCATAGTAATTCATAAGAACATAAGAACAGCCCCGCTGGATCAGGCCATAGGCCCATCTAGTCCAGCTTCCTGTGTCTCACAGCGGCCCACCAAATGCCCCAGGGAGCACACCAGATAACAAGAGACCTGCAAGGCTTCCTGGGAATTGTAGTTAAGAACATAAGAGCAGCCCCACTGGAGCAGGCCATAGGCCCATCTAGTCCAGCTTCCTGTATCTCACAGCGGCCCACCAAATGCCCCAGGGAGCACACCAGATAACAAGAGACCTGCAAGGCTTCCTGGGAATTGTAGTTAAGAACATAAGAACAGCCCCACCGGATCAGGCCATAGGCCCATCTAGTCCAGCTTCCTGTATCTCACAGCGGCCCATCAAATGCCGCAGGGAGCACACCAGATAACAAGAGACCTGCAAGGCTTCCTGGGAATTGTAGTTAAGAACATAAGAACAGCCCCGCTGGATCAGGCCATAGGCCCATCTAGTCCAGCTTCCTGTATCTCACAGCGGCCCACCAAATGCCCCAGGGAGCACACCAGATAACAAGAGGCCTGCAAGGCTTCCTGGGAATTGTAGTTAAGAACATAAGAACAGCCCCACTGGATCAGGCCATAGGCCCATCTAGTCCAGCTTCCTGTATCTCACAGCAGCCCACCAAATGCCCCAGGGAGCACACCAGATAACAAGAGGCCTGCAAGGCTTCCTGGGAATTGTAGTTAAGAACATAAGAACAGCCCCACTGGATCAGGCCATAGGCCCATCTAGTCCAGCTTCCTGTGTCTCACAGCGGCCCACCAAATGCCCCAGCGAGGCATGATTTTCACAATTTTGGTTGTTAGTGGTGTCACCCCCTCCCTAACACATTATTGGTTCCATGCTGTGTCATAACAACATCTCATTGGCTCTTTGAACAATCAGTCTCATTAGCTTGTTTTGAGTTAAGGAAATCTACTCTTTGTTAGATGAGACAATTGCATTTTCTGGCCATAACTTTTGATAGAATGGAGATATTTCACTCAGGTTTGTTTCTTTGTATTCTGCTGTAAATTGTGCATCAAATGGTATATAACATGATGGTATTATTCACTACAACCGTGATTTTGGTCAGTAGTGGTATCATCCCCCCCAAGGGTGGCAGCCGGGGTGGTGTTGCCCCCACCCCCACTAGCTATGCCACTGCTTTGTCCCTATTTCTTAGGATGCACCAATTACACTCTGCACCGCCACTGCAAGACTAGAACACACTACACTGTTTTAGGGCAAAGAAACACATAAAACAGATGCAATATTTCTACCTTTATTCTTTTATAATAAAAGGTGATCTCTGAGTGAAGCGATCTGTTTCAGGGCACAATCCTAATGCACAGGTCCCTTGTATATGCCCCTTGTGGGTTGACACAAGTCCTTTGCACCAGCCCAGGAGTGTCGCAAAAGTGCCATCAAGCACTTCTGCGCCACTCCCGGGGGGGGGGGGAAGAGAGGCCAGCACAAGATCTGGGCCAGGTGAGAATGTGCTGGCCAAGCTCGGTCAGCGCAGGGGTCTGGGGGGAGGGGACATGGAGAGGGCGGGGAAGAGGTGGGAGGGAGGCATATTGGGGTGGGGGAGGGCAGGCAGCAGGCATTCCCGGGGCCAGGCGGGTGGGGAGCAGGAGGTAGGGCTAGGATCCAGCAGTTATGCCGGATCCTAATCCCATTTCCGGGCAGCCCGGGGCAGTCCCAGGCTACTCGGATTTGCGCTACCTCTTGAGATTCAAGCAACCCCACTGGGCTGCTGCCACTTTACCTGGGATAAGGGGAAGTGATTCCCCTTGCCCTGAACTGAGCTGCTTTCAGCCTCAGCCCGGGCTGTCAATTTCTTTCTTGAGGGAGGAGGATTTTCTGCAATATGCTGGTCTGTTATTCAGTCTCAGATCCTTGTTTCAATGGAGCTGCGCAGTCCACTACTTCCCCTAAAACCAACCCTTTGGTAACATTTGGCTAGAAGAAAAGCCACAGGCTACAAGCTGACTACCTGCAGAAGCCACTGAGGTCATTCCCTGGGCCCTCCAGTCTAGCACTGCCTGCTCCCCCCAGTAGGCTTCCCAGCCTTCCTGCCAGAAGAGCCTTTGGACTGGGGAAGAGAGCAATTGAACACTGACCCTTCCTCATGCAGGACCACTTGAACTGTGGGGCTTAAGCCAGTTGGAGGCTCCAGTTACAGATGCTGGAGTCAACCAGTAGGAGACTCCTGCCTTTGTGCAGGTATCCCTCAAGGCAGGAGATGCACTCCCAGTGTGCTCCTGCAGGCCTCAGGTTTTTAAACTGGGGTCTGACAGGCCTCACTCAGGTACTCTCAAAAGTTACAAGAAACCAAAGTCTCCAGGAACGCTGCCAGGCACTGCACCTCCCTGAAGACTCTCACCCACCTCCTGTTTTCTGCATGTGTTTACTCTGTAATGGCTCGTCTCTCACAGATCTCAAATCCCAGAGGGATTTTGCTCATTTGATTAGAGATGCCCTAGATTAGAAACACATTTTCACCCTAGAATAATTATCAGGTGTTCAGAAATACCTCTGCATCTGCCAAGAGTAAAAAGGAAGTGTTTTTTGGTGCGCTGAATTCGAAAATGACCACCGTTTTTTCCTGGGACGTCAGGTTTTTTTCACAATTGAAATGTGCCTTGGTCAAACAGGTAGCTGGAAATCGCTAAATTTCAAATTCATCATACTTGGGGGAAAAAAACTGAACATGGAAAACCAAATTTATTTTCACTGCCAGTGCTCCCAAAAACATGAAAATACATGTAAAAGCAAAAATTTGTTGATGGAAGGTACATCTTTTGCATGGTACAGACATAGGGAAAAAGACTGTCTGTCTTACTTTTTTCATGAGGGCAATTTGGTGTTTTGCTCTGATTTAGAGGGGTTGATGGCTCAGTTCCACATTCAGTATGATTCTTCTGAATGGAAGCTTTTCATTGACTCTTCCAAAAGAAGCTTAAAAGCAGTTTTACTTCACAATGGTGGCCGTTATGCGTCCATTCCTGTTGCTCATTCGGTGTACTTGAAGGAGACTTGTGAGAACTTGGAGTTGGTACTCAAGAAAGTGGGTTATCAAAACCAAAACTGATTGGTATGTGGGGATTTAAAAGTATTGTGTATGCTGCTGGGACAACAGGCTGGGTACACCAAATACCCTTGTTTTCTATGTTTATGGGACAGTAGAGACCGACAAAATCACTGGAAGCAAAAAAATTGGCCACCAAGAAGTCTAGTTGTTGGTGAAAAGAATGTTCTCAGAGATACATTGGTACCCCCTGAGAAGGATTTATTACCACCGCTCCATATAAAATTAGGATTAATGAAGCAATTTGTTAAGGCACTTCCCAAAGATAGCGAATGCTTCAAGTACTTGGGATCCAAGTTTCCAGGTTTAACAGAGGCAAAACTGAAAGAGGGGTTTTTTGTTGGCCCAGATATTAGAAAACTCATATCTGACAAAGACTTCATCAGTTCAATGACTCCAACTCAAAAAGAAGCGTGGGTTGCCTTTACTGTGGTCATAAATAACTTTTTGGGAAACCAAAAGGACCCAAATTACAAGGCAATGGTGGAAACAATGTTGAAAGCGTTCCACAAGCTTGGTTGCTCCATGAGCTTAAAAGTCCATTTTCTCAACTCACACCTTGACTATTTTCCTGAAAATTTGGGAGCAGTGAGTGAAGAGCAGGGAGAACGTTTCCATCAAGATATAAAAGAAATGGAAAGAAGGTATCAAGGGAAATGGAGTGTAACAATGATGGCTGACTACTGCTGGATGTTGTATAGGGATCTTCCGGAAGCCACCTACAAGAGGAAAAGCTCAAAAAGAAGTTTAGAGTTTAAAAAAGATGAATTCACAAGCAATCTACTTGAGTGTGGTGTTAATTTTGTTGTCACCTGTGCAAATGAGTTAATATTTTTCATGTAAATAAAATATTTGCATTAAGAGATTTTTTAAAACGATGACCACCTGTTTGTTCGAAAACCTGACGTCCCAGGACAAAACTGCTATCGTTTTTGGATTCAGCGCACCAAAAAACATAAGAATCAGTCAACAAAACCAAAACAGCTGTCCAAAAATTTTTTTTTGCAGACCTGTGATATCTGTCCAAATCACTGAGGTTTGGAAAAAGGAGAACCAGAACCAAAAACAAGGATTCTACAGCTGGCATCATGCCTGTGTGGACAGTTGCTCTCCAGGGGAACAAGGAAACGTATAGGGTTAGAAAGGAAGCACAGGACAGGCTGTGCCCTGGAAAGACCGGGATTTGACTGGGGCAAGGTGGTCATCAATTCATTTGGGAGCCACCACCAAGAAGAAGCCAGTCTTGCAGCACTCAGCCTCAGCTGAGAACCTCAGTACTCCACAGGGAGGGGTTGCCCACATCAGCAGAACCTAAAACCAGACCACAGAGGCTGACTTACATCACGCCCCCTTGAAGAGGATACTCTGCTTCCTCCCCCCCTTTTTCTCCTCACCACTCCCTGCTACTCCTCTTGACACTCCGCGCCACAATGAACTGCGATGCTTAACCAGTGCGCCTGCTGGGTAATTTGTGGCAATGAAGTGTCATGGCAGGGAAAATATAGAGCATCCCAGGAGCATGTAAAGCTCTGATCTGCACATTTGCGCAGTCCACGCACGTCTCAGTTCTCTTCCCCCACCCCTTCCCCCAACATCTAACTTTCACGTAAGTGCAACAATTTAGCAAAAGCAAAAAAGAGGAAGGAGAGAGAGAGAGAGAGAGAGAGAGAGGCTTGTGTGATCTCCTTGCAGTAACCATCTCAGCGAGTTTGTTAAGACACATTGATGAGCAGAAAGCGGCCCCAGTGGCAAGGGACTCACTGTGGGCTTTGGCACAGGCTCCCAGCATCAGGCGGTGCTGGGCAAACACTCAATTCCTACTGCCAGAACCAGTCTGCAGGAGCAGGAGCAGCCTCTGCTGGGGCAGCTGGAGGCCAAGGGGACAAGACTGAGCTGCAAGCCGGGACTTCCCCGGGGCAACACTCGCCTCCCTCAGCTGCCTCAGTCCAGCTGCTGCCTCTCAGCCTCAGTCTTCCCCAGCCCCCAAATGGGGATAATGCTACTTGCTCACCTTGCAGGGTTGTCCTAAAGATAACAAGGAGAAAATATATGTGAAGAGCATTGTACACTCTGGATGCACTGTACAAATGTTTCTTAGTAAGGATATCTACACATGTTCCGTTTCTAAGGAGTAAACTCCTGGGATTTTTGTAAAACAAGGCAGTGCAGATGTGCTTTCCGTCAGTTCACCAGTCAGGGCATTACATGACCCAAGGACGTGGGGCTACCACCCAAAATGAGACTCCTTTCACGACATAACACATGTTCACCTACCCACATCCACAGCAGCGTCCCGATGCCAGCTTCCCCATCACTGAAGCACACGTATTCAGAAGATATGTTTGTCCAGCTCGTTGTGTCTGGCTGCATTCAAAGCAGCGGGACTGGCACAGAAGGTCTTCTCCAGCTCTGAATGCAAAACGGCATCTCTCTGCCTGTCCTTGGATTCAGGGCACACCCAAAACATGCACAAGCTTCCTTCAATGCCAACCCTTTCTCCTGTCCTTGACAGAGCTCCTATTAATCAGCATGTGCCACCATTACAAACCAAGGGGAACGCTGTGGTTGTTTTTTCTTCCCCAAACATGAGAGGAGGCAGGTTGCAGAAACAGACATTCATGTCAGTGCAACTAGTTGCATTTTCTCTAGTGATCACATGAAGCTGCCTTCTGCCACTGGGACTT
Organism: Tiliqua scincoides; assembly: GCF_035046505.1. Taxonomy (NCBI): domain Eukaryota; kingdom Metazoa; phylum Chordata; class Lepidosauria; order Squamata; family Scincidae; genus Tiliqua; species Tiliqua scincoides. The sequence goes on from NC_089822.1 coordinate 1,302,712, forward strand.
CTGCCCAGCAAGGCTGCTCTTTTTAATTGAGTCTAGCATCTGGGGGCCCGAGCTGTCAGGGGCCACAAGCAAAATGGCGGCTGCCAAGTCACCACAGCCCAGGATCCGAGAAGGACAGCCTGTGCAGAGCCAGGAGAGAGAGGGCAGAGGCAGTGCAGAACCAGGTCCTTGTGCCCAGGATTGGACCAAAATCCAGGGGGATGGTTGCACAGCTACGCACAAGCTTGAAGTGGGCTCCTAAGCCTATTTTTCTGGCTCTGCCTTGTGACCTGCACAATCCCAGGCTGCCTGCACAGGAAGCCAGAGGAAGAAAGAAGGCTTCCCCCTCCAAGCCAGCTCCCCACAAAGGCTGCTGCAGCCTCTTAATGCTAGTTGCCAGACGTGACGGAGTGCCATCGGTACTGAAGGATGCGACTTATCAGGAAATGCTGTCTGTTTGCATTAGGAGATACAACACAGCCAATGAGAGCTCCATCAGCTCCGCCACACAGCTGCGTTCAGCGCACGGCTCTCTGGGGAGGCCTCATCCGCCTCCAGATCCTGCTTTCGCTGCATTCCCTATCAATAGCAATGAGAAATGCAACCCTCTGCGCTAGACCAGAGGAACAGGATGCCCGCTTTGAGCAGACAAGGCAGGAGGAAGATTCTGGGCGAGGGGACCTGGCGTAAGTCCTTGTCATTTTGTTCCTGTGTAAACACACAGACAACACCCCAAGTTCTGAGGTGAGGTCAGGATCTCCATGACCAGTTACAAATAGCTAACAGACTTCTGGTGCATCGCTGCAGGTACAAAGGGGAGAATCCAGCCTCCAACACACAGGCAGGAGACATGAATGAATGCTTGTCAGTCAACTGTTGTTCCCCAATGCACATCTGTCTCCTGCCCTCCAGCATCTGGTCCGACTAGACACCTGCACAGCTTTGCAGTGAACACCAGCAGAGCTGCAGTGCCATCAAAGTGAAGCATCAGACTTCCTGGAAGACTTCTCTAAGTGACAAAGAACTTAAGAACATAACATAAGAACAGCCCTGCTGGATCTGGTCAAAGGCCCATCTAGTCCAGCTTCCTGTATCTCTCAGTGGCCCACCAAATGCCAAGACAACAAGAGACCTGCAGCCTGGTGCCCTCCCTTGTATCTGGCATTCTGAGGTAGCCCACTTCTAAAATCAGGAGGTTGCCATACCCATCTTGGCTTGTAACCTGTGATGGACCTTTCCTCCAAAAACTGGTCCTTTTAAAGGCATCTAGGCCAGGAGCCATCACCACATCCTACAGCAAGGAGTTCCACACACTAATTTTATGTTGGCATCCTTCAGTCTTGGAAGACTATGGTGTCACGCTCTGAATGGTGGTTCTAGAATAGAGCGTCCTCTCCAGTGCGCGAAGCCTGGTTAAAGTAGGTATGGAGGACAGGCTGTTACCCATGCAGCAAATCCCCCCACTCCACATCGCTGAAATGGTCCAATGGAAAGGCAGAGGCCAATACGGTTGGTTCCAGCGGCGTTGCAGGAGTTGCCAGAACGTGACTGTGTTCAGCCATGAACTGCCTCAGGGACTCCGGCTCTGGATTTTGCCTCGAGGTTGACTCCTGAAGCCTCTTCCACAACTGGATGTAGCCACAAGGCAGTGGAGGTTTGGGATCAGAGTTTTCCTTCTCTCAGATGAGCTGCCTTCCCAGGCTGACGAGTCCCATCTACCCGGTGGCTGTTTAGTCGCCTCTTACGACAAGTACAGCCAAACCGAGGGCCTATTCTTATCTCCAGCCCCCAGGGGAACACACACTAATTACATGCTGGGTAAAGAAATGTTTTCTTTAGTCAGTCCTAACTCTCCCAACACTCAATTTTAACAGATGTTCCCTGGTTCTGGTGTTGTGAGATAGGGAAAAGAAGAGCCCCTGCAGACCTACAGAGGGGTTCTTCATGACAGCTCCCCAGGTTTTCCAAGTCCCTTCTTCAAGAAGTCCAAATTACCCTGAGCAAAGCTACGTTTTGGAAGTGATGAGAGATCCCTTGTTAACGTGGACATGCATCTAAGCACCACAGATGGGTAGTCATTTCTTCTCGTGCAGCGCAGATTGATTTTACATGTATTCAATTTCAGTTTAAATACATCCCATTTTTCTTATAAATTGCTTTTAAATGTTTTTATTCAGCAAAATCCATCCATGAAGATGTGAGAAAGACAAATAGAAGCAAGACTATATGAATTTGTGCAGAACAGGAAGAGACCCAAGAGGAAAGGGGACATAAATCTGTTGTTGGGGGGGGGGGGGGGGGGGAGAGAGAGAAAGCAGGAAGCAACCCAAAGAATACAGGCTGGAGTAAGGCAATTCCAGAACCTGCTCCAAAAATTTGCAATGAGAATGCCAAGACCCACAAGCCAATAAGCGGGATAAGAACCTAAGAAGAGCCCCACTGGATCAGGCCATAGGCCCATCTAGTCCAGCTTCCTGTATCTCACAGCGGCCCACCAAATGCCCCAGGGAGCACACCAGATAACAAGAGACCTGCAAGGCTTCCTGGGAATTGTAGTTAAGAACATAAGAAGAGCCCCACTGGATCAGGCCATAGGCCCATCTAGTCCAGCTTCCTGTATCTCACAGCGGCCCACCAAATGCCCCAGGGAGCACAACAGATAACAAGAGACCTCATCCTGGTGCCCTCCCTTGCATCTGGCATTCTGACATAACCCATTTCTAAAATCAGGAGGTTGCGCATGCACATCATGGCTTGTAACCCATAATGGATTTTTCCTCCAGAAACTTGTCCAATTCCCTTTTAAAGGCATCCAGGCCAGATGCCGTCACCACATCCTGCGGCAAGGAGTTCCACAGACCGACCACACGCTGAGTAAAGAAATATTTTCTTTTGTCTGTCCTAACCCTCCCAACACTCAATTTGAGTGGATGTCCCCTGGTTCTGGCGTTAGAGCATCTAACATCTAACATTAGAGATATTAGAGCATCTCTCTATCCACTTTATCCTTCCCAAGCATAATTTTGTATGTCTCAATCATATCCCCCCTCAGGCATCTCTTTTCTAGGCCGAAGAGGCCCAAACGCCATAGCCTTTCATCATAAGGAAGGTGCCCCAGCCCAGTAATCATCTTTGTCGCTCTCTTTTGCACCTTATCCATTTCCACTATTTCCTTTTTGAGATGTGGTGACCAGAACTGGACACAATACTCTAGGTGTGGCCTTACCATCGATTTGTACAACAGGGATTTGTGACTCTTTGCTCTGATACAGTTCTACTGACTGACCCTTTCTCTAATACTGCATGCTTCTTGCAACAGAGGAAAGCCCTGCCTTTGGGATAGCAAGAATTAACTCTGACCTAAAGGACCGAGATGCCATTTAGGCTCACAGGTCAATGGTGCAGTGTCAGCAAGGCTGTTTTTCATAAGACATGAAGCAATATATGTCTCAACTTAACCACAAGTCAAATCAGCAGTTTTCAAGAATAGTCATATGGGCTCCTGAATATTCAGCATGAATGCTAGTAGAGTTCACTGTCGAGAAGTAGGCAGCCTCAGTAGTGCTAAGGTGAAATGGGGAGCAAGTTACTGGGTTTCACAAATATTGTCACCCGTCCCATGAAATAAGTCTTTCTCTGGTTGTTTTACAGAAAACCGACAGAACATAAATTCAGATTGTGCAAGCATTATTACCACTTCACTCCAGACTACCAGGCTGTTGGTTTACAGTTATACTTTTTAAAATGTAGGTTTGCATGTATGATGCTCCTTACATTGAGACAGCCAGTCAATTCTCCTAGTCCAATATTATACATTGTGATTGGGAGTAACTGTCTTGGTGTCTGGGCAGAAACCTTTCCTAGACCTGTTCCTTGAGATTCTTTAACCACACAGAGATGGCAGGGGTTGGGGATGGGACCCCTCTGCATGCAACACACATACTGAGCTATGGTGCATCTGACATATGACAGATGCATGAATGAACTGGCTGTTTTAGTATGTACTGAAATCACATTTGCATTGGGCCAAAGGAAAATAAAATTACAGCACAATCCTATCCATGTTTACTCAGAAGTCCTATTGTGTTCAGTGGGATTTCCTAGGTTATTACAGTGGGGCCTTCTCACCTGTGGGCTCAGGATCTGCGGATTCGAATATACACAGATGCCGAGCCCATGGCTGGAGGGCCTCCTGGACATGACCAGAAGTGCCTTCCAGAAGGCCTCCCAGGCATTCCAGAAAGGCCAAGAGTGCCTTTTTGGAACGCCTGGGAGGCCTTCTGGAAGGCACTGGTTTGCTGGTATGCTGGAAGGTTTGCTGGTGCTGTTCCCCCATGAATTTCATTATCCTTGGAATTTGGTATCCCTGGTGGGCTGGAATGGAGGAACGGACCTCCTCCTTTTAAAGGTGTCCAGGCCAGATGCCATCACCACAATCTGTGGCAAGGAGTTCCACAGACCAACTACACGCTGAGTAAATAAATATTTTCTTTTGTCTGTCCTAACCCGCCCAACACTCAATTTTAGTGGATGTCCCCTGGTTCTGGTATTATGTGAGAGTGTAAAGAGCATCTCCCTATCCACTCTGTCCATCTCCTGCATAATTTTGTATGTCTCAATCATGTCCCCCCTCAAGCGTCTCTTTTCTAGGCTGAAGAGGCCCAAACGCCGTAGCCTTTCCTCATAAGGAAGGTGCCCCAGCCCCGTAATCATCTTAGTCGCTCTCTTTTGCACCTTTTCCATTTCCACTATGTCTTTTTTGAGATGCGGCGACCAGAACTGGACACAATACTCCAGGTGTGGTCTTACCATCGATTTGTACAACGGCATTATAATACTAGCCGTTTTGTTCTCAATACCCTTCCTAATGATCCCAAGCATAGAATTGGCCTTCTTCACTGCCGCCGCACATGGGGTCGACACTTTCATCGACCTGTCCACCACCACCCCAAGATCTCTCTCCTGATCTGTCACAGACAGCTCAGAACCCATCAGCCTATATCTAAAGTTTTGATTTTTTGCCCCAATGTGCATGACCTTACACTTACTTACATTGAAGCACATCTGCCATTTTGCTGCCCATTCTGCCAGTCTGGAGAGATCCTTCTGGAGCTCCTCACAATCACTGAAGAGGTTGAAGAGCACCGGTCCCAGGACAGATCCTTGGGGCACACTGCTTTTCAACTCTCTCCATTGTGAAAATTGCCCATTGACACCCACTCTCTGTTTCCTGGTCTTCAACCAGTTCTCAATCCATGAGAGGACCTGTCCTCTAATTCCCTGACTGTGGAGTTTTTTTCAGTAGCCTTTGGTGAGAGACTGTGTCGAATGCCTTCTGAAAGTCCTGATATATAATGTCTACGGGTTCTCCCGCAGCCACATGCCTGTTGACCTTCTCAAATAATTCTATAAGGCTCGTGAGGCAAGACTTACCCTTACAGAAGCCAGGCTGATTCTCCCTCAGCAAGGCCTGTTCGTCTATGTGTTTGGAGATTCTATCTTTGATGAGGCATTCCACCATCTTACCCGGTATAGATGTTAGGGTGACCAGCCTATAGTTTCCCGGGTCCCCCCTCTTTCCCTTTTTAAAGATCAGTGTGACATTTGCTATCCTCCAATTTTCTGGTACCGTGGCCGTTTTGTGGGACGAGTTGCATATTTTAGTCAAGAGATCAGCAATTTCATTCTTCAATGAAGAATGAGATAACTTTTGGGTAGATGCCATCAGGGCCCAATGACTTATTGATCTTGAATTTATCAATGAGGTCTGAAACATCTTCTCTTTTAACCTCTATCTGACTTAATTCTATCTGACTTAAGGGATGCACCCTTGTGCTTCTTTTAGTAACACTTTCATTCCAGACTCTTCTATGCAGTCTCCCGCCCTCCACATAAGACAACCTGTGACGTAGCTGCAATTATGAACACGCAGTATCTCTAGGCTGAACTCCTAGAATGCACTCTCTGTGGGGCTGCACACGAAAGGCATTTGGAAATTTCAGTTGATGGAAAATGTAGCAGCCCACCTTGTAACCAGGTTTCCTGCTAGAATCACATCAATCCAATTTTGCAGAAGTTGCATAGGCTACTGGTTTGTTTCTAGGTTCAACTCAAGGTGCTGGCTTTATTTATTTATTTATACCCCACCTTTCCCATGCCAAAGCAGATGCCTAAGGTGGTTAACAAAGCTTTAATCAAGTACAAAGAATAGCAACAGGTAGAAACATCAAATAAGGCATTAAAGATGTTAAATTGTCACATTATATAGTGGAACATACCAAGACAGAGCACAAACAAACAATTAAAGCAAGCCCAGGGAGGCAGTCAAGTCACAGGAGTATTTCGGAGGCATGAGGGCAAATATCCACTCAGCAGCCAAATGCTAGACATAACAGTTATGTTTTGAGCCCTTGCCAAATCCTGGGAGGATTCAATACTTGTGGCTCCACTGCAGAGAAGGCTTGCCCCAAGGTGCCACCCCTCTCAATTGGGACAGAGGTGGCACTTGTAGAAGAGCCCCTTCAGATGACCTAAGAGGGTGGTCTGGAATGCATGGGTCTTTCAGATCGCCTGGACCCAGACCATGAAGGGCCTTAAAGGTTAGAACTAGACCTTGAATTGGGACCGGAAACAAATGGGCAGCCAGTGTAGCTGTTGAAGCAGTGGTCCAACTGAGTCATATCGTCTGCCCCCCCCCCCCCCCGTAACCACTCCAGCCCACATTCTGCACTAATTGCAATTTCCAAAATGTTTTAGAGGGTAGTCCCACATGGAGCACATTGCAGTAGTCCAGTCTTAAAGTTATTAAAGCATGGGTCACCGTAGCCAGGTCCAAAGGGCTCAAGTATGGTCTCCGTTGGTGCACCAGCCTAAGCCGGATGAATGCACTTCTAGCAACTGCTGCCACTTGGTTCTCCAAAGACAGCTGAAAGTCCAGGAGAACTACCAAGCTCAGCACCTGTTCTTGTATAGGGAGCGCAACCCCATTCAAAGCGGGTAGATGATTCAGCACCTGCATTGGCGATTACCTGACCAGGAGGACCTCTGTCTTTTCAGGATTCAATTTCAACTTATGGGCATCCATCCAGTCCCTAATTGCATCCAGACAGTGCCCCAGGACTTCCACAGCTTCCTCGGAGCAGGATGGCAAGGAGAGTTGAGTGTCATCTGTATATTGGTGGCACCCCACTTCAAATCCCCGGATGATCTTCGAAGCCTTAAACTGTTTGGGACCTGGATGTGTAAGACCACCACCACCCATAGGAGCTCCCTGGATGCTTCAATTGTCATCCAGGGCCTTGTTTCAGGAACCTTTGCCTTCTGATGCATGCTGGGTATTCACTAGCAGGAGAGCCTTCTAGTTGGTGGTTCCTAGTGCAAGAGTAACAGCATGTGAGCTGAGTCATTCAGGGTATATGGACAGCAAATGTGTACCTGTTGGCCTCCACCAATAGGGAAGCTTCAATGGGGTGTCTCTGTCTTACCTGCCGCCCCCAAGCCATACGTCTTTGGTCTCTGGTGCAGACACACAATTTTTTTTTATTCCAGTTCTGCTATGGTTTTTTTGCTGCAAACTGGAGTTGGTTGAGTGAACCTTTTCCATATTGTTCTGCTACAAGTTCCACTCCTCCCCCCCCCCCATTTTAATGAAACTTTTAAACTTATATTTTATTGAATTAAAAAAATGTCTTTCCCGACTTTCCCTTGCAAATGGTAGGAGATTGTAAACCACCTCAAATTGCCTAGAGGCAATAAAGGTAGGGTATAAATGTTTAAAATAAATCAATACCAATTTTCGAAAGCAGTACAGAAACATGTATGCCGTACAGAATATGCAGTACAGAAATATGAATGCACAACAGTGACAAAGTGTTGAACTACAAAACCCCCGATGCAGCGCAACCTAGAGAAAAATACATGCAAGGCAGACCAAATGCTTCCATAGCTCTAGTCATCTAAGCCATGTGACAGGAGCATATCCGCAGGTGCAAGTTGAGGAAACACTGAAGAAAGTAGCTCAGTGAGTCTGTTATTTAAATCCACCAGCTTAAAGCTTGGGAAATGAACTTGAAATGAAATTCCAGGTTTGCATTTTGCCATTGTCAGGGAGAAAGAACTTCAAGCAGCAGGAGTAGATGTCACACCAGGCTCCCTAACAACTCTATGCATCAGTGCTTATCTAGCATGAGTCAAGTGTTAGGTGCTTAAGTGCTGCAGTGACTCCCTGCCCAGGGAATTTGCAATCTGGGACAGACTGGCAAAGTAGGATGAGGACGACTGGGAACTGGGAAAAGAGCCCAGACACTTGCACTGCATTCTTAACCTGCTGGACAGCACGAGGTACTTTCATGTTCACTAATTCGGTGCAAATTGCTTGGGAGAGTCCTGTCTCAGCGGAGAATCTCGCACAGTGAAGGCAGGCAGGTTAAAGAAGGCCCACGGGGGGCAAACCTTCAGCCAAGCCCTACTGCTAGGCATCCTTAGAACAGAGACAGTCCACAAGGCCTGACCAGCAGTGCTGTTGGTTGCTGACATGGGCCATCCTGGAAATGGGGTGTCCAGGGGCGGCCTGTCATTCAGTCCCATCCCAGAGCAGAGCCTTGCTTCACTAACGACATGCTCCTACAACCACTTCTGCTTTCCCTTGTGTACCTTGGCTCAACGATCTCCGACACTCTTTCTCTCGATACCGAACTAAACAAACGCATTGGTAAAGCAGCTACCACGTTTTCCAGACTCACAAAGAGAGTCTGATCCAACAAGAAGCTGACGGAACATACCAAGATCCAGGTCTACAGAGCTTGCGTCCTGAGTACACTTCTGTACTGCAGCGAGTCATGGACTCTCCGCTCACAACAGGAGAGGAAACTGAACGCTTTCCACATGCGCTGCCTCCGACGCATTCTCGGCATCACCTGGCAGGACAAAGTTCCAAACAACACAGTCCTGGAACGTACTGGAATCCCTAGCATGTATGCACTACTGAAACAGAGACGCCTGCGTTGGCTCGGTCATGTCGTGAGAATGGATGATGGCCAGATCCCAAAGGATCTCCTCTATGGAGAACTCGTGCAAGGAAAGCGCCCTACAGGTAGACCACAGCTGCGATACAAGGACATCTGCAAGAGGGATCTGAAGGCCTTAGGAGTGGACCTCAACAAGTGGGAAACCCTGGCCTCTGAGCGGCCCGCTTGGAGGCAGGCTGTGCAGCATGGCCTTTCATTGAAGAGACACTTTGCCAACAGTCTGAGGCTAAGAGGCAAAGAAGGAAGGCCCATAGCCAGGGAGACAGACCAGGGACAGACTGCACTTGCTCCCAGTGTGGAAGGGATTGTCACTCCCGAATCGGCCTTTTCAGCCACACTAGACGCTGTTCCAGAACCACCTTTCAGAGCGCGATACCATAGTCTTTCGAGACTGAAGGTTGCCAACTACAACTAGTCTGGATGGAAGGAGGAAAAGTCACCCTTTCTGGGAGCCCTGCTCTCTCCACACCCACCCTTTGCATTCAGCTCTTGTTCCCATTTTTCTTGGACACTGGCGGGGAGGGGGGCGGGGGGGGAAGAGGGTCTTCTCAGTCAATTGGAGCACAACTAAAGTGCCTTTGCAGCAGAGCTTATGGATGGGAGCAGTGGCAGCATCCTATATTTTTTTTTACTGGGTCAGATCATATGCTTTATTAAGCAAGATCTAAATCATTCCTGCCCCATCAGGGCCCTTTGGTATGTGCCAGCCATTAAACACACAATTAGCCTGCATTTACACATCTGTAAAAAGGCCCCCACTGCCCACTTGAAGGCCACTGCTCAGGGGTGCGGGGGAGGGGAAGAATTATTTCTCCCTCCAGCTGAGCTTGGTCCTCTAATGAGCTACTGAGAAGCAGAGGCTGTTGCAACCAGCCAGATCCATTTCTTCCCCCAAATGCAAGCCACAACAAAGTGCATTTTTTCCACCGCTTAAATTTGCTTTAGTGCTGTAATGAATTGGCAGGTGGGAGCGGACCAGCCTTGCAACATGTCTGAATGTCAGATTTTCCTGCCATTTTCATACAACCACTAGCCCTCTCTGCTACCCATCCTGATTGCCAGCATGTGCGCTCCTCTTCTGCATAGGTCAGACTGGGTTGGTTGAACAGTCTGAAGCATCCATTTACAGCTGGCCATCTCTAGGCTTTGTGCAATGAGCAAATGGAGGAGGGGTTTGCAGGCAACTGTTACCAGCAACCAGAACCTGTGTGGTTGCTCTCTGGCCCCACTTCCTGCAGTCAATCTCTGAAGAGCCACAGGTAGGCAGGTGGTGCTCAGCAAGAGCCCCACACAGCCTGGTTGATTCAGGGGCCTCACATTGCGAGATCATTCGCGGGGCTGGTGAGGGGGCATCACCATTTCCTTCCTGTTTGGGTTCAGGCCACAAGATTCTGGTTTCTGCTGACCTCTGGACAGGCCCCGTTCTTCAAAAGTCACAGCCACAGTCCCAAAGCTGTCTGATGGAAAAGAACAGGAACTTCCTGGAGGAGCTTTTTGTTGCCTTCCTCCATCTCTGGAAGTCTGGTTCCAGAGGGGTTCAGGTGAAGACAGTGGTTGGAAGCCACCCAGCAATGGAGGATAGCACACAGGAGATCACCACCTTTGAGGGCTGAGCTCTGTAACCAGGGTGATTAACAAGCTTGAGCACCACAGCCTGCTTGAAAGGGAACAACCCCGAATAGAAGACAGTAGCAGGTTGTTCAGGGTGTTTCCTGCCCCCAGACCCCAGCGGAGTCAGAAAGTAAGTGCATCAGCCTCAGGAGGTGGGGCCTGGTGCCACGACGCAAGGCAGGGGGTCCCACCACTCAGGGTCCATCTTCTGCTTCCCCCAAAGAGTGTCTCCCCTCTCTTGGGGGTGCACAGTCAGTACAAGTCAGCAATTTGTCCCAGGGAGCTCCAAAGTCTGCCCGGCTTAGACTGCTGGTTTGCCTAGCCAGGCCCAACTGCCCTGACTGGCACTGATTCCCCAGCCCTGCTCCTTGAGACCCTGCCAGGGAAAGACCTGGACCTTTGGGCTGCGAGTCAGGTGCTGCCCTGCCCCATCCTGGGGAGCTACGCCTGCTTCTTCAGCCAGCTGTTGCCTCTGGGACTTGTCAGGAAGGGATGAAGTGCTCTCTGCCTGTCAGCCAGCCTTGCCTGCTCGCAAGTCACCCCACAGAGCCCAACCAAAAGCCTCCACTTCCTGGCTTCCCTACACTGTGCCAGCTGGCTTGGCTTCTTCCTAAGGCAGCCCGGCGGCAAGGACAGTCGTGCTTCAAGAGGGGAAGCCTCCTGCTGAGCCAAGGGGAGGAATGTGCAGCGCTCTCGGGTCTCACCCCATATTAAGAGACCCTGAACAGACTCCTCCTTCTTGCTGCCCCGCCTGTCCTGCTCTGGGCCACTGATTCAACTGAGCTGAGCTCCAGGCTCACAACAAAGCCCTGAGACGTTTGTCAGATCTCCGACTAGACCCACGGCTAATTTTACAACGTTAATTTATCTTAGCATATTATAGCGCTTTAATTCCGTCCCTCTGGATCCCGTCACTGCCACCGTACCTTGTAGCCAACGTGTAACGGTAATTGCTATTATTAGCCACATTTCGTGCACTGGCACCGCTCCACCAATAAAGGGAGCGCGAAGGATGCAAGCAGCATGGAGACAAAGAGCAGGCACAGCAGTGGGGGGAGAGGAGCACCACGCCACGCACTGGTCAAACTACAGGAAAAGGGGGATCCAGACTCGTTGGGAAGGTGGCACACCGGCCTCCAGAAGGCGCAGGCTCCATCTACTGAAAGGGCTTCGCTTCCCCTCTTCTGGGCTTAAAGGGGATCCCCTCTTTTTTTCTTCAAATGGGGCGCTAAGAGGGACAATAGATGCTTCTGGAATGGCAGTGGTGTAGCTGGAGGGGGCGGAGCGCTCAGTCCAGCGGGGAGGCTCAGTGGGGCGGGCAAGCGGCCCCTCCCTTTGGAGCCATTCCCGGCGGGGGGAGCAAAACAGAGCCATACGCTTGCCCGCCCCACTGAGCCCCCCCTGCCAGCTACGCACGTGGAATGGTGAACTGTGAGCAAGAGCAAACAGGGGCAAACCGTAAGCTGTCTCCCAACAGCAGCATTTGGAATCAAAGAATCAGACTGCAGAAGTTTCAGGAGAGAAGTGGAAGAGCTGCTTCTTCACAGCCCAAGACACAATTAACCTAAGGGATTCACTACCACAGGATCTGGGAACTGCCTCAAGCTCCCAGCATGCCACTGCTCTCCCTTCCTACAGTTCCTCCTCAAAACCCGCCTCTTCTGTGAAGTCCCCGGCACAACTTTTAGTCCCCAGATCACCGAACCGCAGCACATGGAACGGAAATACATGCATATTCTTCTCCAGCTTACCTCACCTCCACTTTCCTTGTTGTCTCTCAAGCTGAACGATGGACTGTAAGGGGCAGGGGCCTGATAAAGCGCATTATCAGTGCTAGATTAAGAACCAATCAATCATCAATAAGTTGCCTGTGAATTTCCCAACCAAATGGCAAACCAAATGCTGGATCTGAAAGGCCGTGGCCTGATCCAGACGAGAATGTGCGGATTTGACACAGGAAGAAGAGGCCAGTCTCAGACAGCTGCTCAAGCACAGCACAGCCCCGGACAGTGCTGTGGGAAGGAAGAGACTGGTGACCGCCATGCCCTGCCTGTGTGTTGCTGGAGACAGACAGCTTCCTTCCCCATCCCTTTTTCCTGGTACATCAGAGCCTTTAGATTATAAATCTGTGGAAGGTTCAATTCGGTGAGGGGGGGAGGGATTTTTTGCCTAGATGCTTTGTCAGTCATCAACCCACACAGTTCCGCTCCTGTTTCCCCGGACACACCTGCAAATTATCTCTGGACAGTAACCCAGAGACAGCTGTTGGACCATCCTGTGACGAAGCATGAACAGGGCTCGGTGAATGGCACGCCGGGGGACCTACCCAAGCCCTGAAAGAGCAGCTTGGCTCTCTCTGACCTTGAACAGGGTTATGATGAATGGCATCCCAGGGGGAGGGGGTTCACCACCACAGGCACCCCTGTGTTTTACAGCCACAGTCAATCAGCATGGCCAAGAGCTGGGAACATCTTTGGCAGGCAGAGACGGACAGATGCCTGGGCAGAGCAGGGTCAACAACAAGGCAAACAGTCCTTGTCTTCCCAATCAGACACCACCATCGTGGTTGCTGCTATTGATGGAGGGAGGTGTTTTGCTGCAGCCTGGCCTTAAACAAACTGACAGCTGAGTGCTGCCTCCCCGGATCGGAGCAGCCCTGCTAGGGCAAATGTCAAGCGTATTGACAAGAGCCAGCCTCAAGCAAGGATATTAAAGAGATCTCAGCGGGATTCTTTGGACAAGCTTGGTGCAAACAGTCAAAGCTGGTAGTCATGTTATACTTGGGGAGGGGGGGTCAGGACCACGCCCAGTCTGGCCTGCGACCTCCATGTACGCACCCAAATGCACGAAGACGTGGCCTGGAAACACGGGAGGCAGAAATGGCAGGTTCAGGATAGGCACCTGCAGGCCCATCTACAAGTCATCATCAGCCTATGACGGACAAGACCAACAGACACACCCTCCTCTACCTTCAAGCAATGGAGTTGCTTGACTGCAAAGAGTTCCTACGTACCACCATACCAGGGCCAGCCCAAGACCACCCCACACAGCACGCCAAAAGCTGCCCCCTTACCTGGTGGTGTGCCAGCCTCACCTCCTCCTATTCGTCAATGCTCAGCATTATCCTCCCCTCCACACTTCCTCTCTGTCCCTTCTTCCTTTTCCACTTTAGGAAGTGGAGGCCGAGAAGGAGCAGGGAAGGCAAGTAGGTGGAGAGGTGGGGCCCCCCACTAATCTGCTGTCTGAGGCGACTTCTTCAGTCGGCCTCGTGGATGGTCCTGCTCTGCACTGTCCTAGACTTCTAGCTGTCATGAGGGAGTCCTTTCTAGATGTAGCACAACCATTTCCTGGCTGAGGAACATGATGCAACTGGGAGACATCCATGCCTTGCCCCAATCTCCTCTTCCACACTCACCTACTTGGGAGTAAGCAAGTGGCTGCCTCTATGAGTCACCAGTCTGCCACCAGACCGTTAGTGTGACTGCATACTGGAATTAACGACAGGAGCAACCAAAACTGGTGCTCTCTCCTTGGCACTTCAATGCCATCAGCCGATCCAGAAAGAGAGGGTCACATGAACCAGCAGTTAATGGGGGGGGGCACTGTTCAGTGGTAGAGCACATGGGTTTGCAAGTAGAAGGTCACAGGTTCAATCCTCAGGATGTTCAGCTAAAAGCGGTTTTAGAAAGAGTCTGAGAAGAACCCAACAAGACTTGAAAAGCTACTGCTTGCCAGCCAGCACTGGCTAAATGGCTGGATTCAGTATAAAGGCAGCCTCAGGGGTTAATGCTCAGATCTGCATCACCAGCTCATCCAGACAGAGTTGGGTGAATCTTTTGAAACAAACATTTGAAACAAACAAATGATGCCCTTCCTCATCTGGGGCTCCCAGATGTTCCACCACAGCCTTTCTAATGGCCTCCTAGTGCCTCAAACAAAAACGGATCACTGGAACCAGGTACGTATAGAGGTTGCGTGAGATTTCATGAAAGATTTTAGAAAGTGGTGCTCTTTTTTCCAGAAAACAAAACTGCCAATCACATATGAAAAAGCTCTTTTAAATGAGATCGTCCAAAAGAAAAAAAGTAAAGACCAAATCCACTGATCTGAACACCATAACAATGACATTTCATCACCACCCTCTACAGTGCTGTCCTTCCAGTCCTAGGTAGCAAATGCACTTCAAGGCAAGATTTCCTGCCTGACATTTTGCAAACTGCAGAAACACTCTTGACTGGCTTCCAAGCAACAGAGAGAGAAACAAACCACTAAAGTGAGCTGTACCCATGAATCCAAGTTCCTCCAGCAGCCCCAAATACACTGTCATTGTCAACAGACACAAGAAAGCCCTCCTATCAGAACAGCCGCACACGATCTCCAGACTGGCCCTGCTATTATCACTGCTGCAGTGACTCAAGAAACTGCTTCACATCTTCACATCATGGCTATGGAACAGGTTAAGTAAGATGCAAGTCTCCAGGGAGGAAGGAGAAGAAAAGGTGGTGGTGTGAGGCACATTTGCTCCAGCAAATCTTCTGCCCGTCTAAATCTGAAGTCTGTTGTTGAGAACTGAAAAACTGACCAAATATGCACATGAACAGAACAGTCAAACCCCGTCAAGTCATCACTATTCTTTGCCACAGGAATGGGCAGAAGAAAACGGGAATCTATTTGGTATTCAGTAAAACTCTGCATCTTCCTTCCTACCAAGAAGTCACCAAAAATGAGAGGAATCCGATCCAAGGACACAAAACACACGGATACTCAAGTGCGCAAGCTTCCATGTTAGGGCGACACTGGTGTATCACCCGATTCTCACCCCCAAGGGACAGTGGCATACCTGGGGGGCAAGGGGCACCTGGGCACTGCAACCTGCTCCCCATCACTTTGTTTTTTTAACTCATCGACAGTGGCTGCAAGAGCACATCCACTTTCCGAGTGGTTCCACGCCAACCTGAGGGCCCCCATCTCAAAGGGGAGGAGAGGAGGGTGGCCCTCAGATCAGTGGGGAACCACGCCTAGAGTGGATGAGCTCCTGTAGCCGTGACTGTGTCTGAGGAAGCCCTTCTCCACTTTAAAGAAAGGGAAGCGGAGGAGGGTGGCCCTCAGCACAGCTGGGGAGCCGGCCTAGACAGAAGTGGCAGGCATCTCTTCCAGTTTCAGAGGAGGACACGGAAGTAACTGCACTGCAGTTACTTCCGGGTTGGGGAGTGAATAGGTGAGTGGCCCCTGGAGGAAAAACCACCAGGACTGCCACTGCAATAGTTGATTAACCAAACTCAGGCAGAAAACATATGAACACTGCCTTGGGAACAAACTTCCCTGAACTCAGTGGCATTTACTTCTGAGTAAACGTGCTCAGAATTGCAGTCAGTCTCTTACCTCTCATGTGTTCCAGACTCCAAGGCGCAGCCCAATTGCTCATCAAACTCCTCTCAGCAGCCGTACCCTCTGCCTGTCCTTTGGTCTCGCCCTTGAAATCTGGGGCTTCCTACCAAGAAAACAAAACATGTCACCTCTAAGAGTTCAACCAGCATCATAATGTTGCTTGTTTTCCCGCTGGGAATGACTCCGAAGGGAGGGGCTGCTTGCCCACCGCGCTGAGCCTCCCCACCAGACTGGGTGCTCCGCCCCCCCACCAGCTACACCACTGACTCTACCACGTCTTGTTGACCTTCCCAACACCCCAGTAAAACAGACCTGCCAAGGGTGAACCAGAGGGCTCCCTTTATACAATGTAAGTGCCACGCTGCTGTCCTGACAACTCATTGGTTGCTTCGTATGACGCCTGTCTTGCAAGGAGCGCAACATGGTTGGTCTCTGTCAAGGATTTACAAAACAGGCCCCCACTGTGAAGCAAGGACCCTGCGCTCAAGCGGCTCAGCGGCACAACTTCTTTTCCGAGAAGCACTCGGAAATCTGTAGGAGTCCTTGCATTGACTTCCACCAGGTATTTGGATCTGATCTTTAGAAGGACCATTAAACAAGAGTAAATAAGGGAAACTCCCCTGTGAGGCTGACTGAGAAACTCATTTGAAAAGCGATAGGAAATAATAGCAAAGTTTTCCTGGAGCTTGAAGGAGGGAGTGGGCCGTTTGTCACACCAGCAGCGCATGCCATGCTGCAATCCATCACATTTGTCAGGTGTCAGCCATTGAAAAATTTAACCATGCCTTCCCCCCTCCCACTGGGCACCGCATCATTCACAGTGCACACTGCAAGGCAGGCTAGCGAGGATCACCAAGCAATTGCAAACGAGGAGGAAGGGGCAGGTCTGTCAGTGCCGCACCTTGGGCCTTAGGACTGCTCTGGACTGCACTGGTCACCAGCATCAAGCCAGTTTCTCACTGCCTGGCTGAAAGGGGTGGGAAAGCAGTAAGACCTTGGAAAAGCACAGGGAAGGAAAGGGGGGGCAGGAAAGACCACAACTGAGTTCAGGAAATCATGCTGCTGGGGGGGGGGCTGTAGACCAATTCAAGAAAACTTAATCAAAGCAAATGGGTTCAAAGTCTATCATACAAAGTTGCATAAGGCTAAAAAAGTCATTTTGAAGAATACAAAATGCATGCTTTGTGCTTAGTTGGTGCATGTCCATGTCACAAGAGGTCTTGGGCTCCAAGTCACCTGATCAAAGCACTCCTACAGTGTTCGGAGCACTTCACACAGGCTGTAATCACTACAACATCCCTGAAGAGAGAGAACGTAGCAGTTGGACCAAGGCCACTGGGTGTACTGATGGCAGATGCAATATTTCCGATCCGCAGTTCAGCTTGAGCCACTGCATCAGCTAACAGAGCACGGCTGGAGCTCAGTCGCTTGGTTGGTTTTCAGCATATGATACAACCCAGCAACAAGTCCTGTCCTGGATGTTGCACTGAACTCATGATCCTTTCCAAATGCTAGGCAGCTGTCCTTCAGTGAGCCAGGCTATTGGCCTACCAAGTCCACTGCCATCTACCCCCAACTACGAGCAACAGTGCACAATCTCTGGAAGAAAGAGACCTGTCAGTTGAAGAGGCCAGAGACAAGCTGGAACTTTGGCATGCAAAATACATGTGCTATCCTTTAGTGAAGGTCCTACTCTCCGAAGACAGTAATTGCATGTCTGCAATTCATCGCCATGCTCCATTCCACAAATGCCAGGACAGCCATCACTGTGTGTGGTGATATAATTGGCAGGCACCAAGCACCCAGTGAGGGTGACAGAAATGAGGAGCTTGGAAACTTGTGGCAAAACAGCCAGAAGCAGCAGTGGGAGAAAGAGAGCACGACGTGCCCAGGATCTTGCACAAGGGAGAGAACCTTCATCACGAGAAAGGAGAGGACCAAGCAAGAGGGCACAAGCCAGAACATCAGGGAAGTGGCACAATTTTGCTAGGCTGACGGGCAGAAATGAGGATAAAAGGACTGAAGCTTAACACACTCATCCTGACCTTCTCCTCTGAAGAGACAAACAGCCGCTGGCTTGTTTGTAACACCCCACCAAGCTTTTTGATATAAAATGTACCCGTTTGAGGATTTGGGTTAAAGAACTGACCCTGAGAAGACTCAGAGGAAGCAGGTGCAGAACCAAATTTCACCTGCTTCTTGTAGAAATTAGCTCTCTCTCTCTCTCTCTCTCTCTCTCTCACACACACACACACACACACACACACAATATGAGAGTAAACAACATTTCTGAAGCTACGATATACCGTTACTACTTAGGCTGCATATATGTTGCTGAGCACCAAAAACTCCCCTTCAGCCTTAGACTCTCGTGCAAAATGCTCCCTTCTGCGAACCAGACCTGGCTACCTTGCACTGAAGAGCAGTCCTGCTGGAAGAGACTTGGGCAAAGGCTCTGTTAGGGGCCTTCTTTGTTTGGAAGCAGATGGTCTCTATGGACAAGGCTATCTGCACATTGGCAGAAAAGAGGGGTCGGAGCCCCTTCAGAGGTTCTTAGATGCTTGAGGACCTGAGGCTTAGAAAGGCCGCCTGTCAATGGCAGTTCATTGTGGATGGCAGAGTGGTTATACTATTTACAGTTCTCAGGTCACAAAAAAACCTACTCCACCCACAACTAGTTTCACTAAAAATATAACCAGGGTTTTTTTCACCCCATGTGAAATTGTCTGTGCCATGGGGTGAAAATTCTACCCCAGGTATAGGCTATTTCACAGAAAATAAATTGTACATGTTTCTGGCTAAATGTTGGCTGCATTATAGACCCAGGTATTTGTGGCAATCTCTTAAAAGGGCAAAGCTGCGGTCCAACTAACCTTCATGTTTTAACAAAAAAAAATATCCCTGGGGTAGTACAACCATCCTAAGGTGTAACTGGGGTTTAAAAAAGGAACCTTTTGGAAATCTCTCTCCAAACTAAGATTTCAATTCAAAATACAAACCAAATAAAGTTATGAGCTGTTCTTAATTCTGAAAAGACCCCTCTTGCAAATGCACATGACCCTGATCAGTTAAAGGGCACACAGGAAAGCCTGAAGATGAATTGCGCACTATGTATATAGAAGTTTCTCTTCTTCTGCTCATTACAAAATGAGGACTAAGCAAAGGAAACTATGACCAGATCTCCTGTTGGGTGGTGGGGGTCCCTTTTTCCCTTGTGCCATTTTCCTGAAGCTGCTATTTGCACTCAAAAGGAACTTAATATGTACACTTTGTATGAATGCAGGTTTCCCATAACAAGGCAAATAACTTTAGGAGGGAGGGAGCATTATTTGCACAAGGAGAATGGCACAATTTGCACAAGAAGTTCATGCCCACCTCCAAATCCTAATCCAGAGTGAGGCAACTCCACTCTTTAACACTGGCTAGAATTTAAGGCAGACGACCCAGTCATGGATCTCTGAAGTCTCCTCTGTTTTGACCCTTAACTCACCCAAGACAGAGGAATACCTTCAGGGCAAAGTCCTACTACAGAAAGGGCAACCCAGAACAGCTCCTGGTGGCTCCTCTTCAGGTCTGAAGGGTGCCCCCCCCCATGTAGTTCAGAGCCTGAACCTCTTCTGATTCAAGACTTTTCTGCCTGAACAAGTTTCTCTCACATAACACCAGAACCAGGGGACATCCACTAAAATTGAGTGTTGGGAGTGTTAGAACAGACAAAAGAAAATATTTCTTTACTCAGCGTGTGGTTGGTCTGTGGAACTCCTTGCCACAGGATGTGGTGGTGGCGACTGGCCTGGACGCCTTTAAAAGGGGATTGGACAAGTTTCTGGAGGAAAAATCCGTTACGGGGTACAAGCCATGATGTGTATGTGCAACCTCCTGATTTTAGAAATGGGCTATGTCAGAATGCCAGATGCAAGGGAGGGCACCAGGATGAGGTCTCTTGTTATCTAGCGTGCTCCCTGGGGCATTTGGTGGGCCGCTGTGAGATACAGGAAGCTGGACTAGATGGGCCTATGGCCTGATCCAGTGGGGCTGTTCTTAGGTTCTATGGACTGAGGATAATCAACAGTTTATTTCAGAAGTACATTTTGGAGACTATTTTTAATAAACTTGTTTTATCTTGTAATTCTGCTTTTACTGTGACTGCTTTATAATTAATATTTTTTTATGTTGAATTCATGTTTTTATATTGCATTATACTTGCACTGTTCTAAAGGCTGTTACCTGCTCTAAGCCTGAGTAGATATGTGGTGTTATGAAAAGTAAAAGTTTAAATTTCCAGTTCTGGTTGCCGTATCTCAAAAAAGACATAGTGGAAATGGAAAAGGTGCAAAAGAGAGCGACTAAGATGATTACTGGGCTGGGGCACCTTCCTTATGAGGAAATGCTACGGCGTTTGAGCCTCTTCAGCCTAGAAAAGAGGCGCCTGAGGGGGGGACATGATTGAGACATACAAAATTATGCAGGGGTTGGACAGAGTGGATAGGGAGGTGCTCTTTACACTCTTACATAACACCAGAACCAGGGGACATCCACTCAAATTGAGTGTTCGGAGAGTTAGAACAGACAAGAGAAGATATTTCTTTACACAGCGTGTGGTTGGTCTGTGGAACTCCTTGCCACAGGATGTGGTGATGGCATCTGGCCTACATGCCTTTAAAAGGGGATTGGTCAAGTTTCTGGAGGAAAAATCCATTACGGGGTACAAGCCATGATGTGTATGTACAACTTCCTGATTTTAGAAATGGGTTATGTCAGATGCAAGGGAGGGCAACAGGATGCAGGTCTCCTGTTATCAGGTGTGCTCCCTGGGGCCTTTGGTGGGCCGCTGTGAGATACAGGAAGCTGGACTAGATGGGCCTCTGGCCTGATCCAGTGGGGCTGTTCTTATGTTCTTAACTACAATTCCCAGGAAGCCTTGCAGGTCTCTTGTTATCAGGTGTGCTCCCTGGGGCATTTGGTGGGCCGCTGTGAGATACAGGAAGCTGGACTAGATGGGCCTATGGCCTGATCCAGTGGGGCTGTTCTTATGTTCTTAACTACAATTCCCAGGAGGCCTTGCAGGTCTCTTGTTATCTGGTGTGCTCCCTGGGGCATTTGGTGGGCCGCTGTGAGATACAGGAAGCTGGACTAGATGGGCCTCTGGCCTGATCCAGTGGGGCTGTTCTTATGTTCTTAACTACAATTCCCAGGAAGCCTTGCAGGTCTCTTGTTATCAGGTGTGCTCCCTGGGGCATTTGGTGGGCCGCTGTGAGATACAGGAAGCTGGACTAGATGGGCCTATGGCCTGATCCAGTGGGGCTGTTCTTATGTTCTTAACTACAATTCCCAGGAGGCCTTGCAGGTCTCTTGTTATCAGGTGTGCTCCCTGGGGCATTTGGTGGGCCGCTGTGAGATACAGGAAGCTGGACTAGATGGGCCTATGGCCTGATCCAGTGGGGCTGTTCTTATGTTCTTAACTACAATTCCCAGGAGGCCTTGCAGGTCTCTTGTTATCTGGTGTGCTCCCTGGGCATTTGGTGGGCCGCTGTGAGATACAGGAAGCTGGACTAGATGGGCCCTTGGCCTGCTCCAGTGGGGCTGTTCTTATGTTCTTAACTACAATTCCCAGGAGGCCTTGCAGGTCTCTTGTTATCTGGTGTGCTCCCTGGGGCATTTGGTGGGCCGCTGTGAGATACAGGAAGCTGGACTAGATGGGCCCTTGGCCTGCTCCAGTGGGGCTGTTCTTATGTTCTTAACTACAATTCCCAGGAGGCCTTGCAGGTCTCTTGTTATCTGGAGTGCTCCCTGGGGCATTTGGTGGGCCGCTGTGAGATACAGGAAGCTGGACTACATGGGCCTATGTCTTGATCCAGTGGGGCTGTTCTTAGGTTCTTATGTAAATGGGTGAAGAAGTGGCTGCTACTCCCACCCATGGCCAGCTGCTACTGCTGGGACAGGTCCTGTCCTTCCACTCCCCCCCCCTCCCCGCCATGCTCATAATTCTCACCTTCATTTCCTGGGAATCAACTTCTGGTAGAAAACAAAAGCACAAAGAAGGAGCGGAGGGACACTCACGCCAGTGCAGGCGGAGTCAGAGACTCAGGCAGAGCACTCCTTGGGGAGAACTGCCAGTCTGTCGTGAGCAGCGGTCCTGGGGGCCCGGCGTGCTTTGCACGGCCCCATCAGGCCCAGGTTCAGAAAACAACAGAACTGAAAAAGTCATAAGGCATAAATCCGGGTTAATTTCTACCCATTTTGCAAAGTACAGAGGAGCGGGAAAGGGGACGGTCTGTCAGGGCAACAGGCCTTGTATCCAGCTCTGATGGAGGCTGATGCTGCAAAATGAAATGGGGGGGCGGAAAGGAGTAACTGTTCCCACCTCCTCCTCCAACGGATGGGTCTTCTGCCCTATTTGAGACAGCACCTACAGCCCTTCCCCAAGACTCCGGCAGGGTCTGCTGCGTTCCACTACCTCTGCCTGTGTTGAGCCTTCCCCACCCTGCCCCTCCACACTGGGGTCAGGACAAGGACAGATCGGCCTGGACTGGCTTTGCTGCCCACAGGACACCATGCCCACTTCTGGCATGGAGTGGAAAAGTCTGCTCAGAACAGGCACATTTGTGCACGAACCTTTACAGCATCATCCCAGGCATGTCTACTCAGGAGCAAGGGCCACTGTGTTCAGTGGAGCTTACTCCAAGGAAAGCAAGTATTGGATTGCAGCCTTTGTCCATCAGCAGCCCGAAGGTATCCTCTGCCAGTCCACAGCCTGCATCCATGCCCCCAGAGCCCACTCTTCATGCTCTCAGAAGGCCTCTTGGGCGCCTATAGGCCTCCCTGGACCCACACCAGCCATTTTGCTGGCATAGGTCCAAGGAGAGGAAGGCTGGAGCTGCTGTGTCACCCAGCCAGGTTCCCTCTGCGATGCCATCGTGGAGCTGGTATCACTCGGGGTGATGCAGGGCTGACTCACAGAGCTGAGCATGGCTGGCTGTCACAAGCAAGGTCGAACACCTCATCGGCACTCAGGCGATGACGTCAGGGGGGTGACGGCAGGCTTGCCCGCTGCTGGGATCCACGGGGTCTGAGTCACACCAGTGCAAGCTCTGAACGGAAATGGGGCCTGGAAGATAGGACTGCTCTGGGCTGCCTCTGCACTGCTCTGCTTCCAACCGTGATTTCAGCCTCCTGACCCCAGGCTGCCGGGCTGTTTTCAGGGACATAAGACAAAAGACTGCTAATGACACCCCCCCTTGCAGGCCTGTTCTCGAGACATGGGCCCCAAGGACCAGACCTGGTCACAGCCAGAATGTACAGGAGCACCGGGGGAGTGTGTGTGCCCTGCCTGGCAGCCCAATGCAGGAACTTTGATGCGCTCCCATCCTCTTCTATGAGGGTGGAGTAGGACACTCCAAAGAAGGTGCCACCCATCACCTTTTGCAGCATGGTCACTCCTGCCTCCACCCAGGCCAGGCTGCTTTCCCTTGTGCCTTGGACACAGTCGCACTTCCTTATGTGCAAAAATGGGGAGCAGGGAAGAGATTTTCAAGCAAATGTTCCATTCCACTGTGGTTGTGGAAGTGTGCAGTCATGTCCTCCCAAATAGCCACTTATCACAGTATCTCTGCAAAGCAGCAGCTCCAGGGCGTCAGGGCAGTGGGGGAACATCAGAAGGGGAAGGCCACATCCTGGGAGACAGGGGTAAGCGGGGCAGAAAACTGTAATAGAAGTGGAAAAGCAGGACCCTGCACAGAGCCCTGGAAGAGCTCTGGAAAAGCCCAGAGGCCATCAAGCCCAACTCTTTGTCACAAGCAAGCCTCCCCCCCCCCCCCACACACACACTGTAGCCCTCCAGTTCCCACTGTGCTGGTTGAAGCAGGTGCTGCCAATAAGGTCAGCTGCTCAGAGCAACCAAGAAGCAAGCCAAGACGCAACCTGCAGAGCAAAGGCCAGCAGACCCCACTGGACAGTCCGATGGGAGGACATGCCTTCCTTCTCAGCCCACTAAAATCATGCTCAGATCGGCCTCATGCAGGAACAAAGGCTTGTTATTGGAAGCCCTCAGAGCTCCAGAGGAAGGGGGATGAATACCATCAGGAAACACTGACAGCAAGTGGACTGGAAGCAGGACCCGAACTCCCAAGACTAGTTTGTCACTCAAACGCTGAATTGCTGTGTCACCTGGAGTACAATTTCCCTGCAAAGGTGGCTGAAAAAATTCTTGAAAATGATGCAGGCGCTGCTGGTGCCTGTCAATCAAGATAAGGAGAAAGAATAGGAGTCTCCTGTTACAAGCCCTGAAAGCTCTTTTCCTTTTGAACTCCAAGCCCCCCCCCCCCCCCATTTTCTTGTCTTTTTTTCTTGTCTTCAAATTTGGCACAGAGGAACAGCCTCTGGTATCCTGCTTAACTGTAAATCTGCTCAGCAGTGAGGGAGTTACAGCAGTTTAAACTCCTGGCAAGCTTGAGGGACCCAAGACATGGTATACAACCAATTTCTCAACAAACCTGAAGCTTTCCTTGGAGGTCCATGTTTCTGAACCTTTACTCTAAGATTCATTATTCGTCTTTGTACTATAATGCCTGGTGGTTTGTTTTATTGGCTTGTGATTCCCAGTCGATCCCAGGAGGGTCTGCCCTAGGTGTGGGTAGAAGAACGTGGAGTCCATCTGTTCGAGTCTGGAGGGTGCGCTCTGGCCCACAACGAACACCGTTACCACTTGCCAAGTCCTGTTTTGGGACACCCACCTTCACTGCTCCCCGAAAGGCTGAGTAAAACACACACGCCCACATCCCATGACTTTCGGCTTCCTGCACTTGTTTGAAACAAAAGTTCAAACTGCGTCTGGTGAGCCGCACAGGCTTTGGCACTTCTTTACTTATGGGCAGAAAACCACTCCGTGGCTCTACACACGTTCAGGGGCAGTCTATCTGAACTTCTGCCTGAACATTAACGACAGTGACGGGGGCATTTGGAGGAAGGACTGTGCCTTGTGGAGATGCATCGGTCAGACCTTCAGCAAATGACTGGCTTGGGGAGAGCTGTGTCCAAGCCA
Organism: Tiliqua scincoides; assembly: GCF_035046505.1. Lineage (NCBI taxonomy): Eukaryota > Metazoa > Chordata > Lepidosauria > Squamata > Scincidae > Tiliqua > Tiliqua scincoides. The sequence continues at coordinate 1,327,756 of NC_089822.1, forward strand.
AAATCCAACAGATAAAACTTCCCCAATGCCAAGCTGAAACACCAAAGAAAAGCGTCATTTCTGAGCTGGAAGACAGAACTGTGCAGAGCCTGGCCTGCTCCCAAGGCTACCTTCATGTCCAGATCTTATGCTGGGGGGTGAGCAAAACAGTAGGCACTTTAATGCCAACCTTAAGCCAAACGGGGTTTTCAACTGACCATCTGGGCAACCCAATCTTACCCCCCCCCAGCCAATCCATAACACGCAGCACCACTGACGGAAGGCTTGCTGCACCCTCTGGCAGGGAGGGGACCAGACAGCTTGGGAATGTTAAGAAACATATCTCAACTTGCAGCAACAGATCATGCGATCCACCACCACAGGCCCCAGATAGGATTGGGGCCGAGGTCAGCTCACACCAAATCCAGCATGAGAGAAACAGGCCGGGACTTGGCTTCGCAAATGAGCCACACCTGATTCCCAACCTCTGCACCTCTTTTCTGCCCAGCAGGCTGAGAGTTCACAACAGACCACCATATTTCTTCCCCTTTCACACAACTCCTGTCCCAAGCGTCTCTTGGAGAAAAGTCTTTGCCAGTTCAACTTATCTAACTTCTGCAACTACAGCTGTGCCCCGAGACACCCGTATCATTGAACCAAGACCACAAGCCTGCAGCCCCTTCCGGCTCCCAGTGGCTGTAAATAGCTGCCTGCCTTCCCAAGCACCCAATTCATCAATGCCACACGCCCAAGCTGGCAGTGTCTAAATGGTACACTTTAATGTACTCCAGGCCCTGTAAACCCCCAGCGGGGAAGAAGGCTCTTTGGTGCTTTGGGACAAGTCCGACAGACACGTATCAGGCCCAGAGGCAGAAGTGCACTGTCTTCTCAGAGATTAAGATATGTCTGGAGGGAGCGGGGGACAGAGAAGAAAGGCAAGATTCCCAACAAGCAAATGAGGCCTTCCTTCAGTGACTGGAGTGGCTGAGGAAGCTAATAAACACAGACATGCGAGCTAAATGGTCTCTTGAAGTCTTGTATCAGTGCTCACATTACAGAGGCTCCTTCCAGCAATTTCAGCATATTAATAATAAATGCTACATAATTACAGCCGTGCAGCTCGCATCCAACCCCCCCCCCACCTTTGTCAGCATTGCCTTAAATTGCTACAACTGGCAGTTGAACAGCAGTGGCGGGAACCATGTGCCAAGCTAAGCTGTGAACTGCTGTGCCATGCAGTTAGGGCAGGAAGCAAATGCCAGGAGGATTGTGCTTTTCAGACCTGAACATTGGCAGTTGTCAGTGGAGGAGAAGGGGGGCAGAATCTTTTCCTGGGTTCACAAGCACTCAATGCCTCCCCCCCCCCCCAAATGGCAAGGGCTTAGATCTCCTAGTTCACACTAGTGCTGTGGATTATTTTCTTGTAATAGGAAGTTTTCTGCCACTATATTTTCTCGTTGCTAAACATGTTCTTTTGGCCCATGCAAATAGCAATATGCATTGTAATCACTTTTTTAGGTGACCTAAATTCTAAGAAATCCCTGAGTGTTCTTTGAGCATACTCTTAGAAGAACTTAGAACTTAGAAGCATACTCTTAGAAGGAGAGTTAGAGCAGACAAGAGAAAATATTTCTTTACTCAGCGTGTAGTTGGTCTGTGGAACTCCTTGCCACAGGATGTGGTGATGGCATCTGGCCTGGACGCCTTTAAAAGGGGATTGGACACGTTTCTGGAGGAAAAATCCATTACGGGGCACAAGCCATGATGTGTATGCGCAACCTCCTGATTTTAGAAATGGGTTATGTCAGAAGGCCAGGTGCAAGGGAGGGCACCAGGATGAGGTCTCTTGTTATCTGGTGTGCTCCCTGGGGCATTTGGTGGGCCGCTGTGAGATACAGGAAGCTGGACTAGATGGGCCTATGTCCTGATCCAGTGGGGCTGTTCTTATGTGTTTCAATCAAAACAATGCAAGAAAAGGTTAAAATACTCAATTGTTGTGTCTTCAGGCATTTCACATGCATAGATGTATTCCAGTAAAACTACAATTTCAAAGTAAAGCTTCTGAATATTACATTCAAAACAAAGTCAGCCACATGCACACATGCACCACAGAGTGTGCTTTAATTTTCCCTAATCAAATCTTTCTACCTATGGCTATTTTGAAAACACTTGAGTTATTTATGATGCACTTCATTTGTTTAAAACACTTCTAGGCTACCTTTTGGATCCAATGAAGGATCCATTGAGGCAGCTGGCAACACTTCCTCCAGCAATATTAAAACCAATTAGAAGACAGCCACAGTCCAAACCAACTCCCAATCAGAACTAATGCAGCAAAGGCAACAGAGACCAGTAAACACCTGTAGAAACCCAGGTGAAGGCCTTCCACATTACTTGAATGACATGCACCTTAGAAAGATGGTTCTGATGTTGGACGTAGACATGAAAGATCCAGGTTCAAGTCTCTGCTCAGCCATGTAGCTTCCTGGGTGGACTTTGGGCCAGTTATCCCCAAAATACTCCAAGTTGTGCTGCAGCCACCTCCTAACCTATGCTGGATACATAGGCCTGCCTGTTCCAGCAAAGGTAAGGCTTGGGCAGTCAGTCAATAAATACAGTACAAATCAATCAAACTCGAAACTACAAAATTTTGAACTTCCAAAATATATGAACGTTCCTGCAAGTTTGTTTCAAAATCTTCTTCATCCTTCTTTAGCTCTTCTTTAGCCCACGTTCTGGTGTGGGAGCCACAGTGCAGACGGCGGGTCTAGCAGGCAAAAGGTCCCAAGTCCAGTCCCGGGCTGTATTTGCACTGGAAAGGCTCTCCCAACACAGGCCTCTTAGCATCTCAGTGCCAATCAGATTAGGTGGGAAAAGCAACCTTTTTTCCCAAGGGATCAATTTTGCTAGCAGGCCTCACCCTTGAAAGCCACAGGTGCAATCCTCAGTGGTGCTTTATGGAGCAAGGCTGGGCAGGGATTGGGGGGGGGGGTCAGGACCCCTGGAAGCCTTTGTAGGAAACCAGCTAAAGGGGTTCCCAAGTGCCAGTTCTTTAATAGCAGCAGCAAAAAGGAAAACCCTCCATGAACCTGCTGTCGGAATCCCTGACCTATATTCACTCAGTGAAGATTTGTGGTGGGATATGCACATTCGCCCAGTGTGATTTGGGGGGGGGCACAGACAACCTTTGGCCTCGCTCCCAAGTCATCAGTTTGCATCAGACTCTGCCTTTTCCCCCTCCCCATTACTCCAGTTGGTGGCCTCAGGGGATTTCAGGGGGAAAGCACAGTAGATGCCAGAACTCTTGAGGTTTTCCACATTCATTGAGCACAATTAGTGTGTGAAAGTACACACACACACACACACACACACACACACACACACACGCAGGGAAAATAGGTATGTTGTGCAGAAGCACCTTGCAACAGTCTCTCACATATCATCTACTGAGAGCAGCTAATAGCACAACTCTGGGCACATCTACTCAGACGTAAGTCTCACCAAGTACAGTGGGATTTACTCCCAGGTGTTGTGCACAGGACTGCAGCCTAAGAGCATGAGAAAAGAAGCCCCAGTTTCAAACCTCACCTTGACCATGGGCCCACAGAGTGCACCTCTGCACACTACCCACTCTGCGGCAAACCCATGCTGCTAAAGCAGCGGAGGGGCTGGCTCACCTTGCAGGGCAGGCAAGGACCTGCTTCCGCCTAGCTGTGGAGTGTGAAGCCCACTTTTGTCAGGCCTGCTTGCTTTCAAGCTGGGATCTGCATCAGGGGTACTCTGATGGCTTCCTCTCCTCCCCTCAGTCCACTCTCCGTAACTGGGAGCAGTGTTGGCAGGGAGCCCCCTCTGGGGTGCAGCACTCCTGCTCGGAGGAAGGCTTCTCCTGCTCTGCAAGCAGTCAGTCTTTCCAGCCTGGGACCTCATGGAGGGCTTCAGTGGGTCTTCTGCAAGCCAGGAAGCTGACCCAAGGGGCTTCCATGCTGGGGGCCCTAGGAAATCCAACACCCACTGATCTTGCCCCATGAGCAACATTGGCTGCGCAGGAGATGGGAATAATGACGGCAAGGCCGCATCTACTCATACGGAGTACTCTATTAATAGCACAAACCAAGCCTGACAAAGCCCACCAGCTGCACATCACAATTTGCCTTGTGCTCAGCTCTGGGGACTTTTCCTTGGCAGTTCAGGTAGGCAGCAAAAACTGGAGTATCAAACCCCTGCGTGGGCTGTCATAGATTAAGCTTGGTGGGTCCCAAGAAGGGAAGGGAGAAAATGTGACAACATTAAAGGAACTGCAACCACAGAGAGGGGCATGGAACATTCCAGCTTCATGCTGGTTATCAACCTTATGACTTCCCCTGCAGAATTCTGAATTCTGCAGAAGAGGGCTGCTATCCAGTGTACGGTTTTTAAAAGGACCCCTAAATAAAACAACAACAACAACAACAACAAAAAAGCTATGCAGTCAGACAGCCAGCAGCAGGGTGGGGGCTATCCAGTGTTCTGCATCGAGTGCCACATGTATGATTATATGCCTCTTGGGCATAAGTCATGGGTGTGTCCTCGGTGCAAGGAGCTCCAGGCTCTCAGGGAACGCGTCCGCTCCCTTGAAGCCTTGGTGGCCGACCTGGAGAAGCGCAGGCAGCCAGAGGAGGACCGTGGGGAGACTTCCGGGGACGATCAGGCTTCGTCCCAACCTCAGGCGTGCAGCTCCTCGGCTGCCCGGGTGGGAAGTCTCGGGACTGGAGGACGTCATCCTGGAGAGGAGGGAAACAATCCCCTAGGGGGGATCCCTTCTCCAGGGGATGGGCCCGTATCCGAGCGCACTCGGGATACTCCTCAGTGGGAGGGGGGTCGGGGGCTTCTTGTAGTGGGGGATTCGATTATTAGAAACATAGAGAGGGGGGTTTGCGACGGATGTGAGGACCGCATGGTGACTTGCCTGCCTGGTGCGAAGGTTGCGGACATCACTTCTCGTCTAGACAGGCTAGTAGACAGTGCTGGGGGAGAGGTAGCGGCTGTGGTGCATGTCGGCACCAACGACGTGGGCAAGTGTAGCTGGGAGGTCCTGGAGGCCAAATTTAGGCTTTTAGGCAGGAAGCTGAAAGCCAGGACCTCAAAGGTAGCGTTCTCTGAAGTGCTACCTGTTCCACGCGCAGGGCCAGCTAGGCAGGCGGAGATCAGGGGTCTCAATGCGTGGATGAGACGGTGGTGTAGGGAGGAGGGGTTTAGATTCGTTAGGCACTGGGGAACGTTTTGGGACAAGCGGGGCCTGTACAAGAGGGACGGGCTCCATTTGAACCAGAATGGAACCAGACTGCTGGCGCATAACATTAAAAAGGTGGCAGAGCAGCTTTTAAACTGATCCCTGGGGGAAGGCCGACAGGAGCCGAGGGGCATCCGGTTCGGGACTCCTCATCCCTATGGGATGAGGATGGGGAGGTTAGAGAACAACAAGACAAAGGCAGGGTAGGAGAAGAAATTGGGAAAGGTAGGGTGATGGGATGTGATAAACGGTTTGGCACAGTGAGAGGATGCGGGGACAAAGGAGCGAATAAGCAGCCCATCCTGGGGCATTCCGTGTATAAATGCTTTTATGCGAATGCCCGAAGTCTACGAGCAAAGGTGGGAGAACTGGAATGTCTGGTGACAAGGGAAAATATTGACATAGTGGGCATAACGGAAACCTGGTGGAATGCGGAGAATCAGTGGGATACCGCAATCCCGGGCTATAAACTCTACAGGAGGAACAGGCAGGGGCGTGTTGGAGGTGGGGTGGCCCTTTATGTTAAGGAAGGGATAGAATCCAGCAAAGTAGAGATTGAAGGTGGGTCCAACTCCACCGTAGAATCTCTGTGGGTTAAATTACCAGGCTTGTGCAGCGATGTAATACTGGGGGTGTGCTATCGTCCTCCAGACCAGAAATCTGATGGGGACCTTGAAATGAGGAAACAGATCAGGGAGGTGACAAGGAAGGACAGGGTTGTAATCATGGGGGACTTCAATTATCCTCATATTGACTGGGTCAATTTGTGTTCTGGTCACGATAAGGAAACCGGATTTCTTGACGTGCTAAATGACTGTGGCTTAGAGCAGCTAGTCAAGGAGCCCACCAGAGGACAGGTGACTCTGGATTTAATTTTGTGCGGTACGCAGGACCTGGTTAGAGATGTAAACGTTACTGAGCCATTGGGGAACAGTGATCATGCTGCGATCCGTTTTGACGTGCACGTTGGGGGAAGAATACCAGGCAAATCTCTAACAAAAACCCTTGACTTCCGACGGGCGGACTTCCCTCAAATGAGGAGGCTGGTTAGAAGGAGGTTGAAAGGGAGGGTAAAAAGAGTCCAGTCTCTCCAGAGTGCATGGAGGCTGCTTAAAACAACAGTAATAGAGGCCCAGCAGAGGTGTATACCGCAAAGAAAGAAGGGTTCCACTAAATCCAGGAGAGTGCCCGCATGGCTAACCAGCCAAGTTAGAGAGGCTGTGAAGGGCAAGGAAGCTTCCTTCCGTAAATGGAAGTCTTGCCCTAATGAAGAGAATAAAAAGGAACATAAACTGTGGCAAAAGAAATGTAAGAAGGTGATAGGGGAGGCCAAGCGAGACTATGAGGAACGCATGGCCAGCAACATTAAGGGGAATAATAAAAGCTTCTTCAAATATGTTAGAAGCAGGAAACCCGCCAGAGAAGCGGTTGGCCCTCTGGATGGTGAGGGAGGGAAAGGGGAGATAAAAGGAGACTTAGAGATGGCAGAGAAATTAAATGAGTTCTTTGCATCTGTCTTCACGGCAGAAGACCTCGGGCAGATACCGCTGCCCGAACGGCCCCTCCTAACCGAGGAGTTAAGTCAGATAGAGGTTAAAAGAGAAGATGTTTCAGACCTCATTGATAAATTAAAGATCAATAAGTCACCGGGCCCTGATGGCATACACCCAAGGGTTATTAAGGAATTGAAGAATGAAGTTGCAGATCTCTTGACTAAGGTATGCAACTTGTCCCTCAAAACAGCCACAGTACCAGAAGATTGGAGGATAGCAAATGTCACGCCTATTTTTAAAAAGGGAAAGAGGGGGGACCCGGGAAACTATAGGCCGGTCAGCCTAACATCCATACCGGGTAAGATGGTGGAATGCCTCATCAAAGATAGGATCTCAAAACACATAGACGAACAGGCCTTGCTGAGGGAGAGTCAGCATGGCTTCTGTAAGGGTAAGTCTTGCCTCACAAACCTTATAGAATTCTTTGAAAAGGTCAACAGGCATGTGGATGCGGGAGAACCCGTGGACATTATATATCTGGACTTTCAGAAGGCGTTTGACACGGTCCCTCACCAAAGGCTACTGAAAAAACTCCACAGTCAGGGAATTAGAGGACAGGTCCTCTCGTGGATTGAGAACTGGTTGGAGGCCAGGAAGCAGAGAGTGGGTGTCAATGGGCAATTTTCACAATGGAGAGAGGTGAAAAGCGGTGTGCCCCAAGGATCTGTCCTGGGACCGGTGCTTTTCAACCTCTTCATAAATGACCTGGAGACAGGGTTGAGCAGTGAAGTGGCTAAGTTTGCAGACGACACCAAACTTTTTCGAGTGGTAAAGACCAGAAGTGATTGTGAGGAGATCCAGAAGGATCTCTCCAGACTGGCAGAATGGGCAGCAAAATGGCAGATGCGCTTCAATGTCAGTAAGTGTAAAGTCATGCACATTGGGGCAAAAAATCAAAACTTTAGATATAGGCTGATGGGTTCTGAGCTGTCTGTGACAGATCAGGAGAGAGATCTTGGGGTGGTGGTGGACAGGTCGATGAAAGTGTCGACCCAATGTGCGGCAGCAGTGAAGAAGGCCAATTCTATGCTTGGGATCATTAGGAAGGGTATTGAGAACAAAACGGCTAATATTATAATGCCGTTGTACAAATCGATGGTAAGGCCACACCTGGAGTATTGTGTCCAGTTCTGGTCGCCGCATCTCAAAAAAGACATAGTGGAAATGGAAAAGGTGCAAAAGAGAGCGACTAAGATGATTACGGGGCTGGGGCACCTTCCTTATGAGGAAAGGCTACGGCGTTTGGGCCTCTTCAGCCTAGAAAAGAGACGCTTGAGGGGGGACATGATTGAGACATACAAAATTATGCAGGGGATGGACAGAGTGGATAGGGAGATGCTCTTTACACTCTCACATAATACCAGAACCAGGGGACATCCACTAAAATTGAGTGTTGGGCGGGTTAGGACAGACAAAAGAAAATATTTCTTTACTCAGCGCGTGGTCAGTCTGTGGAACTCCTTGCCACAGGATGTGGTGCTGGCGTCTAGCCTAGACGCCTTTAAAAGGGGATTGGACGAGTTTCTGGAGGAAAAATCCATTATGGGGTACAAGCCATGATGTGTATGCGCAACCTCCTGATTTGAGGAATGGGTTAAGTCAGAATGCCAGATGTAGGGGAGAGCACCAGGACGAGGTCTCTTGTTATCTGGTGTGCTCCCTGGGGCATTTGGTGGGCCGCTGTGAGATACAGGAAGCTGGACTAGATGGGCCTATGGCCTGATCCAGTGGGGCTGTTCTTATGTTCTTATGTTCTTATGTTGCACTTTGACAGCTCTCTAGCAGAGTTTCCCAAGCACTGCTGCTACCCCCATCACAGACAACAACTGCCAGGACTTCCAAGGAGAGAAGCATGAACAAGGCATCTCCGGCGTAGACGCAGACCAGTGCTGATGTATTGGCTTCCTCATCTTTGAGGTGCCCTTGATGTTCTCTTGCACATTTCCGTTTTGGTTTCCAGATTCCCAAGAAGCATTTGGCCCTGAACCAGGAATTGTCCCTTTCCAGTGGTCTCTTTAGGCCCCACCAAGATTCACAGGATCTCTTTTCATTCCCCTTTTCTGCTTTGTTCAAGTCTGCAGTCCTGGAGTCTCTTGTTGCTGCCTTTCAACCCCTTTTTTCCCTGTCATCACTTTGCGCTGAATTAGCATCTCTTAGAACGTTAAGAGCTGAAACAAACACCACCTTTTAAAAAGAACAGGCTCATGCATCACATTTGCAAGTTCATTATCCTTTAATTCTGGAACGTTCTTTCGGAGGAACCACAACACATACACACATTTTGCCCAACTGGTGCTTGCAAGATGAAGATGTGCTTTTCCCAAAGTACAGGAACAAACAAGCCAGTCCAAAATGCTCGCAGGGTTTCTCTTGAAACAATCCTGTTGCAAGCAGTCAAAAGAACAGGTGCAGATGGCGGTGTCGCCTGCTGGTACATCAATTATGCACTTTAAAGGAAAACATTTTTATAAAAACTACAAGCAATGTACTTCGAGAGTAAAGTGATAAGAACAAGGTTAAAAAGCGACGCTTCAACACACTGCACAAAAAGTGACAAGAGATATGTCAACGACTTTTGTCAAATGGTGGCAACAAGGATTTCTGTCTGAATTTGCACTTCATCAAAATGGGCCAAGTTCAAATATACAGAGCCTAAGCAGCCACCCTTTTTGTCCTGAACCTTGAAAGGAGATGAGGAGGAGAACAGGGATAGAGGAGAGGTGATGCACATGAAGAACTCCCAAGGTTTGGACAGGACACCACTTTTGCGGCAAACACCTGGGGGGGATCTTTCCCTCCCTTCTAGCAGGCCTCCACAGTCCAACTAGATCAGGTGGCAACAGGAGGGCTGATGAAAGCACGGCAGCAAACAATGGCTGGGTCATAAAAACACGCAAGTGAAATCCTTCAACAGCCACAAGAGATAAAAGCAGAATTAAAAAGCGACACTTCAAGATACTCAACACCGAGTGACAACAGACTTGTCACCTACTTGTGTAGTATGTGGCAATGATGATTCCGGTTTGAATTTGCACTTTGCGAACTCATTAAAATGTGTTGGGCTTCAATCCATAGAGCCCAAACCAGACTAACCAGCCCCCAGTTCTTCAGCAGTGGGTGCACTGAGCATTCAGGACCTGGGAGTCACAGGAGGGAGGTTGGTCCAGGCACCACAGACCCTTGCAGTCCAGTGGACTGACACTGCACCATGAAATCGCCAACAGCAAGAGCAATCCTGCAAGTGACACACATCCTTCGGGAGCCAGAACAGCTTCTTTCCTGCTCCACACTGCACTGAAAAAGAGGGAAGAAAAAGGATCGCTGGTGTAAGGGAGGATTTGCCTTGTTTGCACCTTCAACCATCCCAAATCCCTGAGGAGGGTTATTGGCTGCTGGGGTAGGAAGAACTGATCCTAGCTTACACTTCCCCTTCCCACATGAAAAGTCACTTGCAGGAGATGGCCTTGTGGGGCAGAAAATCTTCTCCAGCAGAGGGAGTGCATGACTCCCTTCTCCCCACACCCCCACCACTCCTGCTGCAGCGAGTACCTGGGCAGAGAGGCCTCTGGGGAAGAGAACACAGTGTTGGCCATGGCAGAACAGCCTCTGCTAGAGAGGAGGCAGCTCTCCAGTCACCCGCTTGAGACCGACTCTTCTGTGGACGCAGCTCCTTTCTGGATGCCCTCCACAAGGCCCACTGCACCACAGAGGTCTCCTTTGAAATCTAACACGCGACAGAGCAATTCCCTGGATTTGTGCCCCTTATTTCAGTCTCCACAGACTGAAAGCCTCCCTTGAAAGTGAACAAACCACCACCAATGTAGATACCAAGTCGATCATGTGAGGTGCCAGTGTGCACAGCCACAGGGAGTCTGCTCAGTCTTGAAAGGCCAGAAGGAAACACAAAGGCCTCAAATCCCTCAGCTCTGCCCTGCCCCTTACGAGGTGGGGGGGGGGAGAATCAGGGGCCAAGGTCACCTATCTGACCTCTGGCAAAACACACAGAACAATGGCCTTCCTTCCTCCAAGAGCCAGATTATGAAGCCCATGGAGGGTGCATTAATGAGAAGGCAGCATGCCTGGTAGAAAAGTCACGCACCTCAATCAGCACATTTTCCTATGTGCCCTTGGTCTGACTTTAATGCTGCCGCTGGGAAGCCTCCTGGTTGCAGAGAATGCTTCCAATGCCCTAAGTCCAGAAGGGGTCAACTATTGCCCAGTAACCTAGGCCTTTCTCACCTCTCTGTGATTCTTGCAGGGTGTGCCCTCAGTGGCGTAGCTAAGGGGGTGCAGGGGGTAGCAGTTGCACCAGGCATCACGCTTCAGGGGGGCAACAAGCTGAGCTTGACACTAGTGACTAAAATTGTGAAAATCTTGGTATGTATGAATAATACATTATATATCATTGGAAAGAAAATTTAATGCAGAATGCAATGAAACAAACTACATTGGAATATCTGCATTCTATCAAATGTTATGACCAATTAACCAGAAAAAGAAAACACAACTGCCTTAAGGTACAGAAGGTGGATTTTCTAAACTGATTGCTCTGAAAGCCAATGACATGTTGTTATGTTATTGACATGTTGCAATGACATGTTATTATGATAGAGCATGGAGCTAATAAAGTGTTAATATGAGTCAGCTCTCATTTCCATTTATCATGACACAGTTACCCCTGATAAGTGGGTAAAGATGCAATTCTTCAAGTGCTGCTCTTCTTATATTTAGTAGAGGGAGACTACCCATCCCTCTTCACCCCAGCACTGTGTCTCAAACCAGTCAGGGACACTCTTTATTTATTTACTTAATTAAATTTGATTTTGTCTTGGGGGGACGACTACAAATCTTCTCTGACCACAGATAACAGAGAGATGCTTTAGCAATGCCACTGGTTGGGGGAGGTGGCAGAGCAAGTGGGTGGTGATCTGCTGGGGGGAGGAGGCAGGTTTCCCCCCCAATTTTCACAATTTAAGAAGCCCAGGCATGATGTCACTTCCAGTTGTGACATCACTTCCGGGGCATCATTTTGAGCTTGGCAGTGGGCTACGATCATTAGCTATGCCACTAGTGGCCCTAACCCTTTATCTTTCCCTTCCCTCTGAGCACATTCCCTTTTATCCTCTGACCACCCACATGTTAAGATGTGCATATCAGGGGCTCTGATGCCCACACTATCTTAAGCACAAAGCCTGCAGGTCGAGGCAGCTCCAGGGCCTTGCCATCTTGAAGTGTTAGCTGAACCACTGATCCTAATCACACTGTAAATATGCATTCAATGGAAACGCGAGTAAACAACTTTTTTTTACAACTTTAACAAGCCTCTGCCTCTGTTTGTCTTGTGTTAACAGCAGTCAGCAGACTGAGAGATGTTCCCTGGGGTGATACCCAAAAAGGGGGTCTGCTGCTTACACTACTCTGCTTCTTCCCCATCACCAAATAGGAAAACATTTCCAACAGGATTCTGGCTAGAAGGGAAACTCCTCTAGCAAGAACATCCAGCCTCAAGGGACAACATGGCCTCAGCTGCCTGGCCCCTCCTTCCTCAATGGCAGCTCCTATGCCCTTTCCAAACAAGCAAGAGAAGCACAAACTCACTCCATACACTTTTATAGAGCATAGTAGAGCAGCTTCAGTGGGGAAATCCTGGAGGAGAAACATGCCCCTCCACCTGAATCCAAGAGAGGGTGGGAGGGTCTTGTTCTCTGATCCCACCCACCAGCCCTGCAAGGAAGCCTGGTGCTCTTGCACAGCTCCCCAGGAACGGGGCCCACGTTTCTGCTCCTCCTTTTCCTCTGCAATGCCCGGCTGCGAGAAGCACTGGGCGCCTTCTAGGGCAAACTCTAGGCTCACATGGAGCCCCCAACTGCCTCCCATCAGAGAAACGAAGCCTTGGACGTTCAAAAGGAAGCCATTGTGTCGAGGGAGAAAAGCCTCCAGCAGTAATTGGGGTAGCGTGACAGCCCTTTGCCAGAGCGCCTGACCCCGAGGCAAGCAGAAAATTAGATTCAGCGTGACCTGCATCATCATCATCATGACAGAGGGCAGCGTCCCTCCCCACTCCCCAAGGAAAGGGCAGCTGGGAACAGGGACACAGCAGTTAAGCGGCCGGCCTGCAAGGAAGGAAACCGGGCGAGCCAAACCAAGTCACGTCACCGCAAGAAGAAAGGGGGGAAGGGGGTGAGAAACATCGCCCAGGAACTCTTTGCAAACAGAGACTCTCTGAGAAGGACAAGACTTGGACAGGAGACCCAAAGCGTCACTCTGCAACTTCCTCGTTTGGGGCAGGGGAAGAGAATGCCTGCAGAGCTCTGGAATCATCCGGCCTGAAATGTTTCAACCGCAGCAAACCCTCAATTTAATAGACAGGTTTGGGACGCAACCACTGCCGCCCGCTTCATATGTTCTTCACACGCACACGTGTACTTTCATAAATGCGTTTGGATGTATACACAGCCCTTCCCACCCTTCCCATTATGCTTTATTTCTTGAGATCCTGACAGGGATCTGCGGTGGTTGGAGAGACAGGTGAGGCAGAGCCTCCCCACCAGGGTCCGCAAAGCGCTGCCTCTGTGGGAGGCACCCAAGTACTCATAACCCACATGCACAGCCCATTGGTTGTGGGTGCTTGGGCACCTCCCACTGCGACGGTTGTGCTTTTTGAAGAACTCCAGTGGAGAGGCTCTCCACCACACGTCCCTAGATCCTGATGTTCCCACATGGGGGAGTTTAGCTACTAAAACCGATTCTCAAAACACTTTACTGCCTTTGCCCCCGCAGGAGCCCTGTGAGATGGGCCACCGCTCCTTATTTGGGCACCGATGGAGCTGCCTTGTATCAAGTCAAGCCATTTGTTCAGGCCTGCCTGCTGTCCTGGACTGGCAAGTCCTCGGGGGTTTTTCTTTGCCCTGGTGCCCAAGAGCCTCTTAACTGGTGGTGCTGAGGTTTGTTCCTGGGGCCCTCCTGCACACAAAACTGGAGTTCCAAGTTCATATCTGAGTCTCACAGTCAGAACAGGGGGGAAGCTAAACATGTGTCACACTTCTCTCACAGCAGGACGCTCAATTTTGAAACCAAGACTGGGTGCTTCTCTCAGCTGAGTGTGTCCCTGAATTGGCCTCTGTGGGATGTGCAAGTTGCTCCACGCTGGGTGGCCTCAGGAAACTGCTCTCTCCCCCTCAATTCCCTTTAGGAGAAAAAGGGAGCAACAAGACCTGCCTCCTCACAACAAGTTTGTGCAACATTCTGCTTCGTGTGGCGCAGTTATAAAAGGTCAATTAATCGTGGCCACTTCCGGGTCTTGTGCTAGTAGAACTCACTGCTCAAAAGTACTCAAAAAAAAATTAAGTTCCCTTTCCAGCGGGCCCAGTCCCTCCTCCTCCCCCTACCCGCTCCTGGGGACCTTGGAGCAGAGGTTGCCCTGCAAGCAGCACACCAAGAGTTCTACTCTGCTGCCAAGGGTCACTGACTGGGGAAAGGGGGCAGATATTCAGGCAGGAGTCAGACCTGAACTCCTCCACCTCTCGTCTTGCGGGCCGCACCTCCCATCTACCTGATGCAGCAAACATCTCCTGCCAGAGGCGGTGCCAAATGGCAAGAATTCTCCCCCTGCAGAGGATGCTCACGTCTCCTTCATAGAGCTTTAAATGTCAGCCATAAACCCAGCTGCACATCACAGAAAATTAAACCGAGAAGGGGGAGCAAGAGAGAGCTCTGCTAACAGGCAGACAGGAGCCTCCAGTCTCATCTCCGGCGCATGGGGCTTAATTTAACTGAATGGGCTTGTCAAACGCAGAAATGCTGCTGGCACCACAGGCGCCTGGGAAGCCAAGGCGGGAGAACTGGCAGGCAGGAAGGGGACCGGAGGCCGGGGTGCCGGGCCTCTAAACCTCTCCCAACAAGGCTGTCTTCCTGCATCTCAGGGCAGTGCGCTGATCCTCAGTGGGGAGGAAAGATATGCTGTATGCAGGCACGCAGAGGCATAGCCTTCCCTGCACACTCCGGGCCATCGTTTGGGACAGGCAAGCTGCTCCGTGAAGCGCAGCCTCTCCCCCCCTTCCAACTAGTTCCTTTCTTCTAAGTGCAATGCCACAAATGCACAGTGCTTGACAGAGCAACAGAAGGAGAGGCTTCTGCTCCAAGGAACCTGCCACCAAGAAGACAACTTCTGGGGGGGAGGGCTGCACCCCCACAGACAGGCAGAGGGGAAGGCCTCAGCTATAGCTTTCTCACAGATGCGGGCTTGCAAGCGTACATTATAGTTAAGTTCCTGGTCACTGCCTCCCATCAAGCCAGCGTCTGGACAAAAAAGATTATTTCACGCACACAAACTTGGGCTTCAGACAGTGAAGGAGGGTCGAGGGTCCAGTGGGTAGTGCCTAAGCAGTACTGCAAAAGAAAGTGCAGTTTGTGATTTCAAATGCCTTTGAAATGCCAGTGCTTGTTATGTGAAACGCCTGAACTGTCAGCGCTTTGGATCCCAAAGACCCAAGACCACCCATGTACTCAGGAGCAAGAGAGTCATCTGAGTGGGTCACAACCTTTGTCAGAACAAGACTTACATAGAAACTGGGGTCCCTGAGCTAGAGGCCCACGCTGCAGCCATCTGCACACAGGCCAGACCATCCATTGCGCTGCTCTTTCTTGCACAGGCCTGAACAAGCTGGTTCAGAAGGAGCCGGCTATTGTGACCTACACACATTCTGACTTCTGGACAGACCTCCAGGACAGAGCCTGTGCACAGGTTGGGGTGTCCAAGAGGTGAAAAAGTAACATCCAATTAATAAAAACGGACTTTCAAAAAATCAATATACTTCAGTCCGAAAGAACAAGTTTGAAGCAAGAACTAGCAAGTATGGAAAGCAGTCAAGCTCAGAATCACAGGGGCAACCACCATAAATGCCTCTCCATGCGCCTCCCTGGCAGAACCTGACACGCCAACATGCCATTCGAAAGTGCCCTCCGGACCTTGAAGGCCTCAAAGGGGCCCAGGCAATCCGAGTATCCCTCTGCTGTCTTGGGACCAACTGCATCAGTCTTGGCAGGCTGAGAGCAACACCTGGAGTCCTCCAAGCCCTGCTGCCTGCCCAAATTCACACACGTGCAAGCAGTTCACAAGATAAGCACCTGGCATGCAGGCACCAAACTTCCAGGGAACTGCCCTCTGCTGATCAATCTTCTACTCACTCCAGACACTGGGAGTTAAGAGCTCCATGGAATCAAAGGCAGTCGTGGGGGTTGAGGCCCACCTCCCACCCCGAGTTCTACTTCAATGCACACAATACCCAGATCCACTTATTTTCCTTGCTTGGGCAGGAGATGCCTGCTCCTCCAGCAGACTTCACTCCCACTTTACACAAGCCACCTCAAACACTTCTTTGGCCCTGGGTCGGGTTCTGGCTACCCACAGAACCGCCTTGTTATCGCCTTGGAGGGAAATTGTGCCACCCAATCAAAGCAAAATGACTTGGAAGCAGAGCTCGGCTTTCCTGCAAAGCATTTGCCGTGTTAATTGCAGGCTCCTCAGATCCAGGATCTGATAAACCCTCCTTGGCTGCACATTTGTTTTAGCCGATTCCCCAGCAGCTCCTTTAGTTGCAAAGTAAACAGGCAGAGCCTGGCTCAGAACACGCAAAGACACTTCTCAAGCCTCCAAGAGCATCTGAAGTGGCTTTGCTGCAAGCTTGGAAAAATCAGTCCTCCCCCCCCCCCTTCAATCAATGGGGACAGGAGATGGACTTCCAGATCAGTGGGAAGAGCCTCATTTTCTTCTGCGGGGCTTTCTCAAGTTGGCCCCCATGCACTGGCCATCCCTGTCCTGGACTCCAGCTTTCTTCTTTGCAGTGGAGCCCCTTAAAAAGCCAGCTCCAGCGTAGCCCTTGAAAGCACAGGCAGGCAGACCCGCAGACTGCTCTTTGTGAGCCAAGAGGGGCAAGGGGGGACCTCCAGAAGCCACCTTGAAAAGCTTCCTCCTCCATCCCTTCCTTCCTCCCCTCCCCTTTAAGTCCTGCATCCTGCATTTGATTTAAGTCACCAGTGAGGCAGAGTTGAAAGGTCCCTGCCTGGCCCTTGACTCCTTGGTGGGAGACTTTCCACATCACAAAGCCACCAGACAATTCAGCCTGACTGATGGGCTTTCATCAGGAGAGGCCCAGGGAGAGGGGCCTGGCAGGTCTGGGAGGGGCTGAGATCCTTGTGGGGTGGGGGGGGGAGAAGGGGGAGAAAAGGTCTCCCAGTCAAGACTGAATGGAAGTGGGCAAAGTGGAGGACAGAGTTCAGGAATTTGCTTCCCTAAAAGCTTCAGCCCTGCAATTTTGCAGAGGGCACGAACCATCCAAATTGCTACCATTAGAACCTGGCAAGGAATGCAGATGAGACCCACAAACACATTCTGAGGCACGTGGGGCAATTTCTGCAAGTGCGTCCAGAATGATGTTTTGATCAGGGTTAACAGGTACACTTTTCACACACCCGCTCTGAGTGGGGAGGGGCAAGTCAGACATTCCAGCTTCTGGGATGTCAAAATCCTGGGCACACGGCAAGGGGGAGGCCAGCTCAGCAGAGCCACAATTGTGTTTTGAACAGTTCAGAAGAAGAGTTCTTTTGTGGCTGAAAATGCCGGAAGGACGTTCAGTACATCCCAGGAACAACTGTTGGTCTTTTCTGGGGCCCAACATGGAGACAGTTTGGCTTCATCTTCCCCAGCCAGCAAAATGTCACAGCCACCACATCAAAGCCTCCCAGTTGAGAAGCAGAATGGCACAGTCGTACAGCCAGCCAAACCAAGTGTCCATCTCTGAACCTCCCCCCAGCACACAATACTTGCCAAGGCAGCTTTGAGAGAGTAGCTGGCACTGCCCAGCAAAGCAACAAGTCATCACACCACGAGTGGACAATGATGAAGTGCTGGCACAAGGACCCAAGGCAGCCCACAAAGCTTGGACCAGGTCATGACTGCTGGTTTATCAAAAATGCCCCAAGACTCTGCTGAGCCTGCTGCCTCAGGCCCTGCTGCCACAGGGCTACCCCACTGGAAAGTCCTGCGAATCTTGTCATCCCAGTTATTTATTTTGCACCCAAGCCTGAGTTTCGGTTTGAAAAAATTTAACACAAAACCTTTCCAATGTTAACTTTGATTTTATTCTGAGCAAGAAAATGAGACATTCAGGGATATAATCAAGACACAGCAGAGTCCTGGGGCTTCTCCTATAGTGTGCAGGTTCTGCCTCTGAAACTTTTTTCAAAGAACTTTAGACAAGAAGCTGCATCAAATTCAGCAGGAGACAAACTGGGATATTTGCCTAAGGGCACACTTTAATGTGTAGGTTACCATCTTTACCAAGTCCTGCTTGAGAGACAGTCAGTAGCTCATATTACACTCCTATGCATATTTACCTGAGAGTAACTCCAAGTGAACACAGTGGGACATACTTCTGAGTAAACATGGATAGGCTACCACTCTACTATACCTTTTATATTTTCTGAATATTTTTAATTCAATGTTTATAGATTTGTTTTCCAAGATGACAACTGTTCCAAGAACCTGGGATGAAAGAAGTCGATCTTTAAAGAGACTGAAACAATTTCAAATACAGGAATAAGTGGCAGGAGAAGAAAATACTCTTAAGAAATTTGAAGTTGATTTTTTTTTTTAATTATATGCTTTGAGTGGGGGGGGGGCGTCATGATCAATTCCTAGCAAGGCCGGCCTTCCTATGATGGGAATCAAGACTGCTGAGTGGAGCGGCACCCACCCCGAGGCGGCAAAGTCTCCCCCCTCCCTCCAGACCAGCAGCTTCCCTGGAGCAGAAGCTGTTATGCTGCCCTGCCAGCAGTTCTGCCTGCACATGGCTGAGTGGGTCAGCAGAGCAGCAGTGGAGGAGCAGCAGGCCCAACAGTCCCGTCCCCCCCAGAGCTTCCAGAGGGATTTCTTTGCCCCCTATGAGTGCAGGCTCAAGCCCATCTCGGAAGGGCAAGCAACTCCCTCCTCCCTCCATCCTGGCTTGACTCCCTGTTTCTCAAGAGTTCCTGTAGCATGAGTTTCAGATTCTCAATGAAGTGGGGGGAAGACGCGGGGGGGGGGGGAAACAAACACAGAGCAGCTCTCTCCAAAGGTTCCATCTTGGTTCTGAGAACAACATTCCTGGGAGCCTGCCAATGGCTTCTTCTCTCCTCTGTTCCTCCTCATTCCTCCCCTTCCTGCAGGTCAAATGGTCAGAAGTAGGGGTGGGGTGGTGTGGGAACCCTGACAGCACACAGGCACACTGTCTGAGTGTGGAATCCTGAGTTGTTATTGTGGTTTTTAAAACCAGCTGATCTCATGGGGTCAATCTTGTGTAGGGGGGGCACCTCATCCTTCTTTCTGTGCAGCAGAATGTCGTGAGCCAGTTGTGGCTCCTACACCTAAACCTGTGACAAGACGCCTTTCTGCTCTGGAGCACATTCACACTGTCAGAGTGAACACTCTTCTCCTCCAGGCCCAGGCTCCCCAAGAAGTCTGCAGGCGCCAGTTCCAACAAGCAGGTTCTTCTCCCTGAAATCCAAATGCTTCTAGATACCAAGAGTGAGGAAGGAGGGCCAACGCTCCTCTGCCGTCACCAGGATACAAGCCCAAAGCAGCTCCCAACTCTCAGCAGCCCAAGGAGGCCCCCCAAGGAGGTAGTGCCTGCAAGCTACTACCTCCCGAGCCAGTCCAGGCAGCTTCCTGGGCTGATGGTCAGCAGCTGTCCAGGCCAGGCTCCTTTTGAGCCCTGCCACGGACCAAGACTGGTCCCAACTGCAGGGAAAGCAGGCCTGGTCTTTACTGCGGAGCCACAGCATCACCTCCCACTGACTCCATCGCTGTTCTAGTTATGAAGCTCGCTCAGTGCGCCTTGATCTGGCTCCTCCCCTGCTTCTTGGATGGAATATCAGCAATTGTTAAGCTTTTACTTTAGAGAAGTAGTGAAGAGGGGCTAATGAAAGGCACTTGCGTCAGGTGGTTGATCTGCATCAGGACTTCAGCACAGGCTTTGCAGACCCACTTCCTGGGTTGCCCCTCATGAACTGCAACCCCTCCTGTCCCTTGGCCACTTCTCCTCCTCCACTCAATGCCATGGAGAAGGGTGCTTGCAAGCGCCACTTGTCTTCATCCCACCAAGGTAAACTCTCTCCCCCTCCACTCCTCCCAAAAGCAGGAGTTGCACTCAAGAGGAGGAAAATGCCAGCATCTGAAAGCCCTTCCACTTCCCCAACTTGTCAAGAGAGCCATTCATCCCAGATTCTGCGCCTCCACACCCACATCCTTTGTGTGTCTCCCCACTCCTTTTGTCCACCCCTGGGAGGCATGGAGCACTCCACCACCCCAGAGTGATGGGATGCCTATTGCAAGTAGGGTCTCCTTCAGAAGGCAGATCAAAGCTCCCATTTGCATAGCCAGACTTTTCTATTTTCCCACTTCAGCACAGCCTTTGTCCTCCTGGCCTCAAAGGAGATTTGCTCTCTGCCTTGAATTACACCTGCCATCCATTTGCTCCTGCTTGGGGTAGGGTGAAGTGGAGAGAAACCACACAAAAAAAACAAAAAAAAACAAGAGAGTGGGGGGGGGTCACCCACATTGTTATCAAGCCTACTTCTAGAAGGGGAAGATTAAAACTAAAAAGCTTGCAAGTGAACAGTGGCAAATTCGACCTCTTCCTCCTCCTGCCCCCTCTCCTCCTAGTGGCATCATTGCTCATGGGGGGGGGGCATCTCTTATGGGCCAAAAGACAGGATGCAAATTAATTCTAAAAACTAATCACAGAACGGATCTTCAGGGGCTGTTTGTTCACTTCAGGTTTCTAAGCCACTTCTGAGGTTCTGTCTTGGCAGCATCGGGCCAAAGGGTGTGCAGGCATCTAACAACTGCAGGGCAGGTATCAGAGCTCAAGTGCAATTTCTCTCCACAACCCCCCTGAGCAACAGAGTTCTCAAAAGACCCTGAACTGCTGCAAAGGGAGGGCCACTCTGCCCACCTCCAAGGTCCTGGCCAGAAGAGGGGGGTAGGTATATGGTTTGTCCCTTGGTGGGAGCCAGAGCTGAGGTGGTCAGCCTCAAGGCGGAGGGCCAGATGCAGGGGGGCTTGACACCCCAACGCAGAGATCACAAAGCAAGTTTGGGAGAAGAACAGAAGCAGAGGAGCAGGCAGGGCAACCTGTGCCTGGAAGCAGACAGCTCAAGTGGCCAGTACAGGCCAAGGGAGGGCACAAGGGGGCGAACTGGCCCTGCGATCCACAGGAGGATTCCCCAAGCTGAGAAGCCCACAGCGTCCCCTTTGAGTCCCACAGGCCAAGTGGAAATTTGCATCAGTCTCCCTCTGCTCTCCCCCCACCGTGCTTCTGGTCCTTTGCCCATCATTCATGTAATTAATCAATACCTGAAGTTATGTGTGTGTTACGTATATTAAGCCCAAAACAGCCTGGACTCTCCAGAGAGCTCTTGTGGAGAGATATTTGCCCCCAAAGTGACACTTCATTCACACGACTCACTTGTGTGCCACAGTCTGGATGAAAGGGGCCATTCTGACACTACAGCGCATGATCCTGCAACATCAGAGCATCAGGTGCATTGCTCCTTCAGGGAGGACAGAGCCTGGCTGCCATTCACCACTCCTCTGCCTTGTTTTTCCAGACTCCTATGAGAGACACACCCCACGGCACAAGTAGGCATGCAGAAGTCTTAACGCTAGAAGGTAACCGTGCCCAGCACCAACAGGAGTATGTGCAGGACCGAGCGAGCAGATGCCTCTAACAGGACCCCAGAAGCACATTCAAAAAAGATTGGACAGTGAGGGGTTTGATCCTTGAGTGCCAAAATGTTCATGAATGGGGGGGGGGGAAGACCCAACACACAGCCTGTAGGCAAAGCTTCCAAAACGTGCAAATCAGGATGCTGTGCCGGGTTTAAGTTGAAAGGGGGTGGGTGAAGCAGGCCTCCTTTCACTCTCAAATGACCCCCCAGAATGTGGGAGCACTCCTCACACCATCCCCCTTTGCAAAGGCAAATGCCACTGAGCATCCCTGGGAAATGGGAGGCAAGACACCACTCTCAGGCAACTGGGACAAGTCCACATCCTCCTAATTCAAGCACCCCCTGGATGCAGGAGAAACAAACAGGCCCCGACTCCGTCAAAAACAAAGTGACATCAGGAAGCAGCCGCCAGACAGATGTGCTCCTCCTTTGCCCACCA
Organism: Tiliqua scincoides; assembly: GCF_035046505.1. Classification (NCBI taxonomy): domain Eukaryota; kingdom Metazoa; phylum Chordata; class Lepidosauria; order Squamata; family Scincidae; genus Tiliqua; species Tiliqua scincoides. The sequence continues at coordinate 1,349,762 of NC_089822.1, forward strand.
CCACCACTGTGCTAACACATCAGGAGCGCCTGCTTCAAGGTGACTTCCATATGCAAAAGTGTGGAACAAACTGGGACGGTGTGTTGACACCACACTGGGGGCTGCTCTTCCTCTGGTGGACACCCCGCACCTGGAAATCCCCATTGCCCAAACCTGAAGAAGCCAGACAAGCACTTGATCCCCAGTGAGAAAAGCACCAATCGCTCCCTGGACAGGATCATAAAACAGAAACTCACCTGCCAGGGGACATCCGACATCAGTGGGCATGAAGAAGTGGTCTGACACAGAACACCCCTCAGAACATTCTTTCCAGACTCCACGCCCAAGTTCAGCCTGTCACCAAAGCCATCCCCTGCACGCTCCCCAGCTCTACCCGAGCAAGACCCAGGCTCCCTCAAGGCTCACTGGGGAGTTTTCCAGCCAACTGCCCCCAGGAGAAGAGGAGCTAAAGCCTAAAGCACCAGCAGCAGCAGGAGGAACTGAGCAGCAGATTAGCATCCAAATCAGGATATTCAGTCAGCCAGGGAAGGGCATGATCTGTAGGGTGTGGCATCCTCCAAGTCATCAGGCAGCAGTGGTGGCTTTCAAGTCTGCAGGGGGGGGTGCTTGGCAGCCTCAGATCTCCAGAGCCTCCCTCCCACCTCATTCTTCCAAAGAGGCCAGGGAGGCCATTACCATTGTAAATGATGCTGGGAAATCACCCAAGTCTTGCAGCCCCTCTGCTTCTCATCCTTCCGCTGCTGCTCTCTTCCCTGGGTGGGGGGTGGGGGGAGGAGGAGAAATGCAGACACGCACTCCAGGGACTTGCCATTTCCAAAAGGCAGGCTTTGCTTCCTTTACCAGGATGGGGCTACATGCAGAAGCACAAGCCCCACACAGCATCCTCCTCAGGAAGAAGAGGGAAACTTCTGGCTAGTGACGGGGAGTTACTGCTACTGGCAACCCTACCCACTCGCATGTTCCCTTTCCGGATCCCTGTCCCTCAGGTGCCTTACTGCATGCACGAGCCCCCTGGATGCCCAGCCCAGCCCAGCACCCTCAACCCTGGCAGGCAGCATCTTTCCAAGATGTCTCAGGAAGGATCATTCAGCACATTACCAGAACATCAGGACAAGTGTTCTCTAAACATATGGAAGGGAGATTAACGGCCCCTCTCTTTATCTAAATTGTAAACTCTTTGGGGCAGGCATGTCTTTACACTCTCTGTCCAGTGCAGGGATGTTTACACACATCTGGAGGGGAGAGGAAAACAGAGGGGTCAAATGCAGAAGAGCTGGTGTCATGACAAGGTTAAAAGAATGCAAGGAAAGCACGGTGGGAAATGTCAACCATCTGAAACAGTGGTAAAAGCAGTTCCCACAATTTACAAACTACTCACACCAATAAAAGAGACACCTCACTTCCTACAAAATGCCCCAAGAGTGTGGTGTACCAAGGGTAGGGTGGGCCACCCCAGATGCCAAACACCACTGAGTGGCCAGTAGACCTGGTCTCTCCCAGGATCTCGAGGTGGAGGCCAGGTCTATCTGCAGCTTCAAGCAATCTGCCCTGGGCATCCAATACCCTAGGTATGCCACTGCTCCAAAGACCCCATATCACAGTGACCTGCACCACAGAGTCCAGGGATTAAGATGTACGAACCAGCGCCATCCGCAGCTGTCAAGGGCCAAGACAACAAAGGAGCACCTACATGCCTTCGGTTCCGATGGGACAGAGCTTCTGGAGGGAATGGGGGGGGCCAGCCGTGCACGCTCAAGGCTTTCCAGAGGCACCACAATGACAGAGAAGAGGCGACTCCTTCCCCACGAGAGAGCAGCCAGTTCCCTGCCGCCAGTCAATTCTTGACCAGCCGCCACATTCCTCTGCTTCCAGTTCTCCAGCAAAACCCATTTGCTGTGCCCGTCTCCTCTGGTTTCCATCAAGCCCTCTGGATTCTCTTTTGGGGGAACAAGCAAATTTACTGTAACACCCGCCTTTGAATGAGAACCGCTAAAATGACAGTCTTTCGGCAGACATCCCATTTCCCTTCACGGCAGGAGCTAAACGCTCCTTGTTTTCCAGCGTGAATGGCTCCAATCTTTTGAAATGCATGAAAAGCCACCGAGGGGGCTCAGCGTCTTCAGCAAAGAAGCTGCCGGAAAGGAGCAATTCCTTATTTACTCCTCACTTGACTGTAAGTTTAGTAATTTCCTGGTGAGGATTTTTCTGGAGGTTCACAGCAGCTGCTACTGCAAGGACCAGAACACATTGCAATTCCAGGCCCTGGAGGCCCTGACGCAGTGACGAGTGTCAGATTAACTTGGCCTCCAAACTCCCCCCCCCCACTTTCACCAGCCTCACCCTCCAAAGCACTGCTGTCAGTACATCAAGGACTCCCAGAAGAGTCAGGAGCTGCCACCGCTCCAACAGCATCTGCTGCACACTTAAGGGGCCAACACAACATAGTCCATGCTAGGAGAGTCCTCCACCTTCAGGATTCCTTCACCCCACACTCTTCTTGGGATGTCCCTTTTCTCTGCCTGGCTTTGTGGCGTGGAAATGAGGGTAGCTGTTCCAGAGCCCCAGCTGCACATGCACAGGCTTTGCGGCATTTCGGCTGCAAGAATTCTGCAGTCAAGAGGTGATATTTTGACCCACAAATGCCTTTCCAATTGCCTTCCAAGTGACAAAAGAGCAACAAGTGCACAATCTAATGAAGGAGAACCACGTGGCTGATGGGATTAAATTAAAAGAGCGTTCAGCTGCATTCCAAAAACGCTGCCTACTGAAACCTTTCCCCTGTCCATTCTCTCCCATCCATTCCAGGCTGGATGCCCTCACCTTATTCCCAGCACTGACCACCAGAAAACTCCCCTTCCAAGTTGCCATACAATTGTCCCAAATTTCCTTCTCCTAATGAAATACTTCCATAAGAAGAAGTGTCTGCTTATGGACTTCCCGGTCACTGCTATAGAATGTGGTCACCTACATCTCTATAACTTAAAAAAACTAGACAAATTCAGAGGTCTATCAACCATGACGACTAGATAGAACCTCCCTGTACAGAGACAGTATACCTCAAAGTTCCAGATGATACAGACAGAATAGCAATCACGTTCATGTCCTTCTCAGAAGCAGCTAATTGATCAGTCCATCCCCAGCACCCCAAGCCGTCACTGACCCTTTAGAACCCTTTAGCTTATCCGTGAATCTGATTTTTTGCCCCAGTGTGTGTCACTTTCAATTTACTTACATTGAAGCATATCTGCCATTCTTTCTGTCAGAGTTTGGGTTCCTTTTTATTCTTCTCATTAGGGCAAGACTTCCATTTGCAGAGGGAGGCTTCCTTGCCCTTGCTAGCCATGTGGGGACCTCCTGGACTTAGTTGAATCCTTCCTCGTTTGTGGTATAAACTTCTGCTGAGCCTCTATTACCGTTGTTTTAAACAGCCTCCATGCACCCTGGAGAGATTTGACCCTGTTCACCTTCTCTTTCAGTTTGCTAACTAGTCACCTTGTTTGGGAAGTCCACCCTTTTGAAGTCAAGGGTTTTCAGATCAGATTTGCTTGACACTCTTCCCCCAGACAACCAAGTTATAGCAGATCACAGCCTGGCCACGGTTCCCCAATGGCTCAGTAACATTTACATCCCTGACAAGGTCCTGAGTACCACACAATATTAAATTCAGAGTCATCTGTCCTCTGGTGGGTTCTGTGACTAATGGTCTCAGGCATAGTCATTTAGCATACCAAGAAATCTGATCTTTCACATGACCAGAGCATGAATTGATCCAGTCAATGTGAGGATAACCAAAATTCCTCATGATTACAACCATATTGATTTTCCTCCTCATTTCAAGGTTCCCTTCAGGCTTCTGGTCTGGAGGACAATAGCATGCTCCCAGTATTACATCGCTCCTCAAGCCTGGTCATTTAATCCACAGCAATTCTATGGTGGAGTCGGACCCGCCTTCAATCTTGACTTTGCTGGAATCTACCCTTTCTTTGACACAGATGGCCACCTCATTTCCAACACACCCTTCCCTGCTCCTCCTATAGAGATTAGGGTATCCCACTGATTCTCCACATTTCAACAGGTTTCCATTATGGCCACTATATCAATGTTTTCCTTGCCACCTAACATTCCAGTTCCCCCATCTCTGCTCGGACACTCCCCCAAGTTGCATACGGAGTTCCCCCAAGAGGGACTGCATGCTTGCACCTTTGTCCCTGCAGTCTCTTATTCAGCCAGACTAGCTGCCCATGCCTCATGTTTCCACTTCTAAATTCTACTTTGTCCTTGCCTCTGAATGCAAAGGGATGAGGAATCCCAAACTGGATGCCCCTCAACTCCTGTTGGTTGCCCCCGAGGGGTCAGTTGAAAAGCTGCTATGCTACCTTTTTAATATCACGCACCAGCAGTCTGGTTCCATCTTGGCCCATCCCTCCTATACAGGCCCAGCTTCACCCAAAACATTTCCCAATGTCTATCAAATCTAAAGCCCCTCTTCCCATCAATGCACTGAGATCCCTAAGCTCCGCCTGCACGCAGAACAGGGAGCACTTGTGAGAATGCCACCTTTACAGCCCTGGCCTTGAGCTTCCTGCCTAGAAACTTAAATTTGGCTTATAGGAATTAACTACATTTCCCCATGTCACTGGTGCCAACACGCCTCACAACTGCTACCTCCTCCCCAGCACTCTCTAGATGAGGCGTGATGTTCACTGGCGTAGCTAGAGGGGGGGCGGAGCACTAGGTTTTGTAGGGAGCCTCCCTGCAGCGTGAAAGCAGCCCCTCCCCCTCCCCTTGGGAGCCATTCTCTTCCGTCGTCGCCCCCCCCCCCGCCCAAATGGCTGAGTCTAAATGGAGGCGAATGGCTCCCAAGGGAAGGGGCCGCTTGCACGATGCGGGGAGGCTCCCTGCAAAACTTAGTGCCCCACCCCCCTAGCTATACCAGTGGTGATGTCTGCAACCTTCGCACCAGGCAGACAAGTCACCAGGCAGTCCTCACGTCCGTCACAGACCCCCTCCATGTTCTTGACTATAGAATTGCCCACTACAAGAAGCCCCCAATCCCCCTTCCCCAGAGTAGTATCCTTAGTGCAACTAGATACAGGTCCATCACCTGAAAAAGGGGTTCCCATTAGGGGATTGTTTCCCTCTTTTCCAGAATGACGTCCTCTAGCCCCAAGACTTCCTATCCTGGTAGCAGAGGAGCTGGCAGTCTTCCTCTCTGCCTGCCTCAGCTTCTCCAGGCCCACAATCAAGGTCTCAAGGAAGCAAACTCAGTCCCTGGACCTGAAGCTCTCTGCGCCGAGGACACACCCATGACTTGTGCCCACGTGGCATATAGTCATACATGTACAATGCACTGGATAGTCCCCCCTCCATCCTGCTGCCAGACTTCCAACTTCAAAGTTTTTTTCATTTGGGGCTTACCAAGAAAGCTTAATGTGGGTGGAATTCTCTCTTCTCGAGGGAAGGGGAGTATGCAGCCTGGCTCCCTGCTGCTCAACTCCCACAGATGCCCAACTCACTAGGTCTTCACTTACCTGCTACTTTGTCCCAGAGAGGCACTTGTTCAAAGGAGGCAAACTTGCTGCTCATTTCACCTTTCTACTTGTTTTTCCATACTGGCACTATTCAGAGAGACACACCAGTCTGAAAGGAGTCCCAAACCCAACACCTCTCCACTAAGCACCACTTGAGGGGACCCTTCTCCAAATTCAGCTGCAAGAACAGGGACTGGAAGCAGGGTAAGGAAGTGGAAAAGCATTAAGGAATCACAGCTCTGTGGTCAGTGTGTTCCAGGATCACTTCACAGGGATCAGTTTGAGCAGCACTGCTTAGCACTGCACATGCCTTGTCCCCATAATCCCTGCAAGAGCCTTCTGAGGCCAGCAAGTGTTGCTTTCCTTAGAGTGCAGACAGGGATTGGGGTTCACCTAAGTTCGTTGCAAGGGGGATAGGTCAACCAGGATCCGCCAGTTTCCCCACCTCCTAATATGGAGTGCAAGAATATAAGAACACAAGAAGAGCCCCGCTGGATCAGGCCAAGGGCCCATCTGGTCCAGCTTCCTACATCTCACAGTGGCCCACCAAATGCCCCAAGGAAGCACACAAGACAACAGGCACAACCTGCGTCCTGATGCCCTCCCCTGCATCTGGCAATCAGAGGCAGCCTGCCTCTAAAACCAAGAGCTTGCACAGACCTGCTATGACTTGTAACCCGTAATTAACTTTTCCTCCAGAAATTTGTCCAATCCCCTTAAAGGCATCCTGGCAAGATGCCATCACTACTTCTTGTGGTAAAGAGTTCCACAAACTAATTACACGCTGGGTAAAGAAATATTTTCTTCCGTCTGTCCCAACTCTCCCAACACTCAGCTTTCCTGGATGTCCCCGGGTTCTGGTGTTATGTGAGAGGGACAAGAGCATCTCTCTATCTACTCTGTACACCCCCTGCATGATTTTGTATGTCTTAATCATGTCCCACCTGTGGATGGGAGGCATGCGGATGCGGGAGAACCCGTAGACATTATATATCTGGACTTTCAGAAGGCATTCGACACAGTCCCTCACCAAAGGCTACTGAAAAAACTCCACAGTCAGGGAATTAGAGGACAGGTCCTCTCATGGATTGAGAACTGGTTGAAGACCAGGAAATAGAGAGTGGGTGTCAATGGGCAATTTTCACAATGGAGAAAAGTGAAAAACGATGTGCCCCAAGGATCTGTCCTGGGACTGGTGCTCTTCAACCTCTTCATAAATGACCTGGAGACAGGGTTGAGCAGTGAAGTGGCTAAGTTTGCAGATGACACCAAGGTTTTCTGGGTGTTGGACGAGAAGTGATTGTGAGGAGCTCCAGAAGGATCTCTCCAGACGGGCAGAATGGGCAGCAAAATGGCAGATGCGCTTCAATGTCAGTAAGTGTAAAGTCATGCACATTGGGGCAAAAAAATCAAAACTTTAGATATAGGCTGATGGGTTCTGAGCTGTCTGTGACAGATCAGGAGAGAGATCTTGGGGTGGTGGTGGACAGGTCGATGAAAGTGTCTGCCCAATGTGCGGTGGCAGTGAAGAAGGCCAGTTCTATGCTTGGGATCATTAGAAAAGGTATTGAGAACAAAACGGCTAATATTATAATGCCGTTGTACAAATCGATGGTAAGGCCACACCTGGAGTATTGTGCCCAGTTCTGGTCGCCACATCTCAAAAAGGACATAGTGGAAATGGAAAAGGTGCAAAAGAGAGCGACTAAGATGAATACTGGGCTGGGGCATCTTCCTTATGAGGAAAGGCTACGGCGTTTGGGCCTCTTCAGCCTAGAAAAGAGGCGCCTCAGGGGGAACATGATTGAGACATAAGAAATTATGCAGGGGATGGACTGAGAGAGATGCTCTTTACACTCTCACATAACAGGGGATGGACCGAGATAGAGAGTTGCTCTTTACACTCTCACATAACACCAGAACCAGGGGACATCCGCTAAAATTGAGTGTTGGGAGAGTTAGGACAGACAAAAGAAAATATTTCTTTACTCAGCGTGTGGTTGGTCTGTGGAACTCCTTGCTGCAGGATGTGGTGATGGCGTCTGGCCTGGACGCCTTTAGAAGGGGATTGGACAAGTTTCTGGAGGAAAAATCCATTATGGGGTACAAGCCATGATGTGTGTGCGCAACCTCCTGATTTTGGAGGTGGGCTATGTCAGAATGCCAGATGCAAGGGAGGGCACCAGGATGCAGGTCTTTTTATCTGGTGTGCTCCCTGGGGCATTTGGTGGGCCGCTGTGAGATACAGGAAGCTGGACTAGATGGGCCTACGGCCTGATCCAGTGGGGCTGTTCTTATGTTCTCTGGAGATGTGGCACAGTTTCTCAGAAGTGAAGGCTCTGCACATACTCTGGGGCATTTTGTTCCAAAGACAAGCCTTTGTTCACCCCTAAAATTAACCCTTGGATCCCAGAGGGAAATCCTTAGTGGGTCACCCCTGTGTTTACAAAGATGCAGAAAAAGCCCCATCCCCTCCCCCCCCCCCCCCAAAAAAAGAATCCCAGCAGGGAACTGCCTTGTCTTGGCAGAAAACAGTCTTGCTGCTAAATGGGGTCTAATAGGTGCCTCCCCAGCCCCGCCAGTGCTCTCATTCTCTTGCTAGTGATTTATTTATACCATGGCCATCTCTGCAAAATCCAGGTCCATTAGAGAAATTAAAATGAACAATTGCCAGCAACCAGCACACATCAGCCCTTCTCTGCATCTCCAACCAAGCACTCAGGAGATAAATGCCCTCTGGCACTCATCCCACCCAGAGCCCAAGAACACATGAGGCAATCAGAGGATATTGCAGAGAGCCTTAAAAGCCACTGAAGTCCCAGCTGAGAAGCTTCTGTCAGCTGTCCCACTCGATCAGGCCTGGGCAGTCACCAGAGCTTCAAGAATCTCAGGCCAGAGATCCCCATGGCTCCGGGCAGTGGCAGTGGGGCGGCTGTGCTACTAGGAGTGGGTGCCCATGCAGGCATGTTCTGAGATTCTTGACACTGTCCCAGAAAATGCCTGAGTGTGCAACTCTCCATCACGCAGTTCAGCTATGAGGGTGGGCAAGTGCCAGGCCCTAAAGGCCTAAAGGGTCAAGGGCTGAATCTGAACCCAGATGCTGAGAAGCTGTTGCTGCAGCTCTCCAGAGTTTCAGGCAGAGATGATCCTACCTGGCCAAGAACTGAACCAAAGAGCTCGAGTATGCAGATCAGGGGTTTGGCCAGCAAGTTCTCATCAAAGACAGAAGAGGCACAAGCAACACTAACATCCTTGCCAAGACTTGCATGGACCAAACCCCAGGAGAGTCCTCAGCTTCACACTCTCCCCAATGCCAGCAGCATCAGACTGTTAGGGACCCCGGGGCTCAGTGCATATCCTCCTCCCCATATTACAGCTGGAAAGCTGAGAGGTAGCCCCTGGCAAGCCAGTCCCCAAGCGAGCTCCTGGCAGAGGCAGGATCCAAATTGTAAAAGAGGAAACTGCTGCTGCTTCAGCCAGGCTGGCTTGCCTCAACTCTCATCTCCAACTTTGGAAACAACTTAAAAAAGAAAAAGCTCCACTTCAGATAAAAGACTTTCCACCAATTTGCCTGCAACTCTCGGCACTTAATTAAATTAAGCAGATTTCCCTGAAAGGGAAGCATCTATTTTAATTATGGGCTGAGAGAAGGCAAAGAAAGTTTAGATTTGATGGGCAAAGAAAAATTACCCTCCGTCTTTCTTCCACTTCAGGGAAGGTCAATCTTCTCTTCCCCCTCCCGAGTCTACTGGAAAGAGCAGCCTCCCCCCCCCCACCCAATGTCTCTGTTAGGCAGCATCCCTCAGCCTCTCCTGGTAGTCTCAACAGCAAACTCCTGAACTAATGTGGTGCAGTGGCAGTCCTGAGTTCAAGTCCTTGCTGGGCCACGAAGCTCTTTGGGTTGCGCTGGGCCATGAAACTCTCTTAGCCTGGCTCACCACTTGGGAGGTGAGGCAGGCACAGAACAATGCAAGGACCAGCTCTTCAAGGGAATGCATGAACAATGCTGGTCCTCTCCACTGGCAACCTCCTCCTCTCTCTCTTCCCTGCTATGCCCTAAGAGTACTCATAAGAACATAAGAAAAGTTTGGCTGGATCAGGCCAAAAGCCCATCTCGTCCAGCCTCCTGTAACTCACAGTGGCCCATCAGATGCATCAGAGAGCACACACAAGGGACCTGCATCCTGGTGCCCTCCCCTGCATCAGGCATTCTGAGGTAGCCTACTAAAATCAGGAGGTTGCACATACCCATCACAGCTTGTAACCCATGATGGACTTTTCCTCCAGAAATTTGTCCAATTCCCTTTTAAAGGCATCCAGGCCAGATGTCATCGCCACATCCTGTGGCAAGGAGTTCCACAGACTAACTACACAATGAGTAAAGAAATATTTTCTTTTGTCTATCCTAACTCAGCAAACTATTTTAGTGGCTGTTCCCTGGTTCTGGTATTGTGTGAGAGGGAAAAGAACACCCCCCCTATCCACTTTATTCATCCCTGCATAATTCTGTATATCACAATCATGCCCCTCCTTAGGCACCTTAGGGCCAGCTCCTCCACATCTGGGGCACAAGCCAAAACTGGGGGCGGAATTTTAGGTCAGAAGGCATACATTTGAGCCCCAGCAACCATGTCCCTTTCATCACAGTCCACTTGCGCAAATCATGGCCCACGTATCCAGAGTATGGATTCAAATCCACTCCAGGTTTCCCCCGCAGGCCTCACCACCCCATATTGCTCCCAGCTTCTGACTTATCGCAGTCCAAAGGCATAACCCCTGGGAACCCTCTCACTGGGCCAAGACCAGGTCTCCCTAGACCAGCCCTGTGTCCACAGCAGCGTCCCATGAAGGGGCTAAGTGGAGAGAAACAGAGATCCTCCTCTGGTGTCATCTGCACCCCACCATCCAGGAACAGGACAGTACAGCAATTCCTGTACCACATCCAAGCAGGAAGAGCACCAACAGCACCCAGAATTTCTTAAGAGGTGGAGCTCCATTGCTTGGCCGAACTTTGTGAATCAAGGAGATCTTGGACTCTCCAGCAAGCCTGCTGAGGTCATGCACTGGACCCTTCCAGAATCCAATTCTGCAGCTTCACATTTAAGGTTGGCACGGCCACCACAGAAGCTGTCCAAACTTCCATACATGCCATAAATCATACCTGGACAGATTTCCCCTTTCAGGCGTGGGGGGGGGGGGGAGGGTGGACGATGGGCGGCCCCGGGGTGGGGGCGCAGGGACCCAGGGGTGGGGCTGGGACCTGGCGGTTATGCCAAATCCCTCCATCCCTGGGCTGCTTCGAGCCACTCCGTTCTCCTCGGACTTGCACCACCTTCAAAGGTAGCGCAGGTCTGAGCAGACCCATTGGGACACACAACCCTTACCCAGGGGTAAGGAGAAGAGCTTCAACAATACAGTGCAATCCTATCCTGCACTGGAACAGGCAAGCCAAGAGGCTTGCGCTGTATCCAGCGCAGGATACAGGCCCAAAGTGGCACAGCCAAAGGTAAGAAAGCTTTTCCCTTTACCTCTGGGTAAGGCACCATGACCCCAATGGGTCTCCTTGGACTTGCACAAGTCCTGAGGTGGCGCAAGTCCGAGGAGAACAGAGTGGCTTGAAGTCGCTCCAAACTGTGTGGAATGGGGCTTGGGATCCAGCATAACTGCCGGGTCCCAGCCCCCCCTCCCGATCCCCAGCAACCCACTCACTGCCCCCCTCCCCCCCTTCAGAACGCCTCCCTTCCATCTCCTCTCCATCCACTCCAGAGCCTTGCTTTGGCCCGGCTGGACAGACGCAAGGCTGGGTGCCTCCGTCAGTGCGCAGAGGCGCACTGCGCAGCGTGCAGGTGTGCAGAGGCATGCCAGCCTTGCCGACTCCTGAGGAGGCGCAAATGTGCCTTACAGCATGTTAGCAACCCTCCTGGGCTGGTGCAAGTGACTTGTGCCAGCCCAAGGGCGCCTCTGGATTGCACCCTGAATCATGTCGTGTGTGTCCCGGGTGCTTTTTTTTTAGATTGAAGAGCCCCAAATGCTGTCGCCTTTCCTCGTAGGGAAGGTGCCCCAGCCCAGTAAGCATTTGGTCTCTCTCTTTGCACCTTTTCCATTTCCACTCTGTCCTTTTTGAGATGGTTGGTTGGTTGGCAACCTTCAGTCTCGGAAGACTATGGTATAAGCCTACAGCACCCGGTATTCCCAGGCGGTCTCCCATCCAAGTACTAACCAGGCCTGACCCTGCTTAGCTTCCGAGATCATGGTATAAGCCTACAGCACCTGGTATTCCCAGGCGGTCTCCCATCCAAGTACTAACCAGGCCTGACCCTGCTTAGCTTCCGAGATCATGGTATAAGCCTGCAGCACCCAGTATTCCCAGGCGGTCTCCCATCCAAGTACTAACCAGGCCTCACCCTGCTTAGCTTCCGAGATCATGGTGTAAGCCTATAGCACCCGGTATTCCCAGGCGGTCTCCCATCCAAGTACTAACCAGGCCTGACCCTGCTTAGCTTCCGAGATCAGACAAGATCCAGCATGTGCAGGGTAACAGTTACTGCTAATCCTTTTTGAGATGTGGCGAGGCCTCACTGATGAGGCCTCACTAACAACTTGTATGAAGGCATTATAATATTGCCTGTTTTATTCTCAATCTTTTTTAATAATCCCAAGCATGGAACAGCCCTTCGCTGCCGCCACACACTGGGTCAACGCTTTCATTGAGCTGTCCACCAGCACCCCAAGATCCCTCTCCTGATCCGTCACATGTTCAACAAGCACATGAAACATCCATGCTCTGAATGCCACACATCATCCTCAAGCCCCTATATCAAGCAATCTGTCGGGCTGGGGGGGTGAAGAGTGTGCACACACTGGGGCATATGGAATCTGATTAAAGCAGCACTATTTTCTCAACTGCCTGGCCCAGAGCCTGCAATTAGGGAGCCTTTGATTCCTTACAAATTCCCAAAGATCAAAGCATCAGATATGCGCCAGCCGGTGTGTTTTTCAGAATTCAGCAAAGTCACCCATGGCCTCTCCTGGCTCCCTTTGCTTTAGAACAAACACAAAGGTGAGCTTTCTCTTGCATTCCACCTCACAGCTTTAAAAAGCCAACACCTCCAGCCCGGCTTCATAGGCTGGGCTGGGTCTGCCAGCCTAATTGGCCTTGCAGCTGAGCTGTGGCATTTGCAAGCCAGGGCAAAATTATTCTCATTAAGGTTCTATCCGAATCTGGCCAAATTGCCTCTCGTGGAAGACCTGCCAAGCCAAGAGTTGGAGGAAAACAGGCCAATCACTAACAAGATCTCCCAGAAATGGACAATTAAGACCCAAGAACTGCGCCGGCAGGGACGCAACAAGGCACCCTAATGGTCTTCTTCACAGTCAGAGCGTGGCTGGCACAGCCAGGCTGTTAAGGAACTGAAACCAATTCTAAAATGGCCAAGCCAAAGGCCTCCCACTTCTGCAGGGGGCAAAGAACTGAGCAGCAGGATTACTCAGCAAACACATGAACAGCCCCCATTTCAGGGGGTTAACAGAAAGGAGGCAGGTAGTAGAACAAAATATTATGCATGAGATGGACAGAGGGAAGTTCTCTTCCCTCTTGCACAGCACCAGAACCAGAGGACGTTCACTAAAACCAGCTGGTGGGAGAGTGAAAGCAGACAAAGAAATATTTGGTTAGCCAGCATGTCATTAACCTGTGGAACCTGTCGTCACAGGAGGATGTGATGGCACCTGGCCTGGGTATCTTGAAAAGTGGACTGGACAGATTTCTGGAGGAAAAGACCATCACAACTGACGTCAAACAGTATGCAGCCTCCAGGTTTTAGAGGTAGTCTCTCTGGAATGCCTGATGCAAGTGAGTAGAAACAGGCTACAGGTATCTTACTGTCTTGTGTGTACCTGGCAGGCCACCGTCGGATACAGGAAGCTGAACTGGATGGGCTCTGGGTCTGACCCAGCAGTGCTCATGTTCGCATTGAGCCCACCCAACCACCTGCTCCTGGGATTCCTCAGAAACTGGCATCCAGCTGCCTGTGGACAAAGCCCCCTCAGGGTTTGTTCTCCTCCATCCCACCACACGGCTGGAATGGAACCCCTCTGCTGCCAGTTAAGGCACTCGCCTCTGCTTCCTGCTTGAGAACAGGATGCTGCGCTTGTTATGGTTGGTGTCTTGGGGCCTGACAAGGGTTCCTTTTTTGCTCCTGACAACATCACAAGAAGTGCTACAAGCCCAAGCCAATTAGGGGGCTCAAATGCAGCAGCCTCCGTGGAAGGCCAGAAGCCTCCATTTCCCTCCCCAGTTCAGAGGCACTCTTGCCACTTCAATCACATCCCTCAACACAGAGGGAAGGCAGGCTGTGGTGCCTCTATGAGTCCCTCTGAGAGAAGGGGGGATCAGAGCAGACTTTGAAGCAGATCGCAATCTCCAGCAGAAGCACAAGGAGGAAGAGCAAACGGGCTGTTTAGGGACAGCTGGATCATGAGTCCAAGATTCCGTTACTTACTCAGGAGCCCAGCTGGAGAAAGGGGCAATGAGACACATGAGCTGGTTCCTCAGGATCAGAAGGAAACCCCTTTTTGTAGGCCCTTGTCCAGAGACAAGGAGAACTTCACCACATTTCTACACCCAATCAAAAGTCGGGAGCATCAGAGGGTCACCCAGGCAGGAAGCGCAGACCGACTGTTACCACCCAGGGTCCCCAAACAGTCGAGGCAGGCCAAGTGCTCCTCGCTCTGCCCATTTGTGCCCATTCCCTCAAGCGCTCGTCCCCCCAACTAGCTCTAACATACTTCAGCTGGCACTTCGAGAAGCAGGGTTGGCTGGCCGCTTGTCTGTGGTTACCTGGGAGCGCATGGACCTAGAAAGAGTCCATGTCTTTCAAAGCGCCTGCCCCCCCACCTCCCAGAGCACCTGCCCTGGGGGTGCAGCCTCTCACCCCAACATCCAGGCTGCTCCCTCCAGCCGAGTCTTTGCAGGGTCCTTCTGAGCTCCTGGACCGTTCACCTGCTAGGCGATTCCCAACCCTGCTGAATTTCCTTGGAGCTCAACAAGGCTTTTCATCTGACTGTTAGAAGGAGCCCTTTTCCAAAGGGGGGGATTGCAGACAGGGCAGCAGCGAGGGAGGGGGAACCTGACCTCTGGGCCCTCCCATTAATTATTGCCTTTTGTTTACTTGCAGTTAAGCCAAACTACCTAAACAGAGTGTCAAGCCTCTTTTCCCCAGTGAGCGATTCTGCTCTCAGGCTAATCTCGGGACAATTATCAGGAGGGCTGCAGACCTCCTTTGCCACATGCTGAATAATGTGAGGCGCCCCAGGATCAGACAAAGGAACTTGCCTGCCAATTCCTCTCCCGTCACCAGTTCAGCAGCTCCTGGCTGGTTCTGGCATGGTGACTGATGACTGGGTCAGGGCTGGGGGTGCTACCTGAGGAACCTTGCCCAACATGTTTTCCCAACAAAGACTTACTGAGTGCCTCAGAAAACATACAGGGGGCAGAACAAGATTAAAGTTAGCCTTGGCACACAGGCACACTGGGCCTGCTTGTGTGAGCAGCATAACCCTGGAACAGGGCAGGCAATCAAGCAAATGCATTAGGGCAGTGGTTCTCCCACATTTCGCACCGGGACCCACTTTTTAGAATGAGGATCTGTCAGGACCCACCAGAAGTGATGTCACCATTGGAAGTGACATCATCAAGCAGGAAAATTTTTCACCATCCCAGGCTGCAATCCTACCCATAAGAACATAAGAGCCCCACTAGATCAGGCCAGAGGCCCATCTCGTCCAGCTTCCTGTATCTCACAGCGGCCCACCAAATGCCCCAGGGAGCACACCAGATAACAAGAGACCTGCATCCTGGTGCCTTCCCTTGCATCTAGCATAGCCCATTTCTAAAATCAGGAGGTTGCACATACACATCATGGCTTGTAACCCGTAATGGATTTTTCTTTCAGAAACTTGTCCAATCCCCTTTTAAAGGCGTCCAGGCCAGATGCCGTCACCACATACTGTGACACACATGCTGTGTGGTACCCACACTTACCGAGGAATAAGTCCCATTTACTATCATTGTTAAAAGAATATACATAGTATCTTGCTAAAAGTACAGGTCTACAACATTTCCCCAATGCAGTCATATCCCATGGTAGCATCAATATATTAAAAATAAAATATTGAAATGAATGGGACCCATCTGAAATTGGCTCACAACCCACCTAGTAGGTCCCGACCCAAAATTTGAGAAACACTGCATTAGGGCATCACAGCAGCTATGGTTACTGTCACAGATGACTTCAAGAGGGGACCAGAGAAAGGTCTGTCGATTACTGCTGGCAACAGGACTGCTCAACGGAGCAGGAGGGCCGCTGTAGCCTGACTCCGACCATCCAGCTCAGTGTGGTCTCCACCAACCTACTCACAACAGAGAATAAGCTCAGGACTTTCTCAACGCAAAGTGCGTGCCCTGCCCCGCCCTGCTCAGAGGCTGGTGTCACTCCTGGATTGGGGGGGGGGGAGTCCTGCCTTTGTGTTATACTGGAGGGATTCCTCCAAAAGTCCCTCTGCCACTGGCAGAAAGATGCTGGTCTAGAGGGGCCAGCAAAGCTTCTCCCAGAAGCGGACTCAGAGCAAACACCACAGCAGTTTCCACCACGTGAGATTTCGACAACCTCAGTACACAGACGCTGCTCTGTGAAAACCATCTGGGCTGTTGCTGCACTGCTCCCATGAACAGACCAACTGCGGGGGGGGGGGGGATTTTGGTGCGCAGCAGATTCAATTTGCAATGTAAGAAGGGGACGTCCTCCTCTGCCCAAAGCTAACCCAAGGAGCTGGAAGCAAGGGCCCCATCCCTGCAGGCCTCCTGGCACAGGGGCATCTGCTACTTGCTCCCCACATGCAGGCCAAGCCAACCCTTGGACACAGGCCCTGCTCCCATCTCCAGTCCTGGAGGCTCCCTCCCCTGGAGCTTCATCCTGAGGTTGCCGAGGAGAGTGGACATCCTGGCTGGCTGCCCCCTGTCCGGCTCTGCTCCCAAAAGGATTCCCTCATCAAGGGCTTTTGGTGCGCACA
Organism: Tiliqua scincoides; assembly: GCF_035046505.1. Taxonomy (NCBI): domain Eukaryota; kingdom Metazoa; phylum Chordata; class Lepidosauria; order Squamata; family Scincidae; genus Tiliqua; species Tiliqua scincoides. Next base: position 1,366,363 of record NC_089822.1, read on the forward strand.
GCAATGCTGTGACATCATGACACCATGCAGCTTCATGATGTCATTAGGGCACATGCGCTCCAACGGCTTCCCCAGTCAGGAAGCTTTAGAAGCATGAGTGGCCACTCTGTAGCCAGCCAAGCGATTTCACCTGACTGGTTGCTGAGAGGGCACATGCGCTCCAGCACCTCCCCCAGCCAGGAAACCTTTGGAGCATGAGGGCATGCTCGGAAGACAGCCGGGCGATCGACTGGTGAGAGGGCGCATGCGCTTCAATTAATTCTAGAGTGGGGAAGCAATTGAAGCACATCCTCTTGTGCCCACCCTCCAGTTTGCACCCATGATACAACCTTGTGCCTCGGGCGGTACGCCTCTGCCTCAAGACCTTGTGCCCATCCCAGCCTCACACAGGAACTTGTGGGACAGCCTGATGAACTAGGACTGCACCAAACCTTCTCCTACCTCAAGAAAGTGCCATGTTTGCCATGCAGTCCATTACAGGCCAGCTGTCAGAAAAGAACACTCACTTTGCCCAAATGTGGTGTTCATTCTGCTGGCTGTTGCTTTCCCCACTGCCCTCGCTGTCCCCAGCCTCACCCGCCCACACGGCCATTAATGCTGACCAGCCGAGGTGATCCGTGTGCTCTTGTTTATGAGAGCATTACATCAAGTCACCTTTGTGACAGCGCTGGCAAAATCACACAGGTCAGCACAGTCAATGGAATCAAGCAGCGGAATGGACCAAGCAAACAACAGGGCACCAAAGACAGAAGCAGCACAGGACACTTAGCACTGCCACAGCAAAGCGCCCAGGGCCATGCCAGCTGGGAAATGGGTGGTGAGGGTGCTTTCAATGTTCACTGGGTCAAGCCTGAAGTGGAGCAAGGAGGTTTGGCTCAGCCCTCCCCTACACAAAACAGCTTCTTGTTGGCAGCACACATGCGCCCCGCGCCTCCTCACCGCATTCCATCCCAATCTTCTCTGCCAGCCCAGGCTGAGCACCGCCAGGCTCCAGTTCTAGTGCCAGATGCTCACCTGCTCCCTGCACCAGTGACAGGAGCAGCTCTGCTCAGAGAGAGACCAAATGGGGGTCAGGCCCCTCCCAGCAGGCGGCCTCTTTACTGCAAACATCGCTGTCCCCTGAAGCAACTGCTTTGGGTCAGCTCCACTGCTGAATCTGCTCCAGGGGTCTACACAGCAGTTTCCTGCTGGTCATCTGCTTGTCCCCCCATTCCTTGGTCTCCATCCTGCCTGACAGCAAAGCCCAGCTGCCCCCTCTCACCCACGCCCAGCCACTGTCCTGTATCCAGACAGCACCAGGAACGTGCACAGAGGTGCAGCAGGGACAACTTGCAGCTGCAGAAGTGCCAAACGCCCCAAGAACCTCCAAGGGGACCCCCAGGTGCCACTCCCATCCAGCGACTGTGCTTTGCTTTCAAAACCAGCTCCCCACCCCCAAATCTAGTGCTTTGTTTCACTTAGCCCAAAGTACACCCCCAGTGGGCCTGTCAGGTTAATTATGTTATCAGTACAGGAGAAAGAGCAGCAGCCGGGCCCTGCAAGCCGAGCTTGCAGATACAGGAGGCAGAGAGGCCTCTGCCGTTCCGGGAAGGTGGCTCAATAAAGGCTCAGACAAGCCCATCCACCACACAGCCTCCGCTTCCCTCTTCTTCATGAATCCTGCAGCGGAGAGCAACTTCAGATCTTTCTGTGGCAAAGGGAGAAGCACAGCACTGTAAAGAGGAAGGGGGAGCAAACACAAGATGCTACCAAAGGCACAGTGGGCAAAACTGCATGTTTTTGAATGGCCAAGGAAGGATGAGCCTTCAGCAGGAGCCATCAGACCCTCCTCCCCCCTCCCAGCTTCACTGCAACACAGAGGATGGCCTGGCGGGAGCAGAGGAAAGGAAAGACACAACTAGGGCAGGCTGGCATCAGGTGCAGCCCCAGACTGTCTGCCTCCTAAGAGCTGAGCCCCAAGTCCCCTGGACTGCTGAGGCACAACACCCGTCCCAGACATGCACAAACCAGAGTTGCACCCCAGCACTCTCTACAATGCTCTGAGGCACTTTGGTTGCACTCGCACTATTCACCCCGCTGGCATTCACCTCCGTTTTGCTCCCACTGCCCAGAATGGCTCCAAAGGGGAAGGGGAGGAGTTGCTTGCACACCGTGCTGAGGCCACCTGCAAAACTTAGTGCTTTGCACACCCCCCAGCTACACCACTGCTTCCTCCACCGGCCAGTTCATTCCCAAAAGAGTTGAGCTGCACTGCAGGTGTTTTGCTTTTATGCTGTCACCAGAGCCCTGAGAGACAAGTGTAACCTCATGACACCGCTCTCCTCCTGCAGCCAGGCAGGGCTCTAAAGACTGACTGGGAAATCCAGGCAAGGTGCTCCAAGTCCTCTGCAAGCACAGCAAGGCTTAAAAGGACACTAACCTGTACCAGATCACATGCCCGACATCATGCAACATGCAAGCCTGTGCCCAAGCCTTCCACTGTCTCCTCCCTGGCCGAAGCCCCACCTCATCTTCCCACCATCACAGCTCTGAGGGTGGGAGGGAAGCCTCAGAGACTCTGTGCTTGGGAGACCTACAGGGCCCCAGAAGAAACTCAAGGATCCCTCAAGAAGCCTTGCATGTATACTGCTGAATTGTGCTGGACATTCCATCAACTGCCCCTTCAACAGGTTTGCCTGGACAAGGCCTCCTTCCCCTGAATTTCCCCCCCCCCCCAATAGCCTCAAGCTGGTGCTTCTGCAGCTCAGCTCCATTCCACCCACTTATCAATGCAATTAATGCATTTTTTCTAAAAGAAAATGTTTCCTCTAAGGGTGGGGTTGTTAAAAATCAAGTTTCTGGGCTCACAGCTGGTAAATAAACTTTATGTTGGAGATGAGAAACTGGTGGGGGGTTTCCAGTGGTCAGGGGGCCTCTTCTCATCCCAAACCACATAGCGTGGGATGTTTCAAGTATGGAGAGTCCCACATTGGGAAGCCCCAACTTCCCAGAGCATTTTTTCCTTTACTGCCACCAATTCAAAAGTCCCCAGTCTGCATATATTCTTTCAGCCACAGAATGCGGGTGCTCCTAACTGCAGAATTCCACACAGCTCTCCCTTCAAGCCCCTCTGCTAACCGCTGGGTCACACTGTCCCAGCACAGGGCCACGAAGGAGAAGAGCGAGAGGTGGCACATTGCGACAGCCAAGCGATTCCGCAGCAGCGCCCCACCGCCTGGCCTGCATTCTCCCCAACGGCCTGGAGAGGGCAGCGGTAAGAAAGCGCTGAGCTCCCAAGCCCTCCTGCCCAGGCACTAAACACAGGAGGAGGAATAATTGGCCAAGTCAAGGAGAAAGGGGGAAAGAATTCCCCCCAGGGCAGGGGCAGAGGCAATCCCAGGTCAGCTCTGCTAATTCACAGCTCTGCCATTGTGAGGGAGCCAAGCAGCCAGGCCGCAGGCACTGTCTTTGTGGGAAGCTCTCAAAGGCTCCTCCTGAAGGGCTGTATTAACCCCGGAGGATGGAAATTGCTCGCCCAGGGTGGCTGGGCAGGGACTTTCAGGGGCAGGGTTAGGACTGAAACTCTTTCCTGCTGCAGCCCACCTGGCAGAATGAAGCACTTGACCCTCACAGTGGCCAAGGAACCCCCGACTCTTGCCCCCCAAAGTCCAGGTTTAGCCCCACACACCAAGCTTTTCTTCGCCAGCAAGAAGAGGACCAGTCTCAGGGAACTGGGCTTCACCTCCAGCTCGTGGGCTTCCTGGGGCACCTGGCTGGGTAAGAAGGAAACAGAATGTGGGGCGAGAAGGGTTGATCTGGAGGCATCTCAGATTATAATGCAGCCGGCTCAGAGCAGTGACCCAAGCAAGGGTACCACAGAGCAGAGCCTCCTGCAGGGGCAGCTGCTCCTTCTGCTGCATCACAAACAACTAGATGGACCTGATTTTACTCAGTGCAGAGATGCAGCAGAACATTCCTCCAACCTCAGAACAGGGCATCTTGCAGGCACACTAACCAGAGGCTCCTCCATGTGGGCCCAATGGAGTGCGAGAGCGCCTGGAGTTGTCCACGCCTCTTTCCCCAGCACACCCTTTGGGCAGCTACACTTTCAGCCATTCAAGTCTCTCTCACACGTCAAAGGGGTTCCATTTTAGAACTTAGATACCTGTGTGCCTTCCATACAAAATGGCACTCAGCAATGCCTCCCTATCTGTAGTGTCTCTTTCACTTTGCACCCACATCCTAATTTTTCATGACAGGCCTGCATTTTAACACCACTCAGCCCTTGTTCTGAGAATTTAGATTGGATTATTTCAAGGGAACTAGGAACTGCATGGCAGTCACTCAAGAGCTTGGGTGCTTCTATTGTCACCAACTAGGTGGCTCTGGTTTTGCACACCTTGCCCCAGCTGCTCACACACACCAGAACGGGGGAGATGAAGGGATAATAGCACTGGGATTAGTCATGGGGGCTAGCCATTCCGCATGAGCTTAAATGTGCCAAGCTGTGAAGGATTTAAGTGGCTCCAGCTGGGATGGATTCACCTTCTAGCTCAGGGTGTCAAGCTAATTTCTATGTAGTGGGCTGAATAGCATTCATGGCACTTCCTGAGGGCCACAAGTGACATCAATAAGCAGGAAGTGCTTAATGATGCAGATGATAGCCAGAAATAAGCACCTTGTTCTCATTGCAGGAAACTCATTAGCTGCAAATGACACAAGAGAAAATATGCACATCTTGATCATAATTTCAAGGTACGGGAGAGACCAATTATCATGCAGGCCGCCCTTTCAGCAGCAGGGCGGTGGTCAGCTTCTGTCACTGCATCACTTCACATCTCTGCAGCTGAAAGGTGGTCTGCAAAATGACACGTTGGCAGAAGCAGCACTGCTGAAAGAGTGGCACTGGAACAGCCCAAATATCATGGGGGGGGGAGATAAAGAGCTTTTGGAGAGCGTATCTGGCCCACAAGCTTTACATTTGAGGCCCTTCCTCCAGCACATTCATCCAGGAGCTACACCACTATTCTGCTATATGTTTGAAACAAGAGAACCTCTTGAACCATGAGAGCCATTGCAATGTTGCAAGCTGAAGTAATTGCCGGAAGCCCTGGATCTTGCATCTGTGGTGTCTTGACCTCATTTAGGGGGCCTTATGGAAAAGTCTCTCCCCCTTCCCCACACCTCAGCCCCCTTTCACCTGCAATATGGGGAATAGCAGCAATAGCCAACCATAAGGATCAAGGGTTCTATGTAACAATCTTTGGACACTCTATAAACAGCCAGTATTGCACTTGCTCCCGGTGTGGAAGGGATTGTCACTCCCGGATTGGCCTTTTCAGCCACACTAGACGCTGTGCCAGAACCACCTTTCAGAGCGCGATACCATAGTCTTTCGAGACTGAAGGTTGCCAATACAATACAATAGTACTTCCAAAGCAGGTTCAAGACAGAACTACTGGCATGCTTGCCCTCTCCTTTGGTTGAGATCTCCCAAGGAATAGGTGCCCTGACACTCGGCCCTTTCTCTGGTTGTGAGCCCTTGAAAGAGGTGGGACATCTCCCCTTTGGCACATGGAACAGAACTCCATTCTGCACTTACAGTTATTCACCAAGCAGAGTTCTCCAGATAGAGAGTGTATAAATACCATCAAAGTCCAGCACAATCACAAGGATGTGCTGTCCCACTAGGATCGGGACCAAGCACTGCATTTGTACATTTCTGTGAATGCAGCAACCAGCCAAAATGCAGCTGTGGTCACCATTTCTGTACATGCAGCACACAGCCACAACGCATGACAAGCTGTAATCAGCTTGATAAGCCACACTAGCATTGGGGCACCACCCAACCATCAGATGCAGTGCCCAGAGGGACTCAGCCGGGGTCCTGGTTGCAGCATTCGGGAAGCGCAGAGGCAGTGCAGGACTGGGATTGTCCCATCCAGTCCCTTCTCCTGGCCCAGAGACTGGCAGAACTCTGTGTTTGGGCAAGAGAAACTGAAGCCCCTGAATGGGAGCAGTCCAAAGCCTGCACATCATCCCAGCCCAGAACGAAGCGGGTCCAGCTCCAAGGAGACAGTCCATCTGGCGACTATATTTAGCCTCTCCATACGTCGAGACCCCGGCTAATAAAAGCACAGCAGCCGTCTGCTGCAGGCACCCACCCAGACCAAGACATCACAGCAAAAATCAATACACCCACACAAAACCACACCACCAGTTTAGCCGGGGAAGTCTAATGAACTCCTCCTCACCTCTGCACCAGACAGGAGGCAGGAGCTAAAAAAGGCCAAGCTCACAAGGCCCCCCCCCCCAACTTTCCAGCAGCTGGGAATGCTGCACGAGCCTTGGGGAGGTCCGGCGTCCACAAATTCATGGCAGATTCCAGAGCAGGCAGCCAGCCGAGCCCCTGGTCCAGCACCAGCCAGAGACCATGACAGCCAGGCAGCCAGAGTGTCCCACTTCCACAAAGGGGCCTCTCAGGGGGCCTGGGGTCTCAGGGATTCACTGCCCTCTAACCCTCTCCATCACTCCTGAGCCTACAGGAGCAATGGTCGTGTCACCACACAGCCATAAGAACATAAGAACAGCCCCACTGGATCAGGCCATAGGCCCATCTAGTCCAGCTTCCTGTATCTCACAGCGGCCCACCAAAGGCCCCAGGGAGCACACCAGATAACAAGAGACCTACATTCTGGTGCACTCCCTTGCACCTGAAGTAGCCCATTTCTAAAATCAGGAGGTTGCACATACACATCATGGCTTGTAACCCATAATGGATTTTTCCTCCAGAAACTTGTCCAATTCCCTTTTAAAGGCATCCAGGCCAGATGCCAACACCACAACCTGTGGCAAGGAGTTCCACAGACCAACCACACACTGAGTAAAGAAATATTTTCTTTTGTCTGTCCTAACTCTCCCAACACTCAATTTTAGCGGATGTCCCCTGATTTTGGTGTTATGTGAGAGTGTAAAAAGCATCTCTCTATCCGCTTTATCCTTCCCATGCATAATTTTGTATGTCTCAATCATGTCCCCCCTCAGGCGTCTCTTTTCTAGGCTGAAGAGGCCCAAACGCCGTAGCCTTTCCTCATAAGGAAGGTGCCCCAGCCCCGTAATCATCTTAGTCGCTCTCTTTTGCACCTTTTCCATTTCCACTATGTCTTTTTTCAAATGCGGCGACCAGAACTGGACACAATACTCCAGGTGTGGCCTTACCATTGATTTGTACAACGGCATTATAATATTAGCCGTTTTGTTCTCAATACCTTTTCTAATGATCCCAAGCATAGAATTGGCCTTCTTCACTGCCGCCACACATTGGGTCGACACTTGCATCAACTTGTCCACCACCACCCCAAGATCTCTCTCCTGATCTGTCACAGACAGCTCAGAACCCATCAGCCTATATGTGAACTCTTGATTTTTTGCCCCAATGTGCATGACTTTACACTTACTGACATTGAAGCGCATCTGCCAATTTGCTGCCCATTCTGCCAGTCTGGAGAGATCTTTCTGGAGCGCCTCACAATCACTTCTGGTCTTCACCACTCGGAAAAGTCTGCAAACTTAGCCACCTCACTGCTCAACACTGTCACCAGGTCATTTATGAAGAGGTTGAAAAGCACTGGTCCCAGGACAGATCCTTGGGGCACACCGCTTTTCACCTCTCTCCATTGTGAAAATTGCCCATTGACACCCACTCTCTGCTTCCTGGACCTCAAACAGTTCCTAATCCAGGAGAGGACCTGCCCTCTAATTCCCTAATTGTGCTTCCTCAGCAGCCTTTGGTGAGGGACCGTGTCGAATGCCTTCTGAAAGTCCAGATATATAATGTCTACGGGTTCAGGAGTGGGGGGGGAGCGGGCCCCATCAGCAGATTAATGGGGGTGGGGGAGATGGATCCACCAGGCCCCAGGAGCTTCTTGCTCCCCTTACATGGCCAATCATTCAACTTTGGCTGTCACCAGTGACATGCAGTCAGGGGCAGCAGAGCCTCACCTAACCCAAGATGTTTTGGGGTTTTCCAAGCTGCTACCCTCTGCTCCAGCTCAGTCCAGGGAGCCTGCACAAAGGGACTGGCTCTCTAAAGAAGAGGTCTCTAAACTTTTTGGCCAAAGGGCCAATTCGGCCAATCAGATATCTGGCAAAGTGTCGAGGGCCGGAAAAAAAATTTAAAAAAATGTATTTTGGGTGGGGGGGGAGTGTTTCTGGGGGGGAAGTGTTTCAGAGACTGATCTTAATTTAATTATTTCTGGAGGGGGAAGAGAGAGTGTGTGTTTCAGAGCTTATGGGGGGAGAGCGAGTGTGTATTGCCTCCCCAGGCCTAGACCTCACCACGTCACTGGCTCTCACTGATGCAGCAGCCCAACTCAAGAGCTCTCCAGAGCCCCCCTTGCCCCTTGACGCCAACTCCACACCCCTGTTCCTGCTTCAGCCTGTGGGCTCCATGACCAAGACCTCGAGCAGTCAGCTTGCCTTCCTCAGCCAGCAGATACAACACAGACCTCCACTCACTCCAAGCACAGCCGTAGCTGCACCCTGCAGTTAAGTTCCCTGCGCAGACCCCTCCTCGCCCCACCCCTGCACAAGCTTGCCAACAACTTCCACAACCCCACACAAGGGATCTGGGGTTGCAATAAACCCCACACAAATCCCCCTCTCCCTGGAACCATCTGCAGTAGGAAGCCAGACATCAGGTGGGATGTCCTGGGAGCAGTCCCAACCCACGCTGCAAACTGTGAAATTCGGGCTGGCTTTCCCAGGCAGACCTGCCGGTGCAAACATTTAGGAGGGAGGCAGTTCTCCTGCTCTGCTTCCTTCCTGCTAACAGTAGTCAAGAGGATTGGGGGGGGGGGTGTTTTACTGGAAAGGGATGACTGAAGATCAGGACGCCTCCTAATAGACATTTGGACCACCACACAAAGCAAAGAGCAAACTCACAGTAGCTGCAGCAAAGGATCCAGAACATCATAATGCCAGATATTCAAAAGTTAATGACTTAGAAATGCATCTGGAAAGATCACCGCTTGGAATCCGTTCCGAATCTCAACATCTGCTCTCACGAAATGCAGAACAAACTGCAAGGACCAGCAGCTCTGCCAACAGAGGAAAGGGGAACCAAAAAAGCAGCTGGGGAGGGGGAATAATATTGGCAAACAAGGAGATGCTCGTCAGCATCAAAATGCACAAAAAATAAATATTGAATTGACCCCAAATGGTTAAACACAATGTTTCCCTCCCCATCTGTCTGCTGCTCTCTTTCTCTGGCAACAATAAGACAGGGGAACATTCTAATGCGCAGCGGGTGTCCATATCCTCACCAAAGACATGCATGTTCAAGGATGCATGTAGCGTAAACAGGGTTTCAGGAACAGAAGGAAGCACTTTTAGGGTGCATTCCAGAGTGCCGCTGTCGTCCTGCACACGCCCCACTGAGAGGAGGGGGAGCTGTGCAAGCTGAATGGGAGCAGCAGCTCCCACACATATCCACAGGATGTGCACAGGACCACAACGGCACAACGGAGTGACTCCCCAATATTGAGCCTCACTCATCTTCCATGCAGCGTCACAGACTCAGAGAACTGCAGCAGGCCTTCCAGCCCCAACTACATTTGAACTGGACTGGCTGTTGGAAGTCCAACTGATAGCAACGTGGGGGTGGCCTTCTCTGTGCTGGCACCCTCTACGCGGAACACCCTGCAGGGGGAGATCACACTGGCTCCCTCTCTCCACTATTCCGGCAGCACCTGAAAACCCACTTCCCTTTGCCTTTGGGGCCCTTTGCCTTTAGTTTGGTTGCATTAACTTGTTTTGGTTTCTTCTGTGCCCCCAGAATGATTGATTCTTGTTGGAAGGGTGTTTTCTTGTGCTGATTCTTGCCATTGTGTTGAACAGGTTTATTGTTCTGCTTCAAACACTTCCTGTAAAGCAACTTGAATGCCCCCTGTGGGAGGTTAAATGTGGGAAATAAATAAGTAGATAATTATTAATGAGGAGACGGTTTTTATAGAACAGAGGCAAGGGCTGAGCCCCGGCACCTCTTGCTTTAGAAATGAAACACAAGATCCCATTCCTCCTCCAAGGTACTCAGGGCAAAGGATGAGCTCCTTTCTTTCTCTCTCCCCCTCTGCACCCCTCCCATTAGCCTCATAAGAACCCTGTGAGGTAGGCTAGGCCAAGGGAACAATACAATGGTTCAGTCTCCAAATACATTTTATACACATGCACTTTTTTGAGAAGGAAACAAACAAATACTTTCATAAGGGTGCATTGTTTTAGAAGACGCTTTTGAACAGAAGAATACAAAGTCATCTTTTTCTCATGTAACTTTATTATATCATTCTCATTTAGAAATTAGCATCCACATTATCCCAATATATTACCAAAAAACGATGCAGAATTTCTGAAAGGCAGCAGCTCATCAGACAACGTAATTAATCTGTGGAACTCAATGCTGCAAGTTTTGCAATTATTGCCTCCCATCAGTGCATACCAGTCATGACAGCTACTAGGACAACTTCATTATTTGATAGCTGGTGTGCTGTCGAGACAGCAGGGCCGACCCATCCAAGACACAGGTTGAAACACTTGTGCTGAGCGGCAAGTTGGGGGGACCCCATACCCTGTAACCTGGTCCACAGTTCACTGAGCCACTTCACTTGGCTCCAGGACTGGGACAGTGGCAGCCCAACTTGTGGAGGGAGAAAAAAGGGCTGTGCTGATCCCATCTGCTCCTTCTCCTCACCCACACCCAGTCACTAAGGAAAACAGCTCGGCAAAGCAAAAAGGACAGCGTGATCTCCCCCTGACCTTTCACTCTGGTGCCACCTCTTGCCTCTGCACAGCCTGGCTTAAAATACACAGCCAGAGCTTCCGGCCTGCCCTGTTCCATTCTGTCCAAGATAAACAGGACTGATGTAGGAGAAGGGTAGCCACACTGGCACTGCAGGCAAGGGAGACCTCCCTCTCCTTGCTCCCATCTGGCTAGTATAAGCATGCAACATCAAAGTCAAGCTTCAGCAAGGCCTGCTGGTCAGGAGACTTGCCCCTGGAGTGCCGCATGTGACATTCTGAGGCATCTGTCTGGTTATCACCAGAAACGCAGCAAGGCAAGCTTGAAGGACCAGCTGTCTGGGTTTGCGTGGTGAATGGGAACCAGACATCCCATAGGCAAAGCCCTTGTCTGCGCACCACACGGCCCTGGCTTGCCTCCCTGTGCTAGTAAGGTTTGCCACAATGATCTCTGTGCCCTGTGTGTCCATTGGGAGGTCTTCAGACTGGAATAGCTAGTGGGAAAGGTTCGGTCTCAAGGCTCCTGAAACCCCTTGACAGGGAGGGCTCAGCTTGTCCCAGCACTTGACAGGGAGGGCTCAGTTTGTTCCAGCACAGAGTTAACTGTGCACAACTATCCTGCCCCTCCAGACGGGACCCAAGAAGCCAAAAAGGAAACTGCAGTGACGTGTGCAGGTCAAGCTGGCAAAAACACCAAGGGTTTGCAGGGGCTTTTACTTCAATTGTCTCCAACATCAAGACCAGAATCTGCTGACATGAACCTTTCCCTAAATGTTCTCTTTTAGTAAACTACTCCTGTTTGAGAGAACTCACCATCCTGCTTCAGTGAGACTGGAGCAGAAATGGTTGGCCCTCCCTCTCTTGCAGATCACTTGCCGCTCATTCCACAAAATCTTGTGTTCATGTATAGGTGCAGAGGAACTGGTAGATCGGTTGGCTCCCCAACCACTTCTTTAGCAACCACCTTCTGTACTGAGGGAACCCCAGGAATTGGGTGACGGCAACTATCCTTTCTGAGAGGGTACTGTGTCTATCACCGTCCTTTCAGAAGGCACCCGAGGGTGCATAGGAAAGTTTGATGCACAGGATGTGCTCCTTGCTTCTCCCACCATCCCACACAGCAGGCCACTGCAGTCCTGCCAACTCACGACTAGAATGGAAATCCTTATGTCCTCCTTTAATGAGTTCATTAACATGACTGACTTCTACTGTGAAGTACGAAGAATTTCAAGCATCTCCAGCACAAACCTATTAGACATGTTCAAAAGCTGGAGAAAATCTCTGCCTGATCACACCATTAAACAGAATTTTCTAATCATGGTTTGCTTTTTCTAAACGTGTGAACTCCTCTTCCTGCTCTTGAAGAAAAGGAGTTCCCTTAAGCTTAGAAATTCCACTGCTGACCTGTGTTGACATGATAAGTCCATGCTATATTTCCGGGCAACTGGCAAACAGCAAAGTTCACCAAGTCTTGGTTCTGCAAGGCAGCCTGAGATTCTCCCGCTTCTTCCCAGTCTGTGAAAATGCAGCTCAGATTTTAAACTGGTTGTTTGGGTGATGGTTACCAATCACCTCAGTTGAACACTGTGGCCCAGACCCCAAACATAAGAGATACCGCCAAGCCCAGAAAGGGATTCACGTCCAGTTCGACAAGGGTCTCTCTCACACACAGAGGGACATCCTGGATTCACATAGCCTCTCAACATAGAAATACATTTTTGACAGAGACTGCAAACCTTTGGAATGCTGTGCAGGGCAGAGAACACACTGATTTGGTGGAAAGAGCCAGTGGGCCAGTATAATGGTGCACTACACTACAAGGCACTATAATCGTGCACCTGAACATTCACCAACAGTGTCTCTGAACCCAAGTAAGAAACAACTCAAAGCACAATTCCAGTTAGGGAATTGTACTCCCTCTCTTGAACCAGCTGCAAGACAAAACGGACCAGACACCCACGGTCTGATCAGCCTCTACAGAACACTAGCAACACACAAGTGACAACTGAGCATGGCCACCCAAGAGCTCACAGACCACAAAGGAAATGAAGTGGAGGCAGGACAGGCATTTAGCAGAAAGGACCCACACAGGAAATGCCAATTAACGGGCACCTGGTGAACTGCCAGGGAAAAGCCAATCCCGCGAGGACAAGGAACTTGCCCAGGAGATTCCACTGAAGCTTAACCCAAAAATCGTCACCACTGTAGAAAAACTCACTTTGATAAAGCCACACATACAACCTAAGTATTCCTTCCAAAAGTTAACAAGCACTTGATTTCTTGAGAAGCTTTCTACTCCACCTCTCCTCAGGCTGGAAGCTGGCGCCCCAGTATTTGGAAGCCTGGAACAGACTCACTCCCCAAATATCTCTTTGAAATTCAAGGCATCTAACAGGAGCGTGTCCTCAAAGTTAGGCTTCCCCCCTCATATGAAACTACAAAACTCCCATTCACTGCTCAGAGAGCACTGCCACCTTTCTCTCTTGAATCTGTGCACTGGCTCGCACCTCAGAATCTAAAGAGGTCAAGCTTTAGAAAGAAGTCTGTACATTTCACAGTTGCGTATCTCAGTTCCAGTAAGGCAGATACTGCTCAAGCCCAGGCCAACACAGTTACACAGAAAGCCTGGATCTTCAGTATACACCAGCAACTAGTACACAGGAGGAAAAAAATGGGCATTCTTCACATGATCAGATTTTCAACAACTGAAGCCACTGTCAGTGCCCTTTTTGCCACAGCCAGCTACGAGGAAGCAGACTCCATATTGCCCGAATTACCACATGAATGTCCCTTCAACATGTGGGCAAACAACACAAGTTGTGCTGAGGCATTCCATGCCTTCACCTACAGGCCAGCAGCCCTCTGCTGCAGTTCACATGGTCCCAAGTGCACAAACTCCAACAAAAAGGACCTCTGTTTCAGTGGGGTGGAGCAGGGAGCCACCCACCCAAGTTCAACATCCCACCTGGGGAGTATGCACTGTTACAGCCACACTACCGTCTACTTTTGGAAAAATATGCATTTCATGCACACAGTTCGCTTTCAATTGGCAAAAGAGGACACCGACAAAGCATCCTCTGCACATGGCTCAAAACCAAAGGCTCACATAGACAGATACAGCCAAGACCCACTAGCAAGAGGGATGAATGCAGGCAGTGGCATAGCCAGAGAGAGTGCAAAGCACTACATTTTGCAGGGAGCCTCACTGCAGCATGCAAGCGCCCCCCTCTCCGGAGCCAGGCATACACCTGTTTAGATTCTCCCACCCAGGAAAACTCCAAAGAGGAGGGGAAGGGGCTGCTTGCACACTGCAGTGAGGCTGCCTGAAAATTTCACCCCCGCTAGCTACGCCACTGAATGTGGGCCCTTCAGCATGTAGAGATCGTGTCCCCCACCAAGTTGCAAGTTTGAACCAGCACACTTGTCTGGGGTGCCTTCATGGACCCAGCTGCATGCTCACGATAACCAGGGAACTTAGACAAATGCCAGGGACAGAGTTATTCTGCGTGTATTTGGGAGACCAGGGATAGTGTCCGAACTCTGCCAAAGACCCATTGTGTGACCTTGAACATGTCACTCACACTGTTATCTGGCACATACACCCCCACCACACACAACAGTCCTCTGAAACAGAAACTAAAGTTAACCTTTTCCACAGAGCTGTTTCTAATAAAACCTGGAAAGCACTTTGGAAGTTATTAATAGAAAAGTAGTGGCAGTGGACGTCTCAGTGGTACATGAACTCAAAATCCATGTGATCCATCGCAAATACCAGTTTGGTATTTCTTAATTATTCAAATCTGTTTTATCTGAAACTTTTGGCTATTCCTTGAATCGATGTCTGTGTTCTTGGGCCAAACTCCAGGGGCTCCAAAGGCTTAATGGAACTCTGCACTGGGGGTTTCCAGTTCTCATCTAGGAGATGGAAACTATTCCTGTGAGCCACGGAGACTCCCCACGTACCTCTGCAGCATTTCCTTTCATGACTCAACAGGAAACCCCCACATTTGTGGAGATTTGGATGAGACCCACAGGAACTCTGGGCACAATTGAGCAGTGAGCTCTGCTGTGCAAACCCCACTGATGAAACCTTGTCCTGAGCAGAACATGGCCACTCCAATCCATTTGCAATCAAGTTTACGCAGGCGGATATTCCAGGGGACAGAACCATCAATACAGTCATTTTGCAAAAATACAAGCCTAAATTCTTTCAATAACTTCTTGAACTTTCAATCCCAGCATGCACCAAAGTACTAATAAGCAAATGGAAACACTACAAAGTAATAATTAAACACTGCCCTACAGAATTAATTTGCATGAGCTTTTTAAAAAAAAACAAAAAAAAAAAACCACCATACACAGAGTCCCTCTCAAGGCACCAGCTGCTGGAAGGTCTCCAGCGAAGCCCTGAAGATGAATGGGAGTTGTCCGGGAGCTGAGAGTCTCACACTGGCAGTGTTCCCAGTGGATGGTGGCCTTGCTGCTGGTCACAAGCTCACTTTCTATAGTGCTAAGTTGGTGATTATATAAGAAGGTGACAAGATCATTGCTATTTGCAAGAAATGAATCCCAGACTTTTGAGTGTAAGCATCTCTGCAGTGTGCAAGATAAATACATGCACAGAGCATTTTCTCAGCAGTTACAACGTAAGGCCAGCCATCTAAGTAAGTGATGCACAAACATCTGACATGCAGCTATTTCAAACATCCATGAGGAAGACATGGAGGCATCCCAACTGCAATGCAACCAAGAGGTGAGCACACCACCAAACTCCGCTTGTTCGCTCGGCAGCTATTCCGAAAGCAAGTTCTCCTTGATGTGCAGAGACTCAGCCTCTGACCCCCAGAGCTGGCTGCAGAGCTCCCGCTCCCCCTTCCTTCTGAGAATTATTCACCACCAAGGCAGAATCGACAGAGGCTCTGCTTGATCTTAATGGGACTCCTGCCATCTGCCCCCAGAGGCAGGCTGCTTTCTGGAAAGCTTCTTGTGCATCCAAATGGCTGTTTACCATGTCCTGGAGTGCACACCATCCCTCGCAGAGCCTGGAAACTCTGGGTGTTCCAAGCTCCTCAAAGGGCACTGCAGGAAAAGTTCACTAAAGCAGGCCCTGCCCTGCCCTGCCCACCCCAAATCTGGACTCAGGCCTGCCAAATACACAACTGCAAGACTCAGCTGCTCTGTTGATTCTTCCTGTGACTTCTGAGCACACTGCATCACACTTTCAAGGAGTCTTACAAACTGCACTGGCCTTTTCAACAGAACCTTTTAAACATGGGGAAAAGTGAAAAAGCAAATGAGGCTTTCAAGTCACCCTGGAGAGAAGAAGCCTTGCAGGAACAGAAAAGCCAGCATATGGCTCTGCACCAAGCGCAAGGGATGGTTTTTATAACACGTCTCATCCTGTTGTTAAGCAGCAGACAGCGTGGCAAGAAACCAACCGGAGGAATTAGAGCCCAAGCCAGGCCTGGCACTCACCTCTCCTGCCGGTGTTCCTATGACAAGGTAATCACTGCCCCAAGCAGTCTGCCTGAATTTGCAACCCTGCAGCTGACAGGAGAGCAGGGGCGGCCACTGAGCACTGCCCACCGAGGCTCAAGAGAACTGGAGAGAGAACAAAACTGGAGAGATCCTCCCCCCACCCCAAAATATCTATAAAAGAAGGGGCCACCAGATTAAGCAACTCATGGATGCATACCCATAAAGATCTTAATTCCTAGGACAGATGCAAGCAAAGGACCTTCAGGATTTGGTGGGGGTGCAAAGCCAGAGGAGGAAAATTGAGGGATCCTTCCAAAGCAGCAGCTAATCATATGAAAGACAAGCAAGGTGTGGAGAAAAGGCCCGGTTATGAGTCCAGCTCATCGCAACAACTTCCTGGCTCTAGAATTTGCTCCCTTCATCCAATCCCAAAAAATTTCCAGGATATAAATGGGCACCCAAGTAGTCTTCCCCTGTTCAGTTTTGTTACAAGTTATCAAATAAAGATCAAAAATGTTATGTTTTCAGCATTTAAAGTGTGCCAAGTCCCAACTTGTGGGCTTTTTAAGACAGCCCCATTGGGATTTCTAAGGCAAAACAATTGCTTTCGATTAAAAGTCGCTTCCTACATCAACCAATTGAACTCCTCCTCTCTCTGCAGCTGGAAGAAGCCCTGGAACAAACCTTCAGAAACTCACTGGTGAGCACAACCTCATCAGGAGTGGACTGGAGTTGGAAAGCAAGGAGGGGGGAGAGGAGACGCGCAACTCAGAGAAAACCATAGGATTCAGCAGGCGAAAGCCAAACCTGAGAGTGGAAGAGAAGACATGGATCTTTCCCTGACAGCGGTTCACCAAGACCCTATGCATCTTAACCCACTACAGAAAAAGTTGCAAAATGCTCCTTTCCCGCCATAATTTGGAAGCGATGGCAGTTTCAAGAAAGCCTGTGGGGCAGTGGGTTTAAAAAGAAGTATGAAGCCTGGAGCAACTAAACCCAAAGTCTCCCTTCTTATGCACAGTCACACCAGAAGCACATCATTTTGTGCCCCAAAAGCTGTTGCACAAGTAGCTCTTGCTGGGGGGGGGGGGGCTTGGCTTATTTTGCAAAAACTTCAGGGCTCCACGGGATTTGAGGACCTTGAACTCAATGGATGCAGCTCACCCATTGGAGTAGGTTGCCCCTGGTCAGAGCAGGCACTGGGGAGACCCAGGCCCAGTTCAGTCCTGGCTGCTCAGCTCCAAGCAACAGCTCCCACCTCCCTACAGGGGAGGAGGCACGTGTCATGTGGGAGACTCCGCTGAATCTGGAGAAGCAGGTTAAACCTGCGCAAGGACCTGGGACCTCTAACCCCTCATTCACTTCTCCTCCCTGCACCCCAAGACTCCTTGGAGCTGCCATGGGGCAGGAGGCCTCCGACAAGCTGCCCTGCTCCTCTTCCCCTCTCCCTGGCAGACAGGAAGGGAGGTGGGTGCCAGCCACTTACTTTTGGGGGGAGGGAGAAAAAGAAGGGGCTGCTTGGGATCTCGGAGAAGCACTGAGGGGCGCAGCTGTCGTCCCCCCCCCCCCCCCGCGACCCTGGTGCTGGCTCCTAGTACCGCCGGAGAAAGGGAAGGCAGGAGCTGAAGTTCCGCACACTGAAACGCACATCTACTTCGTCCGCCTCTGCAAAGCGGGTGGCAGAGAAGCCCCCCAAGGGCATGCCGAGACCCACCTCGACCCAGGTGGAGACTTGGCCCCTGACTTCATCAGCGGGCGGGCAGGGCTGGCTGCCCCACCCCTTCTATACCAAGGTCTGTCCTGGTCAGGACTGGGGGGCGACAAGCCGCCTGCGAGACCTTCCTGCCCCACGGAAGGAGCCGAGGGGCTCGCCCGAGTACTGTGCCGGTCCCCGCTTCTCCTGCCGACACGAGCCCGAGCGCGGCTCTGGAAGGGGAGCGGCGAAGGGAGCTCCGCGAGTCCGGCAGGGAGAACCCTCGCCCGCCGGCGGACCTGCTGCTCGCCGCCCACCACCCGACCCCGGGGCGGACCCCGCTCCGCCAGAGGGAAGGCGGGGAGCAGCCGGGGGCCTCCGCTCCGGCCCGAGGAGCGTCCATGGGCGCGACCCGGCCCGAGGTCCGCTCCGCGCCCGGCTCTCCGGCCCGCAGGCGCCCCGCTTCGGGGCCCCGCCCGGAAAAGTTTGCCCGGCGAGCGGGAAGAGGGGCGACCCCGCGCGAGGCCGGCCTGTGCGGGGGAGGGGCGGCCCCCACTCGCCCGCCCCGGGACCAGCGGCGCCCCGCCAGCAGAGAAGCCCGTCCAGGAGCCCGCCGCGGCCCGGCAGCTGCGCCCACTCACCGCGCGCCCCGCCGGCGCTCGCCCGCCCGCCCGCGCGCCAGCAAGCCGGCCAGCCAGCGCTGCGCTCCTGCCGCCGCTCGCTCGCTCGCCCGCCCGGCGCTGCTGCTGCTGCTGCTGCTCTGCAGCCGGCGGCGGCTCCCTGCACCGGTGGCGAAGAGCGGCGGAGCGCGCGAGCCGCTCTTTTAAACCCCCCCGCCCCGCCGCCCCTCCCCCCATGTGACCAGCCAGGGAGCGCGCGGGAGGAGGGGGAAGGGGGAGGGAGCGCGGGCACCTCCGGCCCCGCGCCCCGAAGGCGGCTGCGGCCCCGCGGAAGAGGCTGCGGGCGGACCTGCCCCGGCGCGCAGGACCCTTCGCCGCGCGTCCGCCGACGGGCAGCGGCGGAGGGAGCCGCAGGGCTGCGCCACGGGGTCCCCGCGGAGCCTCCGTCCGAGCCGCCTGCCGGCCCGCGCCCTCCGAGAAGACGCCGCGCGTCGCCCCAGGTCCTGCGTCTCCCTCCCGCGGGCGGGCGAGCGGGCGCTGGAGGCGCGGCGAGGGCACCCCGAGCCCCGCCCGCCCGCGCGCTCCACGCGGCGGGGAGACCTCGGCCGCGGAAGGACTCGGGATCGCCGGCGCAGGCCGCTGCCGCCCTCTTCCAAGCCCGCGGGGCGCCTGCCCGGGCAGGTGTGGCGGGCGGGGTGCGGCTCCAGGCGGCTCTCTTCCGACGGGACGGACCGGGGCGCGGGGAGGCGGCCCGCCGCGGAGAGCACCGACGGCGCGCGAACCAGGCGGCAGGCGGGCCCCGTGCGAGCGGGAGGCCAACCGCGGGAAGGCCACGACGGAGCCCCTTCCCACCTCACCCAGCGGAGCCGGCCCTGCCGCGCCGCGGAGCACGCAGCACCCCGCAGGGCGCCTGGAGACCGACGAGCTCGCAGGCTCCTCGCCGGCCGTCCCGCGCCCGCCGCCAGGCAGGGGTCGGCCCGCGCGCGCCCCCTCCGCAGAAGCCTCTGGCGAGCCCTTCGCCGGTGCGGAGCCGGACTGGGGCGGGGCTCAGCTCTGCAACCTGGGCAGTGGTCGGCTCTGACCGCACCTGAAATAATGGCAGAGCGAGAGTGCCTCTGAGCACGTGCAGAGTACAGAGGGTAGACCCCGGTCCCTGGATAAGTGAATGTGCGGATACGGGGCTCCCCTGTATAATGTCTGATGAGAACTCTGTTGCAGTTAGCCTTGTTATCAGCTTGCAAACGCCTTGCAGCAGAGACCCTGTAAGCCCTCTGCATGTGGATGGGGTGCCATGTTTGCTGTAGTTTTGCCCTTGCAAATATGAAGTAGCCAGGTGCTTGAGATGTCTGGTGCTGCCTGGCACCGAGACATGGCAAACAGTGGAGAGAAGCCCCATTCCTAGGCCAGTGGAGTGGACCCCCAAGAGTCCTTGCCTCCCTGCTGGGAGCCTCCACTTCCCTGGAGCAAGCCAGACAGAAATATGCTTGGCTTCCTTGTGGCCCTCCTCAAATACCAAGATGGCAGGAGCTGTGGCCTTGGGGAGATGGAACAGCCACCCCTAGCAGGCCTGATCTCTGGAAGCACAGCTGGGGGTCATCCAAAACCTAAGGAAAACATGGAGTCCAAACAAACACGCCCAGCTGCTTGGCAGGATAGGGATGGGCTAAGCTGAGGGGAAAAGAGGAAGGGGGTCTTGGGGAAGGCAATGGTCAGCTGTGGAGGACCCGAGGGATGACAAGAAGAGGAAGCAAGGCCAAGGGAAAGAAGGGGGCGTAAGCCTCACTGGGCAGGCAGCATCTGGGGCTGGCATTTGCCCATCCACATAGCTACCATTATTATTATTAACATTATTATTAACAGTATTTATATACCGCTTTTCAACTAAAAGTTCACATAAAATTGTATGGGCCGGATCCAGCCGAACTCTTATGTTCTCGGCTGGATCGGGCCCAGGGCCCACCTAGTCTAGCTTCCTGCATCTCACAGTGACCCACCACAGTGACCTCTGGAGCACTCAAGACAACAGACATAACTTGCATCCTGGTGCCACTCCCTGGCACCTTGGGATAGCCTTCCTCTAAAACCCAGAGGTTGCACATGCCCATCACGTCTTGTGGACTGTGATGAACTTTTCCTCCATCAATGTGTCCAATCCCCTTTTGGAAGCATCTCGGCCAAGTGCCATCACGACATCCTGTGGTAAAAAGTTCCACCAATTAGTTACATGCTGGATAAAGAAATGTTTTCTTTTTGTCTGTTTTAACTCTCTGCCAGTCAATTTTAAAGCATGACCCCTGGCTCTGGTGTTGTGCGAGAGGGAAAAGAACATTCTCTCTCTCTCTCTCTCTCTCTCTCTCTCTGGGGTGTGGGGTAGGGTGCCATCAATATGGCCATCAATATGCTGATGCCATCAATATGCTAATGACGCCCAGCTCTTCCTCTCCTTTCCTCCTGATTCCGAGGAGACAGTCAAAGTTCTGGATTGCTGTCTGGAGGCTGTTGGGAGCTGGATGTGGGCGATCAAGCTGAAACTAAATCCTGATAAGACAGAGGTTCTCCTGGTCCAGAAGTCCAAGACTTGGGTGTTGCACTATCGTCCTGCTCTGAATGGGGTTGTACTCCTTCTGAAGGAGCAGATCCGCAGCTGCTCCTGGACTCCCAGGTAGCAGCTGTGGCCAGGGGAGCCTTTGCTCGGCTTCAGCTGATTCGCCAGCTGCGACCATACCTGGGTCACTCAGACCTGGCCACAGTGACCCCTGCCCTAGTGACATCCAGATTAGATTACTGCAACACGCTCTATGTGGGGCTGCCTCTGAAGACGGTCCAGAAACTGCAACTAGTGCAGAGCGCAGTGGCCCGTGTGGTTGTTGGGGCTCGTCGGTTTGACTCAGTCGGGCGGCAGCTTCAGCGGCTATGCTGGCTGCTAGTTCGTTTCTGGCCTTTTATGCTGACACCAGAGGGCATGGCACTTCTTGAATGTATTTTAATTCAGGATCCAGGTTTTATTGTGTTTATTGTTTTTAAATCTCTTTTATACATATATGTACATCTTATGTTTTTAATATGGTTTTAATTGTGAGCCCTTCATTGGATAGAAAGGCGGGATATAAATTATATAAAATAAATAAATAAATAAATAAACTATCTTGTGGCGTAGCTGGAGGGAGGCGGAGCACTCAGACTGGCAGGGAGCCTCAGTGAGGCGGGCAAGCGGCCCCTCCCTTCTGAGCCGTTCCCGGCGGGGGGAGCAAAACAGAGCCGTATGGCTGCCCCTCTGCCCCCCTCCAGCTATGCCACTGGGCGCACTAAGTATTGCAGGCACCACAATGCACCATGTAAGCAGTCTCTCCCACTTGCTGTTGGAGCAATTCTGGGCAGCGACGGCAACTGTGTCAGCACATTGCAGTTGCCATCACTGCCCAGAATGGCTCTGACGGCGAGTGAAAGGGGCCACTCACACAGTGTGTTGCGACATCTGCAATACTTACTGCGTCCTCTCAGTGTCACCCTCCCAGTTCACAGATTGGAGCTCAGGAGCGGAGGAGCGGGGCAGGAACCTCAAAGATGGCAACTCCAAGGCACATGAGCCATGCTTTTTAAAAAGTGCTCTGAAAGTCTTTCAAAACGCAAAATAGAAGCAGATACCAGAAAACTGGTGCCGTCTGGAAAATAGCGACAGTTGAAACTATGGGAATTATGAGGTCAGAAATTCAAGGGCTGGTCCAGTTTGGAGGAGGAAAACTCCTTCCAGTTTGGGAGTTTCTTCCAGTTTGGGAGGAAAAGCCATCTTGACAGCAACACTGCAACCAAAACGACCGCCAAAACATAAAAAGTTGGACCTCAATAGCCAGCGCCACTGAATAAACTGGCCCCCTGCAGGCCAGTCACAGCTTCTTGCAGCCCTCTGGTTTCTTTTCCAAGCACATTTCAATGAAGAGAACCTGCTTGATCTCCCAATTCAGTCCAGTTTGCTCTTGGTGGCAGGCAGCCCCACACTGCAGTCTCTCCTCTGTTACCTGCACATGCCCGATCTCGGAAGCTAAGCAGGGTCAGGCCTGGTTAGTACTTGGATGGGAGACCGCCTGGGAATATTGGGCGCTGTAGGCTTATACCATAGTCTTTCAAGACTGAAGGTTGCCAACCAAACCTCCGGGAATGATTTCATTGCCTGGAGGCTTGCAAGGCTCATGGCCCCCAGGCTTGACCAGTGCCCCAGCTGGGCCCTGCAGCCTCTCCTCTCTCAGGGGGCCGGACTACACATACAGCAGAATTAGCTGGTACAGTCTGGAAGTGATGATGCATCAAAGAGGTGCACCACTTTGGATGGCAGGCAGGGAGTCACTTTTGTGAACACTTTCCAATGTGAAAAACATCCTGCAAACAGAGCATCATCACTGCAGGCAAAGAGCTGGTCTAGAATCTTCTTGCTATGCTAGTTTTCTACTTGCAGGGAAATATGGGGGAGCATTTGAAGGTGGGGTCTCCCACCTGCTGTTCTGCCTGCCCATTTGAATGGGGCATGTGCTGGAGAACTTCAAATGCTTTGATTGGCATTCCAGGCATGACAGTCTCTGACTTGTTCCTTTGCTGTAACGTCATCTCTCAGCCTGAAAGGGGACTGGGGGTGGCACCATGACTGTTGGCAACACAAGCACTTTCCAAAAGCAACAGCAAGAGGCATGCAAGGTGGACTCCCTCCAGGCAGAGGGTTGCAGGGTTCCCAGACACAGTCAAGTTCCTGATGGCGCCTCTTCCAGTGATGCTGGCCAAGAGGTTCAGGAGGCAGGTGAGTAGATGGTCTGCAGGGTGTAGAGAGAGGGAGAGATAATTTCTCCACTCCTAACACCAGAAACCAGAGCCACTCAATGACATGGATTGGCAGAAGGGCACAGACAGTGCATAACCAGCTGGTACTGTGGAATTGGCTGCTACAAAAGGGGGTGATGAAACCTTGGCTGAAACAGACATGACAGCCCCCCACAAAATGTTT
Source organism: Tiliqua scincoides (assembly GCF_035046505.1). NCBI lineage: Eukaryota > Metazoa > Chordata > Lepidosauria > Squamata > Scincidae > Tiliqua > Tiliqua scincoides. The sequence continues at coordinate 1,389,917 of NC_089822.1, forward strand.
TTAGCAAATTGCCGGTATCCAAGACATGTAGAAGGGCTGTGCTACTGAAACCCAGAGCTGCATATACTGTAGTTGGGCAAACATGATAAACATTCCACACCAAACCAACCCATGCGCCACACTTAAAAAAAGACAAGAAAAAAACTGCATTCTGTGACATGGATAAGTCCAGGAGCTTGCAGATGTGCTTATTGTGCTAAATAGTTGAGGAGGGCAGCAATCTGCACAGAACTGAAAGCCCTCCCCCTTGGAAGCCCCACCCACTCCTGGCACTGCCCTCCATATTTTGAAATTATTTCTGCTGCCCAAAAGGACAGGACTTTTTTCCTCCAAGGAAATCTAGGACTCTGGGACTCTGCGCCCACTCATTACGGAACTGAACTGCTACCAATAGTGCCCACTCACAGCCAGGAGAGGGGCGGGCTGGCTGACTGTAAAAGGAACAGGGAGACCCAAGGAAGAAATGGTCATGAACTGAAAGCAGCTGTTCCAGAAAGATCTTCCAGAAATATCCTTATAACCGGGGAGTCAAACTGAATCTGAGGCCCAAAACCTGTTCAGAGACGCGAACTGGAATAGGAGCCAAACCTAAAGTCTCTCTGCTGCTTTAAACTAGAACTAACCCCCAAAACGCAAAACAGGATGACTGGTTCAGTAATCAAACCCTTTGCTTGCACTTGGAGGATGCTCTCTGGCTTATTTTGCTGAGTTTATGTCCTCTTTGTGCAGGGTATTTTGTTGTCAAAATTCTTTGCAAATATGCAAAACAAACAGTTTAAAAATAGTATCCTCTCCCCAACTCCAGCTGTTGTCTTCACTGTACAGAGTTTGACGTTGCTTTGTGTGAAATGTACCTAATGTCCTGAACCTGTCTGAGCCTAGTGCTGCCTGGGCAAATGTTCTGCCAGGGCTAGGCACTTACTGGCTGTCACAAAAGGTGACATACCAGAGCATGCAGGTTGGCCACTGGCCCCATTAAGGATACACAGTGGGTTGCAGGGGGGAATGGGGCGGGCAGTAGGGGTGGGGAGGAGAGTGCAGTGGGACCAGTACGGGGGCAAACCTCCTTCCTGGGCTCAATTTGCCTTCACAGGTCCATGCAAACTTCTGCCAGCGATCTCATTAGTGCAGGTCCATGTAGACCCCCCAGGACGGCAGGGGCTTCTCTGTTGACATGCTCCAAGGAGGTCTCTGGAGGTCAAATCTCCCCCATGGGATGTAGCAGGCACCACTGCTTCACCACAGAAGACGTTACATATACGTCATATAAAAGACGTATAAAAGAGCCCTGCCACATCTTGCCAGCAAAGCAACCTGCTTCCTTATGCTCCAACCCAGGAAACCTACTTGCAGGAATGGACAGCAACAGTCCCCGCCTGCTGTCAAAAATAGTATGGAGCTGCCTAACACGGATCCAGTCCATTGATTCGCCTTGACCAAAATGGTCTCCTTGGACTGGCAGTGGCACTTTGGGGCTCCAGTAGAGCCTCCCTTCACTTGCCGCTGCCTGAACTTTTAAAGTGCTGATCCGGAGACGGAGCCTGCTGGGACTTCTGTCTGCGAAGCATCTGCCCCGGAACTATGAAGTCTTTCACACCTCGACCCCAACAGCTGGTATTCAGTGGCAAATTGCCTCTGTATGTACGTACGGAGTATACATACTCTGTACGTATACATACATACTCTGTATGTATGTACGGCATTTGGGCCTCTTCAGCCTAGAAAAGAGACCCCTGAGGGGGGACATGAACAAGACACACAAAATTATGCACAGGAAGGATAAAGTGGATAGAGAGATGCTCTTTACACTCTCACATAACACCAGAACCAGGGGACATCCACTAAAACTGAGTGTTGGGAGAGTTAGAACAGTCAAAAGAAAATATTTCTTTACTCAGCGTATGGTCGGTCTGTGGAACTCCTTGCCACAGGATGTGGTGAAGGCATCTGGCCTGGATGCCTTTAAAAGGGAATTGGACAAGTTTCTGGAGGAAAAATCCATCACGGGTTGCAAGCCATGATATGTATGTGCAACCTCCTGATTTTAGAAATGGGCTATGCCAGATGCAAGGGAAGGCACCAGGATGCAGGTCTCTTGTTATCTGGTGTGCTCCCTGGGACATTTGGTGGGCCACTGTGAGATACAGGAAGCTGCACTAGATGGGCCTATAGCCTGATCCAATGGGGCTGTTCTTATGTTCTTAACTACAATTCCCAGAATGCCTTGCAGGTCTTCTTGTTATCTGGTGTGCTCCCTGGGGCATTTGGTGGGCCGCTGTGAGATACAGGAAGCTGCACTAGATGGGCCTATGGCCTGATCCAGTGGGGCTGTTCTTATGTTCTTAACTGCAATTCCCAGGAAGCCTTGCAGGTCTTCTTGTTGTCTGGTGTGCTCCCTGGGGCATTTGGTGGGCCGCTGTGAGATACAGGAAGCTGGACTAGGTGGGCCTATGGCCTGATCCAGTGGGGCTGTTCTTATGTTCTTAACTGCAATTCCCAGGAAGCCTTGCAGGTCTCTTGTTATCCGGTGTGCTCCCTGGGGCATTTGGTGGGCCGCTGTGAGATACAGGAAGCTGGACTAGATGGGCCTATGGCCTGATCCAGTGGGGCTGTTCTTATGTTTCTTATGTGCCAATCCATCCCTGTACTTTGTGGGTTTAACTGCAAGAGAAAGGAATAATGGACCCTGACCAAAACAAGAGCTGGAGCGGGTTCCCATCGTTTGGGAGGTGGTGAGCAGCTTCCTCTAGCAGTATCCGCCACTCAGATGCATCTGTGAGCACCTTTTCTCCTTATGGGTTCCAGATGTTGTACAAGTTGTAGCCTCTCTCCCCGCCCAGTGACCCAGCATTTGCCGCAGATTGCATAGCAGATATTTTGCCTTTGCTGTCCCCCAGAGGGAAATCGCAAAGCCATCATCTTCCAAAGATGGCAGATCAGCCCTGACCTTTAACTGTGCTTCTGTGTAAATGCAAAGCATAAAACTTGTGGCTACTCAATTTCCATGTGGAGTCACAGACCATCCCTCCTTTCCAGATGTACTGACATTCCCTGGGGATGGTTGGGAACTCACACCCAGGGAGAGGGAAGAGATGCTGTTTTTCTGGACCCCAACCATGGAGAAGAACTGAATGGATGCTGCCTTGCATGCTGGAAGAAGGATGGGATACTGCTGTGATACTTCAGAACCCTGAATGGTGACCAGCATGGGACACATTTGCTGGCCTGCGTGAACCTCTGAACTGTGAGGTGCCTTCATCTCCCTCAGCATCACCGTGTCTGCGTGTCTGCATCCTTCCAAATTCAACTCAATCCTGGACAAATTCCTAGCAAAGTGGAAAAGAAACTGAAAAGATTTTTGATAAATGATTGAAGGACAAACAACTGCTCCCAAAAGCAAAATATGTCTTATTTTTCTGAAAATGAGGATTACTGGTGGGGGGTGGGGAATATGCCATCTGGATGGAAATCCTGACTGGAAAACATGAGAACACAAATCCTTGCAGTTTCCTTGCAAAACAAGGTCTCCAGGCAAATTTCTGAGCTGATTGAAATGTTCCTAATTTTTATTTTTAAAAAAAAAAACATGCAAATTTGCATCCTAATTTCAGCATTATCTTTGCCTCCTCCTCTCCACAACCTAATGAAGCATGTTAAGTTGATTTTAATTTATACCAAAATAAAATAAAGCATCATCCAGGGTTTTATGTGTGTTTGTGAGTGAAATATATCACACCTGGCAAGATTTCTGGATATATCAAGAAAAAAATGTGATTTTGTGTGTGTTTTTTTTACAGCTGGGGGAGTGATCTTTGAATGATTAGGAATGTTTTGCATATAACCAGAAGGCTGTTCTAAGAGCTCTCTGTAACTCTATTCTCCTTTTAAGGCAGTCAGATGTTACTTGGGCCACTGGTAATGATTGAAGGTATCCCTGAATTAATTTAATTAATTTTATTTATTAGATTTATATTCTGCCTTTCTCCCCAAAGGGTACCCAATTCTCTTTCTTTCTTTCTTTCTTTCTTTCTTTCTTTCTTTCTTTCTTTCTTTCTTTCTTTCTTTCTTTCTTTCTATTTCACCAACACATTTTTCTCCACAGCAGATGACATGTGAACGAACAGCCCAAATCCAGGTCAGCAGTTCTGCAAGTCAGACAACTCCAAAGACTCTCTGTGTGAGGGAACTGCTGTAACCAACTGTCCAAAAGCCAGAAGGTGAGACAGTGGAGTGCACCGTCTTGAGAGGAGGTACTACCCTTCCTGCCACTGCTGAAAAGGCCCTGTCCTGCATCTCCATCCTTCAGAGGCACCCAGACCAGGGATTCCAAGAGCCCTATCCTATGTATGTCTACTCAGAAGTAATCCTGGGGCCTTGTGCTCATCACTTATTGCTCAGCCTTGGTATTAAGTGCCTGCCTTTGACTGGGTCTCTGTGCAACTCTGTTGGTTGGTTCCAGAGTCTGTGTTCAAGTCTCTAAATTATAGTCATTCATATTGTACATTCAAAATTGTACATTGTCACCTTCACCTGCAGCCAGGAGTGGTACAATCCTCAGATATCAGTTCAAGACTCTACCAGTCCATTCCCACCTCATTCTCTTGCATGTGTAGTTCAGGCTCTAAGTAACACCTCAGCCTTTTGCCTCTCTCTGGTTACCAAAAAGAGAAGTTTGGAGGCAAAAACTTGCCTTGTCACTCTGAGCAGTGCTCAGGTGAGCAACATGGGAATACCAAACCTGCATGCATTGATATGTGTGTGAGATCCCACTCCCTTCACGCCATGCATTGATGTCCCCACACATGCTGCTTGAACAGGGGCTTTGGAAACACTTCCTTGGGTGCCAGATATGAGGGAGGCCTGCTGGGCCCACAGCAGTAATGAAGCAGCAACCAGGCATAAGCCCAAAGGTAGAAGTTCTCCATTGCTGTCAGCAGGATTGTGCAGGCAAGGAATGGACCCTCCAGCCACTCAGTGAGAAGGATGAAGAGGTGTGCTGATGGCCACCCACTTGTGCTCCTGGGAAAACTGCCCACCACCTGACTGTAATTGAATACAGGGAGAGATGTCCCTGTCTGGCCACATCATGTTGAAGCGACATCAGCTTGATGGTGATGTCAATTGCGCTCTATTGACAAAGGAGATATTGATTTGTTCACTCTACCCAAGTGCAAACACATCATCGTCTGCCACGCGCCACTAATGCAAAATGTCTCATTAGCTGATTTGCTTCTTTGCTTTGGGAAGAACTCACAAGAATAGCAACAAATCTCTGCACAGAAGGAGGAGTTCTAGTTATCTGCGAAAAGATGTGAACTTTCTACAAATTTCAAACAGGTGGGAAGGAGTCTTGACAGTGAAAAGAGATGCTGGGGCTGATCCCAGCCCAGCCCCAGAGTAAGCTCTGCCCTTTGCTTATCCCACAGCCTGTCACTGCCTTTTCTTAACCTCATCTTGCTTATATTCCCCCTTCTCTAACACATGTGTGTGTGTGCCTTCATTGTCTGGTCTGGCGCAGGGAGCTGATCACTAAGACGCAGCTTACAAGAGCAGTGAAAACTGTTTCTCCAGTTGTGTCTCAGGGGAAAGCACAATCCCTTTGGCATATTGATGCTAGGCTGGTACCTCTCCTGGGTCGATTCTCCTTGCCTGCAGTGCCACCTACTGGCAGGGTCCACTGTGGATTCCAGGAAAGGTTTTGGAAAGGGGGAAGGGAACTAGATGGATGGATTCAATTTACTGGTGAACCTGGGCAAAAGGCTCCCTCCTGCCAGCACAGTTGGCAACCACCAGGAAATGTATTGACAGCAAGATTTAAAAAATAAACACAGAAAAGCCAGCTTTTTCCACAACAAGCAAATTCAATCTGTAAAGAGGTTTGAAACAGTGGTTTCTGTTAGTGGCGACACTAGGATTCGCGTCGCCTGGTGCGGGAGGCCTGTGCGTCACCCCATATAGTGGGCGGGGCAACACCCCAGGTGGGCGTGGTGATGTACCATCGCCCCGCCCCCACCGGTTTTTTGGCTGTACCTTTTGATAGAACACAGATATTTCAATGTGGTTTGTTTCATTGCATTCTGCTTGAATTCTGATTTTAGTGATTTTGAAAACTTGTAGAGTCTCACCCCCCCCCCCCCCGTCAACTTACTAACACCTTATTGCAGCAGTTCTCAAACTTTTAGCACTGGGACCCACTTTTTAGAATGACAATCTGTCTAGGACCCATTGGAAGTGATGTCATGGCCAGAAGTGACATCATCAAGCAAATCAAAATAAATAATTATAAATAATTAAATTAAAATAAAATAATTAAATAAGGGGGAGCCAGTCCTGTTCCACCAAGTGAATCTACTCTGAAGTAAGTCCTATAGTGGTCAATGGGGCTTACTCTAAGGAAAGTGTGGGTAGGATTGCAGCCTATGAGCCCAAGCCTATGCATGTCTACTCTGAAGTAAGTCCCATAGTGGTCAATGGAGCTTACTCTGTAGTCTGCCTGCAATAATCCCCCCCCCCCAAAAAAAAAGAATCCATGAAATCTTCAGCCCACCCAGTGCCCAGTTTAAAGTTCTTCTATTTCAGGCACATGAGAATAAAGACCCACCTGGCTTTGCAAGTGCAAAATAGAAAACTTTCCCCTTACCATTCAAACCTCTTTTTTGTTATTTTTTGGGGGAGGGGGGAGGCTGCCTTCTGTTGCACTCCAGCTCCATCGGATCAGGACCCTTCTGGTGTCCTCACATTCCCCTTTGCCTGGCCTGACCACCAGCCAAGGCACGTCTGCCTACTTGTGAGTAAACACGACATGAGGCTGCTTTGCTTCCCATAGGGCTCCATAGACTGGGAGGGAGGCAGCTGGGAGGGAGGAACCTCCTTCTCAGGTGTTTTTGGGGGCTGCACTCATTGGATGAGGACCATTCTGATGTTCTTGGAGCCTCTCAGCCTGCCTCGACTAAGGCAAGTCCGGCTACTCGCTCAGACTTGCAGCTGGGAGGGGGGAGCTTCTTGGGTGTTTTTTGGGGGCTGCATTCATTGGATCGGGACCATTGTGGTGTCGTTGGATTCTGCTAAGCCTGCCCTTTCCAACGAATTATGGCAAGTATGCCTACCCGCGAGTAAACGCGCGATATGGCTCACTTTCACTTTCCATAGGGCTGCATGCATTTTTTCCTTCCGGTTTTTTGACCATAACTTTTGAACAAAAGGAGCGATTTCAATTCTGTTTTTTGCACTGCACTCCTCCGGCCATTCCACATCCAATGGTGTATGGTTGCGGTAGCTCCTAATGCAGTAAAGTTAGTACATTCTCCCCCAGGGGGCGCCATCCCCCCCGTGCATCACCTGGTGCGGCCCGCACCCGCCCCCCGCACCCCCTTAGCGACACCAGTGGTTTCTGTGAAGCTGGTGAATCCACATGTTCAGGTCAGCTGGTGGAGTGCCAGAAAGCAGAATCCCATTGGAGCAGGCGTTAAAAGCCCTTTCCAAAGCATGCGCTTAAGAGATGAATGACTGGAGCCTGCAAGGTGGTTCCAGGAAGGGGTTTAGGTGACCATTGGAGGGGAAGGACAATCCCTTTCTCAAGCAGCCCCTCAGGTGGTCTCCTGGGTCCCTTCTGCTTTTCTGGGCTCAAGGCATGCTGGAATGGCTGATCGTCGGGGGTCCCTAGTGAAAGTTTTCCCAGGTTCGGACTGCTGAGCTGAGCATTTCAAGTATTTTCTCCATAAGAAAACGTTCATTCTCTCTCTGAGGTGATGCAGATTCAAAGAAAGTCATTTCTGTGGATGTCTGTTATCAGGCCTTTTGATGTTGTGCAAGGTATTGCAGCACACTTCCGGCACAAGGGCCAGAAGCAGCTCTTTTCCTGCTGACATGGTCTTGCTTTATTTCCCCCAGCCCACCCTTTGTCAGAGATGGAAGGCAAGAAATTATCCTGAGGGCTGAAGGTGGTAGGATGGAACTCGGTTTTCTTTGGTCCTCCCACCATTAGATTTGGCTGTGATGGCCACTCTTGACTCATTGGAGCCCAACACTAAGAGCTCTTGGTGTTGCCAATGACACTCTGCCCCTTCTGTGTCACCCTCTATAACAATTTCAGATTTCAGCAATGGCAAACAAATTAGCAATATGGATTAGATTCCTGTGAAACAGTCAGCCCTTCACTGAGCTGCTTTATTTTTCTTCTAAAGAAGAATCTGCTTCCTGTAAAAGCCCCTTTTCTTCTCCCCTTTTCTTCTGCGGCTCTTATTCTGAAACAGAAGGCAGTCTGGACTGACCTCAGCTGGGCCTGGGATTCTGCCTTCTCAGCAGCCAGGGAGAAACTCTGCTCAGAGCCAATTCTGCATTCCTGATGGACAAAGCAAGACACCAACAGCCTGCAGGCACCAGGAGCTGGGGGCAACACAGCACCTTGTTGCCCTTCAGGACACAGGCATAATCTCCAGGATCCTTCCAACAGCCTGTGTGATTGCGCCTGTGTGGGCTGAGGCTGAGTTGCCTTAAGGCCAGTCCTGTGAGCTGGTGGCAGAGGTTCCTCTGACCAAGGAGTTTCTTGGGCTGCTTCCACACCAGACCCCTTTCACAATGTGCTGATGTATCATTGATACATCTTTGTCTGCAGTTAGCTGGCAGCTGGACTGGAGCAGGGGTTCCAGGCAAGCACAAAATGCAGCAATGCCCTGTAGTGGAAGCGAGTCAAGTCTGGGAAAACACAGCAGGAGAGCACAGGAGAAGCTGGACTGCATCCATATGTGGTGGGATTCCCCACCAAAAATGAGTGGATTGAGAAAATCCTCACCTGCCACACAGGGTTTTTGTGAGGACAAAAGGAAGGGAGGAACCATGTACACCCCCTGAGCTCCTTGGAGGAGGAAAGGCAGGATAAACATGTGGAAAATGAATGCATGCATGCATGGCTCAAGGGTGGCGATTCCAGAGGAAAGGGGGCGTGTGGAGTCAGCCAGCTGCACTGTTGGGTCTCTTAGCCATGACTTGCTACTGGCTCACTCTGCATGTGCTCATTTGATGAATTCAGTCGTAGTGTCGTTTTGTTGTGGAGCAGGTTTTTGGAGCTCTACAGAACCCATGAACAGAGTCCAGAGTAGGCTGAATGCACCCATCACTGCCAGTGATGATTTTGTGATGCTCCTTCAGGTCTGTGAAAAAAGAGAAGTGGCATCTGGGTGCCATTTCTGAAACAGTGGCACCAAAGGAAACAATGTGTTTTGGGGTGTCTTGCGCACACACACACACACACACACACACACACACACACACACACACACACACACACACACACATTCAATCCCGTGTAATTGCATAGGATATATTACAGTGTTAAAAAAATTATTTAACCCGTTATCCTTCTCCCCTTGCAGTTCAACCCATTCCACTCATCCCCCCCGCTTGATATTAGTTCCTCTGCCCCCCCCCATACTTGATTCCTTTAAATCAGTGTTCTTCAGCCTTGGGGTCACAACCCCAATGGAGTCATGAAGCCTCAGTTGTGGGGTCATGGCAACTTACAGGAATGAAAGAGATTGAAGACCACCAGACTAGAGCACCACCAGGTAAAGGGGGAGGCATCTGGTGCACCTGTAAATTCTCTCTCGGCCTTGCTCAGGTTCTTAGCAATTGTGCTAAAATAGCTTTCACTAGTGTCAGGCTTCCTGGTAACTTTTTCTGTTATTTCTAGTAAGTATATTTGGTTACAATGAACAGTGCTGAGAGGACATTATGGGGGTGGGGAACGGGTGGGGTAGACAGAGAGGAGGGGGCAGGATTGATAGTGGGTCCCTAGACTCATACTTTGTTTGTTTGTTGGGCTTGTGGCACGAGAAAGGTTGAAGACCACTGCTTTGTAAGGAAGAAGCATGGAAAATGAAAGCTAGACCCATTCAAGGCATAGTAACCACTCACCCTTAGCTGGGTGAGTTTCAGAAATGAGAGCAGATGTTACTGCAAGCTTCTGAGATGATCACGGACCATTTGCTCTTTAGCTGCTAAGTTAACTGCTGGTCTGCGTCAGGTGTCGTGGAGGACTTCCAGCCCTGAAGAATCACACACTCCTGTTGTGCATCCCTCCTCCAAACACACACTTAGGCCCAGTTTGCCAACAGGTCTCCAGAAGCCTCCTTGGGGACTGCAGGCTCTCTACAGATGTCTCCCCTTCTCCAGGAATCCTTGCTGGACCTGGAAGTTGACAGCTCTGCAGAAACTGGATTCTTGAGCTCAGTGGGCTACAGTCGGTTTCAACTCTCACGGCCAACGAGCCTGGCAAGGAGCTTTAATTTGTGTGTTTCAAGGCCAGCCAGTCACAAATGGCAGATGGAGGTTGGCATCAGAGAAGATGGGTGGGACGAAGTCCGCTGAAGAGGTCCCGGGAAGCTAGAGGAAGACAGTAGTGAGCAAGAGGGTGGGGCAGGAAAGGAGAAGGAGGGGCATTCTCATCATCTCCATGACATGTCGTCCCGTCCCTGTCCCCAGTTATGGCCACATTGCCAGTGGTTGCAGAGCAGCTAGGCTGCTGCATGGCATCCCCACTGTGCAAAGCCCTGCACTCCCCCCCCCCCCCACACACACACAATGTCCACACCTGACCCTGATGGCACACTGATGGCACAGTTGCCACCAATATTGAGTTCCCTCTGATGGACACAACCAGGTCAGCCCCAATGCCTGTCCCAGACCCAAGCCTGCCTGCCTGCCTGCCAGGGACTTGAACATGAGTCCCTTGACCAAGCTAGGGCCATGCGTCACCAGGCTTGAAAGCAGGCTGGAGCAGGGTGTCCTACAAGCACCTGGTCCACTGACATGCACGTGCTGTCCTCCACACAGCAGGCCAAATCGGAAGTGTTGTCCAGTCTAGTGCTGGCTACTAGACCTTCTGGCGAGGGCCAGGTTCCAAGGTGGTTTATCTCTGAAGAGCAGGTGCAGGGGAGCGACAGCGGGGGAGGGGGTCTGGCTTGCTTCTGTGCTGGCCTCTGTGCTTATGAACTTCTTGGGGCCACTGTGGAAGGCAAGAGGCCAGTCTAGAGTGACCCCCCTGGCCTGATCCAGCAGGGCTCTTATTTGGAGTGAAGTCTTCACCTTCAGAGGCACGGTGCTTCTGATGCCAGCTGCTGGGGGCAGGGGGCGCAGCAGCAGAAGATGCTGTTACCTTGTTCTCTTTTCCCTATTGGGGACCTTCCAGTAGTGACCGTGTGAAGGACACTGGCGACTAGGAGAAGGACACTGAACATGGTGGAACTGTCTGGCTTGACCCAGTAAGGCTTGTTTCTTGGGTAGGTGCTCTTTCCAACTCAGGAGAAGGCTTATTTCCTCCCCCCGGAATCTTCATTTGGTACTCCAGGGCCAAATGCAGCAGGGGGTTGTCCATGCCAGCCTGGTTGGTGGAAGTGCTTTAAAGCTGGACGTGGATGCCACCGAGGCTTGTCCCTTCTTCTGCCTCTGCACCAGACTCGCCCGTTCAGCCACGTGCCCCGGCATGCCCAAGCATGCTCTCCCGGCACGCTGAAAGTGAGCAGCAGACACGCTCAGTGGGGGATCATTTGGGACCATTATTTCAATTAATTGCACATGTGGCTAAACTAATGCAAAAGAGCGGCTTAGCGCTGGTTACTCAAATCAGGCCCCACCAGTTATATATCCGTGTTGTGCACTGCAAGGGAAACAGCCTACATTTCTGCATAGCTAATGTGTAGGTTGCATGGGGTACATGAATATCTTCCCCGCTCCAGCCTCTTGTTCTTAAAGGGCAGGTTCTCAAAGTGCTCGGGGCTGCCCTGGCTGTTCCACTCTTTGATCTGGAAGCCCTCCCCTCTGGAGCCAATCGTGAATACACAGTGGAAAGGAAGGGACAACTCCTTGCACATGCTCAGAGGCACTCTTATTTTTCAAATGTTTCTCCATGGAATGCTGGTTTTCTATGCTTAGGGTGCTCTTTCCTAGCTGACTTGTCTGTCACTGAACCCCTGGGCCTTCTAGGAGATTCAGGGACCTGGTCATATTAGGAAGAGCCCCGCTCGATCAGCTCAGCAGGTCCAACATCCTGTTTCCTGCGCATGGCCAATCCAATGCTGCTGGGAAAACCATAAAGAGGGTGTGAGGCAACAGAGTGTCTGGACAAAGAGACATTTATTTATATTTATTTTTAAAAATTATGTGTTATGCATTCCCCTCCAGCCAAGAAGTTATGTTACGAGAAAATCCTCCCCCCATTTTGTGTATTTCTGGTTATGCTATTTTGATATCAAGGAACATTTTGTAGGCCTCATTTGTGGATGCCAGCACAAGATGAACTCTGACAGACGGGCCTCGGACTCTTGGTCCTTTGTTTGTGTCCTCGCCACTCCCCTCTGCAGTCACACATCCTGGAAGGAAAATGATCATCTCACTTTGTGACTCTAGTGTAAGGCAACTTGATAACTTACAGTTTGTGTTTGCTTTCCTGAAGGCATTTCCAGTAACTTTTGTATTTTGTACCAAAACATGGGATTACTGTATTTTGCATTAACTTTTGTAAACCTCATTTTAAGTTGCCTCATTCAGAAACAAACATTCAGAAACAAAGCAGGTGCAAATCATTTCCATTTTGCTGGAGGTGCTTTGCTCCTGCTATTTCTGAATGTTCCAAGCCTTGGGGAGCTCTGTGGAGGGCTGCGCAGGGCCCTCTCCACCTCCTGCAGCCTGCCGCAGCCCTGCCTACATAATGTAAGTCAAAAGCCCCACCACCTCCCCTTAGCAATGTGATCCTGGAGATCGCATTGCTGCACTAGCCCCTCCCCCACAAGAACTTACTGAGGGAGTAAAACTTCCTCAAAGTTTGAGAACCACTGGAGTAGCCTGTTAAAAGTACAGATCTGCAACATTTCCCCAAAGGCATTCATGCACCATCATGTCTAGTATATTAACATTAAAATACTGAAATGAATGGGGACCCACCTGAAATTGGCTCGTGACTCACCTAATGGGTCCCAACCCACAGTTTGAGAAACACTGTCTTAAACCTTCATAAGGTAGAGGTTGTCACTATAACCTTGTCACTCTCCTGAGTGTCCAGACACAGGGTCACTTTCCGGGGTGCACAAACACGCTGCTCACAGAAACTGCTGCTCATAGACCAGACACCCAGACAGGTAGCTATGCTTTGCACTTTTTCACTTCTCTCCCCCTCCCCCATTATCTGTCCTCTCCATCTTTATCTAGCAGCTGGGATGGGCAGAACAGGGACTCCTGAAATCCTTCCCTACAATCCCCCCTTTTCCTGATTTCTTCGGATGCACCAAATATACTTGCATTACACTGCACTCACCACTACAGGACACTCTGGTTAGGGCATTACAATAGGCCTTTGTTAAGTCTTTTTAATAAAACTGTAAGCATTTGTTGGAAGATTTCCCTCAGTCTCTTACTGAAGTATAAGGATTTTCTACAGAATGCTGGTTTTGCATCCAGTCTTAAGGTCCCGTGTTCCAAAAGGGTAGTGTAATACTTCCCCTAAACAAAAAGAAGTAACATACCAATTGGTGGAGAACATGGCAGACATGTGTCAGTCGTTTCACACTTGAAAAGAGTTAACATGAGATCAGTTGGTAGTTCTGCAGATATCCTTTTGAAAAGTCTGGCAAAGCTAGGAAAAACCTTCCTAAGAGTAATAGGAAGAAAGCATAGAAACTTTTATTAGGAACATAGACTTAGGAAACTCTAGATTCATAGACTTGTCATATTTGAAGTAGGGTGCAGTACCTAAAAGCAGACCAGGGAAAATTTACACCCATGGTCCCGGTTAACAGTCTGCAAGAATCGAACCCTCCATAATTACTTGTAAGGAGACTGATCAGAGTGCCTGGAGTGCAGGCCAGGGAAATTAAATGTTTTTGGGTTGGTCAGGAGCCCGCAAGATCAATCCCTCCTGTTCTTTTGGATGGTAGTAACTGTGGCAGGACAGTGAATAATATGTCTTTTGCTCTTAGAACTGCTAAAAGTGACCTGACCAGGCAATTTCAGCATTACACAAATGAACATGCCATTTATGCCATGGAAAGGAGAAAGCCGGGGGAAGAGTACGCAGAGGCTCATCAATACAAACAGGAAAAGAGCAAGCAGAAGGAGGCTCTAGATCAGACTAGAAAGTGGTCAATGCACGACCCAAGGCCAACAAAACAAACTGGCAGTAAGCCAGGGAAGTTGCTAGAACCAAATATTGCCGTTAAAAGAGGCTTTGAACTCCCATAAGGCAGCTAGTGCAGCAGTCTATGGGAGCGGAGCTGGGGAGATTTTGGAACCAGAGCAAATCTTGCCCCTTGATTGGGTGCTGGAGTCTCCATTTAACCCTCATTGAGAAGGGGAGACACAGTGCCCTGGCAACCCTATCGCTACGTGGCACATTGTGGTTAATAATATCACCAGTGAAGTACGAGTAGTTTATGCCTCACGGCAACCCTCAGAATTAGAAGCTGTTGCCAAATAATTAGGTTCTTTAACAAAAGGTAACTGCTTTGGTTGGATGTTCTGAGTTCCACTGGCGTAGCTAGAGGGGGGGCGGTACACTAGGTTTTGCAGGGAGCCTCCCCACAGTGTGCAAACAGCTCCTCCCCTCCCCTTTGGAGCCATGTGGGTGTCGGGGGGGGAATGGAGGCGAATGGCTCCCAAGGGGAGGGGAGGAGCCACTTGCGCAGTGCAGGGAGGCTCCCTGCAAAACTTGGTGTGCCGCCCCCCCTCTAGCTACGCCAGTGCTGAGTTCACAGGTGTTACCCCAATTTAACGGGGACGGACCTCACTCCCCTGGCCCAGCGATGTGCCAAGGGCACCGTGAAGCTCTGGATAGTCTTGTGGCTGCCCAGAACTTACATGGCCTGGAAATGCTCCCTTGGATGAGACTGGTTTTGAAACCAGGCACCCCAATGCCAAAAATCTATCACCACTGAACAATATGAAAATGAGAGTCCAGATGCTTTCTTGGAAAGAAGGAAATGAACGGCCATGCTGGCTGAGGCAGTCCCCCAGAGAGGGGGGCAGGATGACTTTGATATGCCAGATTTCACTTCTGGCGCTTACGACGCATTCAATAAGCAACCTAAACTTCATATTGGTTGATCAGTACCACCCATCTGACCTACCGTATTCTGCAACTCAAGCTTGACTGGAATAGGGTGTGCAACACATAAACAAAGGGAGATTCACGGGGAGTGGGAGGTGGGGTTGGGATGTGGCAGTTATGCCGGATCCCAGCACCCATTCCCAGGGAATTCAGAGCGACTTGAAGCTGCTCCACTCTCCTCAGAGTTGTGCCACAGGAGGTGGACCAGAGCGCCTTACCCAGGGGTAAGGGGAAAAGTTTCCCCTTGCCCCTGGCTGAGCCGATTCTGTCCCCTATCCTGCGCTGGATACAGTGCAAGCCTCTTGGCTTGCCTGTTCCAGCGCAGGATAGTATTGTGTCCTTAATCGTGTTTCTTCTACAGGAGCTAAGTAATGACTCTACATCGGTATACATTTTATTTGGTTTTAATACTAATGAGGCATTTCTTTTTATAGTGTAAGGATTGTCATGACAAATTTGATTTATTTACATTCTTGGCTGATCTACATGCAAGTAATAAGGTAATATATGTTATATGTTTGCCTTGTGTGTGGTATGAAAGAAGTGCTTTGTCCTTGTCCATGGGTGTCAAACATAAGACCCGGGAGCCAGATGCAGCCCGCGGAAGCTTTTTATCCGGCCCTCAGGCTCTCATCTACTGAGCAATGCTGCTCAGGTGTCACTGCTGAAGGGCAGCCTATGTGAAAATTGGGCTCTTTCATATCTTGAAATATGATCAGGATTTGTGTATTTTCTCTTCTCTTTGCAGCTAATGAGTTCCTAAGTAAGAAAAAAGTGCTTATTTTTTTTTATTAGGACTCGTTTAATGACATCAATTCCTGCCTAATGACATCACTTCCGGCCCTCAGCAGGCATCACGAATGCTCTTCAGCCCTCAGTATGATACAAGTTTGACAACCCTGTCCTTGTCTGTCTTTGTCCTTGTTTGTTTGGTTCTATCATTAAGTCTGTACCAGACTGAAGTCTATACCAGGCTAAATAGAGCCCACATGGTTCTAGATTTTCTTTTTTTTTTAACAGGCCTGATATTTGTTGCAACACTTTCTTTTATATCTTTTTTGTATATGGAGTTCATTTTTGATACCATGTTCCATCTACTTTTAAAAATGAAAGGTCTACTAGTAATACTTATAACTTTTTCATATTCTGCTATCTTTTATTTTAATGAATGTCAATTAGAATTAAATTTAAAAATGGTATTCATTGTTGATATTAGTTCCATATCTGCAAGCCTGGAGAGTGGAAGGATAGACCACCACCAGAGTGCCTGCTGAAACATCACCCTCAACAGACACTTTTACCATCAATCAATCAATCAATCAATCAATCAATCAATCAATCAATCAATCAATCAATCAACAGTATTTATATACCGCTTTTCAACTAAAAGTTCACAAAGCGGTATACAGAGAAAAATCAAATAACTAAATGTTTCCCTGTCCGAAAAGGGCTCACAATCTAAAAGATGCAAAAGAACGCCAGCAGACAGCCACTAGAACAGACAGTGCTGGGGTGAGGTGGGCCAGTTACTCTCCCCCTGCTAAAAAGAGGAGCACCCACTTGAAAAAGTGCCTCTTACCCAATTAGCAGGGAAATTAATGGGCATTATGAGGGTCAGAACGATGTCAGCCCTCCCAACGCTCAGTCAAGCCCAATGGATATAAATTTCAATTGGCTCCAATGCTAATTTGGCATTCCAGCCCAGAAGGATATACGGTTTGGGTGATAATAAATTCTGAAATCCAGATTGTACGAATGGCCAAACTGCATTGCCTTTATATATGTATAGGTACAAACCCAACAGATCTGCCTCATACGTGTTGTGAACCAAGGAAGATGTATCCTGAGATGCAACACACAAGAAGATGATTTCCATGATGAGAATGTAAATAGAGCTTAAAGTATTTGTTTCATTAGTATAGGTTATTCTAAATGCGTGTACTCTTGTTTCGTTGAGCCAAGATACACAAAGCCACAGAGCTAAACAAACGATACCGAGCTAAACAAACGCATCCGTAAAGCAGCTACCATGTTTTCCAGACTCACAAAGAGAGTCTGGTTCAACAAGAAGCTGACGGAACATACCATGATCCAGGTCTACAGAGCTTGCGTCCTGAGTACACTTCTGTACTGCAGCGAGTCATGGACTCTTCGCTCACAACAGGAGAGGAAACTGAACGCTTTCCACATGCGCTGCCTCCGACGCATTCTCGGCATCACCTGGCAGGACAAAGTTCCAAACAACACAGTCCTGGAACGTGCTGGAATCCCTAGCATGTATGCACTGCTGAAACAGAGACGCCTGCGTTGGCTTGGTCATGTCGTGAGAATGGATGATGGCCAGATCCCAAAGGATCTGCTCTATGGAGAACTCGTGCAGGGAAAGCGCCCTACAGGTAGACCACAGCTGTGTTACAAGGACATCTGAGCGGCCCGCTTGGAGGCAGGCTGTGCAGCATGGCCTTTCCCAGTTTGAAGAGACACTTTGCCAACAGTCTGAGGCAAAGAGGCAAAGAAGGAAGGCCCATAGCCAGGGAGACAGACCAGGGACAGACTGCACTTGCTCCCGGTGTGGAAGGGATAGTCACTCCCGAATTGGCCTTTTCAGCCACACTAGACGCTGTGCCAGAACCACCTTTCAGAGTGTGATACCATAGTCTTTCGAGACTGAAGGTTGCCAATACAATACAAGTACTCTTGTTTAACCCGAGACATCATGAAATATTTTCACATCATAAGAACAGCCCCACTGGATCAGGCCATAGGCCCATCTAGCCCAGCTTCCTGTATCTCACAGCGGCCCACCAAATGCCCCAGGGAGCACACCAGATAACAAGAGACCTCATCCTGGTGCCCTCCCTTGCATCTGGCATTCTGACATCTTCTCATACATTGGTGTCCTCTAGACCCAAGGAGGGGGAGAAATGACTTGATCTTTCACTCTCTATCACACTGATGCCATGCGTGTGCTTTGTTCTGTTTTTGTTCTACTTTACACTAAGAAATCATGACTGCCTTAGCATTATCACCTGCAGTGAGCTCCCAGGCAGAGTCAGTACTACTAACTCCAACCAACACACCTCCAATCCATCTTACTGGTGAGCTGGTCAAGTCCAATGCTACATGGACCTAACTTCCAACCAACTCTGGTTCAGACCTGAAGGCGGTTCCTGCCTGCGCTCCTCTGAACTGAAACAAATGGTGGAGGCAACTTGGCTGAGAAGGAGACCGAACCTCTTTTCCTCAACCTGTATACATCTACTGGATGGAGACATGGCAAAGTAGAGGCTATTCCGAGGTCCATCGCCACACACCCCAGATAAACAGATGGAGGTTACAACACGGGAGGTACACGCTTCTCAGGTCCATGATGTACAAAACGTCGCCTGGAAGACATTTGCTGGAAGATGAAGACAACTTCAGTCGCCTGATGCTGAAAGATATGTTGGAGTTGGGCCTCCTGAGGGGACTCCTGCCAGAGGAATAATGAGCTGTTAATTGGCATGCATGATTTATTTGGATGAAGTTATTTTATGGTACTATTTCATTTTCTATCCTCTCTCTCTTTCTATGTTTATTAAATTTGTGTGGAACTACAGACCTAAAGTTCTCCAAGCCCAAGGAGGGAAATCCTGTTACGAGAAGATCTTCCTCCCATTTTATTGTATTTCTGGCTATGCTACTGACATCAGGAAACATTTTACAGACCTTCGTATATGGATGCCAGCACAAGATGAACTCTGACATCTTGGACTGTCTTGGAACTCTGAACTCTGAACCTTGGACTCTTGTGTCCTCCCCCCTCCCCTCCACAGTAACACATTCTGGAAGGAAAATGATCATCTCACTTTGCGCCTCTAGTGTAAGGCAACTTGTCATCTACAGTTTGTGTTTGCTTTCCTGAAGGCAATTCCAGTAACTTCTGTATTTTGTACCAAAACATGGGATTACTGTATTTTGCATTAGCTTTTGTAAACCTCATTTTAAGTTGCCAGACATTCCCTGGCACGCGGATGTCTCTCTGGCACGGGTGCATCTCAGTGGGGATAGGGGGCTGTGCACTTGGTGAACTCTTGTGTTGAGAAGTGTTGGGAGATGTTTGTCGTGGCCTTCAGAGTTGTTCTGGCCTTGCTTCCTAAGCACTGGCACTCGGCGCCTCTGAGCATGGGTGGTAAACCTCCAGAAGGATCTCTCCAAACTGGGAGACTGGGCAGCAAAATGGCAGATGTGTTTTGATGTAAGTAAATGTAAAGTCATGCACATATTCTAATGGGTTCTGAGCTGTTTGTGACAGATCAGGAGAGGGATCTTGGGGTGTCGACCCAATGTGCAGTGGCAGTGACAAACACAGCAACCAAAACAATTATTGGGCTGGGGCACCTCCCTGACGAGGAAAGGCTACAGCATTTGGGGTTCTTCAGCCTAGAAAAGAGGCACCTGAGGGGGGACATGATTGAGACATGCACAATTATACAGGATAGAGAGACACTCTTTTCCCTCTCACGTAACACCAGAACCAGGGGACATCCACTAAAATTGAGTGTTGGGAGAGTTTGGACAGACAAAAGACTCAGCGTGTGGTTGATCTGTGGAACTCCTTGCCACAGGACATGGTGATGACATCTGGCCTGGATGCCTTTAAAAGGGGATTGGACAAATTTCTGGAGGAAAAGTGCATCACAGGTTACAAGTAATTTTTTTACAATTTTAAGACATTTTTTACAATTTTGAGACATACAAAATTATGCAGGGGATGGACAGAGTGGATAGGGAGATGCTCTTTACACTCTCACATAATACCAGAACCAGGGGACATCCACTAAAATTGAGTGTTGGGCAGGTTAGGACAGACAAAAGAAAATATTTCTTTACTCAGCGCGTGGTCGGTCTGTGGAACTCCTTGCCACAGGATGTGGTGCTGTCGTCTAGCCTAGACGCCTTTAAAAGGGGATTGGACAAGTTTCTGGAGGAAAAATCCATTATGGGGTACAAGCCATGAGTGTATGCGCAACCTCCTGATTTTAGGAATGGGTTAAGTCAGAATGCCAGATGTAGGGGAGGGCACCAGGATGAGGTCTCTTGTTATCTGGTGTACTCCCTGGGGCATTTGGTGGGCCGCTGTGAGATACAGGAAGCTGGACTAGATGGGCCCTTGGCCTGATCCAGTGGGGCTGTTCTTATGTTCTTAACTACAATTCCCAGGAAGCCTTGCAGGTCTCTTGTGATCTGGTGTGCTCCCTGGGGCATTTGGTGGGCCGCTGTGAGATACAGGAAGCTGGACTAGATGGGCCTATGGTCTGATCCAGTGGGGCTGTTCTTATGTTCTTAACTACAATTCCCAGGAAGCCTTGCAGGTCTCTTGTGATCTGGTGTGCTCCCTGGGGCATTTGGTGGGATGCTGTGAGATACAGGAAGCTGGACTAGATGGGCCTATGGCCTGATCCAGTGGGGCTGTTCTTATGTTCTTATGTTCTTAAGTCATGATAGTTTTGTGCAAGCTCCTGATTTTAGAAGTGGCTTACCTCAGAATGCCAGATGCAGGGGAGGGCACCCGGACACATGCTGTGTTTTGCTGTCTTGTGTGCTCCCTGGGGCATTTGGCGGGCCGCTGTGAGATGCAGGAAGCTGGACTAGATGGGCCCCCTTTGGCCTGATCCAGCAGGGCTCTTCTTATGCCTCTTTTCAACAAAAGCAGTTTCCAAAGCATTGCATAAGCGGAGAAGAGGCCTGTCTGTTCCAGTGGGGCTCACAAAGAAAGACAGGGAAGATGCCAGCAGCAGCCTCTGGGAAGGATGCTTGGCTGGAGTGAGTAGGAGCAGCCGCTCCCCCCTGCTCAGCACAAGAGACTCACTACTCTGGAAGTCTTTGCCCAGTCAGCAGAAGCGAATGAAGCACTTCCGGTCACTCATGTCAGTGCTTTCCAAACTGTTTAGAACTGCCACCCACTTATTAGCGTGAGAGGACCCACCTAGGGCCAAAATTAAGTAATTAATCAGGGAGTGACATCATCAATCTGGCACTGACATCATCAATAAGCACTTTGTCCTCATCCTGTATCATCTGAACAGACACCAGGAGAGGAGGATGCCAGCACTGAAGGCTTAGCTCAGTCCTGTCGTCCTGCTGTTTGGAATGTTTGTAGGAGAAAGGTTACAAACCAGGCAGGACCTGAAATCATGGCTTTCATGCATCTGAGCAGGGATCATTTCTAAAAACTTGCTTCTGGGTCTGCTTTGCTGTTAATCCCTAACTTAATCCAGCCGGGGTGGGGGGGTCAGGGGAGAGGAGAAGGTAGCACACGCTTCTGCTGTAGTTGCAGATTTCTGCCTGTGCACAATTCCTTTGCCTTTCCATCAGTTGCCCCAGAGCTGTGGATCATCTCCTCCCAGGGACACACAGCTCTCCTCACACACATACACACCCCACATTAGCCTTTGTACAAGTTTGTACAAGATGTACTGAGCCTTCCATCTGGCTTTTGTTCTGAGCTTCACTTTTGATTCATTGATTTGGTCTTCAGAACATATCAATATAGGCACATAATCTTAAAATGCACAGGCTCACAATCATGTATCAAATCATAAAAATATGTACAACTGATATTTAAAACAAGCACTCAATAAAAGGCACTCAAAAGCCCGTCTGCAGTGATCAGTTTGATTAGATGTGTTTTCAGTCTTCAGAATTGATTTGGTAGCCAACAGTCATCGGCTCCAAAAAATGCAATTGGTTCATCTGTTGGATTTTGTTTGGGTTTTGTCTTATTTTTTTTATTGTATTGTTTTATTGTATTGTTTTTTATTTATTGTATTTAAGTTCAAGCTGCACAAGCCACCTTGTACTGCAGAAAGATTGTGAGGAAAATTTAAAAAAAAAAATGAATTCCTACATCTCACGGCTTTGGGACTTATACAGGAAATACCAAATGAGGCTATTGCCAAGGTTTAACATGACTTCCCACCCCAACACTTCTGCATAATGCCCAAAACCAGCCTCAGGGCGCAATCCTAAGCAACTTTCCAGCACTGACCTGGCCGCAATGCAGCCCCAAGGTAAAGTCACAAACATGCCCCGGCTGCCTCCCCACTGCAGGATGCAGTGTCTGCCGCAGTGGCTCAGTCACACACTGCCTCCCTTATTTTGAAGGGATAAGAAGTCCTTATTTTGTCTAGTGCTATTGGGACTGTGATGGAAGCCACACCTACACAGCAGTTAAGCCCCATCCTCAGCCGCAGCAGTCAATGGATGATGGAGAAGACTTTTTGCCAGTGACGTTTGCAGGGAGAAGCATCACAGCCTGGTGGCTTTCTGGAGAAGCATCAATGAGCTGCCTGTAACCACAGGATGCTCTTGCAAAAGCAAGTTCTGAGCTGATCAGAACCTCTGGAGTGTCAGATCTTCTCAGGAAGAGCAAAGCCTTTGCAAGTGTTAACACAGCCGTGTGGGGAGGAGCTTGCTTGAATCAGACGCCTTCAGTGAAGAGCACATGATCAAAACATCTTGGGATCCCTGGGGTGGGAATAAAGTTCTCTTTATTGTGTGCTGCTTCCTTTGCCCTCGTCAGTAGTCAGATATTTACATTAGATAGTCAGATATTTACTTGTTCACAAGACGTTCTTCAAAATGGTCTCTATAGTGAAGGGGGTGAGGAGACGGCTCCTTGTCCCATAAATACTCACTCTCTAAAGAGAAACAAAAGGGAGGCACCAGCAACAGCAATCCCAGGAGGGATTCTGGGCCGACCAGCAGCTTCCCCCTGCTCTCTTTAAGAGAACTGTCACTTAAAAGCTGCCTGTTCGTCTGTTGACTGGGTTCAACCCTCTGGTTTCATGACAGATATGATCACAACTGCAGATATACTCAACCTCTGAGACAGATTCCAAGTGGTGGAAACCAGTTAATGTGTTATATAAATATTCACATCATTTGGGTAAGTAAGATGATCTTAGACGCAGCCTGGCCTGGCAGGAGGACACAGAAATAGACATGTGGGGGATTTTAGAGTGGAAAATATTAGTAAGTTTTGCAAAAAAAACACAAGGGAAGGGAAGAGCAGAAAAACATCTAAAGCCAACAGCATCTGTGTTTTTGGGCCACCATGCATGGAAACTCTGGACAGTGAGCCAGTCGGCCTATATTTTCAATTTGAAAATTATTAGAAAACAATCCAAGGCATCATTTTGAAATTAGAAAGAAATCTCTGCTTTGTTTTTGTTTGTTTTTCCATTGCCATCTCTGCAGGCTTCTGGAAGCAGATTTTCAGGTCCTTTTCCAGGGCAGGCACTCAAGACGGAGATGCAGCTGAAAACAGCTTGTCTCCTCCCAATCAGTTTCTCAGATGTGCCCAAGGCCACCACTGCGGTACAAAGTCTCCAAGAAGACCAGGAAGGGACACCGGGCAGCAGGAGCACTGCACCCAGAGGAAGGGAAGAACAGAAGGACCTCACTGTCTGGAGAACTGACGGGCCATAAGAAGAGCTCCACTGGATCAGGCTAAGGGCCCATCTAGTCCAGCTTGGTGTATCTCCCAGTGGCTCACCAAATGCCCCAAGGAGCATGCAAGGCAACAGATAGCCATGTTAAGTTGTCTCTCTGAGCAATGCTGGCCTGAGTGCTTTTCCATCTCTAGAGCTCTCATGGCTAACAAGCTCCCTGCTGTAGCAACCTGGCAAGTTATAGAGAAGGATATGGCAGAACTCTCTCCCTGATATGCTAGTTCACAACTTGCAGGAAGCATTTGATATTGGGGGAGCAGGTGAAGAGATGGAACACAAGCCCTGCATACATGCTTTCCGGGTTATATCAGTCTGCCTCAGAAGCCTGCAGCCCCCAGAGCCCCTGTTGCCGTCTTGTCCTCCTTGTAGCCACTCAGAGCTGTGGTGTGAGGAAGAAAAGATGGCAAATTTAAAGAGCGAATGGAAGCTGAGCGCAGTGACAGCAAGCATCGGCCTGGCCTCTCTCCCAGCATCAAGGTGTATTTGGGGCAGTTTCCTTAATTGCTTCGAGAGGCTGGGATGAGCATGCGTAGGGCCAGGCCTAGTGAAACAGTCCTGCCTGCACTGATCCCATTCTTTGAGCTCCTGATGATGCACTGCTGAAGACTTGGCTCTGTCTAATTAACGCCACAGTCATTTCTTCTACAATAGCTTGTACTGCACTTATTTAAAAACAGGACCGTGTTTGTTCTTTTGGTTAAATAGACTTTGGAAAGATAGAATTGCTGGGTGATCTGCTGCTGCAGCAGTCCAGAGTATTCCTCACACCTACAGTCCTTCCACTGCACAGTGCTTCTGCAGTCCTGCGCATGCATTTGTATTCACATGCGCTAGAGACTAGATGCATCCATGCACTACTTGATTTAACATCTAGAGCAGTGGTTTTCAACCTTTTTTGTCTCATGGCACACTGACAAGGGACTAAAATTGTCAAGGCACACCATCAGTTTTTGACAAGGGACAAGGCACACCATGCTGTTGGTGGGGGGGTCCACATCCCCCAAAGGCCATATTAATAAATAAACCTACCCCAAACTCCCACGGCACACCTGTAGACCATTCGCGGCACACCAGTGTGCCACGGCATAGTGGTTGAAAATGACTGTTCTAGAGACTTGGGGGAGGGACAGTCAATGCAAGCAACTCATTTTAACAAGACGTCACCCAAAAGCCGAACTTGGGACAGCGGTCATCAGGGTCAGGTGACAAAAAGCAGGGACTGCACTTGATACCCAGAGACAGCTGGAGCATCTGTGATTGGCTGAGAAATGGGAAGACTTACATAAACTTCCTTTCTCTGAGTTCCACTGGCTGACCTACTCAAGTCTCTGCTTTCAGCTTGGAGCTTCTTCCCCTTGAGAAGCTGCCAGCTGTGGGGGAACAAAGCCCTCCTCAAGCCAGTCCAGGACTTCTCTCCTGAAACTTCAGACCCAGGGAGCACATGAACTCTGGTTGGCTCCTTTCTTTCCTCTGGAGCTGGAGCTCTGGCCATCCTCCCCCAGCAGCCAAGGAGGGCTACAGGAGGACAAGGGCTCTTCCCCGGAGCAAATTTCCATTGTGGCAAGGAGGGTCAGAGTGCCAGCTGCGAGCCAGCTTGAGAAGTTCCATTCCACCATTCCTAACTCCTCTTCTTTCCTCTGGGCTAACCACAGAACCTCAGTCAGCTACCCTAGCAGGGGATCATGCAGAATCCCTTCAGGAACCTCTGAGGCTGGGCACACATAGACATTCTTTTATCCGGGGGGGGGGGGGGGAGAGACAGGACATGGAAGTGTTGCATTCTGTAATGTATTCCATTGAGAACCAGCACATGGAAGTGGCACCAGTTTAGCTGACTTATGAAAAGGATCCCAGGTTGTGCTGCAGAAATGAGCACGCAGAACACAGCCTCAAGCACCCCCTGACGCCATTGAGCGAACCTTCAACTCCCCCACAGCAGATTCCAAAGGAAGTTCTCTGCAGCTCCCTGAGGGTGGGCTGGGGCTTGGTGGTGCAGCACACTCTTCGCATGCAGGAGGTCGCACATCCCGCCCCAGCCCCTCACAAGCACAGCAGGTCTAAGAACCTCTCTAACTTAGCAGGTCCCCATGATAGACCTCTCTATAAACTGAAGCGAGGTCCTAAGGTAGGAGAAGGAGGCACAAGAGCTGGGTGGACAACAGGTGTTGTTGTCTATGGTAAGGCCACACCTGGAGTATTGTGTCCAGTTCTGGTCGCCGCATCTCAAAAAAGACATAGTGGAAATGGAAAAGGTGCAAAAGAGAGCGACTAAGATGATTACGGGGCTGGAGCACCTTCCTTATGAAGAAAGGCTACAGCGTTTGGGCCTCTTCAGCCTAGAAAAGAGACGCCTGAGGTGGGACATGATTGAGACATACAAAATTATGCAGGGGATGGACAGAGTGGATAGGGAGATGCTCTTTACACTCTCACATAATACCAGAACCAGGGGACATCCACTAAAATTGAGTGTTGGGCGGGTTAGGACAGACAAAAGAAAATATTTCTTTACTTAGCGTGTGGTTGGTCTGTGGAACTCCTTGCCACAGGATGTGGTGCTGGCGTCTAGCCTAGACGCCTTTAAAAGGGGATTGGACAAGTTTCTGGAGGAAAAATCCATTATGGGGTACAAGCCATGATGTGTATGCACAACCTCCTGATTTTAGAAATGGGTTAAGTCAGAATGCCATATGCAAGGGAGGGCACCAGGATGAGGTCTCTTGTTATCTGGTATGCTCCCTGGGCATTTGGTGGGCCGCTGTGAGATACAGGAAGCTGGACTAGATGGGCCTATGGCCTGATCCAGTGGGGCTCTTCTTATGTTCTTATGTTATGTTAGGTGAGGTTGTGCTGAAGGGACACAGAGGACATGCTTCAGGTGCCACGTCTCAAGCAGCAGGCTGTCTGAGCCACCCTAATTCATGGACAGAGACCATCTGCGCTTTGAATGGAAGCTGTCCTATGAAAGACTCTTATTGTCCATGTCGGCAAGTCAAAGGTCCAGCACCTTTTCTCCAGACCTGGCCAGTCAGGTGCCAGAGGCTAGGCCTGGCGGACAGTGCTGGCTCCCTCTAGCATGACCTAGCCTCTGCTCATGCACAACAGCCCTCACTTTGCATGCAGGAGGTCCTGGGTGCAATCTCTGGCTGTAGAACACCAGGCAGGGCTGTAAAAGACCTTCTTTGACTACAATCTTGGAGAGCCACTGACAGACCAACCACTGCAGACAACACTGAGCTAGTTGGACCCGTGATGGGCTGACTTGGCACAGGGTAGCTTCCTTTGTTCACAAACATCCCTCCAAACGAGGAGGTGTGTTGCTGGCTATCCTGGCCAAAAGTTATGAATGGGCCTGTCTGCTAGGAACCGCTGTCCACACGACCCTGCTCAACTGCAGCAGCTTTTGGCAGAGATCCTTCTCTCCACCCTGGTTGCTCTCCACCTGCAGAGGTGCGCTGAGCAAGGACCCAAAAGGAAGAGGGCATTCTTGGTGGTGGTGCCCTCCTGAGTGAAGCTTGTCTAGCAGCAACTTTTGTTGGCAAATGTAATAGATAAATAAATGTTCCCATTTTCAAAGACCCTTGCATATCAGCAGTCAGGAGAACCACTTGTTGCAATGAGTTCCATAAGTTAACATGACACTTTTAGAAACTTGAGAGTGGGGGGTGTAGCTGTGCGAAAAGATAAAGAGCCTGCTATGAGATGCCCACAGTGGCAGGAGAGATCACTGGTAAAGGGCTTGTCTTGTCCTGAAGCGTGCTTCAGTGATAACATCTCAGGCAGGGCCACTGAATCTAATCTCAACATGCAGACAAGCCTAAGGTAGGTCTGTGGTGCTTGAGGCTCATATGGGTAGATGATGATGATGATGATGATGATGATGATGATATTTTTGCACAGTCAGGTAGATGCTATTGACTGGTTTGTTTTATCCAAACATCAAGTCCTTCTCAAGGACCCGGGATGCCTGGTTTTTATACTATTTTGCTGTTATAAATATTGTTGCAAGATGTTCCCAGTAAAGCTGCTTTTTGTAGTTGGTGGATGGCCATTTCTGTGGCCCCTGCGCTGTTCAGGTGCTCTCAAGGTGTTCTGGAATAGCACCAAAGGCGCCAGTCACCACTGGGATCACTTTGGTCTTCTTCCGCCACAGCCTTTCGATGGTCTTTTTCTGCCGGTCTCTTGATCTTACATCCGAGTTTTTGTTATTGTTGCTGCACTATACATAAGTTGGTTTAGATGCAGGAGAACCTCAGCAACCAGCCGCTAGAAGAGAGGCTGTGCTTGGGTGAACAGTTATTCTCTCTGCTCCTGAAGATGAGCACTCTGGGAAAGTGGCTCTTTGCCCAGTTAGCAGGGGATGGACAAATATTTGAGTCCCTATTACTCCCTGGACATTTTCAGGGAAAAGCTACCAGGGCTGAGAATCTACTGCTGGTTGCTTAGTTATCTGCATTTGCACTTGGGTTCACCCTGCTGGTCTTCCTCTATGGCTCCTGCATATGACAGATATGTACACAGACACCCAGTGATGCACACACAAACAGGGCCACAACACCACCGTAAACATGCCTCTTGGCTTTCAGCTACAGCTCCTTAGCCGGTTCATCCTCTCTGCTCCTCAATTATTTCCTGAAGGTTTTTATGTCCTCATGCCTAAATTATTCTCCTTAAAGATGGAGGTGTGTATTGGGGGGGGGGGGACAGAGGAAGAGACATGGTGAAAAGTTCAACTCCTGAGTGCACGTCTCCCTTCTTCTTTCATCACCAGCGTTATCAGGACCGAGACGCCCTCCCTGGGCGAGAAAGGAGGCTCTGTGTGCGGATCAGAACATTGGCCCCCATTCCTCGGTTGCCAGGCAAGCCTAGGGTTGTTTTCCTTCCTCTGCCTTTTTCACAGTCCTTTGGGGACAGCACAAGTATGTCTGTTTTAAAAGCATTAAGGGGGGGGGGAAGCAAAAGTGCTGCTGATCTTCTTCTGAGCAAGGCAAAGGCTGTGAGGAGGCTGGAACATTCTTTGCCTGGAGGGATTCTTGTCCATGCAGGCCCTCAGTGTGGGTGTGTGGGAGCGCATGCTAGCTAGGGCTGAAGACCAGGCACTTGAAGACATCACTCCTTGGAGACACTGGTGACCTGTTGTACAAGACTGGCTGAGCTGAAAGGGATCCAGTGGATGGCCCAAGTGCATCAAGACGGGTGTGCCACGCCAGGAGAGATCAAAAGTCCTGCTAAATCAGTGGTCTGTCCCTGTGTCAGATCTTGCCACCAAAACCATGTGTTTCTATGCCACAATCTCTGTTTTTATTATTTTTTTTCCTTTGCAGCTTCCACCAGATGCAGGCATTTCCATAGCTCAGAAGGAAAGCAAAATAATTCCAGTTCCAAGTCTCAGACATACAAGCACCAGTGTAAGAGAAAGGCCATGTGGGTGCATCTAATCCAGTCTCATGTGGCCCACGGCAGCCTCCAGGAAATGCATCAGCCAGGCAGGAAGCCACCCATCATCGCCCGCTGTTGCTCCTCAGGTTTGGTGAAGCTCTTGGCTAACAACCATTGACAGAGCTCGCTTCCTCCATTAATGTGTATAATCTCTTTTAAAGCATTCTAGGCCACATCTTGTGGCAGTGAATTCCATCAGCTCCGGGCATACTGTGTGATGAAGCCCTTACTTCTCTCCCATCAATCAATTCCATTGGACAGCCCCCGATTCCTGTGTTAAGAGATTGGAAGGAAAAGTCTCTCTGACCACTTTGTTTCAGCACTGTCCAATGAACACTTGAGACAACAGATATGGGAGAAAGGGCAACTTTATTTCATGTTACCAAGAAGAGCAGAGGCTGAGACCTGCAGCATCCGAGGCAGCGAAAGCCCCTGTGGTGCAGGGAGGGACCTCTGGGCGGTACCAGAAACCTCTGCCCCCAGGCGGGCATGCACCCGACTCCGAGTTGTGCCTCGCTGCTGGGTGGCGTGTCTCATCCATGTCTATCCCTTAAGGGGAAGGCAGCCGGACCGCAGACTGTGCTACCTCGAGCCTCTGAGCCTCTGAGGTGTGCCCCGCGGTCCTGGCCAGGGCCCCGTTTACGTCCTCGTGCCACCGAGCCCCTGAGGACTGAAATAGGGTTCCGCCCTGCCTATGCCGCCTGAAGGTGCATGCCAAAGTCCCATTCACGCCTCCTAACCCGCACCACCTGCCCTCTTAAAGTGACCAATGGCAGCTTGCAAACAGGGGGAGTGTAACCCCCAGGCCCACAACAGTCTGGGGTAGGCGAAAAAACTGCCTGTCCTTCAGCCAGTCTTGGCAGGCAGCAAAAAATCCTACCCGGCCCCGAACGGCGACCAGTTAAACTCAGACTGCCTCCAGGGCAGGCGGGCGGGCGGGCGGGTATTCCCACGGTGCCCACGTGCAAAGAAGGAAGAGGGCTGGGTCTCATGCCCTTTTAAAAGGTCCGCTGTAGCTGCCAGACCCAGCCCCTGTCTCCTCCCCCTTGGGGAGGGACTCTCGTGTCCCAGCCAGACCAAACAAACTCCAATCACCTTTTAATTGGGCGATCGGGATTCTCCAGCTGATGCATAATTTTATCAACTTCTATCATCTTTTTTCATAACTAAGAAGTCCCAAACACTGTAGTTTTTTTTTCAAAGTGAAGGTGTTCCACCCCTCCATGAGTTTAGAGGTGGAGGGACATGTGATCCATTTGTACCAGAGTCAGAAGTAGGGCTGACAATGCGCATCCGTCCGTTCCCAGCTGCGCTTCTGTTCCTCCTCCAGAGCTCCTAGAGGATCATGGGACCAGCCCATTCAAGAGCACAGAGGCCTGACTGGGCACCTCCCTCCCGTCAAAGCACCAGAGCTGGGAAGACTCTCCCTGTGCATCTGAGCAGGTCATCCTTACACACTGGCTGGCGCACTGTCCCAGTTGACGCCCATGTGCAGCCTCGGTCTTGCTCCAGCGTCTTTAACAAGGCTCTCTGATCTCCCTGCCTCACACTCTTTCTGGAATCTAGCAGCCCATTGTTTTTTCCCCTGGGCCATCTGGATCTGGTTCTTCCCTTTGCTGTTCTTAAATAACCCTTAAGAAAAGGGGGAAGAAAGCCAAGTGCTCTGCAAAGGCCACCCCTTTGAATGGTATCAGGAGCAGAGCTACCCAAAAAGACCTCGTTAGCGCAGCTCGAATGCCAGAGGCCATAAACTCAGCCATGTGACAGCGTCACGCCTTGTGGCCAAGAGCTCTCCAGTGTGGTACATGTGAGCTGCAAGCACAAGGCCCCCAGGAGCTGAGCAAAAGAACTGCGTCTTGGGTGGTGGTGATGATGATGATGGCACAAGCAACACCAGCAGCCCTTGCTTCAGATGGGCACTTTGTGGCACAGACTCCTTGTGCCAGGGCAGGCACCTCTCAGACTCAGCTGGAGGCAGCAGTTCCAGGTGGCATCCCCTTTCTGCTGACCGACAAGGGACCCCATCCACTGGGAAGGTCTTGTTTAAGCCCCATTGTAATGAGTGGAGCTGCACAAGAGCCATTGCACAGCTCCCACTCGCTTCAGTGGGGCTTGCAGAGACAAACTTCCCAGTGGATGCTCCCCCATGACTAGATCTGTCTGACACCCACTCAGATGCCTTTGTCGGAGCTCCAAGTCCTCTCCCTGAGGGAGCCAGTTCACCGTTTTGTGTAGGGTCTACCTCTGCTCTGTGGGAGCAGGCCCCAAACCTTTGTTGTGCCCGGGTTGCTTTGGCCAGCACAGACGAAAGCCTTTCTGCTGGCCAGCCCAAGGCCTTGCTTCTTTAATGCTCCCTGCAAGAAGATGTAAGAATTGGGGAAGAGGGCTTCTAGTGAATCAGGTTTTCGGGGCTGCTGTGCCTGACTTCCCCTGAGAAGAAAACATATAACAGCAAAACTGCAAGTAGGCGAGAACCTCTTTGTCCTTATCTCTTCCATGTCCACTTCTGGGGAGTCTCCCTGCAGTTGCCGGGCATTTGATCAACAGAATCCTGATTGGTCTCCTTTTCCTAAATTGGTAGTTGGGACTTTCTTCCACAACTTAGATTGTGACTCACATGGGAGCAAAATGTTCTGGAACAGCCCAACTCTGGGTCTGAACAGATGCATTGGAAGAGGCCTCCTGGATCAGCCCCTCTAGCCCAGCACCCTCCGTCTTCCAGGACTGGCTTGTGGCCCACCAGGTGCCTCTGGAAAGTTCACAGTGGGGCTTTGCTCTCCTCCCCTTGTGGTGGATCAGCAATGCAGACTCTACAGCATTTGGAACTTCAAGATATGCTGTTCTGGAGGTGGAGTTTCCTCTGACATATCACAGTTCAGGCCTGCTAATGGCACCATTCTGTCCATTTCCCAGTCTCCAAGAAGTTTTTAATGGCAGTTGGACATACTATGCATTACAATAGTCTAAACTCAAGGTTACCAAAGCGTGGATGCCTGAGGCCAAACTGTCTCTGTCCAGGAGGAATCAGTGATGGTTCACCAGCCTTAACTGGTACAAGGCATTGTGTGCGTGCCACAGATTCCACTTGGCTTGTTGATTTTCGGAATTCAGTGCAGACATGATTTTATTTCTGTGGCACTTAAGATTTTCCATGAACAAATCTGTATATTCTGTATCAAAAGTCACACAATTAGTGTGTTTTCTTTTGTCTGGGCTCTTTTGCTTCGATTCTGTCATCATTTGGGGCTGTCCCTTTTTGTTGAATCAGCTCACAAACCTGCCAGCATTTAATTGAGGCAAACAAGCCAGTGATACAGGATTAGTTTTAGGCTCAGTCCTTAAAATGTAAATGAAACAATCCTGTGTTTGGAAACACGCAAATTACACCGGTGCATTTATCAGATTGCTGGGATTGGCTGCAGCCCCCTTCCAAGCCCAGAGTTGCAGCTTCGTAATTTGTGAGGCAGCCCCAAACCGACATCAAATGAACATAAGGCTCATGGAGTATAATTGTGAGCAAATCAAATGAACCGTGCACTTGCAAAGGGCCTCCAAAAGCTATTATTAGCTTCAGAATTTACCTCTCCTGACTGAGGAAGCAAATGCTCACAGTGAGAAAGCATTCCCTTGTCTGTTTTAATTGCGAGACAAAAATCTCATTTACAACAGAGTGTTCCACATTTCAAAAGTGAACACCGCAAAGTGGAGAGAGATCAGTTCCCCAGCTGGGCAGTTATACAGACTGAGGGGCTTCAGTGCTCTTGCTGGGGCATTATTCCAGGGCTCTGCAGGACTTGGGGGCAAAATATTTTTGAGTGCCACCCATGCCAAGGGTGCATGGTAGTTTGAGAACTGTGTTCTTGGGAATGCTGGGGTTTCTTTCTCTGTTCACCCAGGACAAGGAGGAAACTGGCTATGGGGGCGGCCTACTAGGGAGACCAGGTGAAGAGGTTGCCTCAGCACCCACTGGGCACAGAGCAAGGGAGGCATCCTGTGCATAGCCAGCACTCACCTGCTGTCTTGGCCAGTCTCCAACCTGCTCCCTTCTCACTTCTACCTTCATTGTTGCCTCCTCTGAAAAAAACAAGAAGAGGAAAGTGCGTGCATGGGGAGAAAGAATGGTGCCCTACAGCATCTCTTGGAAGACAGTCTAGGATTTTTGAACACTATGCCATGGCACAGTGGTGTGCCACAGATGGTTCACAGGTGTGCCATGGGAGTTTGGGGAAGGTATTTATTAGTAGGGCAATTGGGGGATTTGAGCCCCCTACCAGCAGCATGGTGTGCCTTGTCAATGGTCAAAAAACTGATGGTATGCCTTAACAATTCTAGCACCTTGTCAGTGTGCCTTGTGATGAAAAATACTGAAAATTGCTGGGGCATCATCCTGTCTCCGCAAGAACTGTGGCTTGTCTCTGCCTGCTTTCTAAAATACTAGCAGGAAGAGGAGGCAGCCACAGAGGTTATGGTGGCGGCAGCAGAGGTGGCAGTGAGGGACAGAGCTTGCACACAAAAGCAAGGGGCAGCAGCAACTGCCATTTCAAGTGAGAGGGTCTTAGGAAAGGGCCTCAAAAATGACTAATTGTTTTATGGTGCCCCATAGAAATGACTAGAAGGGCTGCTGTGTAGGCTTAGTTGCCCCACCATGAAAAGGGTAGAATAAGAGGTGGAGTGAAAAAATCAGGGTTTTGGGCCACTGTCCCAGAAGAAAAATTTAATGTGCTGGGAGCACCATCATTTTTGAAAAAGGAAAAAAAAAAAAAAAACATTCCCAAGCAGCGGCATAACAAAGCTTTTAAAATGATGTCTGGTGTGGAAAGAGCAGAAGGAGAGTTTTTCTTCCTCTCCTAATACTAAAATTCCGGCTCACTCCATGAAATGGATCGGAGTTACATTCCAGTCAAATGAAGGCCTGCTTCTTCACCCAACCACATGCAGGTAGTTTGTGGAAGCTGCCATACAAGCTGCCACTGGGCACATTCATGGCAGGCAGGTCTGCTCACAAT
This sequence comes from Tiliqua scincoides, assembly GCF_035046505.1. NCBI lineage: Eukaryota > Metazoa > Chordata > Lepidosauria > Squamata > Scincidae > Tiliqua > Tiliqua scincoides. The sequence continues at coordinate 1,423,951 of NC_089822.1, forward strand.
GTTTGCATGGACCCTCATAAGAACATACGAACAGCCCCGCTGGATCAGGCCATAGGCCCATCTAGTCCAGCTTCCTGTATCTCACAGCGGCCCACCAAATGCCCCAGGGAGCACACCAGATAACAAGAGACCTGCATCCTGGTGCCCTCCCTTGCATCTGGCATTCTGACATAGCCCATTTCTAAAATCAGGAGGTTGCAAATACACATCATGGCTTGTAACCCGTAATGGATTTTTCCTCCAGAAACTTGCCCATTCCCCTTTTAAAGGCGTCCAGGCCAGATGCTGTCACCACTTCCTGTGGCAAGGCGTTAGGTAGGATTCAGCTGGGAAGCCCATGTTCATGTTCTCAACTGATCTTAAACATGCAATGGAAGGTAAGGCTCTCTCTCTCTCTCTCTCTCTCTCTCTCTCTCTCTCATGTTGTGACATGACACTGCAGCCATATCCAGTTTGTCTGCCTCTGAGGCGGAGGATGTTTTCCATCAGTGTCCTTACCAGGCATTTAAGAATATTACACTGAAGGCTGCGACCTTTCACTGATTAATTGGTTAGGAGAATTGATTAAACTCCTTTATAAGCAACTAAAGGGCATCCTGATTAATTAGGAAACACATTTTTTTCCTCCAAAAGTTAATTATTAAAAACGAATGTGTAAAAAACAAACTGTATCGGGACGCTCTCGGGAAAGGCGGTCCCCCTTCAAGATCACACAGGAGGGAAAGCTTCTTGGGATGGTGCCTGCAGCACCATGGACGTGCACAAGAGTAAGGGTTCGCAAACCTCTGGTCTTGGCAACCCACTGTGTTGTTTGCAGTGGGTCTGGAGCCTGCTGAGGCCAAGAAGCTGCAGAGTTAAATGGTGCGTGACCTGCTTCATTGGCTGCATCGTGCCATGGTTCTCAAACTATGAGCGCAATCCTATGCACGTCTACTCAGAAGTAAGTCCTAGTGTGTACCAGTGGATACAATGTGTACAAGTGGATAGGATTGCAGCCTTAGTGATATGACCCGCCAATGGGTTGCGGCCTGATTTTTGGACCAAGAAGTGTCACAATGCCAATGAAGTGTGTTACGTGCGCCATTTTACTTGGCGGTTTCCTGGTTGCGACAGGCCCACGAGCCCCTCCCATCAAAAACTGGGTTACAACTCACCTGTGGGTCCCAGCCCACAGTTTGGGAAACACTGCACTATGACTTGTGCAAGTCTGACTAATTAAGCGACTGGAACTAATTTGACATTGAGAAAGATTAATGGAATCCAGCATTGGCTCAATCCCACCCGCTTCAGCACTGTGCTGGTCATCACAAAAGTGCTGCAAAGTGCTTTGCAATGGTGCACCTGTTTGCAGCACCATCCCACCATCCCATCAGAGCCCTCCCACCAGTGCTGGCATCAAGGGCAGCACCGGCCAGAGCAGGTAAATGCTGCACCAAGCAGTGCAGGGGTGGGGAGGGTCGGGGAAGTGGGGGTGGGACCATGGCACCAGTACGCACCATATCCTTCTCAGGCCTGTTCTGGGACTTGCCTCCTCCTCACCAACTGAGAACCTTCCTTCTAATGGAGACACAGTCAAATCTGAATTTGAACATTGGAAGCTCTCTAAGATCTTTGGTAAGAGGTGCTTGAAACTCTCTTTGTTCAAGTAAGCATTTTGCGTCTCAACTCATTAGCTGATTTATTTATGAACTCCCAGTAGTAGTGTCCTGATGGAATCAACCGCCATAACCACATGCAAAATGTAGTCGCCCATGAGCACCAGAAGTCCCCAAGACCACATGAAGTGCAGAATTTCCCCAGAGCCATCAGAAATCCCTTTGGGCTCACAAACCTCCAGGACCTGCAGAGGTGAGAGACTTGGATCAGCCTAAAGCCCTCCAGGAAGTGATCTGTCCATGACAAAGGCGCGACCTTAATCTCCTCCACACCCAGACCACTGTCCACCTGTCCAACTGTAAACACCAGGTCCAAACTGTGTCCAGCTACAGTGTCCTGCCTGCCTCTACTGATGTTAAAACGGGCTGCACATCAGCCACACATGGGACAAATGCTACACGATTCTGCTCTCCTCACTCCTAGCTTGGCCCCAGGTGGAAATGTGAGGGACCGAATTCAGTCCAGGCACCCTGTTCAGGAACAGCCTTTCTTGGCTCCCCAGTCTCAGGCACCACACCAGAGGATGCAAACCTTCTCCCAACCTCATGTGTAGCCAGTGGCGAGAGGTGTGGGGGCTCCGATGATGCGCGCAGCACAGCCAGACACCACTTATTCACTCCAAGCAAGGTGATTATTAGCCCTGGTCGGCTTGGAGGATGTGTCTGCCGGGCCCTCCCTCTTCTCAGCTCAGGAGATAATGATCTCCACTCTGCAGAATGGAAATGTTATCAACCCCCAGTCTGAGCTGTCAGAGGAATCTCGTTGCCAAAGCCACTGCTGTTAACTCCATGGAAGTGAACTCCTGCAGTGCCTGAGAGATGCAGCTGAGGGAGGGGAAGGAGAGAGGAGGGAATGCCCTGGAGTTGGGCATGCAGTTCATGTTTGGAAAGAACTGGAACTGTTGCCAGGGCTCACACCAGCAAAGTTCTAGTCACTCATTCTCAGGAGAGATGTGATGGGGTTTGACCCTGCAAGGGACTATATCCTGATCTACCACAACTCTGAAGGTCCACCCCTAATCTCAGATGCAAGAGAACAGGCTGTGATCACTCGGTGAGGGAAATGCACGCAGTGCATGTTCAGGGGCATATTCTCTCCAGTTATCCCTTCATGCGGTCTCGTTCTCCTATGAAACGTGTTCTAAGCCAGGGGCATAGTTGAGGGGAGTGAGTGCCGGGACTTCTCTCACCACAGGGGCAGTGATGTCAGCAGCAGCAGCAGGACTTGGGTGTTGCCTGCTAATTTTTTTTTTTTCAGAGGATGTTACCCAGGAAGAAAGGATCTGGCACAGCAACAGGTAAATTGAGAACACTGCCTATGATCATGGCATACGTTAATGCCTAGGCCAGTGTTACTCAAACTGTGGGTCGGGACCCACTAGGTGGGTCATGAGCCAATTTCAGGTGGGTCCCCATTCATTTCAATATTTACATTTACAGTTCAACATAAAATATCATAAAATATAAAATATATTTACATATATTTATAAATATTTACATATTTATAAATTTACATACATACATAAATTTACATACATATAAATATTTACATATTTATAAAATATATGTAAATGTTCTATTAGTAATTTAGTATCTTAACTCCGTTTTTGATAAACGGGATTAGGACTAATTATGTTTGCTTTTATGATTTCTCTATCTATGCCTAATAAAGGTTTATTCATTCATTCATATATGTTTAGTAAAGTGGAAATTGTTCAAAACTGGGAAACTAAAAGAATCCTTTCAGTCAATGCCTGGCTAATCAGAGTGCAAAGCCTCTGTAATTTTATCTATTTAATGAAATTCCTGGTTCTTTTCCATAATTCATACATGCGAAACCGATAAGAGATGCGTTTAAAATCTGGGTATAGTAAAAGGCTGCAATCCTGTGTACCACTGGAGTGAGTTTTGACCCTCTTTTTCTTGGCCTTGGGGGCCTTTGTGCAGGTGTAGGGACCCAGTGACATGCAGCTTCCCCATTGTGCAGCTCTGTGGAACCCACTCCTGAGGGCTACAGAACTTTGGGTGCAGCAGCATCTCATGAAGGGAATAGCACTGCCTGCCTTCAGTCTAACTATGAAGCAGTTGCGGAAATTGCCTATGGAAGCTGATTGCAGGCAAAGTGTAGGAATAAAAGGAATAAACTGGTCCCTCAGTTATCAGGAGTGGGGTGAGCAGTGAAAGAGTTACGTTTGCAGATGGCACCAAGTTATTAAGGATGCTAAATCCAGAGCAGATTGCAAAATGCTCCAGAGAGGTCCTTCCAATATTGGATGTCTGGGTGACGGAGTAGGATGTGAATTTTGGCCCTGGCTCTTAAATGATGCACACTGGGACAAATAAGATATACTCTGCTGCCATTAACTGCTGAGGTACGACCTTGGGGGAGTCATAGCCAAAACCTATGCCAGGGTGGTGTAGTGGTTTGGGAGGTAGACTTTGTTGGCATCCTTCAGTCTTGGAAGACTATGGTGTCACGCTCTGAATGGTCGTTCTGGAACAGAGTGTCCTCTCCAGTGCGTGAAGCCTGGGTAAAGTAGGTATGGAGGACAGGCTGTTACCCATGCAGCAAATCCCCCCTCTCCACGTCGCTGAAATGGTCCAATGGAAAGGCAGAGGCCAATACGGTTGGTTGCAGCGGCGCTGCAGGAGTTGCCAGAACGTGACTGTGTTCAGCCATGAACTGCCTCGGGGACTCCGGCTCCGGATTTTGCCGGATATTGAGGTAGACTTAGACCGGGATGATCCAGCTGCAAAGCCCCCCTCAGCCACGAAGCTTCTTGGGTGACCTTGGGCTAGTCACTTTATCTCAGCCTCACCTACCTCACAGGGTTGTTGTGAGGACAAGAAGGAGGGGAGCAGCTGTGTCCACCGCCATGAGCTCTTTGGAGGATGGGCGGTATAAAAATGTGAAAAATAAATAAATAAACTTTGAGAAAAGGAAGCGTGAGTGAACTGCAGCAGTGGAGAAGCCAAAGCCCAATTTTTGGAAATGTGAGGAAGGAAAACAGAAAGCAAAGGTGCCTGTGATGTACCCACTTTCCAAATGCTCCCTGCCCGTCCTCACCAAGAACAAAGCAGAGCTGGAGATGTGGGGGGGGGGGAGTCACAAAAATGATGAGAGGGCTGCAGCTGGAGCCTTTGAGCCCCAAAAGGAGACATAATGAAGGTTTACAAAATCATGAGTGATGTGAAGAGGAGTGAATGTGGGAAAAACGATCCGCTTGCTCTTGGTAGACAGAAATTCAGGCTCATCCTCGGAAATGGAGAGTTCAGAGTAAATCAAAGGCAGGCATTGCTAGGGACCAGGCATAGCTGTCCAGTCCACAGCAACCATTTCCACGGAACACTGTAAAACCCACCAGGAAGAGCTGGAGGGGAGAATTCCATTGGGCGTTTCTAGTCCTGTTGATCCAAAGCACAATCTGGGTGTTCAGTGATGTTGTCTACTTGCTGCTTCTAAACAGCGGGCGTGACAGATGAACAGTGGTGGAGTGACTGCTTGCGGGCCATTGCACAGCAATAAACCAGGGATGGGTTGGTGGCTCAGTTTCAAGGTCCTTGCTCTGCATGCAGAAGGAGCTCAGGGTCAGTCCCTGGCAGCAGCCCCTCCAGGCAGAGCTGGGAAAGACCTGTCTCTGCCTGAGATACTGGAGAGCTGCTGCTGGCCAATGCAGGATCATAGAGTCATGGACTTAGAAGGGACAAAAAATCATTGAGCCCAAGCCATCAACCACTACAACATCCCAGATAGATGACTATTCAGCTGGAGAGCCAGCCACTTTCTGAAGCACACTGAGGCAAGGCTGAATGGTTCACACCTCAGTACGTTCTTCCTCATGTTTAACTGGAATCTCCCTTGATGCTATTTGTCCCTTTTGTCCAGGTTCTCTCCTTCTGTGATGAATCACTGTGCACATCTGAAACGTGGCTGATCGACAGCTCACTGACTGCCCATCAACCTCAATTGCCAGTGCCTACTTGTCTATAGCAACAGCCCCTCTGATTCTCAGTGCTGGATTGGTCAATAACAAAATCAGCACAGTCCAGAATTTGAACCTGGACAAAGGTGCCAATCTGGTGCGTAGAACCTGGTTGGCTGAGGCGAGAGGGCCTGGCCTGGGCTCTCCCAGCTCTGTCCTCCTGTTTTTCAGGAGACAGAAATGTGACTCCAACTGTGACTCCTTCCCCCTCTCCAGGTACCTTGCCTTGTAGTTCTTGAGGTTCAAGGGTCTGCACCTCATGCTGAACAGGCAAGACAGGCTAGGGATTCTAGGGGATCACAGGCATGGGGGTGGAGTGTCACAGATTATTAGTTCAGGGGGACATCAATGTCCACACTGGGGCCCCTGGTTCAGGAGTGGCTCAGGATTTTATGGCTGCCCTGCTGACCAC